>NC_141874.1:765537097-766196704 GCF_056163025.1 Triticum urartu
AAAGTTTGTAAACAAATTAATTTAAGGCTGGCCTTATGATTGCATAGGGATCGAACCCCACCTTGCCGGTTAGTGAATATCCTTTTGTTTACTTAGACTCTTGGTGAATACACAAATATATTTATACAAAACTTTTATACTTGTTTAAATTTATTTTTATTAAACTAGACTATTAGAGAATATCCTTTTTGCTTACTTAGTTGGTATAATTATCCACACAACAACATTATTAAATAATAATTATTTTTAATATTAATATAATTGTGGTGTGTATTATTGATAAAAAAATCAGCAACAATTAAACTTCATATTATAGTAAAAATTGTTTGAATTGAAATTTGATGATTGCGTAAATCATGTAGTGTATTTTTATTTATTTTTGTGTATATATATATGTGTGTCTCTGTATATTTAAATACCAGTATGGTTTAGATATCTTTAAATCATATCATTCATCCAATATATATCTTGATAGTGGTTTCTAGTGGACTATTGAGTACCTAGAACACCCGTTGTGCCGTTGGTGCAGAGATCAATTGCAACCCGAAAGTTAAGTGAACTATTTCAAACATAAAGTGAAAGTTAAGTGAACTATTTGAAGAGACCAACTGCAACCAAGAAGCGAAGTACCTAATACAACCGAAAATTCACGTAAACTATTTGAATGATGCTTTCATGAATGGTTTGAAAATGGTTATATTCATATTGAGTTTGTATCTACTTTGTATATTTACGATTAATGTTGCACATGTCGCTCTATGCATCGTTGGTCAAATAGCGGGCAACTAAGCTGAACTGGAGCCAAGAAAAGAAACAGCTCACGAATAACATATTTTAAAATAATCCACAAATGCAAAAACATATGCAACCAAAAATTAGGAGTTCTATTTTAATGATGTTTTTCAGGAATTTCCTGTAAGCGATTAAGTTCGACCACACCCCTACGACAAATGACGTGAACCATCGGAATTGGGTTTACCCTGAGAGGGGTGGTTATCACAATTTAATTTCGCCATGACAACGGTCAAATAAAGAGCGGAACATGTCAGTCCGGGGGGCCTAATTCGTTGGTTAAGGACATGCCCATGGCCACCTCGCCTGCCGCCCACTGCCCTCATCCTGCGTATGCAGCCCCATGCGTTCATGGTAGGGAATGGCGTTTGTTCCACCAAGTAGAGGCGTCGACTCTGCATGCGACGGGTGCGCTCTAATAAGCACCCATGTACCCGAGTAAGTCCAACAAGCGAGCTCACGAAAGCTCCACAAAAGTGCCAATGGGACAAAGCCAATGACCACAAGTGTCCGGGTAGGCAAAGCCATAGCCGTGAGAAAGAGAATGAAAAAGAGCTTCGTCACCGACAACGAGCGCAAGTGTGTGTATGTACTATGCATTTTCCTTTCGTGCATATCACAACCGACCAGGGATGGAGGTCACCGTGTTAGTCGGGGCCTCTCTTTTGTACCAAAAGGCAGTGGCCCTTCCGCTAGCCTGACAACATCACAAGAGAGGTATCTGACACCATCGTATTCCAGAAACAATGCGCAAAAGGCCTAACCGCATCTTCCACATCATGTGTAGGGCGTTTGCCTCAGCTCGCTCATCGGAGAGACCGACATCATGTGCAGGGTGAATTCGTTACTTTGCTCCATGACGGGTGGTATCCCTTTGGTCCCTCTTTATCTTTCCTCCTCGTCCTATTGAGCCAGTGTTCGGATCCGCCTGGTCCTAGTTAAGAAAGCGATTAACTGGACTCAATCTGATAATACAGAGCGAGCTTGGGTGAACGAAGGATTTATGTAGGACGACCTTTAGTACCGGTTTGTGCCAAGAACCGGTACTAAAGGGGCTGGAGGGGCCCCAGTCTGACAACATCCTGCCACCACTCTCATTAGTACCGGTTCGTGGCACGAACCGGTGCTAAAGGTTCGCCACGAACCGGTACTAATGAAAGCGGCCCGGCTAGCCGTTGGAACCGGCACTAATGTATACATTAGTGCCGGCTCAAAAACAAACCGGCACTAATGTGCTTCACGTTTGACCCTTTTTCTACTAGTGAGTACAAGAGAACATTAAGTGGAGAACGTAACAGAACTTGTCACCTCGTGGGGAAGTTAATACGACTCCAGCCCCCGAGCCTTCCAATTGCCTGGATCCGTCAAAATGGATGGTCCAATATGTGTGATCCGGCTTCTCTTCAGGTGCTTGCAACTCCGTCCAATCATTGATGAAATCAACAAGTGCTTGAGACTTCACCGCTGTCCAAGGTACATATTTCAAACCGTGCGGCCCAAGCTCTATGGCCCACTTGGCAATCCGGCCAGTTACTTCCCAGTTCTGTATGATATCGCCCAAGGGAGCATAACTGACCACTGTGATGGGGTGCCCTTGGAAATACTGCTTCAGCTTCCGGCTTGCCATAAAAACTCCATATACCAGCTTCTGCCAATGTGGATACCTCTGTTTGGATTCAATAAGCACTTCGTTGATATAGTAAACCGGACGTTGAACCGGATGTTCTTTGCCTGCCTCCTTCCGCTCCACCACAATAGCCACACTGACTGCACGAGCGTTAGCAGCAACATATAGCAGTAACGGTCCTTGTCAATGGGAGCGGCGAGCACAGGCGGATTGGCCAATTGCCGCTTTAAATCCCCAAATGCCTTATTAGCAGCAGGACTCCAGACAAACTGATCCGTCTTTTTCAACATCTGATACAAAGGGATTACCTTCTCACCAAGGCGGCTGATAAACCGGCTCAACGCGGCAATCCGGCCGGCCACACGTTGAACATCATTAATACACCTCGGTTTAGCCAGGGAGGTGATGGCTGTGATTTTTTCCGGATTAGCCTCAATTCCCCTATCGGACACCAGAAAACCCAATAATTTGCCTGCCGGTACACCAAAAACACATTTGGCCGGATTGAGCATCATCTTGTACGTCCTCAGGTTATCAAAGGTCTCCTTCAAATCATCAACCAGAGTCTCCTTCTTCCGTGATTTAACCACAATATCATCCACGTAAGCATGTACATTACGGACAATCTGCTTGTGAAGGCAATTTTGCACACACCGTTGATAGGTTGCCTGGGCACTCTTGAGCCCAAAAGGCATAGAAACATAACAGAAGGCTCCAAAGGGAGTGATGAAAGCCATTTTCTCCTGGTCCTTAACTACCATTTTGATCTGATGATAGCCGGAATATGCATCCAAAAAACTCAAACGCTCGCAACCCGCCGTAGCATCAATGATTTGATCAATACGGGGGAGGGCAAAAGGATCTGCTGGACAAGCCTTATTAAGGTCTGTGTAATCCACACACATACGCCAGGTGCCGTTTTTCTTAAGGACCAGCGCCGTATTAGCAAGCCACTCAGGGTGAAAAACTTCAATAATAAACCCAGCTGCCAGGACCCTGGCGACCTCTTCTCCGATAGCTTTGCGTCTTTCTTCGTTAAACCGGCGTAGGAACTGTTTCACCGGTTTGTATTTAGGATCCACATTAAGAGTGTGCTCAGCGAGTTGCCTCGGTACACCTGGCATGTCAGAAGGTTTCCATGCAAAAATGTCCCGATTCTCACGGATGAACTCGATGAGCGCGCTTTCCTATTTCGGATCCAAATTGGCACTGATGCTGAACTGCTTGGACGAATCGCCAGGCACGAAGTCAACAAGCTTAGTCTCAGCAGCAGATTTGAATTTCAGGTCCGGATCATGCTCCGTGGTTGGCTTCTTCAACGGAGTCATATCTGCCGGATCAACATTGTCCTTATAAAATTTCAGCTCCTCGGTAGCACAAACCGATTCTGCATAAGCAGCATCTCCTTCCTCGCACTCTAAAGTGACCTTACGGCTTCCGTGAACCATTATGGTCCCCTTGTGACCCGGCATTTTGAGCTGTAAATACACATAGCAGGGCCGTGCCATAAACTTAGCGTAGGCCGGTCGCCCGAACAGGGCGTGATATGGGCTTTGGATTTTTACCACTTCAAACGTTAATGTTTCTGATCTGGAATCATAATCATCACCAAAGGCCACTTCCAGAGCAATCTTACCAACGGGATATGCTGACTTGCCAGGTACCACACCATGGAACACCGTATTCGACGGTTTGACATGTTTATCCGTTAGTCCCATACGACGGAAGGTCTCATAGTACAGGATATTAATACTACTCCCTCCATCCATGAGCACCTTGGTGAACTTATAACCTCCCACCTGAGGTGCCACCACCAGAGCCAGCTGACCCGAATTGTCAACCCGGGGAGGGTGATCCTCTCGTCTCCATATGATTGGTTGTTCGGACCAGCGTAGATAACGGGGTACGGCCGGTTCAACAGAGTTGACTGCCCGCTTCTGAACCTTCCGGTCTCGCTTGTCCAAGATGTTGGTGAAGACGTGGTACTGTCCACTATTCAACTGTTTTGGGTTGCTCTGGTAACCCGACTGTTGCTGCTGGTGGTTGTAACCACCCTGGCAATTCTGATTGTTCTGATTGCTATGTCCGCCCGGATTACCACTATATCCTGAACCGGAATTTCCTCCACCGTAACTCGGCCCGGGTCCTGCACCGCCGCCAGAGCCATGATCATACCGGAACGCATTAGAATTTTTGAACTCCTGCATAATATAACAATCCTTCCAAAGGTGGTTTGCTGGCACCTCCTTCGACCCATGCTTCGGACAAGGCTGGTTTAATAGATAATTTAGGCGGTCTGGGTTAGGGTTAGGCGCCCCACTGCGATTCGGCGGTTTACCCCTGCGTCGCTGACCCTTGTCCTATGCGTTGGTGCTAGCCACAAAGTCCATGTTGCCATCCGCTTTACGCTTACCTCCGCCACCATTACCTGCCGTGTGATGCTGCTGACCTTTGGAGTTGCTGTTCTTCTTTCCCTTCCCTGTCTTGTCATCATCAGACTCGGGATCCTTGGTACTATCAGAATCAGCATACTTTACCAAAGTGGCCATGAGGGTCCCCATATCAGTGCAATGGCGCTTCATCCGACCCAACTTTAGCTTCAGGGGCCCAAACCGGCAGTTGCCTTCCAGGGTTATGACTACGGTGTCAGCGTTGATGCGGTCTGACGAATGCAGAACTTGGGAGACCCGGCGCACCCAATGAGTCGTTGATTCTCCTTCCTCCTGGACACAAGCAGCTAGATCCACTATCGACATAGGTTGCTTGCACGTGTCTTTGAAATTATTGATAAACCGGGCTTGTAACTGGGCCCACGAACTGATAGAATTGGCCGGTAAGCTTTTTAACCAAGTACGGGCCGTTCCTTCAAGCATCATAGTGAAATACTTTGCACATGCTGCATCATCCACGTCAAGCATCTCCATGGCCATATCATAGCTCTCCACCCATGTCTCTGGAGGTTGATCCGCCGTATAATTCGGCACCTTGCGCGGGCCTTTGAAATCCTTGGGCAGGGGCACGTTGCGTAAAGCGGGAACAAGGCAAGGTACCCCCAAAGAACTAGAGGTAACTCCAGGTTCGACCGAGGTGGTCGGACGAACCGGCGTAAGCTGACGAGCTTGATACTGTGCTGCTAGCTCGGCCTCCCTGCGCGCTCGGGCCCGGTCCACCACCTCCTGGGAGTTATCAACACCACCGGCTGGATTGTTACCACGGGGCGCTCCACGCCGTGCATTACTTGACACGGCCGGTTCATCCATATGCCTGCTATAGCTCCGGCTTGGACGAGGGGTCGAGTGGATCCGATCGCGGCTGTACGAATATGCTTCCTGTTGGACCAAAGCTGTCCTAAGGAGCTCCTTGACCCGGCGCGTCTCTACCACCTGTGGCGAATTACCTTCAATTGGAATGGCCTCCAGCCGCGCAGCAGCTGCAACGAGATTGTCCATCGGGTTGGAATAGTGACCTGGGGGTGTTGAAACAGCCTGAGGTACAACAATGTTATGGCAAGGTAGATCTATCAAACGGGGCTGAACCGGCGGACCCGTCCCAGGCGCTTCTGTCCGGTTTACCACTGGCGGATTACTGGCTCCTGCTCCTGGGGTATTGAAGAGATCTCTGGCTTCAAAGACCGAAGGCAAACGGGATATATATTTCCTCTTCATGACTTCATGCGACGCGTTCTGGTCCAACATGAGCCTGTAGGCTTGCGCATCTAAAGCGGCCCGCTCTGCGGTCATCCTGGCATCTGCAGCTGCTAGGTCTGCCTTAGCCTGAGTGATTTGTTCCCTTACTTTTGCAATCTCCACGTTGTGGGCGTCCTGATCCGTCGGGTTGGCCTCCACCATGAGCGCAGCCAACGCACCGAACGAATCCGATAAAACTTGAGCCGGTGGGCGCATAGGGCCTCCTGCCCCGGCAGCCGTCGCCGCTACTGAACCGGAGGTTATTGCCGCAGCGGTCGAAGAATGAAGCACTGCTTGTGTACCGGCCATGAATATTCCAACCCGGTTGGGCAGATCGGAGGGGTCCGGAATACTGTCGCCATCGGAACAGCCCCCAATCCGTCCATCTTGTAAGTGGTATAGAGATTCAGTTTCTCCGGTTGATGACTCATCGCCGGAGTAGACGATGGTCTCGCCACCAGATTCTGATCCGCTCTCATAACTTCCCCCGTGGATGACTCCCATGAAGGCACGCTTCATGGCCGGTTTAACTTGGGCAGGTCACGCACACTGAGCTGTCTCGATGAGGTCGGTGCAGATGTCCAGCTCAGGGCCCGGTTCACCAATCTTGCCAATGAAAATTTCTATGACACCAAAGGGGACCCGGTACCCGTACTCGATTGAGCCGGCCTCGGGGCCCCAGCTTGCATTGTCGATGTAGAGCTTGCCGCGGCGACTCTTAGTCATCCGGCCTACAGTGTAGCTCTCGAGTCCTTCAAAGCGGCCCTCTAAGAACTTGAAACCATCATGCGATAGCCCCACGGTGGGCGCCAACTGTCGTGGGTTTGTCACGGCAGATGTCCTAGTGAAAGGACTTAGTCGTGGAGCCATCGAACGGGTTAACTTGAAGGGGTTAAAGCGGACGCAAGGACATAGCAGTTTATACTAGTTCGGCCCCTTCGATGAAGGTAAAAGCCTACGTCTAGTTGTGATGGAATTGATGGGGTTTCGAGGGCTTAGGGAGCAGACAAGCTTCGCCTAAACCTCGAGTTGTTGTTTCTTGTCCTGAACAAGCGCGTTGGCCATGGCTGCAAAAGGTTGTTAAAGACAGACCGTTGAAGAAATTTCACATCAATGTCCCCGCCGGAATCTTGCGCCCTAGTGAGGCAGCTACATGTACGACGACCGGTGATGGGAGAGCAACGCTGTTTCGGGAGGATCGGTGGATCAACGGTCTACGGATTTGCGAGATTGCACCAGATATTTATGAAAGGATCCTGAGGAGAGTCAAGAAAAGCACACTTGTCGCAGACGCGCTAGCGGAGGACAATTGGGCAGGGGACATTGGCCTTGACATTACCCAACATGCTTTGGGCCAGTTCGTACGTTTGTGGCCACGAATCTCTGCCTGGCAACTAACGAATGAAGTGGAAGATTCGGTCACGTGGGCTTGGGAAGGAAATGGTAACTTCTCGGCCCGCTCAGCATATGCGGCTAGGTACATGGGACTCGAGTTATCCTCGACGACCTCGTTCACTTGGCAGTGTAAGGCACCCCTCCAATGCCCTTTTTTTTGCTTGGCTAGCACTCAAAATTCGATGCTGAACATCTGACAGGCTTGCTGGACGTGGATTACCCCACCAGGATGCATGCCCATTGTGCAACCAACGGGAAGAACTATGCAACACTCGCTAATCGACTGTGTGTTTGTCAAACAAGTTTGGCACTGGCTAGGATCAATCACTGGGAGGATGGTGTTTGAACCACGGCAAATTGAAACCTCAGGTCAGTGGTGCGCCAGGCAAGACGGCAACGCGAGCCACTACTACAAGTCTTTGCGCGCTAAATGCCTTCTCGGCAGGTGGATGTTATGGAAGCATCGGAACTCCATAGTGTTTTTCTATTTGGGATCCGTGAAAATTTCCAGTTCAATGACGCGCTCGTGTTCAAAAATTTCGGGCCCAACTAACCAAAACAAACTGCAGCAAAGCCCATCTGTCTACCCTCTAGCTAACCCTAATCCCCTTCTGCTTGCTTCACAGCCGCCAGCGCCCCCCACCCCCCGCTCCCGCGACGGCGCCCCTTCCTCCGTCTGCAGTACCACGCCACCGCCGCCGCCGCCACCATGTCGTCGTCAGCCTTCTGCAGTAACCCTAATCCCCTTGTGACGAGGAGCCCCCAAACCCTATCCCCCACCACCAGCCCCACCCGTCTCCCTTCTTCCCCTTCTCCAGCTTCCTCGGCCTCCGCAACCCAGCGACCTCGCGGTGGTTCCTCGGCCCACCCTCCCCCTCCGCGACTCCCCCACCCGCCGCCTCCTCGAACTCCAGCAACCAGTTCGACGTCCACCTCGGCGGCCTCCTCTCCGGCGGCGCCACCATCCAGATCTTCCTCGAGGGCTCCTCCTTCCCCGGAGGATTCATCTCCTCGCCCGCGCCCGGCGCCGGCGGGGTCAGCCTCGTCGACTACTTCATGGGATCCGGCCTCAAGCAGCTCATCCAGCAGCTCGCGGAGAACGACCGCAGCCGCTACGACACCCTGCCCACCGCCAAGGCTGCGGTTGCCGCCCTCCCTGATGTCGCTGTCGATGGGGGCGCCCAGCACGTCCTCCAAAAGGACTGCATCCTGCCATGGCTTGACCTCCACAGCTCCTCCCTATCTGCCGCCATCTATGTCCACTAGTGCCAGGCAGCTGCCGCTGCGGCGGCGGCACCTGCGGCCCCAGGTGGCGGCCCTTCGCCTAGGGTCATGGTGAGGAGGTTCAGGATCTCGCTGCCGTGGCCTCTCAGGGCCGCTTTTGGAGCTCAGCAGGCGGAGAGCAGCGACCAGGACGCTGCTGGCCATGGCGACTACAAAAACGATGGGAATGCGAGCGGTCGCTCGTATGATGATCTCGACTAAGGCACTTGAAAGGATGAGGGGAATAAGGAGGTATAACCTTTTGCCTTGCACTTGTTACCGCCTTTGCATATTTATTATTTCATTATAACGGTTTCTTGCGTGAGTCGATTGCCATCGCATGAGCCACCAAGTTGACATAGAACATACATTGTATGGCTTTCCATTATTACCAAATACTCCAAAATCTTGATTTAGGTTTTTAGTATTTACTTTATCTATCTTGCAATGCAACAATGATTGGTGAGCTAAAATTGGTGATTGTTGTTGGGAGTTGTCAATTCATTTTTTCTATGGGCCATACTTGCACCATAAGAAAATGTTCTATTAATTAGGTGCTCAGCCTGCAGTTGAGGTTTTCATTTATTTGTCTTGATTGGCTGATGCCACGTGGAACACGGCTAGTTGGATTGTAGGAGAATGTTCTATTAATTAAGCATTCAGCCTCCTATTCAGGTTTTCACTTATTTGCCTGGGCTGGCCGATGCCATGTGTGAGTGCTGGTTTTAGTTCACCCCTGTATGGCTTTCCATTGTTTCCTAAATAGTTCATTGTCAACACGGTGCTGACAATTAATGTTTATGAGCCATGCTACTTGCACTGTTAAGCCTGCTGTTGAGGTTTTCATTTTTTTCTATGGGTTGGCCATGTCATGTGCAACACAGCTAATCATATGCTTAATTTTTTCTACGAACCATGCTAGTTGGACTGTAAGGAAATGTTCTGTTAATTAAGTGTTCAGCCTCCAGACCAGGTTTTCATTTATGTGTCTGGGTTGCCTGATGCCACATGTAAAAGTAAAACGACTAGAGAGTGGCGGTTTTAGTCCACCCCTGTATGGCTTTCCATTGTTACCTAATAGTTCAAATGGTCAATATCTAAATTTATACCTAGTATTTACCTTATTTTATCGTGATGAGCTGGACAATGGTGATTGTCAACAGGGGCTGACGATTAATGCTTTTCCTATGAGCCATGCTAGTTGCACTGTAGGAAAATTGTTCTATTAAGCATTCAGCCGGCGGTTGAGGCTTTCATTTACTTGTCTGGGTTTTGCCAATGCCTCGTGTAAAAGTAAAATGGCTAGTTGTATGGTTATTACGTCATCTTTGTATAGAATACAATGTTATAGGAGCTGGTAAGAGCAAAAGTTGAATAGGGTGGACAAATCAGTACCAATGCATGAGGACCAGAGCAGGTGGCCCCAAATTTTGCGGGAATGTGTTTATTTTCTTCTTTCCAGCTCCTCTGTTCTTCAGTTTGGGAGCAGCCCTGTTACACAAACCCTCATGCATGCTGGACTTGTCCTGTAGCTTAATCAATTGCATTATCACACTTGTTAAGCCTTGTTGGAACATAAACCTATGTTAGGACTTACGACATGGGTGATTGGCTGTTTGCATAAGCTATTGCGACCTTGTCGCCCTGGCACTGGAGTACACAATACAGATTAAGCTTCCTTTGATTCTGCAAAAGAGGCTTGTGGAATACGGGTACTAGATGTTATTCTAGTATTGACTATTGCTCATGTTATGTGATGCCTTATTTTAAGATTGTATAATGCTGAAGAGAAGCAGAAAAGATCAATTAACGTTGGGGATTCCCCGGAGGTTCATTTCCAGAAGGCATGTATTCATGTGATGTTTATGAATATCATTTTTAAGCTGGAATTTTTCACATTTTGAAACTTCTTACAAAATGACTGAATGATACCTTTCCCATAATACTTTAGATTACTAAGAGGAATATCTTTCAGTGCTATGCGCTGCAAATTTTATGCATACATACTTCAATTTCCTTTTTGTTCCTGGAACTTAATTTGTAGACTTTGTCACTGAAAGAATTGAACTGATGATTCATGGGATGTGTTTTCATGTGTTCCTTACATCTCACCATTGAATAGTTGTATCCTATGCACTACTACCCTTGTTAGACACTTGGACGCGATGGCTGTAGAAGTTGATTTTTTGGGCTAAGGTTTCATGCATATTTTGTGTGTACAAATGACCAGTCACCATTGTGGTTGAGATCATGGTGGAGTCAGCTGCCATGTATCGTTTTGTTCAGCTTAGACTTCTGATATTGACTTGATAGACACTCAGCATGAACGCTTCTTATATTGTTCACTTGTTGAAAAAGGCATGGACTGCTCCGATCCCATCTGCTGAAGGAGGATGCCCACTGCCCTAGTCAAAGCATGAAGGGGCTCCATTGTGGTGGCTCACAGGGGTCTATGGGCCACAAGGTGATGCGGAGAAAGTTGACTTCATGCAAGAGATTCGTGACGTCCAGGATTTGCATGTTGGGTCATGGGCCTTGGTGGGATACTACAACTTGCTTGTCAACCCGGAAGATAAGAACAAGGGCACGTTCAATAGGCGGATGATGGCCAGATTCAGAGCCCTTCTTGATAGGCTTGAGCTCAAGGAGCTATACATAAATGGGAGGTGGTACAAGTGGAGTAATGAAAGGCGCAATCCCACAATGGAGAAGATCCATCATATCTTTGTTTCCAACTCTTGGGAAGATATACACCCCCAAAAACCTATTGACGGTTCTGGGCTCGGTGGTATGGGATCATTGTCCTCTTCTTGTGGATCTTGACGCAAAACTAGACATGGGCCGGCGTTTCAAGTTTGAAAGTTTTTGGCCCAAGGTTGAGGGATTCGTGGACACGGTCAAGCAGGCATGGCACACCGTATCTTCCCAAGGAAACCCTTTTATAGTCCTGGATAGTAAGTTACACGCCACTGCCAAGGCCCTGCAAAGCTGGAGTGATCCTTGGATCGGCAACATTCGCCTTCAACTCTCCATCACAATGGAAGTTATTGGTAGGCTGGACGTGGCGGCAGAGAGTAGGACTCTCTCGGACCAAGAGCATGGGCTACGCAAGCTACTCAAGAAAAACTGTTGGGCCTCTGTTCACTGGAGAGGACGTTAGCGAGACAATGGTCCCGTTTGTTTCATCTGAAGGAAGGGGATGCGAACACTGCATACTTCCAAAAGCAAGCACGCCATAGACAAAGAAAAAACATTATCACTTCTTTACATCACAATGGTGGGATATACACGGGACAAGATAACATAGCCGAAGTGGTGGACGGATACTATGCGGATCAATTGGATCAGCCCCGGCCCGAGAAGCTTCGATTAATCTGGACGTGCTTGACTTACCACCCTTGACCTCACGCATTTGGAAGAACTTTTCACGGAAGAGGAGGTGCTCAAGACCATCAAAGCTATGCCCTTCGATAAGGCGCAAGGGGCTGACAGCTTCACGGACATATTCTATGTGACTTGTTGGCCTATCATCAAAGGTGACCTTATGAATGCACTGGAGCTTTTTCACCAAGGAGATGTACGAGGTATGGCAATAATCAATAAAGCGATTGTCTCGCGACTGCCTAAGAAAGCCGGAGCTGTGGATATTAAGGACTATCGGCCAATTAGTCTTGTTAGTGGACCGATCAAAATTTTCAACAAGACCCCTATGTCGAGGCTTGCAGATGTTTTACGAAAACTCGTGGGGCATCATCAGAGCGCGTTTGTCAGAGGTAGATCACTACACGACAACTTCATGCTAGTGCAATGTACGGCAAGACGAGTGCATGCCTTAAAAGTACCTACAGTCATGTTTAAGCTGGACATCACCAAAGCTTTTGATTCACTACAATGGCCATTTGTCTTGGAGGTTCCGAGGAGGCTTGGTTTTTGTGAAAGATGGATCTCTTGGATTTCTGCGCTGCTGGCTACCTCATCCACGAGAGTCATGGTCAATGGTGCTCCGAGAAAACCAAACCTAGCATGTCAAGGTCTAAGGCAAGGAGCCCCCCTCTCACTCATGATCTTCATCCTATGTATAGAACCCCTTCGGGCACTTTTCGAATATGCTAGGAAAAGAGGGCTGTCGGCACCTTTGGCGAGGTCTGGCTTGAAACAAAGGTTGTCCGTGTTTGCGGATGATGTAGTGGTGCTCTTCAAAACAAATGAGACTGAGACGAGCATGTGTGGAGCGATCTTGAGGCTGTTTGGGCAGGCTTCGGGCCTGGTGGTGAACATGAGTAAGTGCGTGGCCATGTCCGATGCTCACATGATGAGATGGAGGTTGTCTCGGCATCCTTGGGCTGCACCACTTTGCCGTTTCCATGCAAATACCTGGGTATGTCGTTGACGATCAGAAAACAAACAACGACGCAATTGCAAGGTCTGGTGGATCGAGTTGTCGATTGTCTCCCGCTTTGGAAGGCGGCCATGCTACCAAAAGACGGCCGACTCCTGCTTATCCAATCTGTGATATGCGCTATTCCCGTCCACTCTATGATAGCGTTGGAACTGCCTTCAAAACCCTGTCGGCCCTAGTAAAGTTTTGCAGCGGCTTTCTGTGGTGTGGCAAAAAAGAAGCACGAGGTGGAAAATGGGGCGGTAGCTTAGGAGGTGGTCTGCACGACAAAGTGGGATGGTGGCTTAGGAATCCCCAATCTTCACTGGCTGAACAAGGCGCTACAAGCGCATTGGCCATGGCTGCAAAAGGTTGTTAAAGACAGACCGTTGATGAAATTTCACATCAATGTCCCCGCCGGAATCTTGTGCCCTAGTGAGGCGGTTACATGTACGACGATCGGTGATGGGAGAGCAACGCTGTTTCGGGAGGATCGGTGGATCAACGGTCTACGGATTTGCGAGATTGCGCCAGATATTTATGAAAGGATCCTGAGGAGAGTCAAGAAAAGCACACTTGTCGCAGACGCGCTAGCGGAGGACAATTGGGCAGGGGACATTGGCCTTGACATTACCCAACATGCTTTGGGCCAGTTCATACGTTTGTGGCCACGAATCTCTGCCTGGCAACTAACGAATGAAGTGGAATATTCGGTCACGTGGGCTTGGGAAGGAAATGGTAACTTCTCGGCCTGCTCAGCATATGCGGCTAGGTACATGGGACTCGAGTTATTCTCGACGACCTCGTTCACTTGGTAGTCTAAGGCACCCCTCCAATGCCCTTTTTCTTTTGCTTGGCTAGCACTCAAAAATCGATGCTGAACATCTGACAGGTTTGCTCGACATGGATTACCCCACCAGGATGCATGCCCATTGTGCAACCAACAAGAAGAGACTATGCAACACTCGCTAATTGACTGTGTGTTTGTCAAACAAGTTTGGCACTGGCTAGGATCAATCACTGGGAGGATGGTGTTTGAACCACGGCAAATTGAAACCTCGGGTCAGTGGTGCGCCAGGCAGGACAGCAACGCGAGCAACTACCACAAGCCTTTGCGCGCTAAATGCCTTCTCGGCAGGTGGATGTTATGGAAGCATCGAAACTCCATAGTGTTTTTCTATTTGGGATCCATGAAAATTTCCAGTTCAATGACGCGCTCGTGTTCAAAAATTTCGGGACCAACTAACCAAAACAAACCGCAGCAAAGCCCATCTGTCTACCCTCTAGCTAACCCTAATCCCCTTCTGCTTGCTTCTCAGCCGCCCGCGCCCCCCACCCCCCTCTCCCGCGACGGCGCCCCTTCCTCCGTCTGCAGTACCACGCCACCGCCGCCGCCGCCATGTCGTCGTCAGCCTTCTGCAGTAACCCTAATCCCCTTGTGACGAGGAGCCACCAAAACCTATCCCCCACCACCAGCCCCACCCGTCTCCCTTCTTCCCCTTCTCCAGCTTCCTTGACCTCCGCAACCCAGCGACCTCGCGGTGGTTCCTTGGCCCGCCCTCCCCCTCCGCAACTCCCCCACCCGCCGCCTCCTCGAACTCCAGCAACCAGTTCGACGTCCACCTCGGCGGCCTCCTCTCCGGCGGCGCCACCATCCAGATCTTCCTCGAGGGCTCCTCCTTCCCCAGCGGATTCATCTCCTCGCCCGCCCCCAGCGCCGGCGGGGTCAGCCTCGTCGACTACTTCATGGGATCCGGCCTCAAGCAGCTCATCCAGCAGCTCGCGGAGAACGACCGCAGCCGCTACGACACCCTGCCCACCGCCAAGGCTGAGGTTGCCGCCCTCCCTGATGTCGCCGTCGATGGGGGCGCCCAGCACGTCCTCCAAAAGGACTGCATCCTGCCATGGCTTGACCTCCACAGCTCCTTCCTGTCTGCCGCCATCTATGTCCACCAGTGCCAGGCAGCTGCCGCTGCGGCGGCGGCACCTGCGGCCCCAGGTGGCGGCCCTTCGCCTAGGGTCATGGTGAGGAGGTTCAGGATCTCGCTGCCGTGGCCTCTCAGGGCCGCTTTTGGAGCTCAGCAGGCGGAGAGCAGCGACCAGGACGCTGCTGGCTATGGCGACTACAAAAACGATGGGAATGCGAGCGGTCGCTCGTATGATGATCTCGACTGAGGCACTTGAAAGGATGAGGGGAATAAGGAGGTATAACCTTTCGCCTCGCACTTGTTACCGCCTTTGCATATTTATTATTTCATTATAACGGTTGCTTGCGTGAGTTGATTGTCATCGCATCAGCCACCAGGTTGACATAGAACATACATTGTATGGCTTTCCATTATTACCATATACTCCAATATCTTGATTTAGGTTTTTAGTATTTACTTTATCTATCTTGCAATGCAACAATGATTGGTGAGCAAAAAACTGGTGATTGTTGTTGGGAGTTGTCAATTTATTTTTTCTATGGGCCATACTTGCACCATAAGAAAATGTTCTATTAATTAGGTGCCCAGCCTGCAGTTGAGGTTTTCATTTATTTGTCTTGATTTGTTGATGCCATGTGGAACACGCCTAGTTGGATTGTAGGAAAATGTTCTATTAATTAAGCGTTCAGCCTCCTATTCAGGTTTTCACTTATTTGTCTGGGCTGGCTGATGCCACGTGTGAGTGGTGGTTTTAGTTCACCCCTGTATGGCTTTCCATTGTTTCCTAAATAGTTCATTATCAACACGGTGCTGACAATTAATGTTTATGAGCCATGCTACTTGCACTTTTAAGCCTGTTGTTGAGGTTTTCATTTTTTTCTATGGGTTGGCCAACTAGTAGAAAAAGGGTCAAACGTGAAGCACATTAGTGCCGGTTTGAATAAGAGCCGGCACTAATGTATACATTAGTGCCGGTTCCAACGGCTAGCCGGGCCGCTTTCATTAGTACCGGTTCATGGCGAACCTTTAGCACCAGTTCATTCCACGAACCGGTACTAATGAGAGTGGTGGCAGGATGTTGTCAGACTGGGGCCCCTCCAGCCCCTTTAGTACCGGTTCTTGGCATGAACCGGTACTAAAGGTCATCCTACATAAACCCTTCATCCACCCGAGCTCGCTCTGTTCTTCCCCTTTTCCCTCTCCTCTCTGTTCTTCCCCTCTTCCTCTCGACATCATCACACATTTTGCCCAAAATTTGTCAAGATTTGAAGGCCCCCATCCATTCAAATGATCACAAAGGTTAGCAACTTTGTCCTTTCATCTCTCATTGCTAGATTAGCTCTTGCAATGCTTTATATAGTGATGAATTTGTGAGTTTAGTAATTTGGGAGGAAATATATATATGTGCTAGTATTTGATTTATATGCAATTTGAGGTCAAAAGTAACACTTAGTTTGCATATGTAGGTGTGGTTTACTTAGTGCCTTCTAAATCTCCGTCGTAACCACCGTCGATCGCCCGCACCGTCCCGTCGCCGGCACCACCTTGTGGTGAGCTTGTTCATGAAATTTTATATAAAAATTGATGTTTGTGTGATTTGGATATATAGTTACTCGTATAATTATCTTACCCATACGTTGTTTGTTATACATATAGTGCCATGGTTTTGATATCTGCCCCCGTCGGCCCTCGTCCTTGTTATGATTCGGAAGTGGTATATATATTCTCTTTTAAAACTAGTTGCATTTCGTGTTTATGACAAATTATGCCCATCAAGTTGAAATAGATATTTTTTCTAGGAGGTATGTGAACCGGAAATTCCAACCGACCCTATTGTCGAGAGGTTAAATTTAGTTGAAAGAGAAAACGAGTACTTGAAAGAAAAATTGAAAAGAATTGAGGGGGAGAAGATGGAATTGGAGTTGCATGTTGCCGATGTCGTCGATGATCACAAGATCAAGATGGAGAAAATGCGCTTGAAGATTAGAAAGATTAGAAAACATGCCATCGATAGTGAGGCTTGGTATCATTATGCTGTTGGATCAATTGTTACCTTAGTTGCGATCTTGATCGCATTTGTTGTTGCATTTAAATGCTTTAGCTAGAGAGTTATTTGTTTGTTGCATTTAAGTGTTGTATGAACTTGTATTAATTTGGTCTATTCGATGTTGTGTAATGAAGATGAGCCGGCAATGGATGTACGATGACCGATGCTCTCCCCAGTTCGTTGAGGGTGTGCATACTTTTTTGCTTGCGGCTGAGGCAAACAAGCGGGCGGATGGTTTTATGCCTTGTGCATGTGCTGGCTGTAAGAATGGTCACAATTACTCTACGTCAAGAACCATTCACGTCCACCCGTTTGAGTCCGGTTTCATGCCCCACTATAATGTTTGGACCAAGCACGGAGAAAGAGGGGTTATGATGGAAGACAATGAAGAAGAAGAGGACGACGACAGCTATCCTGGCCATGGGTTCCCTGAATACGATGATACAACAATGGGGGATGAAGATGAGCCGGTAATGCGGGAAGAAGCTGAGCCGGCAATGCGGGAAGAAGCTGAAGAAGAGGCATCAGATGAGCCCGTTGATGATCTAGGTCGGGCCATTGCCGATGCAAAGAGAAACTGCGCAAGTGATTTGGAGAAGAAGAAGTTGCAGCGCATGTTAGAGGATCACAAAAAATTGTTGTACCGAATTGCGTAGGTGACAAGAAAAAGCTGGGCACCACACTGGAATTGCTGCAATGGAAGGCAGAGAATGGTGTATCTGACAAGGGATTTGGAAAGTTGCTGGTAATGATAAAGGATATGCTTCCAAAGGACAACGAATTGCCCGAGAGTACGTACGAAGCAAAGAAGGCTATCTGCCCTCTAGGGTTAGAGGTGCAGAAGATACATGCATGCCCTAATGATTGCATCCTCTACCGCGGTGAGTACGAGGATTTGAACGCTTGCCCGGTATGTGGTGCATTGCGCTATAAGATCAGCCGCGATGACCCCGGTGATGTCGAGGGCGAGCGCCCCAGGACGAAAATTCCTGCCAAGGTGATGTGGTATGCTCCTATAATACCATGGTTGAAACGTTTGTTCCAAAACAAAGAGCATGCCAAGGCGATGCGATGGCACAGAGAAGACTGTAAGAAAGACGGAAAGTTGAGAGTACCCGTTGACGGGTCGCAGTGGAGAAAAATCGAAAGAAAGTACGGGAAGGAGTTTGCAGATGACGCAAGGAGCGTATGGTTTGGTCTAAGCGCAGATGGCATTAATCCTTTTGGGGAGCAGAGCAGCAACCATAGCACCTGGCCTGTGACTCTATGTTTGTATAACCTTCCTCCTTGGTTGTGCATGAAGCGGAAGTTCATTATGATGCCAGTGCTCATCCAAGGCCCTAAGCAACCCGGCAATGACATTGATGTGTACCTAAGGCCATTAGTTGAAGAACTCTTACAACTGTGGAATGGAACAGGTGTACGTGCGTGGGATGAGCACATGGGGGAAGAATTTGACCTAAAGGCGTTGCTGTTCGTGACCATCAATGATTGGCCTGCTCTCAGTAACCTTTCAGGACAGACAAACAAGGGATACCGCGCATGCACGCACTGTTTGGACGATACCGACAGTATATATTTGGCTAATTGTAATAAGAATGTGTACCTGGGACATCGTCGATTTCTTCCGAGCAGGCATCCCGTAAGAAAGAAAGGCAAGCATTTCAAAGGTGAGGCGGATCACCGGACGAAGCCTCACCACCGTACTGGTGCTGATGTACATGATATGGTCAAGGATTTGAAGGTGGTCTTTGGAAAGGGTCCTGGTGGACAACCTGTTCCGAATGACGCTGACGGACACGCACCCATGTGGAAGAACAAATCTATATTGTGGGACCTGCCCTATTGGAAAGACCTAGAGGTCCGCTCTGCAATCGACGTGATGCACGTGACGAAAAATCTTTGTGTGTCCCTGCTTGGCTTCTTGGGCGTGTATGGGAAGACAAAAGATACACCTGAGGCACGAGAGGACCAGCAACGTATGCACGGAAAAGATGGCATACATCAGGGTCATGCAAGCTACGCTCTTACCAAAGAAGAGAAGGAAATCTTCTTTGAATGCCTGCTCAGTATTAAGGTACCATCTGGCTTCTCGTCGAATATAAAGGGAATAATAAACATGGCAGAGAAAAAGTTCCAGAACCTAAAGTCTCATGACTGCCACGTGATTATGACACAACTGCTTCCGGTTGCATTGAGGGGGCTTCTACCGGAAAACGTTCGATTAGCCATCGTGAAGCTATGTGCATTTCTCAATGCAATCTCTTAGAAGGTAATCGATCTAGAAATCATACCAAGGTTATAGAATGATTTGGTGCAATGTCTTGTCAGTTTCGAGTTGGTGTTCCCACCATCCTTCTTTAACATCATGACGCACGTCCTAGTTCACCTATGCGAAGAGATTAACGTTTTGGGTCCTACATTTCTACACAATATGTTCCCTTTTGAGAGGTTCATGGGAGTCTTAAAGAAATATGTTCATAACCGTGCTAGGCCAGAAGGAAGCATCTCCAAGGGCCGTCAAAATAGGAGGTCATTGAGTTTTGTATTGACTTTAGTACCGGTTCGTGGCACCAACCGGTACTAAAGGGGGGGCCTTTAGTATCGGTTGGAGCCACCACCCGGTACTAAAGGGGGTGCGGTTCCCGCCACTTGGCCTGGCCAAAACAGGCCTTTAGTACCGGTTGGTGGCTCCAACCGGTACTAAAGGTGCCTTCTATATATACAACACTTTGAAAAAATTCATTCTCCCTCTGTTTCTTCCTTTGTTTCCCCATTGAAGCACCGCCCGCGCGCCCCGATCGATCGACGCCGTCGCCGTCGCCGCCCCCGTCCCCGTCGCCGCCCTCGTCTCCGTCGCCGCCCCGGGCCCGTCCCCGTCGCGCCGTCCCCGCGTCACGCCCCGGCCCGTCGCCGCCCCCGGTCGTCGCCTCGCCCTCGCCGTCGCCCCGCTGTGAGCTCTCCCCCTCTAACCCCTCTCCATTGCCCCCGGCGGCCACCATGGGCGCCGCCCCTCCCCGAGCCCATACACACACACACAAGCATGATGAACACACACACACACGTACATATGTATGAATTAATGCATGTATATATTAGTATATACATATTTTGTATGTTTAATTAGTTTAGATTTTTTAGATTATTATTTTTTCACTAGTATATATGTATGAATGCATGTTAGATGGATATAATTAGTGTTTAATTAGTATGGAAATTTTTTATATAATGTTGTTTTTCAGTATTTTAATGGATGTATAGAAGTTGTGTTTTCTGTTTTTAGTGTTAGATGCTTAATTAGTATGAAATAGCATATAGAATTTTGACATATGCAATGATAGCATAATTAGTGTTATATAGAAATGTTAGAAATTTTAGTTATCAAAATCCAATAATTAAAAAATGTTACTTTTTGCGGGCATATAGCTAGTATTTGTTCTCGACGATGCCCGGCCCGCATCCTCACCGTCGACCCATCCGCGACGACGTCCGGCTGACCCATGTCCGGGACTGGGCTCCGCCGGGCTGGCACTTGGAGGTGCTGCCTGGAGGGGCGCGCCGCTTGATGAGGAACCCGGCCCCAGGTCCCGTCGTCGACCCTGATCTCGTTTGGTGGCGTTCGCGTGGGCCAGTTTCGGTGCGGAGGGAGCCGGCCCCGCCGGAGGTGGTACGTCGCCGTGTTAGGGAGGAGGACGAGCACGTCCATCGCTACATGGTTGCGTTAGAGGGCGGCAGGTTCTCCAATACTTGGCAGTTTCTTCAGGGATCTCACTTCAGCTATGATCCTGTGAGGGTTCCTTCGCTTTGGGTGTCCACCGCCCGCGCCGCAGGAACCACGAGTGTCCTAGATTCTTCTGTAGTATTCGATCTTTATTAATTAGCTACCTAGCTAGCCAGTGATGTATTAGATATATAATATTCGAGACGATGTATTCGAGATTATATATTATTCGAGACGATGTATTCGAGATTATATCTATTATTCGAGACGATGTATTCGAGATTATATCTATTATTCCAGACGATGTAATTTGAATACTAAATTGTTTTATATTTCTTTTGGATTAGTTAAATAAAAGTTATGGCGGACAATACCGGCAGAGAGGGAGAACAGGCCATGTTCGATATGATACGCCATCCTCGTGGGCCAGATGATGATCAGAATGAAGAAGATTATGACGGCTCCGAATTTCTAAACAACACTGGGGAGGGTGATATGATATTCGATCGCGACGACCGAATTGATGAAGTCATGAACTATGATTATGATGATGACGAACAAAATGTTGATCTTGAAACAACAAAGACCGGCAAGGTATATATATTTATATAAGCAGGCATCTAGTGATCATCACATGTTTTAAATGACTTGAAGATATATTAACGAATCGATATTTCTTCTTTCAACCATCCGGATTGAGCAAATCTTCAGACAACAGGACGAAACGAGGCCCGAACAAAAAGTTGAAGGAGGGCGTAAAGTACAATATCGAGGCAATCAGACCTAATGGCGAACCATTAGCGCCTAAGAAGATTGCGGACAAGTTCGTCCGTCAGTGCGGAGTTCTTGTGAAGGACCAACTCCCTATCTCCCTTCCAGAATGGAGAGAGCCAGCAAAGCCACGTCCAGATGTTACTTTTATCGACAACAGACAAAAAGGTCTGTTGGATACTCTCATGGAACATTTCACCCTACCAGATCATTTCACAAAAGCAGATGTGCAGAAAGTCAAGGACGCTGCTCTTAGGAAGATGGCGGTTGCATTCAAGAACCACAAGAATCGTGTATGGGACAAGTATGTCAAGGGAGGAAGGAAGACTCCGGTATTCGAGGGAACACTAGAGAACCAAAGTGCTCATTGGGACGATTTCGTGAAATTCAAGGATTCGGAATTAGCTAAGGAACGGTCGAGAATAAACAAGAAGAATTCCGAAAAAAAGGATAAGTTCCATAAGCTGGGGCCAGGTGGCTATGCGGTGGCAATGCCTAAGTGGGGTAAGTCTGAGAAAGAGATGGAGGATGCAGGTGTCACTCCGGTTACTAAGAGCTGGCCACCCAGGTGCAGGACTTGGTTCTACGCGCATGGGGGGGAGTTGGACCCGAAGACAGGCAAAGTTTCAACGAAGGCATGTCTGAACGGAGCTGACGATGCGCTACTTGTTGCAATAGAAGAGGCTCGATCGGGGGTGTTCCAGCCCAACAGAGAGAACGACGAGCTTACGCGTGCCCTGGGAAATCCTAAACACCCGGGAAGAACACAAGGCAAGGGCGCTATTCCGTGGTATGAGGGGTTTTCGGACTGGAACGCCGACTACAGAACCCGTGCGAGAAAGAAGATTGCGGAGGAGAAGAAGAGGAAGATGGAGGAGGAGCAGAGGAAGCGGGACTATGAACGCCTCAAGGCCTAGAAGCAAGTCAAGCGGAGTTGGCTGTCAAATTCCAGCGGCAGCAGGAGCAGATCGACTCACTTAGCCAGCAAAGGGGGTCTCAGCAGCTGCAGCAGCTAGCGGATGATCCAGCATTGGATAGCACCGCCCCATCCATGCCGAGAAGCAGCGTGGGTTCCGCCCCGTTTGACGCAATGCTGGATAGATACCCTGTGGATGACATCACGGAGAACACTAACTGCGAGCTACACTTCAAAATGAAGAACATATCCATGAAGGTGGCGGACGCCGTTGCTTTTTCAAATCCCCCCGAGGCAACCTTCCATTGCAACCCGATTCCAGCGGGCTATGCTCGTGTCGTGGTTGATGAGGTGGTGGACCCATATTCAAGGCTACAGCTTGACATTCCTAGAGGTGACGACGAGCAAACACTCGGAGAGACCATACATCGTGTCATCCTATGGAGAAAGGATTGCATCGTCTTTCGAAGGCCACCGACACCGCGTCACCCGACTCCTCGTCGAAGTCCGCCACCGAGTCAGCAGACTCCCGCTCCTCCAAGTCCACCAATGCGTGAGGCCACTACTCCTCCTCCTCCAAGTCCGGCAAAGCGTCAGGCCACTCCTCCTCCTCCAAGTCCGGCACAGCGTCAGACGTCCACTCCTCCTCCAAGTCCGGCACAACCTCAGGCCACTCCTCCTCCAAGTCCGGCATAGCTTCAGGCCACTCCTCCTCGTCCAACTCAGCCCCGTCAGCCGTCTCCTCTGCCTCAGCAATCGCAGAAGAGACATCCCGCAGCTATGGTGCGTAGCGGTACGAGTTGAGGTCGTAGTACAGGAAGTACAGACGGAGGCAAGCGATATAAATATGGTCCAAGCAGCCTCGCGCCTCTTCCGCAGAGGCCTTATGACAAGTCCGATGAGGAAAACGCAGCCATATTGAAGGCCGAGGTGGAAGCCCATTTTGCACCGAAACCGCCACCGCCGCCAAGGGAGAAAGTGCCTCAGGAAACGATTGACCACTTCATTCGAATGTCTCAACCACCACCTCCAAAGCCTGTTGACACATACTATGAGCGCCACATCAGGAAGTTAAATCGAGCACGTATACAGAGGGAGGCGAGCTCGAGCTCGAGCAAACAACAAGCAGCTATCAAAAAATGCAGGAAAACCATTCCCCAGCTGGGAGAACAGGCGGCGCAATCAATCCCCCCGCTTGTTGTGCCAACAACACATACGCGCGCCCAATATTATTATGGGCAAACCGCTAACGTTCCCCAGCTGGGCGATGTGGTAATAACCGAGGATCATATAATGCAGGCTGAAATGCTCAAGATCACTGTTGGACAACTCCTCGAGATCGAGCCCATGTCTCCGCTTAGAGAGGAGGAAATAAAACAGAAATATGTCCGGGGCCAACCTTTCGTAGAGCCAGACGAGGTCAAGAAGCTCCCAACGAGAATGTATGAATTGCATCAATGGTACATGAACATTGTCAAGATTTCCAATCGAGAGTCCCTCATGGTGTATGTCAAGAAGGATCATTACTACCATGAGAAAGCTGTGTCCGTTGACTATTCTGAACTGTTTCAGTTATACAATCAAGACGCACTCGACAAATCTATCGTCAGTTGCTATTGTCTGTAAGTGATTTCTTTCTGTAATTTAAGTCTCTCAAGCTAGCTGTAGTGATCCTTTTGATCAATCATTACCTGTAATTATCCTCACTATATTCTTTTCTATGGTATTATGCAGGATGAAGATGTATGAAATGAGAAAAGGTGGACGCTATGGCATTGGGTTCATTGACCCAAACACCGTTAATGAATACACATGGAAAATAGATGCATATCATGAAAAGCATGTAGAGGACAGCATGCTAGAGTTCTTGAAGCGCCTCAAATACAATGAAGATATACTACTTCCTTACAACTTCCAGTGAGTCACATTGTCTTGTACTACAAATTCTCTATTTTTGCCTACTAGCTAGCTACATGTTTTTGCTTACATATGCCCGCTTAATTAAGACATGTAAACGTGTGTGCATGCAGATTTCACTGGATCTTGTGTATCATTAAAATTGATGCCGGAACATTTGAAATACTGGACTCACTACTCAAACTAAAAGCTGACTACAACATCTTGTATGGGACAGTCAACAGGTAATTTCAATCATTATTAACTATATATCTCGGCCTATTTAGTTCGTCATTTCCTGATATGAACTATTTAATAACCCCTTTATTCATTTTCTTTGTTGGCGGGCAGGGCTTGGGCAAAGTTCTGAAGGAAATATGCCCTAGAGGCAATAATAAAGTTATTATTTATTTCCTTATTTCATGATAAATATTTATTATTCATGCTAGAATTGTATTAACCGGAAACATAATACATGTGTGAATACATAGACAAACAGAGTGTCACTAGTATGCCTCTACTTGACTAGCTCGTTGATCAAAGATGGTTAAGTTTCCTAGCCATAGACATGAGTTGTCATTTGATTAACGGGATCACATCATTAGGAGAATGATGTGATTGACATGACCCATTCGTTAGCTTAGCACCCGATCATTTAGTATGTTGCTATTGCTTTCTTCATGACTTATACATGTTCCTATGACTATGAGATTATGCAACTCCCGTTTACCGGAGGAACACTTTGTGTGCTACCAAACATCACAACGTAACTGGGTGATTATAAAGGTGCTCTACAGGTGTCTCCGAAGGTACTTGTTGGATTGGCGTATTTCGAGATTAGGATTTGTCACTCCGAATGTCGGAGAGGTATCTCTGGGCCCTCTCGGTAATGCACATCACTTAAGCCTTGCAAGCAATACAACTAATGAGTTAGTTGTGAGATGATGTATTACAGAACGAGTAAAGAGACTTGCCGGTAACGAGATTGAACTAGGTATTGAGATACTGACGATCGAATCTCGGGCAAGTAACATACCGATGACAAAGGGAACAATGTATATTGTTATGCGGTCTGACCGATAAAGATCTTCGTAGAATATGTAGGAGCCAATATGAGCATCCAGGTTCCGCTATTGGTTATTGACCGGAGATGTGTCTCGGTCATGTCTACATTGTTCTCGAACCGTAGGGTCCGCACGCTTAAGGTTTCGATGACAGTTATATTATGAGTTTATGAGTTTTGATGTACCGAAGGAGTTTGGAGTCCCGGATGGGATCGGGGACATGACGAGGAGTCTCAAAATGGTTGAGACATAAAGATCGATATATTGGACGACTATATTCGGACATCGGAAAGGTTCTGAGTGGTTCGGGTATTTTTTGGAGTACCGGGGAGCTACGGGAATATGGGGGAAAAGTATTGGGCCTTATTGGGCCATACGGGAAAGAGAGAGGGGCTGCCTAGGGCAGGCCGCGCGCCCCCCCAAGGCCTAGTACAAATTGGACTAAGGGGAGGGGCTGCGCCCCCTCCTTCCTTCCCTTCTCCTTTCCCCTTCCTTGTCTCCTACTCCTACTACATGGAAGGACTCCTAGTTGGACTAGGAAAGGGGGAATCCTACTCCCGGTGGGAGTAGGACTCCCTAGGGCGCGCCATAGAGAGGGCCGGCCCTCCCCTCCTCCACTCCTTTATATACGGGGGCAGGGGGCACCCCATAGACACACAAGTTGATCTTCGTGATCGTTCCTTAGCCGTGTGCGGTGCCCCCTCCACGATATTACACCTCGGTCATATTGTAGCGGTGCTTAGGCGAAGCCCTGTGACAGTTGAACATCAAGATCGTCACCACGCCGTCGTGCTGACGGAACTCCTGCCCGAAGCTTTGCTGGATCGGAGCCCGGGGTGCGTCATCAAGCTGTACGTGTGTCAAGAACTCGGAGGTGCCGGAGTAACGGTGCATGGATCCGTTGGACCGGGAAGACGTACGACTACTTCCTCTACGTTGCGTCAACGCTTCCGCTTCGGTATACGAGGGTACGTAGACAACACTCTCCCCTCTCGTTGCTATGCATCACCATGATCTTGCGTGTGCGTAGGAAATTTTTTGAAATTACTACGTTCCCCAACAGTGGCATCCGAGCCTAGGTTTTATGGTTTGATGTTATATGCATGAGTAGAACACAAGTGAGTTGTGGGCGATATAAATCATACTACTTACCAGCATGTCATACTTTGGTTCGGCGGTATTGTTGGATGAAGCGGCCCGGACCGACATTACGCGTACGATTACGCGAGACTGGTTCTACCGCCGTGCTTTGCACACAGGTGGCTGGCGGGTGTCAGTTTCTCCAACTTTAGTTGAACCGAGTGTGGCTACGCCCGGTCCTTGCGAAGGTTAAAACAGCACCAACTTTACAAACTATCGTTGTGGTTTTGATGCGTAGGTAAGATTGGTTCTTGCTTAAGCCCATAGCTGCCACGTAAAACTTGCAACAAACAAAGTAGAGGACGTCTAACTTGTTTTTGCAGGGCATGTTGTGATGTGATATGGTCAAGGCATGATGCTAAATTTTATTGTATGAGATGATCATGTTTTGTAACCGAGTTATCGGCAACTGGCAGGAGCCATATGGTTGTCACTTTATTGTATGCAATGCAATCGCCCTGTAATGCTTTACTTTATCACTAAGCGGTAGCGATAGTCGTAGAAGCATAAGATTGGCGAGACGACAACGATGCTACGATGGAGATCAAGGTGTCGCGCCGGTGACGATGGTGATCATGACGGTGCTTCGGAGATGGAGATCACAAGCACAAGATGATGATGGCCATATCATATCACTTATATTGATTGCATGTGATGTTTATCTTTTATACATCTTATTTTGCTTAGTTTGACGGTAGCATTTTAAGATGATCTCTCACTAATTATCAAGAAGTGTTCTCCCTGAGTATGCACCATTGCAAAAGTTCTTCGTGCTGAGACACCACGTGATGATCGGGTGTGATAGGCTCTACGTTCAAATACAACGGGTGCAAAACATTTGCACACGCGGAATACTCAGGTTAAACTTGACGAGCCTAGCATATAACAGATATGGCCTCGGAAAACGGAGACCGAAAGGTCGAGCGTGAATCATATAGTACATACGATCAACATAGTGATGTTCACCATTGAAACTACTCCATCTCACGTGATGATCGGACATGGTTTAGTTGATATGGATCGCGTGATCACTTAGAGGATTAGAGGGATGTCTATCTAAGTGGGAGTTCTTAAGTAATATGATTAATTGAACTTTAATTTATCATGAACTTAGTCCTGGTAGTATTAGCATATCTATGTTGTAGATCAATAGCTTGCGTTGTTGCTTCCCTGTGTTTATTTTCATATGTTTCTAGAGAAAATTGTGTTGAAAGATGTTAGTAGCAATGATGCGGATTGGATCCGTGATCTGAGGTTTATCCTCATTGCTGCACAGAAGAATTATGTCCTTGATGCACAGCTAGGTGACGGACCTATTGCAGGAGCAGATGCAGATGTTATGAACATTTGGCTAGCTCAATATGATGACTACTTGATAGTTTAGTGCACCATGCTTAACGGCTTAGAATCGGGACTTCAAAGACGTTTTGAACGTCATGGACCATATGAGATGTTCCAGGAGTTGAAGTTAATATTTCAAGCAAATACCCGAGTTGAGAGATATAAAGTCTCCAACAAGTTCTATAGCTAAAAGATGGAGGAGAATCGCTCAACTAGTGAGCATGTGCTCAGATTGTCTGGGTACTACAATCGCTTGAATCAAGTGGGAGTTAATCTTCCAGATAAGATAGTGATTGACAGAATTCTCTAGTCACCATCACCAAGTTAGTAGAACTTCGTGATGAACTATAGTATGCAAGGGATGACGAAAACGACTCCCAAGCTTTTCGTGATGATGAAATCGATGAAGGTAGAAATCAAGAAAGAGCATCAAGTGTTGATGGTTGACAAGATCACTAGTTTCAAGAAAAGGGCAAAAGGAAGAAGGGGAACTTCAAGAAGAACGGCAAGCAAGTTGCTGCTCAAGTGAAGAAACCCAAGTCTGGTCCTAAGCCTGAGACTTAGTGCTTCTACTGCAAAGGGATTGGTCACTGGAAGCGGAACTACCCCAAGTATTTGGTGGATAAGAAAGGATGGCAAAGTAAACAAAGGTATATTTGATATACATGTTATTGATGTGTACTTGACTAGTGTTCATAGCAACCCCTCAGTATTTGGTACTAGTTCAGTTGCTAAGATTAGTAACTCGAAACGGGAGTTGCAGAATGAACAGAGACTAGTTAAGGGTGAAGTGACGATGAGAGTTGGAAGTGGTTCCAAGATTGATATGATCATCATCGCACACTCCCTATACTTTCGGGATTAGTGTAGAACCTAAATAAGTGTTATTTGGTGTTGAGCATGAATATGATTTGATCATGTTTATTGCAATACGGTTATTCATTTAAATAAGAGAATAAATTGTTGTTCTGTTTACATGAATAAAACCTTATATGGTTACACACCCAATGAAAATGGTTCGTTGGATCTCGATCGTAGTGATACACATATTCATAATATTGAAACCAAAAGATGCAAAGTTAATAATGATAGTGCAACTTATTTGTGGCACTGCTGTTTAGGTCATATTGGTGTAAAGCGCATGAAGAAACTCCATGCTGATGGGCTTTTGGAATCACTTGATTATAAATCACTTGATGCTTGCGAACCATGCCTCATGGGCAAGATGACTAAAACTCTGTTCTCCGGAACAATGGAGCGAGCAACAGATTTGTTGGAAATCATACATACTGATGTATGTGGTCCGATGAATATTAAAGCTCGCGACAAGTATCATTATTTTCTAACCTTCACAGATGATTTAAGCAGATATGAGTATATCTACTTGATGAAACATAAGTTTGAAACGTTTTAAAAGTTCAAAGAATTTCAGAGTGAAGTGGAAAATCATCGTGACAAGAAAATAAAGTTTCTACAATCTGATCACGGAGACGAATATTTGAGTTACGAGTTTGGTCTTCAATTAAAACAATGTGGAATAGTTTCACAAAATCATGCCACCTGGAACACCTCAGCATAATGGTGTGTCCGAACGTCATAACCGTACTTTATTGGATATAGTGCAATCTATGATGTTTCTTACCGATTTACCACTATCGTTTTTGGGGTTATGTATTAAAGACAGCTGCATTCACGTTAAAAAGGGAACCATCTAAGTCCGTTGAGACGACACAATCTGAACTATGGTTTGGCAAGAAACCAAAGTTGTCGTTTCTTAAAGTTTGGGGTTGTGATGCTTATATGAAAAAGTTTCATCCTGATAAGCTCAAACCGAAATCGGAGAAATATGTCTTCATAGGATACCCAAAGGAGACTGTTGGGTACACCTTCTATCATAGATCCAAAGGCAAGACATTCGTTGCTAAGAATGAATCCTTTCTAGAGAAGGAGTTTCTCTCGAAAGAAGTGAGTGGGAGGAAAGTAGAACTTGATGAGGTAACTGTACCTGCTCCCTTATTGGAAAAGTAGCACATCACAGGAACCGGTTTCTGTGACGTCTGAACCAATTAGTGAGGAAGTTAATGATGATGATCATAGAACTTCAGATCAAGTTACTACCGAACCTCGTAGGTCAACGAGAGTGAGATCCGCACCAGAGTGGTACGGTAATCCTATTCTGGAGCTCATGTTACTTGACCATGACGAACCTACGAACTATGAGGAAGCGATGATGAGCCCATATTCCACAAAATGGTTTGAGGCCATGAAATCTGAGATGGGATCCATGTATGAGAACAAAGTATGGACTTTGATGGATTTGCCCGATGATCGGCAAGCCATAGAAAATAAATGGATCTTCAAGAGGAAGACAGACGCAGATAGTAGTGTTACTATCTACAAAGCAAGAATTGTCCCAAAAGGTTTTCGACAAGTTCAAGGTGTTGACTACGATGAGAGTTTCTCACTCGTATCTATGCTTAAGTCTGTCCGAATCATGTTTGCAATTGCCGCATTTTATGAAATCCGGCAAATGGAAAAACAAAATTGCATTCCTTAATGGATTTATTAAAGAAGAGTTGTATACGATGCAACTAGAAGGTTTTGTCGATCCTCAAGGTGTTAACAAAATATGCAAGCTCCAGCGATCCATCTATGGACTGGTGCAAGCATCTCGGAGTTGGAATATACGCTTTGATAAGTTGATCAAAGCATATAGTTTTATACAGACTTGCGGTGAAGCCTGTATTTACAAGAAAGTGAGTGGGAGCACTACAGCATTTCTGATAAGTATATGTGAATGACATATTGTTGATCAGAAATAATGTAGAATTATTCTGCGAAGCATAAAGGACTATTTGAAAGGAGTTTTTCGAAGAAGGACCTCGGTGAAGCTGCTTGCATATTAAGCATCAAGATCTATAGAGATAGATCAAGACGCTTGAAAAGTTTTCAATGAGTACATACCTTGACAAGATTTTGAAGTAGTTCAAAATGGAACAGTCAAAGAAAGAGTTCTTGCCTGTGTTACAAGGTGTGAAATTGAGTAAGACTCAAAACCCGACCACGACAGAAGATAGAAAGAGAATGAAAGTCATTCCCTATGCCTTGGCCATAGGTTCTATAAAGTATGCCATGCTGTGTACCAGATCTATTGTATACCCTACACTGTGTTTAGCAAGGGAGTACAATAGTGATCTAGGACTAGATCACTGGACAGCGGTCAAAATTATCCTTAGTGGAATAAGGATATGTTTCTCGATTATGGAGGTGACAAAAGTTTCGTCGTAAAGGGTTAAGTCGATGCAAGTTTTGACACTAATCTAGATGACTCTAAGTCTCGGTCTAGATACATATTGAAAGTGGGAGCAATTAGCTAGAGTAGCTCAGTGCAGAGTATTGTTGAGATAGAAATTTGCAAAATACTTACGGATCTGAATATGACAGACCAGGTGACTAAAATTATCTCACAAGCAAAACATGATCACACCTTAGTACTCTTTGGCTGTTAATCACATAGCGATGTGAACTAAATTACTGACTCTAGTAAACCCTTTTTCTGTTGGTCACATATCGATGTGAACTATGGGTGTTAATCACATGGTGATGTGAACTATTGTTGTTAAATCACATGGCGATGCGAACTAGATTATTGACTCTAGTGCAAGTGGGAGACTGAAGGAAAAATGCCCTAGAGGCAATAATAAAGTTATTATTTATTTCCTTATTTCATGATAAATGTTTATTATTCATGCTAGAATTGTATTAACCGGAAACATAATACATGTGTGAATACATAGACAAACAAAGTGTCACTAGTATGCCTCTACTTGACTAGCTCGTTGATCAAAGATGGTTAAGTTTCCTAACCATAGACATGAGTTGTCATTTGATTAACGGGATCACATCATTAGGAGGATGATGTGATTGACATGACCCATTCGTTAGCTTAGCACCCGATCGTTTAGTATGTTGCTATTGCTTTCCTCATGACTTATACATGTTCCTATGACTATGAGATTATGCAACTCCCGTTTACCGGAGGAACACTTTGTGTGCTACCAAACGTCACAACGTAACTGGGTGATTATAAAGGTGCTCTATAGGTGTCTCTGAAGGTACTTGTTGGGTTGGCGTATTTCGAGATTAGGATTTGTCACTCCGAATGTCAGAGAGGTATCTCTGGGCCCTCTCGGTAATGCACGTCACTTAAGCCTTGCAAGCAATACAACTAATGAGTTAGTTGTGAGATGATGTATTACAGAACGAGTAAAGAGACTTGCCGGTAACGAGATTGAACTAGGTATTGAGATACTGACGATCGAATCTCGGGCAAGTAACATACCGATGACAAAGGGAACAATGTATATTGTTATGCGGTCTGACCGATAAAGATCTTCGTAGAATATGTAGGAGCCAATATGAGCATCCAGGTTCCGCTATTGGTTATTGACCGGAGATGTGTCTCGGTCATGTCTACATTGTTCTCGAACCGTAGGGTCCGCACGCTTAAGGTTTCGATGACAGTTATATTATGAGTTTATGAGTTTTGATGTACCGAAGGAGTTTGGAGTCCCGGATGGGATCGGGGACATGACGAGGAGTCTCAAAATGGTCGAGATGTAAAGTTCGATATATTGGACGACTATATTCGGACTTCGGAAAGGTTCCGAGTGATTCGGTAATTTTTCAGAGTACCGGAGAGTTACGGGAATTCGCCGGGAGAAGTATTGGGCCTTATTGGGCCATACGGGAAAGAGAGAGGGGCTGCCTAGGGCAGGCCGCGCGCCCCCCCAAGGCCTAGTCTGAATTGGACTAGGGGGAGGGGCTGCGCCCCCTCCTTCCTTCCCTTCTCCCTTCCCCTTCCTTGTCTCCTACTCCTAATACATGGAAGGACTCCTAGTTGGACTAGGAAAGGGGGAATCCTACTCCCGGTGGGAGTAGGGCTCCCCTAGGGCGCGCCATAGAGAGGGCCGGCCCTCCCCTCCTCCACTCCTTTATATACGGGGGCAGGGGGCACCCCATAGACACACAAGTTGATCTTCGTGATCGTTCCTTAGCCGTGTGCGGTGCCCCTCTCCACGATATTACACCTCGGTCATATTGTAGCGGTGCTTAGGCGAAGCCCTGCGACGGTTAAACATCAAGATCGTCACCACACGGTCGTGCTGACGGAACTCCTCCCCGAAGCTTTGCTGGATCGGAGCCCGGGGAGCGTCATCAAGCTGAACGTGTGCTAAGAACTCGGAGGTGCCGGAGTAACGGTGCTTGGATCGGTTGGACCGGGAAGACGTACGACTACTTCCTCTATGTTGCGTCAACACTTCCGCTTTGGTCTACGAGGGTACATAGACAACACTCTCCCCTCTCGTTGCTATGCATCACCATGATCTTGCGTGTGCGTAGGAATTTTTTTGAAATTACTACGTTCCCCAACATAAACGTGAACCGGCCTTCTGGGCCTAGGGCCTTGTCTTCCGTCTGTCCCGCACGCCGGATCACAAGTGAGTCATAATGACCAGGTGGGTTGCTTGTAAACCGCTAGATCAGGGCGGGTCGCCAGTAACTCGCCAAGTGTCAGCGGGGTCTTCAGATAAACCGCCAAGTCCGGCCGGTTTACACCGCGGGGTATATCCCCGACAGAAAGAGAGTATGACTTGAAGGTTCAAGGTAGAGAAGAAGAAGAAGAAGAAGAAGAAGAAGAAGAAGAAGAAGAAGAAGAAGAAGAAGAAGAAGAAGAAGAAGAAGAAGAAGAAGAAGAAGAAGAAGAAGAAGAAGAAGAAGAAGAACAACAACAACAACAACAACAACAACAACAACAACAACAACAACAACAAGACTTATGTTGTTGTTGATCTGAATAGGAGGCTTTGTTGGTGATGAAGAGTCTATTGATCTCTGTTGCCTCCTCTTCGCTTGTTGTTTTGACCATGTATTTTGATTCAATTTAGCTAGCTCGGAGCAGAATTGTACCCATATATTCCCTCCGTCCGGAAATACTTGTCGTAGAAATGGATACAAATGGACGTATCTAGAACTAAAATACATCCATTCCTTGGACGGAGGGAGTAGTAACTTTATTCGTCCACTATTTTTCTGTGTGCCAGCACATAGATATTGTGCAAAATTGGTTGAGTGGCGAAAACTATGACAAGGAGGCGATGTATATGTCAATGGACGTTCCTTTGCACATATATATAGTAGTACAAGTTTAGTAAACAAACTGTGTTGGTTTATGTGCAAAATAAACTCTGCTGAGCTGTACCCCATGCATGCTTAAGTGGTCAACAAGAAGGAAGGGCAATCCATCCATCCATTGGAGATGATTAGAAAAAGAAAGTGAAAGTATTATTTTTATTATTTTCTTTCCTTTTCTTTGCATGGAATGAATGAAAATGAAAAAGGAAGGAGAAATGACCGCTGCTACAAGTTTGGGGAGAGGAGTATATGGAGTAGTAGTAATTATTTTTTCTCAATCAATCCATCCATCCATCACGCTGCGCTACGCTGCGCTGCGCTGCTGGGGGTGGTTGCATCACGGGGAGGCTGGCACGCATTTATTATTGTTTCTCAATCAATCCATCCATCACGCTGCGCTGCGCTGCGCTGCTGGGGTAGGTTGCATCACGGGAAGGCTGGCACAAGAGTAGTACTATTTGGCACGTCTCCTTGGTAATCGAGTACTTGAATGCATGCATGACGCGTCGGTAATTGCACGCATTTATGCTTTTGTCGCGTGCGAGAGGGAAGGTGGATCGGATCTGAGATTGTGACACGCTAACCCGCGGGCCCCATGGTGATTAATGCCCCACCTCCACCTCCACCTCCTCCTCCACGGTACTATATAAACACCCACCCTTAACCTAATCTCCATCTCATCCTCTTCTCCACTGCGCATCCAACCTCCCTCCCTCCCTCCTCCAGAAATCTAATCTCTCTCACTCGTATCAGCCGTTCGCCACGTCCATCGCCGGTGGTGGTCTGATGGCCCTTGGTTCGCCGGCCGATCCTACGAGTGATCTCCTTCCGCATCAGCACCGATGAGATTCAGTCGGCGGTCACATCGTCCCGTCGTGCAATCCAGGCTACAGATTCTTCTTCATGACGGCACGACGCGAGTGGATGTGCGGGCTACTACCGCTAAGGCCTGCGAATGGCCCATCCTATCCTATCCTGGTGGCTCCGGCCCGCCACCAAAACGCAACCCAGGTACGTGTTACCCATTTGGGCCCACCTTCCAGTTCCCATTCATTCACCACCCCAAGCTTAACCTAGCCGCTGTCCCTCCACAGCACCGCCGTCATTTCGGCTCGAGCTAGTGTCCCCCTCGACGGAGAGGAGCAGAGCGGCTCCTCCTCCCCTCGACGCCAAGCCAACCAGCAGTCAGTCAGGTGAGCTGCCCCCTCCCCCCTCACCTTCCTCATCATATACATTGGGGATCTAGTTTCCTTGTCATTTCCTTGTGCTTGGCTGCTTGCTTCTATCCAACCCTAGGTTGGTTGCTGGTGGTGCCCCTCCCTCCGTTGAGTTTGATATGATTCTATGTTACAACATGTTCCCTTAAACATTATTCCTTGCAGCATCTCATTAGCTTTCATCTCTGTTTGGTTTTGATGCAGGCCAAGCCAAGCAGCAGGCAGGTGAGCTGCCCCCCTTCCTCTTGATCTTCCCCCTTTCCTCTTGATCTTCATGACAGGGATCTTGTTTTCTCACGGGATATTTCTTATGCAGCCCCTCCTAAACTCCTCCTGCTATTAGTACAAGGGGACTACTTCCCTCTGTTCCTTTGCAAGATGAAGTAGGGCACCGAACCCCCCTCCTAGCTTCTGAGTTTGATTTTAAAGGTGACCCATTCTCTTTTGCAAGCTCTTCTCTTGTTCCTCGCTGGACGCACGCGAAAAAAAGCACTAAGTAGGAAATGTGCCGTCTGCGGGAGGCCCTCCCCTACCTCCTCCTGTCCTCCTTTGAGGCTCATCTTTAATAGGCTTGACGTTTTTTAGAATCAATTCATGTTAACTCTTTCAGATCTATAGTCAGTATTTGAATGTAATAGTCAAATGAAGTATCTTCTTGCCATTATAGTTTATATATTTTCTGCAAGCTTGTTGACTTTATTCCTTTGCTACTGCATATCTAAAAGTAGTGTCGTGTTAGCATTAAGGCAACTAGTAATGCACTTATTTATCAGCTGAATTATGTGCTAGTATTCTTTCTTTCTTTTAATGTATGTTTTGTTTGTCTGTTTAAATATGAGTCCTTCCTCTTAATTTCCCTGTTTACCTTGCATTGTTGTCTTTTCTATGCAATTTGGATATCGGTTGGGTTGTTGGACCATCTTCAAGATTTAACTCCAAAGTGCGTCTGCAAGGAAACCAAAAAATCATGGTAAGCTCATTGTTTGCAGTCATTTCCTTGTCCAATTGCAGCTGCTATATGAGTCAGTTTGTGCGCTGTTATCTGATGTATATTATGTTAAACTTTTGTATTTGTACTGATTAATATTTGGTGCATGTTCTGTAGAATTCAGTCAAATGAAGCATACATGTGTAAAATTGTCATCTTGTGATACTAGTGTTGGGAGGTTTCGTCAAAGATTTTTTGCTTTAATGAAGCATATATTTGTAAAACTCCACAGCATCTCGATTTATAGAATGGATGGCAACTAAAAATTATTGCTCATGTCTTACTCCACAGCTTGAGAAGATGCTTTTCTATAATCAACTCTTGTTTTTTATCTCATATTGGTAGTCAGTACTTGAGTGTTGTTTGGGGACTGGAACTTGAATTTTATACTCCATCTGTCCCATTATATAATGGCATGTTTCTACACTACAGTAGTGTTAAAAATGATCTCAAATTAGTGGATGGATGAAGTACTTAAGTGAAGCATACATTTACAAAAAGCCTCTTGTCATTCAAGTATTAGTAGATTTTCCTTAAGCTTATCTGATAACAGTATCTCATTAGCTGGGAATGCAGCTAATAATGCACTCAGTTATTAGCTGAATTATGTGCTTGTGTTATTTCTTTTCTCTGTCTGTTTGTAAAATATGAGTACCAGATGCAGCAAGAATCAATAAGTTTCCTGTAATCCAATATTTTGTATGTTATATTTATAAAGGAAAATCATAGTGAAGTAAAATAAACATTTGGGAAAGAAATTAACTTCTTGTGATCCTATTTTCCAAGATGTTCCTTAAAGTTGTCCCTCTTTATTCCTTGCAGCTCCATCTATGAAAAAAATCTCATTAGCTTTCTTCTCTGTTTTGCTTGGCAGATGTTCTAGCTAGTAGCTTGCTTAAATGGGCCGGCCGAAAAAGAAACTTGAGGTTCTTCATATATCTTGTTTCATTGTTATTATTTCAAATTGTTGAATGTGTGTGTAAAACCTGCTAATCTTTGTTGTACATTTGTTTCCTAGTATCTCAAAGCAAATGCACACAATGCAAAGGAAGCTGCAAAGGCTTTGGCTAGGGAAAAAGTGGTGCACTTGGTGCAGTCATCATGTGAAGTAATCTAAAATTAAGATTGTGTCTTTGTTGCGTGCTTGTGAAAATTCCTATGTTTCCTTACGGATACAATGCAACAAAGAGACCTCCTGATTGGGCGACTGCTCCAGCCGGATTGAATCGAGAAAAGTTTATCAAAGATTATCTTTCAAATGACTATCTGCCAGCAAATGCAACTAAACAGCAGTTTGAGAATCTTTACGGGCAACTTCATTAGTATCATCTATCTATTTCTCCTCACTCATTGGAGAGCAACAAAAAGTGCAACATTAGGCCAGAGATTGTGGTTGGTGGGAAAGTTATCCCTAAGGAGAAGCATGATGGGACTCCAGTAACATCCTATATTGATAAAAATATGAAAGTGAGTTTCTTCTATCATGTTCTAGTTTCTTTTATGTGTGTTGGTAGTTTGGTTGGTTATGCCATTTCTGTTTGGTTACAACCTGATGTTACTTCTGATGGTTCCACATGCTATGCATCTATCCTTATGACTATTATTCTTTACTTTGTAGAATACATATCATATCATACGTGTGTGGGATGCTAGGAAGAAAGGAAGTTTCTTGGAGTTTCTCTGACAGAACTGTTCTGGTTACGTTTTGGCTTGGAGAGTGTATGCTCTTCTAGTTTTGTTCAAATCTGCAAAATGGTGCTACTTTTGTGATGAACCTGCTATTGTGTTAGATTTGGGACATATTTGGACATTTGTGCTGTCTAAACAACATTCAACATATTCTGCTGTGTAAGTCCAGAATTTTGTTTGTTTGAATCATTTAGATATACTTTCTTTCATGTGATATATTCTAAATAGTTTTGGGTTTGGCTGCAGGGAAGATACAAAATTTGGAACTGATTCAATGGAGGTGGGGGTTGATGTTCTCGATGCTATTTATCAGAACGCTACTACCATGGATGAGGATACCATGGATGAGGATGAAGAATCCGTGGCAGCCGTCCACTTCCTTCTTTTACTCTTTGGTGAAGCGCCGCGGTGTGAAGTTTTCAAGACAATCATCTTTAGCACCATCACAAAAAAAAGTTAAGCAGTGTCAGCCAATCGGTCTTGTCTATGACTCGCTTGCTAAAAATTGGAATAAGTTGCGCAAACGTGCCTGCTATCTATGGCTGATGGTTCTAGAGGCTCTCATGGAAGCAAACTTAAGGGTTGAGAGACCAAATGTAATAAAACCGGCTGAACCTCATCACACTTTGGTTGATTTGTTTAAAGAAATGACAATACACAAACGAAAGGCCCAGCACAAGTGTAGCTCAATTGCAATGGATAACAATCTCCACGAAAGGCCCCCTCATACTAAACATTTTTATCTTTGTTCTTAAAACTCATTTTCTACACGAATAATTTTAACTAGTACAATTTTTCATTCTATTCAGCACAACTAAACATATAGTAATATATGTTAATATTAAGATACAATATTATACTTATGTAATTTTATCAATGATATGATTAAATACACATATATTAAATATAAGGGATCCCTAAATATAAATTATACATTGTACAAAATGTCGTTCGTTAAACTTTTATTTGAGATAATGCCTCTTCAAAATCATTGGTTAAGACTTTAGTGATTTTATATAGCAAAATAGGAAGAACATGATATGTCTTTGTAGATTTATTTATTCCACTTAGATGAATTAATATTTTATGTATGTCTTGTATCTATTTAAGTATTCTTAAATATCATGGCTTAGAGCCCTAAAGGGTATAGAAGTTTCTAGAGTGCATGGTTGTCTACTCTAGGTGTAAGTAAATAAATCTTGTAGTTTCCATCCTAAGCAAAGTTGGTTGTGATTCTTCTACTTTTCTATGAACCCAAAGGCTGTCGTAATAGCCACCCTATCACGGATGATGTTTAACTAACCCCAAAATTCATGAATCTAGCATGAAGGAACTTGATACTTTCATCGTCTAAGGAATTATGCAAACGCTAACATTCTTTGTGTTATAGACCATTAACTCGTGGCGAATGTATCTCATAGCATAACATCAATTGAGTCAATTCAACACATGTGTTCTCCTAACATTGTGTCCTCAAAATTGCCAGCATAGTGGCACTAGTTCTTCCGTTGGTCTATGTGTATTGTTGTCGTATATGCATGTCCAGCTGGATGGATTCACACCAGAGCGAAGAACTCACTCATGTGTTGAGTCGGCCAGTTAGTGTGCTACCGCCTCCTACAACTTCACGTATCTATCGGCCAAGACTAGCAGAGGGAGACTGCAACTTCATGCATGCGGCAGGCTGGTCATATAATTTAGCCGGTTGTCAAAGGAAAGAGTGACTTTCCCAAAATAAAAATTCATCGATTGGTTATTTCTGCCCTACTTAAAATTAATAATGTTCATGAATTTTTGTAATCTTCTTATTTGGCCAGCTCTAGTGCACCTTTGAGTAGCACAAGCATATCACGATCGGACTGGCCGACACATTTAATCTGTGCAAGCCACTGGCTGCAGCATGCATGCACTCAATCTGTGCATTGTAGGACGTGACCATGATCCATGAATCGTGCTGGTCTTCTGGATGCACATCGCGCCACTCACATGATCCAACCAACCCCAACCATATCATACTACTCATAAATATCAACATAACAGCTAGGAATCTTCCGTTGACCTATGCTAACACCGGCGCCGCATCCACATGCGCATCGGCCAAATGCTGCTTGCATGAGTCATCGCGGACGTATGTACCTGCCAGACAATTGATCCATCTCGTGGACCGGCTAACGGCGGGTGCCCCATTCTAGCATGAACCCACACAGATTTTAGCCGGTTGCCCAGTTATCAAAGAAAAACGAAAGTGTCGGAGCCAAATAAAAAATTCAGTCATTTGACCCCTAGCCACCACCTTTTTTTCAAGAGGTTTGGCCATAGATAGATGTCGCCTTTTCTTGTAGTGACCCCGAAGCTGGACGTGAATTTTCAGGACATGCAGCCACGCGCTGCAGAAATCCCTGTCGCCCGCTAGCGCGCCGCGATTGCTACTTTTAATAGCACTTCGGCAATACGCGACGCGTTATTTACTGGCTCCCATGAATACGCCATGTATCGAGATGTGCAATTAATCAAGAGGGACATGTATAAAAAATGATGAACGGTGGCTTTGCCACAAATACGATGTCAATTACATGATCAAGCAAAGCAATATGACAATGATGATGCGTGTCATAATAAACGGAATGCTGGAAAGTTGCATGGCAACATATCTCGGAATGGCTATGAAAATGCCATAATAGGTAGGTATGGTGGCTGTTTTGAGGAAGGTATATGGTGGGTTTATGGTATTGGCGAAAGTTGCGTGATACTAGAGAGGCTAGCAATGGCGGAAATGTGAGAGTGCGTATAATCCACGGACTCAACATTAGTCATAAAGAACTCACATACTTATTGCAAAAATCTATTAGTAATCGAAACAAAGTACTATGTACATGCTCCTAGGGGGATAGATTGGTAGGAAAAGACTATCGCTCATCCCCGACCACCACTCATATGGAAGACTATCAATAAATATCTCATGCTCTGACTTTATCATATAACGGTTCACCATACGTGCATGCTATGGGAATCACAAACTTTAACACAAGTATTTCATAAATTCACAACTACTTACTAGCATCACTCTAATATCACCATCTTCATATCTCAAAACAATCATAAGGAATCAAACTTCTCATAGTTTTCAATGCACTTTATATAAAAGTTTTTATTATATCCATCTTGGATGCCTATCATATTAGGACTAATTTTATAACCAAAGCAATTACCATGCTGTTTAGAGACTCTCAATATAATATAAGTGAAGCATGAGACTTCATCAATTTCTATAAAATAAAACCACCGCCGTGCTCTAAAAAGATATAAGTGAAGCACGAGAGCAAATTTTCCTAACTCAAAAGATATAAGTGAAGCACATGGAGTATTCTAATAAACCATGATTCATGCAAACAGAACCTAAAAAGCAAAAACAGAAAATAAAGTTGGGTTGCCTCCCAACAAGGACTACTCCCTCCGTTCCAAAATAGATGACCTAACTTTGTACTAACTTTGTACTAAAGTAAGTACAAAGTTGAGTAATATATTTTGGAACGAAGGGAGTATTATTTAACGCACTTAGCTAGGCATAAAACATGAATAGATCTAGATGTAATCGTAATAATGATAAGGAAAATCTCGAAAACTCATCTCATACTCCCTTCGTTCAGCTGCAAGTTTTCTTTGAGGTAAGAAAAAGTAATCAAAAGGGCTAAATTTAATGGGATACGAATCCCCAAGATCGATTTCGGGAGGAATTGGTTCCTCCTTCGGCCCTTCATATTGTATGGCCAACTCATCATTATAAGCATTCTTTTGGCAAAAAGTCATGAGCTTGTGTCCAAGAGAGAAACCCAATCCGTTGTTTTGTATAGATAAATCATCATTAAGCTCAGAAATCTGATTAACTAAAACATCGGTGGGAACCTTCTTTCTTAAATTTTCATTATAAGCAACATGATCTAAAGATCGTAAACGCATTATGTCCTCTTGATTAAAGATAATTCCTTCTATGGGAAGACGACTGTCGGTGTCAAAACCGGTAGATCTCGGGTAGGGGATCCCGAACTATGAGTCTGAGGATCAATGGTAATAGGAGACAAAGGGGGACAAAATGTTTACCTAGGTTTGGACCCTCTTAAAGGAGGTAAAACCCTACTTCCTGCTTAATTATATTCGTTGAGTATAGGGGTTACAAGAGATGATCTACCTCGAGATCGTAATGGCTAAACCCTAGCTGTCTAGCCTATGAGAATTCAGATAGCCTCGACGGACTAAACCCTCCGGTTTATATACACACCGGAGGGACCTAGGGAAGGAAATAACATATCCGGACACCAATCTTGCCATCCACGCATAGGGGAGTACTACCCGGACACAGGGAGAAAGTCTTCTGCTTGTATCTTCACGGCCCATCAGTCCGTCCCATATCAAATAGCACGGACACCCGAGGACCCCCTAATCCAGGACTCCCTCAGTAGCCCCTGAACCAGTCTTCGATGACGATGTATTCGGCACGCGGATTGTCTTCGGCATTGCAGGGCTGGTTCCTCCTCTTAAAACACTTTGAAACAATTCCCTGAACAAAGGAACTGTATCCGGCTCTGTATAATCGTTACAACCCTTAGCCACGAAGGCAATATATCCAAATAAAACAATGTCTTTTTACTGACAACTTTTTCAGGGAAACATCGCATCTGGCCTCTTAACATTTCGAACCGTTTTCACGCCTCCCGCTTCGCATTTCGAGGCATAGCCTCCATTGGCACGTCTTGTCAAAACAGAGATCGTGCCCGCCCATTACGGGATCCTCATCAATACGGTTTTGGGTAATCCAACCATGCCACTCGCACGATCTCTTCGGGAACTGGCGAGTTTTAAGGCTTGAGAGGGGTGGCGTTTGGCATTTCACCGCCTATATAAGAGGGTAAAGATTCCTTCTCTTTCTCCCATGCCTTTCTCCTAGCTCCTATACCTTCCCTTCCTCTAAGCTCCAGCGCCCGAAATCTCAACCTTTCCCCCCGCCACCAACCTCCGCAGCCATAGCTGGATCTGGTTCCAAGGGCAAGTGGGAGGCCTCCTCCGTCACTAAGAAGGACGTCAAGGGTCTCCGAGGCGTGGGGTATCTGTCTGCGGACATCGCACACATGCTCCCCAACAAAGGTCAGGTCAAACCTACCCTAGACCCCGGCGAGAGAGTAGTATTCATACCCCACTTACTCTGCGGGCTAGGGTTTCCTCCTCACCCCATCGTCCGTGGCCTCATGTTTTATTACGGGCTGGATTTCCATGATCTAGCCCTGAACTCTTTCCTCCACATCTCGGCGTTCATCGTCGTGTGCGAGGCTCTACCCCGCATCCCCCCACACTTCGGCCTGTGGCTCAAAGTTTTCAACGTGAAGCCGAAGGTGGTCGACGGGCAGCACGCGGACTGCGGCGGGGCCATGGTGAGCAAACTCCCCAACAACGTCTGGCCCAAAGGGGCAATCGTGGAGACGGTCAAGGTGTGGCAGCAGGAGTGGTTCTACATCACCGAATCCCGCAATGCCAACTAGGCAGCTGCACCCGATTTCAGATCCGGACCCCCCACCAGGCTCACCTCCTGGACTGCTATTGCCGATTAACTGTATTGTGATATTTCCTACTACATGTCTTAGTCTTCATACCTATATAGTTTCCGCCCATCACTCAACTCACGGCTCCCAACTCACAGATCTCCACCGTAGAACATATTTTCTCATCACATTCAGAACATCCCTAGCCCATTTCTACCAAATACAATAGCCATTGATAGGCCAAAAACCATGAACGGCAATAGAGCTGCAGTACTTGGGTACTCACGATGAAACCAAATCAGCTATTGGCAGCAAGGACACGAGATAAATAAAACTTCTTGAAGTGCATTACTTGTATTAGGAATTTAAAACAGAGACTATCCACCTAAATACTGGCAGTAAGGTAGCAGCTTTGTACTATTAGAAATGCTAGTTCCACAAAATTTTGGAGTTCATCCCGCAGATAATACGAAGAGGAAATTCCTCATCCATGAGCTTCATATGGCAAGCATGTCGAGATACAAGTTTCCTCTAAAGGTATATTGTCCAAATTTGCAGTTCTATTATCCAGAACTTTATCTACACGCAACTTACTACTTATGCATTGGATCACAGAACAATAGTAACCAACAATTGCAGAAAAGAACTTGATCATAGGCAGGGCAAATTATATGAGTATATCTGTATATGTACCAAATATGTTGAGATCCATGCCATTGTTCTGACATGTAGCAGAACATCAGTATCCGCCCGTCGCCTTCATTGCAGTAAGCATGCAGGCGAAGAAGGTTGCCATGCCAGAACCTGGCCATCACCTCCAATTCTCTTGCGAAATCACTTTTGCATTTCCTTGTGACAGCAGACTGCCAAAGCCTCTTCAAACAATATTTTCCCATCAGATAATGGCCCTAGTGACTGATTACAATTTTTTAATCTATTTGATTAGCCTATATCTCTTAAAAGAGATTACTAAACTACAGGAGACCCGAAGTTGATCAATAAACATATCACACACACAATATTGGGGATGAAATATAGGTGTGCGCACCTCCTGGCAAACAAAATTGCGGCGCAAAGCGTGTAGGCAGAGCATGGCAACAGTCGCGGAATCGTCACTGAGGAAGACTCCTCAGCGACACACACCAACGCTCGGCTGCACCGGATGATGCTGTGTCAGCGTGATTGTGCTGCTAACAAAGCATATTCCTGGAAGTCAACAATTGAAGAGCATGTACTGCTCATCAGAATAATCACTTAGAGTCCTTGACAACGGCAGCCTAGACTTCGTGCGGGGTGGCAGTGTAGAGAAACTTGGCATGCCAAGCAACCGCCGCCATGTCTCCATCTCCGATGGCCCGATGGCCGGGCTGCATGGTCAGATCTAGAAGGAGAGATACTGGGACAAGCTCAAAGCCAATTCCGATTTGCTAAGATCCCCTAACTACAACCATAGCTATACAACAGGAGGGATCCTTGCCCGCTCCACTCAACTACTGCGGTCGACGGGAAAGAGAGGCGAGGAGCCGGCGGCGAGGAATTTGGCAGGGTTCTCGAAGCTCCTTTGTTGCATCGCGAGAGGAGGAGAAACGTCTAGACTATTGGCGTTGTGTTTCGGAACTCTTCCCCAAAGTTCTGTCCATTACGGGGGTGTTCTTGCAAAAGTGTGAGTCAGGTGGCTCAGGCACAACCCATCTCAATCTCAGCCATACATTCCAGATCGAACGGTGCACATTGCGTGAAGGCAGGCACACCATCACCACCAAGTGACATTTTTATAGGAAGTAGAGATATCTTGAAAAATAAAAAAGTGCAGTAAGAGTGCTACTCCAGTAGCCTGAACCCTGTAAGCAAATTTGTTTTCCTCACTTCTGAACCCCAGACACTGTCTTGAAAAAATAGTCCATTCAGTCCCTCGAGTCACGCAACAGGGCAGCACAATCACGATTTTTTTATCACGAAATATTAACAGATCAAGATTCTGTACAGCCTAAACATTGGAACTAACAAGCATAAACAAGACATGCAATACATGTAGTTGTTCTCAACGACTAAGTTCAGCGTACTTCAGTAATAATGACACAGGTAAGATTTTTACTAGATATACATGAGTTATTTCCAGTATATACGGAACTTTGAACAGCAGAGAGAAAATCCGGACAGGGAACAAGTGTTAGCAGAAATACCTTGGGCGGGATCTTCTGATCCGCTTCCTTCAACTTTGGACACCTGTATATCACCACATTCTTTATTTTTGCAACTGCCATTGCTCTACCATATCAAACTAGGTCTGGACAACCCCAAATCTCCAACAACTCAAGTGATGTAAGATTACTATGCCTAATGTCACCTTGGCATCGAGCAATCCTCAGTGAGGTTTTGTAGGCAGCTGGGAACATACGGAGAGATATCCCCACACCACTCTAACCTGAGCCTTCGGAGAGATGATGGCAATACCAATCCCCTTTGCCAGTTGAGACTTCGGCACTCAATAACCACCAGATCTTTAAGATAAGCAAAACTCCTAAACCTTTCACCTGGCAAGGACAGTAACTCGTGGCAACTTTCGACGTGGATGTACTCAATAGAAGGTAGGTATTCTTGTGTTAGGAGCCATCAAGGGTTGACAATTTATCACAGCATGTAACTGTTCGGACATTAAGGGATGAGAATGTAGTAATGCTGCCGGTGTCTGCAGAAATGGAAAGGTTTGCGGAGCCTCCAATTGATGTAAGAGATATGCACTCGATGTGCAACTTCCGTAGAGCTGGAAGACACCACATTTGTAATTGGATGGACATGACAAACTCACATTTCAAATGAAAGTAGGTGAGGGAGCAGCACTCAATGTGGCTAAAGAGACCAGGCCCCCAGATGCTGAGCTTCTTAAGGGACGGCGATACCAATCTTTGGGTGCAAATGTTTGGACAACGGACCATTTGCAGTTCTTCAAGGAAATGGAAATCCCCAAACTTTTCAGTTGTTGCCGATGCTAACATCTCGCATAATTCTGGAGGAACAGAGACTTGAGAGTTATAGGAGGTTGCAGAATTTGAAGCAGTTCTAACTCATTATCCTGGATCGTTTGAGGCCTCGGTGGATGCACCTTTAGTGTCAACTGGTCAAGATCCTTCTTATTCTTCAGTTCTGCTTCTGCTGCATCATCCTTGCTTAGGATGCCAACATTAGCTACCTCCAAGTGTCCAAGAAACTGCTTGTTGAAGCTGCCCGGGACGACCGTACCAAAGAATTCAGTGAAAGGAGACTGGCTTGTATCACCCTCTACTTGCACCTTCTTCTCGTACCATGTGAACTCGTCAAGAAGGTCCTCGGCCTCACACACTGCATCCTTCAGATTCGGCCCACTGAAACAAAGTGATGCAATCATTGAGGGCACTAACAATCCCAAAGGCAGATAAACTCATGGTGGTTGGAGTCTGGACGTCTATTTTTGTCCTGCGAGGAAACAAGACGCGGTTAGTATTGTGGAAGCAAATTTTGCAGTCAAAGTATATAAAAAGCTGACTATTCGTGTACAACAAGTTGACTATTGTAGAAATCATGCACGCTTTGCTCAATATATATGTCAAGAAATATACACTGCGATGTTCAAGTGAAATTTATTTAACATATGGAACTGAACTGACGGAAGAGCCTGGGGAGGAACGTGACAGGTTGAACCATGACGGAGATGTCCATACTAAATAGTGAGGTTTTTTGTTACCCTAGCCTGTAATGTGGTAGTTTTTTGCTATTTACTCCAGTTGTTTCCCTTACTCCCGTTGAACGAAAACCTGCAAACAAGTTGCAGGTTGGAACAATCACAAGGCAAAACAGACACCCAAACACTGTCTTAAAACAAAGTGCAGTACGCAAGCTCCCAAGCAGCAACATCAACAACACATGCATATAATGCGTTAGTGTGCTAAAAGGCAATACCTTAGCTAGCTCTGCTGCACACTGCAATAATGTCCTTTCGAAATAATCTATTGATCCTGGAAAACAAGTGCAGCTTGTTAGCTTGTTAGCTTGGTCGCAGTTTAGTATACATAATTATAATAACTGCTCTCTTCTGTTCAGTTCTGAATTAAACCTCACAAGGCAATAATCAATTAATAATCTTGGTTGCAATCATCTTTGGACAAAATTAAATCTGATTCCTGCACACTAAGCTTTGCAATCATCATTTTTTTCCTTAAGTTTGAACTGAAGTTGGTACTAAGCCAAAATAGCTCGCTGTATTCTAATTTTAACAACGCAGTGAAGCAAAAAAAAGTATGTGGAACGCAGAAGCAGAAATCAAGCTGCAGAAGAAAGCTCAGTAGTTCAAGGAGGACATGCTCACCTGGATCGGTGCTGCTTGCCGTCGACAAGCGCTCACTGCCAAAAGCACAGGAGAATGATAGAAATGAAGCTAACAACCATGGATATGTCTACATGAGTCGACCCTCACAGCTTGTGGGAAACTTCCAGGAAGAAACAACCACGGTGCCGATGAGCTCACAGCTTGTCCGCTTTGCGGAGGTGGGGTGCTATGCTACCAACATGTCTTAAAACTATGATGCTCCATGTACCTTGTTGCATATCTTAAACTATATTTTGTTCCCAAAGTGCTATATTTAGTTACCAAAACCTCACTATGTAGTATGTATACATCTTGATAAAAGTGCACTGCAGTAGGAGTGATGCTCTGCTGGGACGTAAAAGAAAGCAGAGGATGTTACTCCAGCAGCAACAGAAATGGGCAAAAACAACAGTTTGGTTCTTTTTGATAATCAAAGGCATCAAATGCTTGCTTAAGAATGCAAACCAAACGCCACCGATTTGGCAGCTAATGTACTGTACCCTCTCAACACCCTACCCCTCAGATCTGAAGTGCCCAAACTAACCTTGATCATCAACCAGTAAACTAACATTGATCATCAATGTGACCAAATTAATACCAAGTATGAACCCTGCAATCTAAATTGCTTTCATACTTATGAAACCCCACTGTCTTAAAAAAAATGTCACCCAGGCAACATCAGCAGCACATGCATAAGCTAAATAGGGTACACAACCTTAGCTAGCCCTGCTGCAAACTTAGGTGGGTTAGCTGGGCATAAGTGGGATCTCACTTAACAAATGTATTTCTGATTCTTTTTCACAAACTACATGCAGATATGATTTGAATATGATATTCAGCAGCCTGCTAGAGGCAGGGTGTGATAACCATGCTACAACACTGCAATGCATCCCTTTGATAACCTAAAGGGCTAGAAAACAAGTGCAGCTTGCTGTTAGCTTTGGTTGCAGTTTGGAATAGATAATTATAACTACTGCTCTCTTCTGAAATTAAACCTGTTAATCCAGAAACCTCACAAGGCAACAATTAATTGATTAACAATCTTGGTTGAAATTACCATCATAGCATAAAGTTCAAACTGATTAACCCACCCAATGTTTCCTCAGAAAAACTTGAAAGCGACCTAGCTAAAATGGCCACTCACCCTTGTTTGATGTTTTGCAAAATGCAAGTTATCATGAAACCTATCATGGGATGCAAAGCGTGAACCACGCCGACGGTGGCTTGTTCCGGTACGGCCCAAGGCCCTCGACCTTCTCCTCCCTGACGTCCTTGAGGCTGAACACCCCGGCGCCACGCTGGTTGTCAGGGTAGTACAGCGACAGATCGTGCGGGTATGCGGTTTGTACATTACCGTGCTATTTTCACATAAGTTGCCGGTAGTATGTTTTTCAATAACCTTTTCCCCTCTTTGGTCAAAGTTACCGCGTAAGGTATTGGGTATGTAGTTCATATATTGCTATTTTCACATAAGTTATACGGGGGCATGTTTCAAAAAAAAATTGCTCGTGTTCAAATTACCATGGTGTTTTCACAAAGTTATCAGATCTGCGGTGCGTATATTATCATGCTATTTAAATTTAATTTACCAGGTGTATATTTTCAAAACAAAAATCTTCCCCATGGTCAAAGTTACCATGGTGTTTCGTACCTAAGTTATCACGTCTGTGATATGTATATCCTCATGCTATTTACACAAATTTTACCGGAGTATCTTTTCAGCAATTCTCTTCCCCATGATGAAAGTTACCACGGTGTTTGTACATAAGTTATCTGGTATGTGGTGCGTATATTACCATGCTACTTACAAAGAATTTACCGAGGGTATGTTTTCAACAACTTTTTTCTCGGATCCATAAAACCGCGGCATTTGCATGTACATTATCAGGTGTGCATATTATCGTGTTATTTACACAAAATTTACCATGTGTACTTTTTCAACAAATACAACAGAATATGGACATGGTTAATATGGGCAACATATGTTCATGGCACCTCAAGCAGAAATGAATAAAATATAATTTTGCTTGTTTAGAATGTCATGCTAAGATGCTAACCCAGGTCAAGTACTCCCACAACAAAGATTTCGATGTAAACATGTTGCTTTATAGAAGGCTTATGCAGGTTATGCATATATACTAGATGAAAAATGCAGCATTGGATGGTTCTCTGAACTGGCAGCAGGATGGTATGAGAAGGCCACATCCAGAACAGAGGTTGGACCTTTCATTCTCTTGTTCACAACATAAACTTAATCCACTATATAAACTATGAGCTAATCATGTGCACGTCAAAGACAATCAAAACTGTTGAGTACCGTATGGATGACTGAACTGAATCATATCCAGATGCGTGGAAGAAACCATACTCAATCAGACGGAATTATAAACTTTGGGAAAAAGAACAATGACAAATAATCTTGATGATAGTCTGTTCTATCAAGGCACATTAGCAATAGATCATAATAATGTGTTTATGCCACTGATACATGTGCTACATCCGTGCATGTATCAATCATTTTTGCACACCAGGATTGAGGCACACTTAGGCGGCTTATTCTCTACCAGTTACTCTGCTAGTACATTAGAATTCAGAAAAGTCCACCCGCAAAAAAAATCAGAAAAGTCACCTACCTAGAATTTATACCTTAGGTTGGGCTGCAGCCAGTGCCCGCCTATAGTCCACGAAGGTGATGTCTAGCTTCCGCACCTACACCTTCAGACTACTGTCAATATTGCATGGGACGAGCAAGACAAGGACGAGCTCGGCGTATGTAGAAGGAGGAGTCTGCTCACTGATCTCAAAGAAACAAGCAAGACAAGGATGAGCACGGATGGGAACCCGGACAAGGACGAGCTCGAAGGTCAGCTCGACGGGGAAAGCGGCCAGGCCGGCGGCGACGAGCAGAGGTAAGGTCGAGGACGAGCGGCGCACTTGAGATCAAAGTCGAATTCCTGGGCCTTAATGGCGAGATCGATGGAGACGACCGGCCCGGCCGGCGGTCAGCTCGAGGACGAGCTACGGGATTGAGGTGGACGAGTAAAGAGTATTGGCGAGTGGCATGATGAGAGAGGAAAGGAACCGCGCCACTTTGATCAAACGAATCGGTACGCTGTGTTGACTTAGGGGTGGCATGCATGCGTAAATATATCTCAACTCCATCTTCCGTGTTTCCAGCGCCCGAGTGGTGAGATCACGACCGCGCCATCTACAAACGGACGACATCCAGGTGGTGTGATGTTTTTGCAAACTGTCACAGGGTTGCCAAATACATTTTTCGAATGGTAAAAGAGCCAAGTCCACATTACCCCTCCCGAACTTGTTCTAAACGGCTTTGTGAAATTTAGATGGTTTTGCGAGTTTAAGGGCGCATTTTATGCCAAAGTGAAGTTCAACATTATACATATACTAAATCTGGCCAGGATTCTTTTTTACTGTTTCTTTGACTTTTTTTCTATCAGTGAAAAACGAGCCAATGGGGACACGCCACGTGCTTTAGTGGGGGATCTGGAAGGGTACGCACCTGTGTGCAGTTAGCAATTGCGGCTAGGATTTCTAAATCGGTTTGCCATTGGCTGCATGGGTGTGCATGATGGGCGGTTTCTACGGCATGCATGCGTGATTCTTCGTCCGGTTCGCTTTTGGTTGCATGTGCGCCCAGGATCTGCAGTTTCCATTGGTCTGCAGGCATGCAACATGCAATGTATCCTGGTCTGACCGCTTATATTTAATAATGCTGGTTGTTTCGAACTTGGATTTCCTTTCTACCATGTGTGCTGTTGTGAGGTTGGCTGCCGCTTCGCCGTGCTTTCTAGGCCTGCTCTATATATGGTCGGCTGCCGCCTTTCTCTATTTCTCTGGTTGCTTCTTCTATCCATGCAGTGGCTGCCTTCAAATTGTCCTTCGGTTCCTTGTTGCTTCCTATAAACACCAACCTCTTCCATCCGTCTTCTTTCCATCCTGGTTCGAGCCGGCCGTGCGCTCTGTCTTGCATAAGAATTAGGGATGGTTACTCTTGTTGTTGTCCGGTCTGGTCGGGGATGGCAGGCCGTCGTCCGCCTGGGAGGTCGTGAGCTCGAGGCTGAAGGAAATATGCCCTAGAGGCAATAATAAAGTTATTATTTATTTCCTTATATCATGATAAATGTTTATTATTCATGCTAGAATTTTATTAACCGGAAACATAATACATGTGTGAATACATAGACAAACAGAGTGTCACTAGTATGCCTCTACTTAACTAGCTCGTTAATCAAAGATGGTTAAGTTTCCTAACCATGGATAAAGAAGTTGTCATTTGATTAACGAGATCACATCATTAGTTGAATGATCTGATTGACATGACCCATTCCATTAGCTTAGCACCCAATCGTTTAGTATGTTGCTATTGCTTTCTTCATGACTTATACATGTTCCTATGACTATGAGATTATGCAACTCCCGTTTGCCGGAGGAACACTTTGTGTGCTACCAAACGTCACAACGTAAATGGGTGATTATAAATGAGCTCTACAGGTGTCTCCAAAGGTACATGTTGGGTTGGCGTATTTCGAGATTAGGATTTGTCACTCCGATTGTCGGAGAGGTATCTCTGGGCCCTCTCGGTAATGCACATCACATAAGCCTTGCAAGCATTACAACTAATATGTTAGTTGTGAGATGATGTATTACAGAACGAGTAAAGAGACTTGCCGGTAACGAGATTGAACTAGGTATTGGATACCGACGATCGAATCTCGGGCAAGTAACATACCGATGACAAAGGGAACAACGTATGTTGTTATGCGGTCTGACCGATAAAGATCTTCGTAGAATATGTAGGAGTCAATATGGGCATCCAGGTCCCGCTATTGGTTATTGACCGGAGATTTGTCTCAGTCATGTCTACATTGTTCTCGAACCGTAGGGTCCGCACGCTTAACGTTACGATGACAGTTATTATGAGTTTATGCATTTTGATGTACCGAAATTAGTTCGGAGTCCCGGATGTGATCACGGACATGACGAGGAGTCTCAAAATGGTCGAGACATAAAGATTGATATATTGGATGACTATATTCGGACACTGGAAGCGTTCCGGAGAAGTTTCGGATAAAACTGGAGAACCGGGGGGGGGGGGTTACCGGAACCCCCCGGGGGGTTAATGGGCCTCATGGGCCTAAAGTGGAGAAGAGGAAGGGGCTGCCAGGGCAGGCCGCGCGCCCCCTCTCCCCCTAGTCCGAATTGGACAAGGAGGGAGGGGCGGCGCCCCCCCTTTCCTCCTCTCCTCCCCTCTCTCCTACTTGGACAAGGAAAGGGAGAGGAGTCCTACTCCCGGTAGGAGTAGGACTCCTCCTGCGCGCCTCCTCTAGGCCGGCCACACCCCCCCTTGGATCCTTTATATACGGAGGCAGGGGGCACCCTAGGACACACAAGTTGATCTTCGTGATCGTTCCTTAGCCGTGTGCGGTGCCCCCTTCCACCATATTCCACCTCGGTCATATCGTTGCAGTGCTTAGGCGAAGCCCTGCGCCGGTAGAACATCATCATCGTCACCACGCCGTCGTGCTGGCGGAACTCATCCCCGAAGCTTTGCTGGATCGGAGCCCGGGGAGCGTCATCGAGCTGTACGTGTGCTAAGAACTTGGAGGTGCCGGAGTAACGGTGCTTGGATCGGTCGGACCGGGAAGACGTACGACTACTTCCTCTACGTTGTGTCAACGCTTCCGTTGCGATCTACAAGGGTACGTAGATCATACTCTCCCCTCTCATTGCTATGCATCACCATAATCTTGCGTGTGCGTAGGATTTTTTTTGAAATTACTACGTTCCCCAATAGTGGTATCAGAGCCTAGGTTTTATGTGTTGATGTTATATGCACGAGTAGAACACAAGTGAGTTGTGGGCGATATAAGTCATACTGCTTACCAGCATGTCATACTTTGGTTCGGCGGTATTGTTGGACGAAGCGACCCGGACCAACATTACGCATACGCTTACGCGAGACCGGTTCTCCCGACGTGTTTTGCACAGAGGTGGCTTGCGGGCGACAGTTTCTCCAACTTTAGGTGAACCGAGTGTGGCTACGCCCGGTCCTTGCGAAGGTTAAAACAGCACCAACTTGAGAAACTATCATTGTGATTTTGATGTGTATGTAAGATTGGTTCTTGCTTAAGCCCGTAGCAGCCACGTAAAACTTGCAACAACAAAGTAGAGGACGTCTAACTTGTTTTTGCAGGGCATGTTGTGATGTGATATGGTCAAGACATGATGCTGAATTTTATTGTATGAGATGATCATGTTTTGTAACTGAGTTATCGGCAACTGGCAAGAGCCATATGGTTGTCTCTTTATTGTATGCAATGCAATCGCCCTGTAATGCTTTACTTTATCACTAAACGGTAGCGATAGTCGTAGAAGCATAAGATTGGTGAAACGACAACGATGCTACGATGGAGATCAAGGTGTCACGCCGGTGACGATGGTGATCATGATGGTGCTTCGGAGATGGAGATCACAGGCACAAGATGATGATGGCCATATCATATCACTTATATTGATTGCATGTGATATTTATCTTTTATGCATCTTATCTTGCTTTGTTTGACGGTAGCATTATAAGATGATCTCTCACTAATTATCAAGAAGTGTTCTCCCTGAGTATGCACCGTTGCGAAAGTTCTTCGTGCTGAGACACCACGTGATGATCGGGTGTGATAGGCTCTACGTTCAAATACAACGGGTGCAAAACAGTTGCGCACGCGGAATACTCAGGTTATACTTGACGAGCCAAGCATATACAGATATGGCCTCGGAACACGGAGGCCGAAAGGTCGAGCGTGAATCATATAGTAGATATGATCAACATAGTGATGTTCACCGATGAAACTACTCCATCTCACGTGATGATCGGACATGGTTTAGTTGATTTGGATCACGTAATCACTTAGAGGATTAGAGGGATGTCTATCTAAGTGGGAGTTCTTTAAGTAAATTAATTGAACCTAAATTTATCATGAAACTTAGTACCTGATAGTATCTTTCTTGCTTATGTTTGATTGTGGATAGATGGCTCGTGCTGTTGTTCCGTTGAATTTTAATGCGTTCCTTGAGAAAGCAAAGTTGAAAGATGATGGTAGCAATTACACGGACTGGGTCCGTAACTTGAGGATTATCCTCATTGCTGCACAGAAGAATTACGTCCTGGAAGCACCGCTGGGTGCCAGGCCTGCTGCTGGAGCAATGCCAGATGTTATGAACGTCTGGCAGAGCAAAGCTGATGACTACTCGATAGTTCAGTGTGCCATGCTTTACGGCTTAGAATCGGGACTTCAACGACGTTTTGAACGTCATGGAGCATATGAGATGTTCCAGGAATTGAAGTTAATATTTCAAGCAAATGCCCGGATTGAGAGATATGAAGTCTCCAATAAGTTCTATAGCTGCAAGATGGAGGAGAATAGTTCTGTCAGTGAGCATATACTCAAAATGTATGGGTATAATAATCACTTGATTCAATTGGGAGTTAATCTTCCAGATGATTGCGTCATTGACAGAATTCTCCAATCACTGCCACCAAGCTACAAGAGCTTCGTGATGAACTATAATATGCAAGGGATGAATAAGACTATTCCTGAGCTCTTTGCAATGCTGAAAGCTGCGGAGGTAGAAATCAAAAAGGAGCATCAAGTGTTGATGGTCAACAAGACCACTAGTTTCAAGAAAAAGGGCAAAGGGAAGAAGAAGGGGAACTTCAAGAAGAACGGCAAGCAAGTTGCTGCTCAAGAGAAGAAACCCAAGTCTGGACCTAAGCCTGAAACTGAGTGCTTCTACTGCAAGCAGACTAGTCACTAGAAGCGGAACTGCCCCAAGTATTTGGCGGATAAGAAGGATGGCAAGGTGAACAAAGGTATATGTGATATACATGTTATTGATGTGTACCTTAATAATGCTCGCAGTAGCACCTGAGTATTTGATACTGGTTCTGTTGCTAATATTTGCAACTCGAAACAGGGACTACGGATTAAGCGAATATTGGCTAAGGACGAGGTGACGATGCGCGTGGGATACGGTTCCAAAGTCGATGTGATCGCGGTCGGCACGCTACCTCTACATCTACCTTCAGGATTAGTATTAGACCTAAATAATTGTTATTTGGTGCCAGCGTTAAGCATGAACATTATATCTGGATCTTGTTTGATGCGAGACGGTTATTCATTTAACTCAGAGAATAATGGTTGTTCTATTTATATGAGTAATATCTTTTATGGTCATGCACCCTTGAAGAGTGGTCTATTCTTATTGAATCTCGATAGTAGTAATACACATATTCATAATGTTGAAGCCAAAAGATGCAGAGTTGATAATGATGGTGCAACTTATTTGTGGCACTGCCGTTTAGGTCATATCGGTGTAAAGCGCATGAAGAAACTCCATACTGATGGACTTTTGGAACCACTTGATTATGAATCACTTGGTACTTGCGAACCGTGCCTCACGGGAAATATGACTAAAACACCGTTCTCCGGTACTATGGAGAGAGCAACAGATTTGTTGGAAATCATACATACAGATGTATGTGGTCCGATGAATATTGAGGCTCGTGGCGGATATCGTTATTTTCTCACCTTCATAGATGACTTAAGCAGATATGGGTATATCTACTTAATGAAACATAAGTCTGAAACATTTGAAGAGTTCAAAGAATTTCAGAGTGAAGTTGAAAATCATCGTAACAAGAAAATAAAGTTTCTACGATCTGATCGTGGAGGAGAATATTTGACTTACGAGTTTGGTGTACATTTGAAAAATTATGAAATAGTTTCACTGTTGGGGAACGTAGTAATTTCAAAAAAATTCCTACGCACACGCAAGATCATGTTGATGCATAGCAACTAGAGGGGAGAGTATGATTTACGTACCCTTGTAGATCGCAACGGAAGCGTTGACACAACGTAGAGGAAGTAGTCGTACGTCTTCCCGATCCAACCGATCCAAGCACCGTTACTCCGGCACCTCCGAGTTCTTGGCACACGTACAGCTCGATGACGCTCCCCGGGCTCCGATCCAGCAAAGCTTCGGGGATGAGTTCCGTCATCACAACGGCGTGGTGACGATGATGATGTTCTACTGACGCAGGGCTTCGCCTAAGCACTACAACGATATGACCGAGGTGGAATATGGTGGCAGGGGGCACCGCACACGGCTAAGGAACGATCACGAGGATCAACTTGTGTGTTCTAGGGTGCCCCTTGCCTCAGTATATAAAGGATCCAAGGGGGAGGGGTGCGGCCGGCCATAGGAGGCGCGCAGGAGGAGTCCTACTCCTACCGGGAGTAGGACTCCCCTCCCCGTTCCTTGTCCAACTAGGAGAGGTGGATGGAGAGAAGGAAAGGGGGGGCGCTGCCCCTCCCTCCTTGTCCAATTCAGACTAGGGGGAGAGGGGGCGCGCGGCCTGCCCTGGCAGCCCCTTCCTCTTCTCCACATTAGGCCCATGAGGCCCATTAACCCCCCGGGGGGTTCCGGTAACCCCCCGGTGCTCCGGTTTTATCCGAAACTCATCCGGAACGCTTCCGGTGTCCAAATATAGTCATCCAATATATCAATCTTTATGTCTCGACCATTTCGAGACTCCTCGTCATGTCCGTGATCACATCTGGGACTCCGAACTAACTTCGGTACATCAAAATGCATAAACTCATAATAACTGTCGTCGTAACGTTAAGCGTGTGGACCCTACGGTTCGAGAACAATGCAGACATGACTGAGACAAATCTCCGGTCAATAACCAATAGCGGGACCTGGATGCCCATATTGGCTCCTACATATTCTACGAAGATCTTTATCGGTCAGACCGCATAACAACATACGTTGTTCCCTTTGTCATCGGTATGTTACTTGCCCGAGATTCGATCGTCGGTATCCAATACCTAGTTCAATCTCGTTACCGGCAAGTCTCTTTACTCGTTCCGTAATACATCATCTCGCAACTAACTCATCCAGACTTTGGCTGACGGTAATATTACTGTCTACAAAGCTCGACTTGTCGCAAAAGGTTTTCGACAAGTTCAAGGGATTGACTACGATGAGACCTTCTCACCCGTAGCGATGCTTAAGTCTGTCCGAATCATGTTAGCAATTGCCGCATTTTATGATTATGAGATTTGGGAGATGGATGTCAAAACTGCATTTCTGAATGGATTTCTGGAAGAAGAGTTGTATATGATGCAACCAGAAGGTTTTGTCGATCCAAAGGGAACTAACAAAGTGTGCAAGCTCCAGCGATCCATTTATAGACTGGTGCAAGCCTCTCGGAGTTGGAATAAACGCTTTGATAGTATGATCAAAGCATTTGGTTTTATACAGACTTTCGGAGAAGCCTGTATTTACAAGAAAGTGAGTGGGAGCTCTATAGCATTTCTGATATTATATGTGGATGACATATTACTGATTGGAAATGATATAGAATTTCTGGATAGCATAAAGGGATACTTGAATAAGAGTTTTTCAATGAAAGACCTCGGTGAAGCTGCTTACATATTAGGCATTAAGATCTATAGAGAAAGATCGAGACGCCTAATTGGACTTTCACAAAGCACATACCTTGACAAAATTTTGAAAAAGTTCAAAATGGATCAAGCAAAGAAAGGGTTCTTGCCTGTGTTACAAGGTGTGAAATTGAGTAAGACTCAAAGCCCGACCACTGCAGAAGATAGAGAGAAAATGAAAGATGTTCCCTATGCTTCAGCCATAGGCTCTATCATGTATGCAATGCTGTATACCAGACCTGATGTGTGCCTTGCTATAAGCTTAGCAGGGAGGTACCAAAGTAATCCAGGAGTGGATCACTGGACAGCGGTCAAGAACATCCTGAAATACCTGAAAAGGACTAAGGATATGTTTCTCGTATATGGAGGTGACAAAGAGCTCATCGTAAAAGGTTACGTTGATGCAAGCTTTGACACTGATCCGGACGATTCTAAATCGCAAACCGGATACGTGTTTACATTAAACGGTGGAGCTGTCAGTTGGTGCAGTTCTAAACAAAGCGTCATAGCGGGATCTACATGTGAAGCGGAGTACATAGCTGCTTCAGAAGCAGCAAATGAAGGAGTCTGGATGAAGGAGTTCATATCCGATCTACGTGTCATACCTAGTGCATCGGGTACAATGAAAATCTTTTGTGACAATACTGGTGCAATTGCCTTGGCAAAGGAATCCATATTTCATAAGAGAACCAAGCACATCAAGAGACGCTTCAATTTCATCCGGGATCTAGTCCAGGTGGGAGACATAGAGATTTGCAAGATACATACGGATCTGAATGTTGCAGACCCGTTGACTAAGCCTCTTCCACGAGCAAAACATGATCAGCACCAAGACTCCATGGGTGTTAGAATCATTACTGTGTAATCTAGATTATTGACTCTAGTGCAAGTGGGAGACTAAAGGAAATATGCCCTAGAGGCAATAATAAAGTTATTATTTATTTCCTTATATCATGATAAATGTTTATTATTCATGCTAGAATTGTATTAACCGGAAACATAATACATGTGTGAATACATAGACAAACAGAGTGTCACTAGTATGCCTCTACTTGACTAGCTCGTTAATCAAAGATGGTTAAGTTTCCTAACCATGGATAAAGAAGTTGTCATTTGATTAACGAGATCACATCATTAATTGAATGATCTGATTGACATGACCCATTCCATTAGCTTAGCACCCGATCGTTTAGTATGTTGCTATTGCTTTCTTCATGACTTATACATGTTCCTATGACTATGAGATTATGCAACTCCCGTTTCCGGAGGAACACTTTGTGTGCTACCAAACGTCACAACGTAAATGGGTGATTATAAAGGAGCTCTACAGGTGTCTCCAAAGGTACATGTTGGGTTGGCGTATTTCGAGATTAGGATTTGTCACTCCGATTGTCGGAGAGGTATCTCTGGGCCCTCTCGGTAATGCACATCACATAAGCCTCGCAAGCATTACAACTAATATGTTAGTTGTGAGATGATGTATTACGGAACGAGTAAAGAGACTTGCCGGTAACGAGATTGAACTAGGTATTGGATACCGATGATTGAATCTCGGGCAAGTAACATACCGATGACAAAGGGAACAACGTATGTTGTTATGCGGTCTGACCGATAAAGATCTTCGTAGAATATGTAGGAGCCAATATGGGCATCCAGGTCCCGCTATTGGTTATTGACCGGAGATTTGTCTCAGTCATGTCTACATTGTTCTCGAACCATAGGGTCCGCACGCTTAACGTTACGATGACAGTTATTATGAGTTTATGCATTTTGATGTACCGAAATTAGTACGGAGTCCCGGATGTGATCACGGACATGACGAGGAGTCTCGAAATGGTCGAGACATAAAGATTGATATATTGGATGACTATATTCGGACACCGGAAGAGTTCCGGAGAAGTTTCGGATAAAACCGGAGGACCGGGGGGTTACCGGAACCCCCCACGGGGTTAATGGGCCTCATGGGCCTAAAATGGAGAAGATGAAGGGGCTGCCAGGGCAGGCCGCGCCCCCCCTCTCCCCCTAGTCCGAATTGGACAAGGAGGGAGGGGCGGCGCCCCCCCTTTCCTCGTCTCCTCCCCTCTCTCCTACTTGGACAAGGAAAGGGAGAGGAGTCCTACTCCCGGTAGGAGTAGGACTCCTCCTGCGCGCCTCCTCTAGGCCGGCCGCACCCCCCCTTGGATCCTTTATATACGGAGGCAGGGGGGCACCCTAGGACACACAAGTTGATCTTCGTGATTGTTCCTTAGCCGTGTGCGGTGCCCCCTTCCACCATATTCCACCTCGGTCATATCGTTGCAGTGCTTAGGCGAAGCCCTGCGCCGGTAGAACATCATCTTCGTCACCACGCCGTCGTGCTGACGGAACTCATCCCCGAAGCTTTGCTGGATCGGAGCCCGGGAAGCGTCATCGAGCTGTACGTGTGCTAAGAACTCGGAGGTGCCGGAGTAACGGTGCTTGGATCGGTCGGACCGGGAAGACGTACGACTACTTCCTCTACGTTGTGTCAACGCTTCCGTTGCGATCTACAAGGGTACGCAGATCATACTCTTCCCTATCGTTGCTATGCATCACCATGATCTTGCGTGTGCGTAGGAATTTTTTTGAAATTACTACGTTCCCCAACAGAGGCAACCCCGGGTAGACCGGGTAGGTTGTCGGAGGCTCCGACGCGGTCCTCTGCGGCGCACGACTTGCAGCTTGGGAGTGTCCTGGCAGTTGTCGGCGACCTGGGCGCCGCCAGTCCATCATACACGATGAAGATGTGGGCGAGGAGGCGGAAGGAGGAGCGGTCAGAGACCGCCGACCGCGGCACTGTCGCCGGCGACCATCCAGAGCAGGACGTGTTAGCAGTGTTAGACTGTACTGCTCTTGTATATCGCATGTGTATACGTATAGCCGCTGGCATACGGTGTAGAGCGTGCGTGTGATCGTGGCGCCCTCCAGCAGTGTTAGTGGCGCACGATCTCTAGTAGTGGAGCACCCATGATCTCCCTGGGCTGCCGTCCTGTAAGTGTATATATGGCACTGCCTAGAGCATAATCGACTGCGGTGATCAGTTCTCCCTAATCTTCTCAGCCTACATGGTATCAGACTCCCCCGACCAGTTCAATCCTTTTGTGCCGGTCGCCGGTCTTGCTTCCGCCGCCATGGACGACAACCCTGTCGTCTCTCCTCGCTCCTCCCAGCACGGCATCGACGGCGTCTTTCACACCGCTCCCCTAGCCGATGCACCACCACCACCTCCCGCCGACGCTACTGCCGTTGCTGCGGTTCCTACCGCCCCGATGCTTCCCACTCGGGTGCGCCCTGCGCCTGCGCCCTCCGTCCCGTCCTCCATCTTGCAGACGGTTGACATTCGCCGCCATGTTCCCGTCACTCTCGACCTCCTCGCCGGCAACTACACACAGTGGTGCCGCCATTTCGACACCATCGTCGGCATGTTCGGCCTCCGCGACCACGTCGACTCCGCGGCCGTTCACCGTAACGGCGATCTAGAGTGGGACATGGCGGACCACGTCGTGGTGCACTGGCTCTACACCACCATTTCGCCAGAGCTCCTCGACGCCGTCATGCAGCCGAACGACACCGCGCTCACCGTCTGGGCAGCCGTCGACGGGATCTTCCGTGACAACCAGCTTGCTCGCGCCGTCTACCTCGACACCGAGTACCACGCCATTGTGCAGGGCGACATGACGATCATGGAGTACTGCACCAAACTCAAGCAGTTCACCGACCAGCTTCGGGACCTCGGCCAGCCGGTGACCGAGCCGCAACAGGTCTTCAACCTCCTCCGCGGCCTGAACCGGCAGTACCACTCCGCCATCCCGCACATCACCTCGCAGGTCCCGCTCCCTTCTTTCCTGCAGGTGCGCTCCTTCATCCTGCTTGAAGAGCACCGCTCTGAGCAGTCCGCTCGCCAGCAGTCCGTGCACGCTCTCGTAGCGGGCCGCGGCAGTTCCTCGATGCCACCTGCGCCCCCGCCCAGCAACACCAACCAGGGGCGCGGACGCCAGCGTCGTCGTGGACACGGCAACGGCGGCGGCGGGGCTCCTCCACCATCTCCTTCGGCTCCCCGTCCTCCGACGTACCCCGCATCGGCGCCCGGTGCCAACTCGTGGACTGGCCTGGTTCAGGCCTGGCCGATGGCCTGGCGCGCGCCCGGCGCTGGCGTGCTCGGCCCACGCCCTGGCACACCGCACCAGCAGGCCATGTTCGCGGCTCCGTCGCCACCGCCCCCGTCGTACGGCTACGGGGCCCCTCCTCCTGGGTACGCTGCCGCCCCTCCTGGTTTCGGCAGCCCCGGAGCGAGCTCGTCCACGCCGCCTCACCAGGCCTGGGACATGGCGTCGTTGCAGGCCGCCCTCCACAGCGCCTCGGCCGGCCCTTCGTCCTCTGGGAGTGCACCAGAGTGGTACCTCGACTCCGGCGCTGCGTCCCACATGACCTCCTCGCCCGGTAATCTTCTCTCTGCTCGCCCCTCCTCTACTGATGCATGCATCATCGTCGGCAGCAGCGAGCGCCTGCCCATCACCCATGTTGGCACTGGCTCGCTGGTCACCGGCACATCCCCTATTCCTCTTCGCAATATTCTCGTTTCTCCTTCTCTTGTCAAAAACCTACTTTCAGTTCGCCAGCTTTGCCGTGATTATCCCATCTCTGTTGAATTTGACGTGCGTGGCTTTTCCGTAAAGGACCTTCGAACCAGGGTGGTGATTCTCCGATGTGATTCCGACGGCGACCTCTACCCTGTTGTGCGGCCCAAACTCCCCTCCTCGTGCATCTTCGCCGGCGTCGCTGCGACCGACCTGTGGCACCAACGCCTTGGGAATCCCGGTGCTACCTCGCTTCGCGCCATCGCTGATGATCTGCACCTAGAGTTCAGCCGCGAGCCGCCCTTCTGTCATGCATGTCGCTTGGGCAAGCACACTAGACTTCCGTTTCAGTCATCTAGCACCACTAGCTTTTTTTCTTTCCAGCTTTTACATCTTGATGTATGGACATCTCCCGTTGTAAGCATCTCAGGCTATCAATTTTACTTAGTTGTGCTCGATGATTTCAGTCACTACGTCTGGACGTTCCCTCTGAAACATAAGTCTGAAACTCTCTCTGTCCTTACTGATTTCTTCGTTTATGTTCAGACCCAGTTCCAGCTTCCTGTTCTTGCACTTCAGACAGACAACGGGCGCGAGTTCGACAGCGCCACCGTACGCGCCTTGCTTGCACGCCATGGCACTCATTTCCGCCTCACCTGTCCGTACACGAGCCAGCAAAACGGCAAGGCTGAACGTGTCCTTCGCACGCTCAACGACGGGGTGCGCTCGCTCCTCTGTCATGCGTCGATGCCGCCGCGATTCTGGGCCGAGGCCCTGAACACCTCCACATACCTCATCAACCGCCGTCCGTGTCGCGCCTCCACGCCTTGCACTCCGCACGAGCTTCTGCTCGGTGTCGCCCCGGACTACTCCTAGCTTCGCGTCTTTGGATGCTTGTGCTATCCGAACATCACTGCTACTGCTCGCCACAAGCTTGAGCCTCGGTCTATCGCCTGCGTCTTCCTCGGATATCCTTCTGATCACCAAGGTTTTCGCTGCTTTGATCCGGTCTCGCACCGCGTCCTGACTTCACGCCATGTCCTCTTTCATGAAATAGTCTTTCCCTTCTCCACACCACCGCCTGCTCCTTTGCCCACGCAGCCTGCATCGCCCGCTTCGTCCCCTGTCCTGCAGGTCCCGCTCGCGATCAGGAGCCGTGGTGTGCCCGCTCTTTTGCCTGGTTCAAACTCATGCGTTGGGTCCTCATCGGACGCCTCGGCGTCGCCTGCGCCAAGTGCGCCCTCGACACATTCAAGCGCGTCTTCACCGACTGCTGCCCCGCGCAGCCCCAGCCTCGCCGCGGGCTCTTCGACGGGCGGCTCGGCCACGTCTTCGTCAAGCCCTTCTTCGTCCACTGGGTGCACGGGCGTCTCCATCAACGGCGCCGCGCCACCAGCGCCGCGCGCACCGCCTGTCGCGCCACCGGCGCCGATGGTCACGCGGGCTCAACGCGGCATATTCCGCCCCAATCCACGCTACTACACGCGGCCGCTGCCTCGACATCTACTTCCTTGACGTCCTCGTCGGTCTCGCCGGTTCCCAGCTCCGTCCGCGCTGCCGTCCGCGACCCACACTGGCTCGCCGGCCATGCAAGATGAGTATGACGCTCTCGTCCGCAACCGTACGTGGGAGCTGGTGCCGCACCCCCCCGGTGCTAACTTGATCACTGGGAAATGGATCTTCAAGCACAAAACCGACGCCAGCGGTGCGCTTGCCCGCTACAAAGCACGCTGGGTCGTGCGTGGGTTCCGCCAGCGCACCGGCATCGACTACGGTGAAACATTCTCCCCCGTCGTCAAGCCGGCGACGATCCGTACGGTGCTCACCCTGGCCGCGTCGCGTGGCTGGCCCGTGCACCAACTCGACGTGTCCAACGCGTTTCTTCACGGCACCTTGGAGGAGGAAGTTTACTGCCTGCAGCCTGCCGGCTTCGTCGACCCGGCCAAGCCAGAACACGTCTGCCGCCTCTCCAAGTCCTTTTACGGGCTGAAGCAGGCGCCCCGTGCCTGGTTCCTCCGCTTCGCCGGCTTCGTTCGCTCAATTGGCTTCACAGCCACGCGCTCGGACTCTTCCCTCTTCACCTTTCGACACGGCGACGACACGGCGTTTCTCCTCCTCTACGTCGACGACATCGTGCTCACCGCGTCCTCGCACGCCGTGCTCCACCGTGTCATCACGTGCCTCACTGGCGAGTTTGCGATGAAGGACCTGGGCTCCCTCCACTTCTTCCTCGGGATCCGTGTCACGCGCACCTCGGCTGGGTTCTTCTTGTCCCAGCACCAGTACGTTGACGAACTCCTGGATCGTGCTGGCATGGACACCTGCCGTCCGTCGCCGACGCCCATTGACATGAAGAGCAAGCTTGCCTCGGCTGCCGGGCCGTGCGTTGCCGACCCGTCCGCGTATCGGAGCATCACCGGTGCTCTCCAGTACCTCACCATCACGCGGCCCGAGATCTCCTATGCCGTGCAGCAGATATGCCTCCACATGCATGACCCACGAGAGTGCCATCTCGCGCTCGTCAAGCACGTGCTCCGGTACGTGCGCGGCTCGTGTGCACTCGGCCTTCATCTCCGCGCCTCGAGCACTCTGGATCTCCGCGCGTTCACCGACGCGGACTGGGCCGGCTGCCCCGACACGCGCCGCTCCACGTCCGGCTTCTGTGTTTACCTCGGCGATGCACTCATCTCCTGGTCCTCCAAGCGCCAAGCAACCGTCTCGCGATCCAGCGCCGAGGCCGAATACCGCGGCGTCGTCAACGCCGTTGCTGAGTGCATTTGGCTCCGTCAGCTCCTCGGCGAGCTCTTCGCTCCGGTGAGCAAGGCGACGCTGGTGTACTGCGACAACGTGTCTGCTGTCTACTTGTCGGCCAATCCCGTGCATCATCGACGGACCAAGCACGTGGAGCTCGACATCCTCTTCGTCCGCGAGCGTGTCGCCCTTGGCCAGTTTCGTGTTCTTCACATCCCCACGCGCCAACAACTCGCCGACATCATGACCAAAGGCCTGCCTTCGGACGTTTTCTCGGAGTTCCGATCCAGTCTTTGCGTCGCCGGCGACGACGTCACGACTGGGGGGGGGGGGGGGGGGGGGGGTGTTAGACTGTACTACTCTTGTATATCGCATGTGTATATGTATAGCCGCTGGCATACGGTGTATAGCATGCGTGTGATCGTGGCGCCCTCCTGCAGTGTTAGTGGCGCACGATCTCTAGTAGTGGAGCACCCATGATCTCCCTGGGCTGCCGTCCTGTAAGTGTATATATGGCACTGCCTAGAGCATAATCGAGTGCGGTGATCAGTTCTCCCTAATCTTCTCAGCCTACAAGCAGGCGCAGCTCTTCTGGGCGTTCTTGGATTCTAGGCACTGCTTTCATCGTTGGTTCTGGTCATTTGGAAGTTCTATAATACGGGCTTTCCTGCTTTCGTTTTTCCTTGCCTTGGGGTGACGACGAGAAGAGCACGGAAGGAGCCGGTGAGGGAACCACACTGCACACGGACGGCGGGGTGAGAGGCCGGCGCCGAGTTCGCGTCAAAGCTCTCGCCGGATGTGCTTCTCTTCTACTTGCTCCAGTCCTTCACACCCGACATGTTCGCCTTGACAGTACGTCCTCGCCGTCGTCGACTATGCATGCTCTTTTGTTTGCCAGCGAAGGACGATGTGCAGCCGTTGCCATAGTGGGTACATCAGCCGTGGCGCTGCCGACTCCCCGGGCGGGTTCATTGCGATCTCCTAGAGTCTGGACAGTCGACTGCCTCCGGGTCGTTCCAGGCGGGCGGAGCGAGAGCGACAGACAGCTACTGCGGCAATGCAGAGGTCCAAAGGAAAAGTTGAAGTCGGTGCTGAGCGACGCCGTCCAGGTCGGTGGCCGTGCGGCCCGCTGGTTGCCACACCGTTGACTCCAGCGGCAGCGGCGGCTCTCGCAACGGAATGCTCACCCTCCTCGGTGGCGACGATGAGGCTATCGTTGGATGCCTCGTGCCGCTTTTTGCCCACTTCGGTCGTCCTATCTACACTGGCCGGCCCAGCAGCGGCGAGCAGTAAAATCACCAGCGCCGTGTGACGCCTCGACGCCTGCGTGGTAGATCCCGGGCTGCCGGGCGCGGACGGTGGCGCGTTCTGCCCTTACGCGATGGCGGCAGCTCCTATGTATGCCGGCGTCGAGGAAGAAGAGGGTGGAGGGCATGCCCTCCAAGAACCTGATGGTTGAGTGCCGGCGTCGTAAGCGCCTCAACAACCATGAACCGTCTCTCCAGGCTACCTCCGTCGTGCCCAGGATCATCAAGGTAAAGACCAATCGTCAATCGATCTTGGAAAATTAATGGGTAGAATATTGGGAGTAAATCTGAATGTGTGTTTTTGTGGACATCTAGATTGACAGAGCGTCGATCCTGGGGACGCGATGGACTACATGAAAGCAGGGGCGGATCCAGTATTGGTCATGGGTGTACAGATGTACACCCAAATTTTTCTGCCAAAAAAAAATCATATATATAGGAGTATGACAAAAATCGTAGCCTACGTGCTTGAGATACGATATGTAGTAGCCCACTTGTGGCCGACAAGCAAATAGCCCATCGGCAACATGCCTAGCAGTCCACGAGCATAACCAGTCCCTTGAGCCCACAAACTACTTCGCTCGGTCTTTGGCTAAAAAAAACTATTGTGCCCGGTCCAAGCCAGGCGAGGGAGAGCTCAACAAAGCCGTCGACACCGGACGGGATGGATCCGTGCAGTGCCATGCCCGCCGCTGCAGATGGGATGCTACAGGATAGACTGTTCGCACGGTGGGGATCGATGAGCGGCGCGGCGGCCGCCGCCGAGGTCGTTGAGGGCCGGGGATCATGGGACACGTCTCGGTCTTTTTCCAGCTGCCAACAAACTCAATATCCAACCCTAAGGTGATTAGGTGAAGCCCCTCCAAAGTTTCATTCTGAAATTGCATTTGTTGACCTGTACATGTGTAGCTTCTGTTTGGATATAGAGAAAGATAGCTCTGTACATGTCATTTTGCTGATCTGATTGATTTCATTAGTCGACCTTCCAATTGAGTAACAGAATGAGGCCACTGTCTTTGAATTGTAGGCAATATAGCATCAGAAAACAAGGGGAAGGCCATTGATTTGAAAACTTTATATTGCCATGAACCATTGGCTTCACTGCTAGGGTGGGATTTTTGTTTTTTGAACACCCAATGTTCAATTCCTGAATCCGCCACACTGCTGGAGAGGATGTGGCGACTGCAGGAAGAGAGGAGGACGCGCATCTGCAGCCAGCGTGTTCCAGGAGCTGAACCCGACGAGATATATGGCCAGGAACATCCCCAAGATGAGTAATATAGGTGACTGGGCATCCACTTTCGTCAGCGGAGAGCTGGGACGTTCCTGCGGTAGAGCTTCAAAAAATGGTGATAGCAAGAGAAAAGTTGGCTGGTGGTTGCAGACTTGCAGTTCGAGGTGGAGCGCAAGGACGAGGGCCGCGGTCACGGCAACACCTGGGGTGGAGATCTACTGCTCCGTTCTCTTGCCTACTTTTTTGACCCTCTCTTTACAGACGCCTAATTCATTCTTGTTTCTTCGGTCTACTTATTAGACGTACGCAGTGCTCTCAGTTAGTAATTTAAAACGTACACACTCAATGACATGTCAAGTTGATTTTTTAATTTCTATAGATGTAGTGTTACTTGTGGTCGTTGCATGTTCCAGACACGTATCTCTGGTCATTGGCCGCTCCTAACACATAATGAGTAGTGAAGTGCCAGCCATGAGATCCATATGCCGACGATGCAATTCTTACACACAGCGAGCTTAATCTTAAACCATATACAGGGCCGGCCTTATGTTTTGGGAGGCCCTAGGCGAACTCGATAACATGGGCCCCTATGTCTAAGTCCTAAGACCATATATATGTATGTGTGTGCGTTATATATATGACTTATTAAGAATAACTTTTAGTCACACGTCTTTATTTTAAAATTTGACTATAATAATTCAAATGACTTCATCGAGAACAATAATAATCAAATTCGAACTGATTCCATCAACAACAATAATACTAAAAAATCGCAAAATGAAACTAACACGACATGATTAATTACCTCAAATAAGAACCAAATTAGATTGACTCCATCGACAACAATAATACTTCAGTGCTTCAAAAAAGGTTTCTTCAGGAGTAGTTTCTTGCCCTTGTTCTTCAATGACATCAACATTGCTTGAAGATGTAAAGAACTTATTCAAAGAATCCTTCAATGGTAGAATTTTCGGATCACTTTCTTTCTTTTTCCTTCTTGTTTCAGCACCCGACAATTGCTTCTTCTTAGGTAACATGGCATGCTAATGTCCTAAAATCATGAAGAAAAGATCAAAAGAGGATAAAAAGAATTAGGAATTTATACATCGGATGATTGGAATCCTAGACATGTACATAGAATGACAAAAAAATGATTGATTGAATTAGAAAATTTAAAACTTCATGCATACTGAAATTGGAGGATGGATCATGGATGTATAGTTGAATACGTGATTAAATACTAAATAAAGAATAAATAAAGTATTGAAATTGTCAAATTAGGGTTTGGGGGATGGACTGGAATTGAGGAACATGGATGGAAACATTCAAACGTACTTTAGGGATTGGGGACGGCCGCGTTGCAGACTTCAAGACTTGTAGTCGCCAGTCAGATGTATACTTGTATACGTATTGCCGCGGTGCCGCCTTGCCGGATGCCGGATGGCCGGGCCGCTGGGTTGCTGGACTGTCGTGTGGCGCGCCGCGCGTGCAGCTCCAGCGGGCAGTGGGCCAGCGGCAGGTGAGGCGAGGATGACACGGCAAGGCGCCGAGCGACGGAGCGAGGAGGCCGACGGGCGTCACGGCGCCTGACGAACCTAACCTACGAAGAAAAAGGAAAACGAGCAGTCGTCTGTCTGCCAACTGGCGTGAGTCACGGTGTCGCTTCGCGACTTCGCGTTCGTTAATCGATCAGCGATGGCTTGCTAGCTATCTGATGGGCCTAGCCCATCTTATTTCTTTTCTCGAGTTCTTTTGTATTTTTTACCTATTTTTTGCTGGGCTATAATATAGATATATACTCTGTCATGGGCCCCCTCCTCGCCTGGGCCCTGGGCCGTCGCCCCGCCGCCATACCCCCAGGGCCGGCCCTGACCATATATATCTTTACTCATGTGGTAGTAGTTCACTGAAATAATCTCCTTGCCATTACACTATTTCTACAAAAGCCTAATTTCAAGCTTTAGTTTCAGTCTGTCCACCTAGATTACAACTAAAATTCTAGAACGACATACTATACGGGTTTTTCTATGGGGGATTCTTCTCGCTAACTAATCTCCATCCTCTTGATTTTCAAGGGTATGGGCCCCTCACCCGCTTTTCTTTCAATCAATTGAACCCAGCTAAGCATCCTGTAAATTTAGTAAAAATCTGCCCGTGCGTGTTTTTTTAGAAAAGGCGGATGACCCCCGGCCTCTGTATCTGAGAGATGCATACGGCCACTTTATTGATTATTCTCGAGGACCTTACAAAGTGTTACAACAATAATCCTGAATCCACCATCTAGGCAACATATGTCGCTACTCCTATCTATATGATGAAGAGGTGCTAGCTGGGCCACTACCCAGATCACTCACCTAATCCTAACATCAAAAGCCGGAATCCCCAGCCTAGCCATATACCGGGTCTGGGGCATAAACCGGTCTGATGCACTCACATGTGTCGTCTCCACAATATAGTTATACACAGGTGCCCGTGCGTGTAGCATTGCTCAGATTACAACATAGTTATACACATACCCAAGGGTCTCTATTCATATATTTGTGTATTTTTTTTTGTTCTCTTCAAAATCAGTGGAAAAGAGAAGAGATCAGGATGTGCTTTCTTTGGAGAACAAAGAAAATGCTACTCTCCATTTTGGATGGAAATTAGAAATTTTTCCTAGGTATACTTTAGGCCAACTATCATCTATCTCACATGAAATTAACAAAACCGGAATAATCAAACCAAAAAAAAGAGTTAAATCCGAGCACATGAAGCTGCATATGAAGATGAAAACCAAACAAAATGTGACAAAAAACATACAGTTAAACTCACACGAACCTGAAAAACTCTTGGAGAACACATCAACTAACATAAACAACCAATCAATTAGCCAAATAATCAACACAAGGCTCTTCAATGAGCTTTTCTTCATGTAATAGCATGTAACACATGTGAAGCCACCACATATATTTTCTTTAGCTTATAATAATGGTTCATGATTCTATCATGATGTACAGACGGGCGCGGCGTGCCGCCGCGCGGGTTAAGCTAGTTATCCTTATGGTGAGTTCAGGGGATTAAAGTGGATTAGTATTCTAGACGATTTTTCACTCAGAGTAATTAGCATCACAAATGCATATCTAGGGGATAAAATGTGGAATTCACTCCAAAATAAACAACCACAATGTTCAAGCTTCCCTAAAACGAAATTTCTAGTTGTCATGAACGAGGGTCGGTTGGATCGAGAAATTGTGTCGCGGAACAAGTGTATGACAAAAATGATGGACTCAAGGGTATAACAAAAAAATTGTTTATCGAGCCTTTACTTAATTATTAAGCATTTTTCTGATAAAGGGAGTTTTATTAACTCAGTATGTAGTATCAAGCAGATACAACACATCATGAGCGACACCCGGCCTCTGCATATTCAGGATGCACACAGCCAAGAATAACGAGTCCGACTAAAAATATAACATAACGACATATAGACATTAGTAAAGCGCTATAAGACTGACAATATGCCTATGTCAAAGGAGTAGTCGACCACCCATGTTGAGTGAAAACCTCTGTGACCACCTGCTCCAACCGCGTACACACGGGTTTGAACAACGGCTGGTAATCCATACAGTTTAACATCGGCCACGTACAAAGTCAATGCGTGAAAAATAACCTGCAACAAAGAAGAGAGTGTGCCATTGGAAAAACAAAAATCATTTCTACTTTGTCAAAGCGACCATAATAAGGCAGACGCTCCCACCCTTACCAGTGTGCTATTTGGTATTCCGTCCAATCAGTGACCATATATATTGGCAAACACTTGTGAGCGGGTACAAATTTGAAGCAATTTGAATGACTGGCCAAGTAGAAAGCGCAAAGTTGCATTGTAAGAAGAGGTGTTTGATTGCACCATCGTGGGCACAAAAACTACACTACTTCCTTCCTTGCCAGTTGCGTCGAGCGAGGTTGTCTTTAGTTAGCACGACACATCTCCGAAGATACCACATGGCAATCTTTATTTTTAGTGGTATCTTGGATTTCCATATTTGGTTATTATTATCGACTTGAATCTCATAATACATGAGAGCACAGTGCATAGTGTTAACTGTGAAAGATCCTGAGGTGGTGATATTCCAACGAAACACATTCTGTCCTTCTATCAGGTTGGCCGTTTCCAATCTAGATAACAGTTGTTGCCATGACATGAGGTGGGAGGCAACCAAGGCCCGCGAAAAGATACATTTGGGGGTTGGGGCCGAGCACTTGTGCGAGTGTATCGTTCTTATCACGGACAATACGGTACAAGGCCAGATATTGTTTTCAAAGAGTGGTGCTTCCTAACCACTTATCCTCCCAAAAACAAATCTTTGAGCCGTCCTTTATCGCAAAAGACCCGAAATGGAAAACATGCTTCTTTGCTGACATTAGGCCTGCCCAAAAAATTGAGTCCCCTGGCTTCCAATATGCCTGGGACACCGTTATTTGACCTAGATACTTATTGCGTGGCAGAGTTTGCCAAACACCCTCCTTAGTAATAAGCTTGAAAAGCCATTTATTTAGTAAGTCATCATTATTGACCTTAAGGTCATGAATGCCGAGAACTCCCTGGTCCTTCGGTCGACAAACCACGCACCATTCGGTGAGCCGATATTTTTTCGCTATCTCCTTGCCAAAAGATTCTGGATCTGAAATAATCCATCCTCTACAAGACCCCTTTAGGGATTAGGAAAACGATAGCATATAGAGAACCATGTTCGTGAGAACTGAGTTTACCAAAACAAATCATCCCCCAATAGAGAGAAACGTACCTTTCCAACTACTCAATCGTTTTTCTTTGCGTTCTTCCACATGTTTCCAGTCTGCAATAGTGAGACGCCAATAGTGAATCGGAATTCCCAGATAATTGATCGGGAATTGGCCTTCTTCACAACCAAACAAATATGCGTACTGTGCAGCCGCCTCTTTGGCTTTTCCGAAGCAGAATAATTCACATTTATGAAAGTTTATTTTAAGACCAGGCATTTGCTCGAAGGCTGAAAGCAAAAGTTTCAGATTCCTAACTTTATCTAGGTCATGTTCCATAGAGAGAATCTTATCATCGGCATATTGCAAAATGGAGAGCCCCCATCGACAAGGTGAGGCACAACTCCTGCAATTTATCTGTCCTGCTTAGTACGTTCAATCAATATTGGTAGCTTGTCAGCAACAATGTTAAACAACATTGGAGAAAGTGGGTCACCCTGACGTAGTCCTAGGTCATCATTGACTTTAATCTCCACACTACCTCCAAAAATAAAAGTTTGGACCCATTCATGCCATTTTTCAGAGAAACCTTTTATTCTAAGGGTTTGTTGAAGGAATGACCACTTTACTTTATCATAGGCCTTTTCGAAGACAATTTTGAAGACAATCCCACTCATGTTATTTCGATGCATCTCGTGAACGGTCTCATGAAAAATGACTACTCCATCAAGTATGTTCCTTCCTTGCATTAAGGTCGCCTGTGATGGTCGAATCACATGGTCGTCAACCATATGAAAAAGTGACCACCCGCAAGGTGATCCAAGACGGTCACAAGGAAGTCTCGTTTACCAGCCTCAGAAATAGCCACAAAATCTAGCCCAAGTTCCTGTACACAATCACCAACGTGTTTATGTTTAGCCAATTCTGTTACGTGTTTATGTTTAGCCAATTCTGTTAGACCTCTTCTATTCCAAAACATGTCTCTCATGTGGAAACTCGTGTTGATGTGGATGACTTGGCGTTCTTGGGCGGTTTTTGTTTCTATTTAGAGGAATGTGACTTTGATTTACGTGAAGACACCGTGTAGTCATAAAACACTTCATCCATTCTAACCTTGGTAACCTCACCAACCAAGTGCGAAAGAAGTGGACCATCATATGTGGCAACCACCTCCTCCTCCTCCCCGTCTTGGGGTTAGGAAGGGTATTCAAACATTTTGAAGAAACCTTTAAATGGTCTATCTCCATACGTTTGAGCACCCCAACTAACAACTTTATTTCATGATCACTCTTTCCAATAGATACTCCAACATTCTTTGAAGTAAAGGAAATGTGAGAATCCGAGAAGGAATGAAAAGATTTTGCGGAAGATATACGTGGTGCAGAGTCCAAATTGCGCGCGGCTTGATGTTTCATGGCCTTGCCCAGAGAGTCCTTGTCAGTCCGAGAAGAGCCATCAATGGAGATTGTGTGCCTTCGGCCGGTCTGACTATAGCTGGGCCAACAACGTGTTGGCTGACCTTGCCAGCGCCACCGCTCTCATGTCGGGCTGGTCCAGTCTGGACGAGACTTATTTGCTCCGTCATTGTGCTCCCATCCGTGCTCCCCTCCATTTAGGCAAAACTCACAAAATTGACATGTGGACAAAAGTATTTCACAAATTGAATCGTGTTTGAAAACAAATCACTCAGGTGACCTTTCGTGCAGCGCCCGACAGCCAAGCATTGCATCCTACTGAGTAGCACCTTACTACCAGGTGCTGCACGCCTGGCCAGCGTGGCAACCCTGGTACAGGCCCGCTCCACACCTGATAGTGCAGCGCCTAGCAGATAGCTCCACGAGGAGTGAAAAGGCAATGCCACACTCTCATATTTTAACCAGACGGAGGGGGGGGGGGGGGGCGAGGAGGGGAAGGTGGTTGCTCTCGCATTCGCATCGCCCGCATATCCAACGCTTCTCTTCCTCTCCTCCTAACAGCTAGGTGTGCAACACCTGTCAGTAAGGCGTTGCATGGCCAGGTGTGGGGCCGCAGGCCAGGCGTGCAACGCTTGTCATTAAGGCGCTGCACATTAGGGTGCAGCGCCTCACTATAGGACGCTACATAAAATGGTGAGTGGTGTGAAATTTTTTCAAACACGGTTCACTTTGTGAAATACTTTCGTCCACATGTCAGATTTGTGATTTTTGCCCTCCGTTTATTCTTCATCCAACAGCCAGACCAGATCTCCTTCCCCACGTCAGTTTTTTTTTTCTTTTCAGCTAAAGGAAAACATAAATTCCCATGTATTCTCCCCATGGCCATCGTATTTTCGTCTACACGGACCGCGTATTTACGACTGCGACATGAACAACGACATGGCCGGCACGGGGCGTCTCTGGCGGCCGTGAATGCCGGAGGTGACTTGACCCACGCGAGGACGACGCAGTCATTCATGGCCGTGGGGTGCACAACAGTGTTGCTGGCAGAGCGGCACTGTCGGCCCTCGTTTCGATGCTGCGGTGAGTGTGAGTCGAGCTGGCACGGACGACGTTGTGGCATGCATTGATGCATAGCGGCATGCCCGGTACAACAAGCGCCATGCGTCGATGCGAGAGATGAGTTGAGCAGAGCAAACCCGCGTGAGGTCGTCTACATAACAAGGTGGCCGGAACATGTAGCAGAGCAGTGCTGGTGATCCTCAGTTTGATGTGGGAGGTAACTTCGAATGCTGCGCGTCACGTGCTACGGCAGCGATAGGAAGTTGCACCGGACACAATTGGGCTCCTCAGCGCGCCGTAAAGCAAGCAGGCCGAGCCCAAAGAAAATACGTACAAACCCATCCAAAGACTGAAAAATGTACGGGGCACTTGGTAGTTTTTTCTTTCTGGAAAAAAAGACGTGGGGAAGAATATTTAATCTGATCGTTGGATGGAGAATGGACGCATGCGAGCATTGCCTGCGGCCCCGTCCGGTCTAGTGGTCTTACCAGCGACTCGACTGGCAACTGCAGCCAGGTCAGCTCCAAGGTTCACCTTTTTTTTTAGAAAAAAAGGCACGAAGGCCCGACTTCAAATTAATGAAGCCATCAACCGGCTAGGATACGTGGTAGCTCAATTTTGTGCATCACGGTCCAGCAAATCCTCCTCTTGCTTAGCGTATCTCCAACACTGATCCTCACAATCGTTTGGACCGCGCTGTCTGGACTGTGAAAATCATCCAATGTGGACCTATATCGGTCCACGGCACGGTCTAAACGTGTTTTCTTCCGCAAACTGGAGACAAACGCAGGAGTCCGACCGTTGTCACGCCTGCTTACCGTCCTGGTCCGCCAAAAATCCCTCTACCATCCCGCACGCTTCTCGCACGCCAGTTGCCCGCATTCATATTGCTGTACAACATGCAGCTCCACATTGAAGACGGCTCAGGACGGATGCGACCTCCCACTGTCTCCGCCATTGAAGCAGCGCGCAGGCCGAGGGCGCCACCCGCTGCACGCCCGGCTGAATAGCCTCCTCGGCACATTCAAACACATCCATTAAACCCGCGTGGAAGCAGATGAACCTACACCGACCACGAGCGGGCCAGCGTTAAACGCAACGCCGGGCAGGCTCCTCCCATCCGTCCTCTATATAAACCAGGCCAGACGACGCGCAAGAATCTTACCGCTCCCCATCTCCTCCTTCCACCATTTTCTCCAATCTTTCAATGACATTCGACGAGTCAGAAGAGTAGTTCTTCGGCATAAAAGCCAGCTACGTGGCCCACCGAGCTCGGCGGTTACGAGCGAGGCACCTCGTTGCTCCACGTCCCTCGTCTAGCCTGACGGAGCAAGTTGCCTCCCCCAAGCTGGCGCGTGGTTCAGCAACTCGCGCTCCACGCCAGGTCGGGGAGAAGTGGCGAGTTGCTCCATCCCGGCACGCGCGGGGAGCACGGTGGCACGAGCATCGTTGCTTCCATCAAGGACGCCGTGTTGTGTCGTGCCTCCACCGCCTGCGATCGTGCCAACCGTCGTTGACGCGCACGTAGCTGCACCATGCAGGCAGAGAAAGAAGTCGGCTGTGCGGATGTCGACGAGGTGGCGACGAACATGTTTGTGCCCGCCGCCATCATCGAGGAGAAGTAGAATAATAGAGGTCGTCGCCGCGCGCGTAGCTACGCCATGCAGGCAGAGAAAAGAAGTCGGTTGCGCGGACGTAGATGAGGTGGCGGCGAACATGTCCGTGCCCGCCGCCGTCATCGAGGAGAAGTAGAATAATAGACAAGAAGGTCACTGTAGATGATCCGGTCGGTTCTCCTTTATCTCGGACCATCCTGGGCACCCGCCTGAGCTCCAAGAAAGCACCTTCTCCTCCGACTGATGCACCCTTTTGCCTCTCCGATCAGCGGCACAGCTGGACATAGGGAATATACGGAGGAATAATATGCCTCCGGGACTTTCGGCAGTTTGATTAGCTGGCTCCCGGACACGGGGAAGACAAAGGAATCCGCCGCGGCCGGCCGTAGATAGTTTAGTATATCAGTGTGGCCAATGGCGGAGCTACATCAATAAATCTGGGCGGGGCACTACACTAGGAAGAAAGCCCACTATATTTGCACTCACGGCCCAGTATAGCGTCAACCCCTCACTGTATTTGCCATGGATTGGCTGGGCCGCAGCCCTTTTTCGTAACACATAGCTCTGCAGGTGAGCGTGGTGGAGTGGAGCTCCGCGTGACCGTACGTGCACATACTTTTAGTTTTTTAGTTGAAACAATGTCCAAAATATAACCATTTTTGTCCCGTTTGTATGAAATCTGGCCTTGTTTGCATGAATTACATTCGGTTTGTTGAAAAAGAGATTGAAAGGTATGCGGCTACGGTTGGATGGCGCATCCGTGTCCACGCGATGCGAGAGGAAATTTGAGAGTTGAAGTTGGAGATGCCCTTGTCAAGACCATGATTATGTTGCTCCCAGATAGGAGTATTATATATAGGTGTATAATATAATAAATTAAGCATCATCAGGAACGAAATCGTCATCCTCGAGCACAGACTTGAAGTCGTACCCGTTGAGCTTGATGTAAACCCATGCAGAGACGAGACCGTGGGAACGCCAGCCTCGTCTTGCTTGTTAAAAATTTGCATACTAAGCAGTAAGCACGGCCGCCTGGATGCGAATAATGGCACGTCGGCCGACGCAGAGAAATCAGATGGACATCTTGCTTTCCTGGGCCATCGTTCGAAGATGGAAGTGCAGCACGTGCGATCGATCAAGATGCCACGGGACTGGAGGTCGTGCGTGCGGTGCGGTGCCGTCAAAGTTGAAGATGCGGGCTCGACGCAAACTCCATAGTTAAGTTTGAAGTACACGAGCTATCCATTCTTCCCTATTTTTCATTCAATCAAAACGACTGCTTCCATCTTATCAACGACTGCTTCCATCTTACCGCTGGCCACGTACGGTCCGAGGCGACGAACCTCACCGCGTCAGAATCCTATCGCTGCCGGCGTCGCACGTAGGCATGGGGATAAGGCAAGGCAAAATGTACTACTACTACTAGTTTGTATTCAGGAGTAAATAATAAAATTATATAGAAAGAAAAGTTAGTTGCGGGCTCCACCAGAACAGCTGTTCGCTCGTGATTGGAGCCTGCCCGGTTTCTTCGATGGTTGCGTCCATGGTGTGTGTGGGCTTCTCCTTGAGGCTTGAAGTACTAGAAGCAGAGCAGGCAAGCGCCAAGCGGCCAGTCCAGTCGACGACGGCGTGTGGTCCAGACCATCCATCCATCACACCGACGTACGCGCGCGTCCCTCCCGACTAGCCTCGCCGACAAGGACCTTTATCGCGGGCGGCGATCGAGGACACGGCGCGGAACTACTTCACGGTCAGGTCAGGGACTACATGTCCATCGACGATGAACCAGCTCTACGAGTATGGCGGCTTCGTGCTCGTGCTCACGCTCAGGCTCAGTGGCAGCGGCAGCGGGCTCCTCCTGGACGGCTTGCATCAAGACACCCGACAGCGTGCGTAATGAGTCCCACGCACGGCCTGTCGCAGTTGGACAAGTCAGAGTACACTGCCGCGGCCGGTGCAAGAGGAAGCTGGAGGTTTGCGCCAAGGTGACCGTCGCAGCAGAGCAGCGTGCTCAAGAACCCTGCAAAAGGTGGAGGCCGCCGCTGATGGACGTGGCCACCGCGGGGACGCATTGCAGTTCGCCTGGGTGTCCAGGCGCGGCATGAAGGACAACTACGGCCGGTCCGGCCGGACGGTGCATATCTTCTCCCTGGTCAGCGGCGAGCGACGGATTGCGTGCCACCTGGACCCGGTGGACAGGGTGCGGCGAGGCGCATCCTGGTCGCGGCCGGAGCGACGGGCAGAGGCTGAGGTGCAAGGGAGCCCGCCACGGACGGCGTGACCAGGCCGCAGTCCAAGAGCGCGAACTGGAGCTTGTGCTGCACGGCGCACCAGATGAGATGGGCAGCTGCAACGCCACGACCTGACACGCGCGCGGCTACCCGACTCCACGGTGGCTGGCTGCGGGTTGCAAATGCGGGACAGAACGACCGGTGTGCGCAATGGCGAGGCAAAACCTTTTCTTCATCCCGGTTGCTTTTGACCTTTAGATCGTATCCAAACACGGGATTCCTACGTCGCTTGGGAAATGACGGGATTGGGGTGAGTTAACTACCTGCATGTGGGTCCCATGGTTGCCTACTTTGTTCTGTGGACTGCGACCACTGGGTGCGCTCCCTCCCTCGACGTGGATCAACGCAGCGCTGAGGCCTCCATCTCCTCGGCCAGGTGATCCAAGGCATGCGATGCTCGCCACAAGGATCGTCGTCGATCATGCCGCCAACATGGAGTCCAAGATCGGCGATATGGTGCCTGGTGGAGCTCGAGACTGATGACGCCGCCGACACCGACTAGTCGCGCAGCGTGCGGTTCGACCAATGCCTAAGCATTACGGCGGCGCCGCCGACCTTCTCCACGACGCGCTCGACAACCTGCAGGTCATTGTGTACGGCCGGACCTTTGGGCAGCTCTTGGCGGCACTGGTTTGAACTCACCAGCACGTCGGAGTACGGTCTTTCAAGTAGTGGCGGCGTCCAGTGTGAGCATTATGTGTCTTCAGGAGACAAAACAAGTGATCTCGAGTGATGTTGTAAGCCAATGTCTCGGCAATAAATTTGAGAATTTTTTACTACGTCCAGGCGATGGGTACCCGTGGCGGGATCTTCTTGGTAGTTTCTGTCACGAGCCTACACCGTACGGTGAACACGCTCACTGCCCTAGTCAAAGCATGAAGGGGCTCCATTGTGGTGGCTCACAGGGGTCTATGGGCCACGAGGTGAAAGTTGACTTCATGCAAGAGATTCGTGACGTCCAGGATTTGCATGCTGGGCCGTGGGCCTTAGTGGGAGACTACAACTTGCTTGTCAACCCGGAAGATAAGAACAAGGCCACGTTCAACAGGCGGATGATGGCCAGATTCAGAGCCCTTCTCGATAGGCTTGAGCTCATGGAGCTATACATAAATGGGAGATGGTACAAGTGGAGTAATGAAAGGCGCAATCCCATAATGGAGAAGATCCAACATATCTTTGTGTCCAACTCTTGGGAAGATATACACCCCCAAAAACCTATTGACGGTTCTGGGCTCGGCGGTATGGGATCATTGTCCTCTTCTTGTGGATCCTGAGCAAAACTAGAGATGGGCCGGCGTTTCAAGTTTGAAAGTTTTTGGCCCAAGGTTGAGGGATTCGCGGACACGGTCCAGCAGGCATGGCAATCCATATCTTCCCAAGGAAACCATTTTATAGTCCTGGATACTAAGTTACACACCACTGCCAAGGCCCTACAAAGCTGGAGCGATCATTGGATCGGCAACATTCGCCTTCAACTCTCCATGGCAATGGAAGTTATTGGTAGGCTGGACGTGGCGGCAGAGAGTAGGACTCTCTCGGACCAAGAGCATGGGCTACGCAAGCTACTCAAGAAAAATTGTTGGGCCTCTATTCGCTGAAGAGGACGCTAGCGAGACAACGATCCCGTTTGTTTCATCTGAAGGAAGGGGATGCGAACACTGCATACTTCCAAAAGCAAGCACGCCATAGACAAAGAAAAACATTATCACTTCTTTACATCACAATGGTGGGATATACACGGGACAAGATAACATAGCCGAAGTGGTGGACGGATACTATGCGGATCAATTGGATCAGCCCCGACCCGAGAAGCTTCGATTAATCTGGACGTGCTTGACTTACCACCCTTGGCCTCACGCATTTGGAAGAACTGTTCACGGAAAAGGAGGTGCTCAAGACCATCAAAGCTATGCCCTTCGATAAGGCGCGAGGGGCTGACGGCTTCACGGACATCTTCTATGTGACTTGTTGGCCTATCATCAAAGGTGACCTTATGAATGCACTGGAGCATTTTTGCCGAGGAGATGTCTGAGGTATGGCAACAATCAATAAAGCGATCGTCTCGCTACTGCCTAAGAAAGCCGGAGCTGTGGATATTAAGGACTATAGGCCAATTAGTCTTGTTAGTGGATCAATCAAAAATTTCAACAAGACCCCTATGTCGAGGCTTGCGGATGATTTACCAAAACTCGTGGGGCATCAGTAGAGCGCGTTTGTCAGAGGTAGATCACTACACAACAACTTCATGCTAGTGCAATGTACGGCGAGGCGGGTGCACGCCTTAAAAGTACCCACAGTCATGTTTAAGCTGGACATCACCAAAGCTTTTGATTCACTACAATGGCCATTTCTCTTGGAGGTTCTGAGGAGGCTTGGTTTTTGCGAAAGATGGATCTCTTGGATTTCTGTGCTGCTGGCTACCTCATCCACGAGAGTCATGGTCAATGGTGCTCCCAGAAAACCAAACCTAGCATGTCAATGTCTAAGGCAAGGAGCCCCCCTCTCACTCATGATCTTCATCCTATGTATAGAACCCCTTCGGGCACTTTTCGAATATGCTACGAAAAGAGGGCTGTTGGCACCTTTGGCGAGGCCTAGCTTGAAACAAAGGTTGTCCGTGTTTGCGGATGATGTAGTGGTGTTCTTCAAAAGAAATGAGACTGAGACGAGCATGTGTGGAGCGATCTTGAGGCTGTTTGGGCAGGCTTCGGGCCTGGTGGTGAACATGAGTAAGTGCGTGGCCATGTCCGTTAGATGCTCACATGACGAGATGGAGGTTGTCTCGGCATCCTTGGGCTGCACCACTTTGCCGTTTCCGTGCAAATACCCGGGCATGTCATTGCCGATCAGAAAACAAACAACAACGCAATTGCAAGGTCTGGTGGATCGAGTTGTCGATTGTCTCCCTCTTTGGAAGGCGGCCATGGTACCAAAAGACGGCCGACTCCTACTAATCCAATCTGTGCTATGCGCTATTCCCGTCCACTCTATGATAGCGTTGGAACTGCCTTCAAAACCATGTCGGCCCTAGTAAAGATTTGTAGAGGCTTTCTGTGGTGTGGCAAAAAAGAAGCACGAGGTGGAAAACGGGGCGGTAGCTTGGGAGGTGGTCTGCACGACGAAGTGGGATGGTGGCTTAGGAATCCCCAATCTTCACTGGTTGAACAAGGCGCTACAAGCGCGTTGCCCATGGCTGCAAAAGGTTGTTAAAGACAGACCATTGAAGAAATTTCAGATCAATGTCCCCGCCAGAATCTTGTGCCCTAGTGAGGCGACCGCATGTACGACCTTCGGTGATGGGAGAGCAACGCTGTTTCGGGAGGATCGGTGGATCAACGGTCTACGGATTTGCGAGAATGCACCAGATATTTATGAAAGGATCCTGAGGAGAGTCAAGAAAAGCAGACTTGTTGCTGACGCGCTCGCGGAGGACAATTGGGGAGGGGACATTGGCCCTGACATTACCCAACATGCTTTGGGCCAGTTCATACATTTGTGGCCACGAATCTCTGCCTGGCAACTAACGAATGGAGTGGAAGATTCAGTCACGTGGGCTTGGGAAGCGAATGGTAACTTCTCGGCCTGCTCAGCATATGCATCTAGGTACATGGGATTCGTGTTATCCTCGACGAACTCATTCACTTGGCAGTCTAAGGCACCCCTCCAATGCCCTTTTTATTGCTTGGCTAGCACTCAAAAATCGATGATGAACATCTGACAGGCTTGCTCGACGTGGATTACCCCACCAGTATGCATGCCCATTGTGCAACCAACATGAGGAGACTATGCAACACTCACTAATTGACTGTGTGTTCGTCAAACAAGTTTGACACTGGCTAGGATCAATCACTGGGAGGATGGAGTTGGAACCACGACAAAATGAAACCTCGGGTCAGTGGTGCGCTAGGCAGGATGGCAACGCGAGCCACTACCGCAAGTCTTTGCGCGCTAAATGCCTTCTCGGCAGGTGGATGTTATGGAAGCATCGGAACGCCATTGTGTTTTTCTATTTGGGATTCGTGAAAATTTCCAGTTCAATGGCGCTTGTGTTCAAAAATTTCAGGCCCAACTAACCAAAACAAATCGCAGCAAAGCCCATCTGTCTACCATCCAGCTAACCCTAATCCCCTTTTGATTGCTTCTCAGCCGCCGGCGCCCCCACCCCCCGCTCCCGCGACGGCGCCCCTTCCTCCGTCTGCAGTACCACGCCACCGCCGCCGCCGCCATGTCATCGTCGGCCGTCTGTAGTTACCCTAATCCCCTTGCGAGGAGGAGCCCCAAAACCCTATCCCCCACCACCAGCCCCACCCGTCTCCCTTCTTCCCCTTCTCCAGCTTCCTCGACCTCTGCAACCCAGCAACCTCGTGGTGGTTCCTCGGCCCGCCCTCCCCCTCCGCGACCCCACCGCCGCTGCCTCCTCCAACCCCAGCAACCAGTTCGACGTCCACCTCGGCGGCCTCCTCTCCGGCGGCGCCACCATCCAGATCTTCCTCGAGGGCTCCTCCTTCCCCGGCGGATTCGTCTCCTCGCCCACCCCCGGCGTCGGCGGGGTCAGCCTCGTGGACTACTTCATGGGATCCGGCCTCAAGCAGCTCATCCAGTAGCTCGCTGAGAACGACCCCAGCCGCTACGGCACCCTGCCGGCCGCCAAGGCTGCGGTTGCCGCCCTCCCTGATGTCGCCGTCGATGGGGGGCACCCAACATGTCCTCCACAAGGATTGCATCCTGCCATGGCTTGACCTCCACAGCTCGTCCCTGTCTGCCGCCATCTATGTCCACCAGTGCTAGGCAGCTGCCGCTGCGGCGGCAGCACCTGCAGCCCCGGGTGGCGGCCCTTCGCCTCGGGTCATGGTGAGGAGTTTCAGGATCTCGTAGCCGTGGCCTCTCAGGGCCGCTTTTGGAGCTCAGTAGGCGGAGGGCAGCGACCAGGACGCTGCTGGCTATGGCAACTACAAAAACGATGGGAATGCGAGCGGTCGCTCGTATGATGATCTCGACTGAGGCGCTTTCAAGGATGAGGGGAATAGGGGGATAAGGAGGTATAACCTTTCGCCTCGCACTTGTTACCGCCTTTGCATATTTATTATTTCATTATAACGGTTGCTTGCGTGAGTCGATTGCCATCGCACGTGCCACCAGGTTGACATAGAACATACATTGTATGGCTTTCCATTATTACCAAATACTCCAATATCTTGATTTAGGTTTTGAGTATTTACTTTATCTATCTTGGAATGCAACAATGATTGATGAGCTAAAAAGTGGTGATTGTTGTTGGGAGCTGTCAATTCATTTTTTCTATGGGCCATACTTGCACCATAAGAAAATGTTCTATTAATTAGGTGCTCAGCCTGCAGTTGAGGTTTTCATTTATTTGTCTTGATTGGCTGATGCCACGTGGAACATGGCTAGCTGGATTGTACGAAAATGTTCTATTAATTAAGCGTTCAACCTCCTGTTCAGGTCTTCACTTATTTGTCTGCGCTGGCCGATGCCACGTGTGAGTGGTGGTTTTAGTTCACCCCTGTATGGCTTTCCATTGTTTCCTAAATAGTTCATTCTCAACAGGGTTCTGACAATTAATGTTTATGAGCCATGCTACTTGCACTGTTAAGCCTGCTGTTGAGGTTTTCATTTTTTTTCTATGGGTTGGCCATGTCATGTGCAACACAGCTAATCGTATGCTTAATTTTTTCTACGAACCATGCTAGTTGGACTGTAGGGAAATGTTCTGTTAATTAAGTGTTCAGCCTCCAGACCAGGTTTTCATTTACGTGTCTGGGTTGCCTGATGCCACATGTAAAAGTAAATCGACTAGAGAGTGGCGGTTTTAGTCCACCCCTGTATGGCTTTCCATTGTTTCCCAATAGTTCAAATGGTCAATATCTAAATTTATACTTAGTATTTACCTTATTTTATCGTGATGAGGTGGACAATGGTGATTGTCAACAGGGGCTGACAATTAATGCTTTTCCTATGAGTCATGCTAGTTGCACTGTAGGAAAAATTGTTCTATTAAGCATTCAGCCGACGGTTGAGGCTTTCATTTACTTGTCTGGGTTTTGCCAATGCCTCGTGTAAAAATAAAATGGCTAGTTGTATGGTTATTACGTCATCTTTGTATAGACTACAATGTTATAGGAGCCGGTAAGACCAAAGTTGAATAGCGTGGATAAATCAGTACCAATGCATGAGGACCAGAGCAGGTGGACCCAAATTTTGCGGGAATGTGTTTATTTTCTTCTTTCCAACTCCTCTGTTCTTCAGTTTGGGAGCAGTCCTGTTACACAAACCCTCGTGTATGCTGGACTTGTCCTGTAGCTTAATCAATTTCATTACCACACTTGTTAAGCCTTGTTGGAACATAAACCTATGTTAGGACTTACGACATGGGTGATTGGCTGTTTGCGTAAGATATTGCGACCTTGTCGCCGGGCACTGGAGTACACAATACAAATTAAGCTTCCTTTGATTCTGCAAAAGAGGCTTGTGGAATACGGGTACTAGGTGTTATTCTAGTATTGACTATTGCTCATGTTATATGATGCCTTATTGTAAGATTGTATAATGCTGAAGAGCAGAAGAAAAGATCAATTAACGCTGGGGATTCCCCGGAGGTTCATTTCAAGAAGGCATGTATTCATGTGATCTTTATGGATATCATTTTTAAGCTGGAAATTTTCACATTCTGAAACTTCTTGCAAAATGACTGAATAATACCTTTCCCATAATACTTTAGATCACTAATAGGAATATCTTTCAGTGCTATGCGCTGCAGATTTTATGCATACATACTTCTACTTCCTTTTTGTTCCTGGAACTTCATTTGTAGACTTTGTCACTGAAAGAATTGAACTGATGATTCATGAGATGTGTTTTCATGTGTTCCTTACATCTCGCCATTGAATAGTTGTATCCTATGCACTACTACCCTTGTTAGACACTTGGACGCGATGGCCATAGAAGTTGATTTTTTGGGCTAAGGTTTCATGCATATTTTGTGTGTACAAGTGACCAGTCACCATTGTGCTTGAGATCATGGTGGAGTCAGCTTCCATGTACCGTTTTGTTCAGCTTAGACTTCTGATATTGACTTGATAGACACTCAGCATGAACGCTTCTTATATTGTTCACTTGTTGAAAAAGGCATGGATTGTAATAACAAATACATTGTGGTAAATTTTGCAGGTTGACAAATTAAAGGTCTTAGCATCCTCCCTTGCAAGGCTGTAATGATAAGGAATCACCCTCTCCTTTGGGTCTTGTTGATTGACTTCGAGCTAACGGAGGTGAGATCTGGTCATCTTGTTTGGGAGAAGTTATGTTTTTTGTATCCGTATTGCCATCTTTGACAATGAAGGGTGCTTATTATCATCTTTTGCAGCTTAAGTTCTGGTATATATTGCCAAACTTTAATGTGTTAGTGGGATAGTATTACCTTGGACATCTTGATCTGCAATTGGTTTGGCGAGACATTTAAACGCACTTGATGACTTCATATTCCTTTTTCATAGCTTATACCTTTCTGATATGTATTTGTCAGAAAAAAAATCCTATTCTAAAAGATTTGTGCATATTAAAATAGCTGAGTGCTTGTTGGGTTGCATGAGTTTTGAAGAGGATTGGAGTGGATTGGTGAGGATTCAATCCCCAATAAGCTAACATCCACCTCAATCCCGTCCAAACCTCCCCAATCCTCTCAAGCAGAGGTTTAACCGAACATAGTATGAGTGCTTCTGGGTTTGCTTGCTTTGATACAGTTCCTTTGAATCTGACCTTGTCAACTGTAACATGATAACATTAAAAATATTGATGTGATGCATCCAAAATCTTGAAGGGATAACCTGTAGTGCCTGATCAACATACTACTAATTGCTACATGGGATAATTCCTACTTGACAATAAAATTTAGTTTCTCTTGTTCTTTTGCTTCATTGGTAGAAACTGGACTTTCTGTTGCAAGTACCACTAGCGGAACAAGTCTTTGATTAATACACAAATCATCGAATATTTATTGCCTTTATGTTGACGGAATGGCTAGTTTACTTGCCAAGTACTATGTGTATGGTGCTAACAGTGTTCAGCTCATTGAAAATTCATGATATTTGACTTGGTCGTCTTTTGAACTTCAGTAAACCATTTCTATCTGTTGCTACAACACCTCATCATGTTGTGTGAGCATCAAATGCTAGTTTGTCACAGGTGCATCTCTTAACTAAAATATTGTTATTCTTGTTCAGGTACACACGATTCGATACTTTGAATGGGTTGGACTGAGCCGACAACCCAGCATCATGGGTAAGGTATGTTGACTGGAATACATCAACATGCCAATGGTTGCCTTGTCACATGAGTGTTCTTTTGCCACAATGAGTGACCAAGACACTGTACTAGTTAGATTCCCATGGTCTCCTTTGGCTTTCTTAAAATTAAGCATGAATAATGTTTTGATTTATGACAAACTCTGACCAGATTGTAGTAAGTAACTCAATGAAACATTGCTGTCAGCCAGGTAGTGAGGAAAAGTGAATTGCTTTGACTTGATACCAGGCAACATTTGGCTTATGATGATGTTTGATTGTTTTCCTCTGGTCTTGTTTGGTTAAAAGCTTGCATGTACTGCCCAGCCCAGCCCAGGTAGACAGAGCCGTATATGGTTTTTTGATTGGAAAGGGTTTGAGCTCAAGGAGCACAGTAACAGCTGTCAGTAGTTGATGGTGACCCAAGTATAGGTTAGAACGTAAATCCTATTCTTTTTTGGTTGGCACCCAAGTAGGAAGGTATGTGACCATGAAGGAAAACTTGTCAACTTAACAAATTCAACGGACACGACACGTATGTATATATATACCCAGGAGTTTCACCTCCCCACAGGCCAACGTATTTTCCATGTTGGGATGGGATGGAGGCTTTTTTTAACATGTGATTATGCTACCTGTTGTTTGGCTGGTGCACATTGCCCCTGCTATATTTGCATTCATTTTGCCTGCTGCGATGGAGTCATTTTAGTGTGAGATGTAGTAGGTCTGTAGTTCCCTAAAACAAGCGTAATTTTTTTTATGTATACATGGACGATGGCGCACAATATTGGGTTGCAACATTGATTTATATCTGTGCATTGCATCCGAAACACTAGTAGTTGATGAAACTGAAGTGAGCCTAATGAGTGGTTTGTTGCTGTTGTGTGTGTATCAGGCAGGGGCAACAGGGAAAGAGAGTCTGAGTTGAAGGTTCAAGGTAGAGAAGAAGAAGAAGAAGAAGAAGAAGAAGACTTATGTTGTTTTTGTTGTTGATCTGAATTGGAGGCTTTGTTGCTGATGAAGAGTCTATTGATCTCCTTTGCCTCCTCTCCGCTTGTTGTTTTCACCATGTATTTTGATTCAATTTAGCTAGCTTGGAGCAGAATTGTACCCATGTATTCCCTCCGTCCGGAAATAAATACTTGTTGTAGAAATAAATACAAATGGACGTATCTAGAACTAAAATACATCTAAATACATCCATTCCTTGGACGGAGGGAGTAGTAACTTTATACGTCCACCATTTTTCTGTGTGCCCACAAGTAGAAATTGTGCAAAATTGGTTGAGTGGCGAAAACTATGACAAGGAGGCGATGCATGTGTCAATGGACGTTCCTTTGCACATATATATATAGTAGTACAAGTTTAGTAAACAAACTGTGTTGGTTTATGTGCAAAATAAACTCTGCTGAGCTGTACCGCATACGTGCTTAAGCGGTCAACAAGAAGGAAGGGCAATCCATCCATCCATCCATCCATCCATTGGAGATGATTAGAAAAAGAAAGTGAAAGTATAGGCAGGCTTTTATTTTTATTATTTTCTTTCCTTTTCTTTGCATGAATGAAAATGAAAAAGGAACGAGAAACGACCAAACTTGCTGCTGTGCTGCTGGGGAAGGTTGCATCTCGGGGAGGGGGGTTTGCATAAATAGCACTATTTATGGAGTAGTAGTAATTATTGTTTCTCAATCCATCCATCCATCACGCTGTGCTGCGCTGCTGGGGGAGGTTGCATCTCGGGGAGGCTGGCACAGGAGTAGTACTATTTGGCGCCTCTCCTCGGTAATCGATTACTTGAATGCATGTATGACGCGTCGGTAATTGCACGCATTCCTGCTTTTGTCGCGTGCGAGAGGGAAGGTGGATCAGATCTGAGATTGTGACACGCTAACCCGCGGGGCCCCACGGTGATTAATGCCCACCTCCACCTCCGCCTCCATGGTACTATATAAACACCCACCCTTAACCTAATCTCCATCTCCTCCTCTTCTCTGCTGCGCATCCAACCTCCCTCCCTCCTCCAGAAATCTAATCTCTCTCACTCGTATCATCCGTTCGCCACGTCCATCGCCGGTGGTGGTCTGACGCCCCTTGGTTCGCCGGCCGATCCTACGAGTCATCTCCTTCCGCATCAGCAACCATGAGATTCAGCCGGCGGTCACGTCGTCTCGTCGTGCAATCCAAGCTACAGATTCTTCTTCATGGCGACACGACGCGAGTGGTTGTGCGGGCTACTACCGCTAAGGCCTGCGAATGGACCATCCTATCCTATCCTGCTGGCTCCGGCCCGCCTCCGAAACGTAGCCCAGGTACGTGTTACACATTTGGGTCCACTGTCCAGTTCCCATTCATTCACCACCCGAAGCTTAACCTAGCCGATGTCCCTCCACAGCACCCGCCGTCATTTCCGCTCGAGCTAGTGTCCCCCTTGACAGAGAGGAGAAGAGCGGCTCCTCCTCCCCCTCGACGCCAAGCCAACGCTAACCAGCAGTCAGTCAGGTGTGCTGCCCCCTCCCCCTCACCTTCCTCATCATATACATTGGGGATCTGGTTTCCTTGTCATTTCCTTGTGCTTGGGTGCTTGCTTCTATCCAACCCTAGGTTGGTTGCTGGTCGTGCCCCCACCCTCCTTTGAGTTTGAGATGATTCTATGTTACAACATGTTCCCTTAAACATTATTCCTTGCAGCATCTCATTAGCTTTCATCTCTGTTTGGTTTTGATGCAGGCCAAGCCAAGCAGCAGGCAGGTGACGGGATTTTTTCTTCTGCAACCCCTCCTAAACTCCTCCTGCTATTAGTACAAGGGGACTACTTCCCTCTGTTCCTTTGCAAGATGAAGTAGGGCACCGAACCCCCCCTCCCAGCTTCTGAGTTTGATTTTAAAGGTGACTCATTCTCTTTTGCTAGCTCTTCCTTGTTCCTCGCTGGACGCACGCAAAAAAAAAGCACTAAGTAGGCATTGTGCCGTCTGTGGGAGGCCCTCCCCTGCCTCCTCCTGTCCTCCTTTGAGGCTCATCTTTAATAGGCTTTGACTTCTTTAGAATCAATTCATGTTAACTCTTTCAGATCTATAGTCAGCATTTGAATGTGATAGTCGAATGGAGTATCTTCTTGTCATTATAGTTTATAGATTTTCTGCAAGCTTGTTGACTTTACTCCTTTGCTACTGCATATCTGAAAGCAGTGTCTTGTTAACATTAAGGCAACTAGTAATGCACTTATTTATCAGATGAATTATGTGATAATATTCTTTCTTTCTTTTAATGTACGTTATGTCTCTCTGTTTAAATATGAGTCCTTCCTCTTAATTTCCCTGTTTACCTAACATTGTTGTCCCTTATATGCAGTTTGGATATCGGGTGGGTTGTTGGACCATCTTCAAGATTTAACTCCAAAGTGCGTTTGCAAGGAAACCAAAAAATCATGGTAAGCTCATTGTTTGCAGTTATTTCCTTGTCCAATTGCATATGTGGGCTACCGCTAAGGCCCGCCAAGGACCATCCTACTGGACTCCGGCCCGCCGAGCCCGTGAATTGGATGGAGCTCGGTCCATTTCCCATTCACCAGCCTAAGCCACTAACCCTAGTCGGTCCATGCATATAAAGAGCTCGGCGCCGTCATATTCCTTGTAGATTAATTTACTCCACTTACATAAATTAAAATTATATGTATGGGCTTTATCTACTAATTAAAATAATGTTGGACCATTTTATACTACACATTTTTACCTTTTATTGTTAAAACTCCTTTTCCATGAATAGTCTTACTGGTTCAATTTTCTATTACATTCAGCAAAAAACTATTTTTTGAGGGATTATAAACCCAAACACATAGTATTATTATTATTATTTACTTTTCAGATAGTGTCACTTCAAAATCATTGCCTAAGCCTTTAGTGTTTTTGTATATCAGAAAAGGGAGAAAGTTGGATGTTTTTGTAGATAAGTTTATTTCATTTGGACGAATTACAATTATGTGTATGAATTTTGTATCTACTTTAGTTTTCTTAAATATCATGGCTTAGTTCTTTGAAGGCGATAGAGGTTTCTAGAGGGCATGGTTGTCCCATTGGGTTACTTTTTTTGTTTCCTTCAATATCAGCTTAGATCTCTGAAGGCCATAGTAAATAAAAGTTATAGTTTCCAGACTAAGCAAAGCTGGCCGTGTTTCTGCCATGTCTCTGTCTATGTGGACCAAGTAGTGTACAAACATGCATAGGAATACAAAAGAGACTTGCACACCCTCGGCAAAAGACACGACATATATAACAACTTAAATAATAGTCAAAAGGAAGTAGAACAATCAGATCAAAAGATAGAGTTACAATCCAACTCAGAATTTAACAAACCACAACGAGTCACAACATACAAGTTCTTGTTAGTACAATAGCTAGTTATATGACTAGATAAGCTAGACTAGACCTGATGATGTTACACAAAAGTTAATTTCACATCTTACATATATATCCTTCTTACTATATATGGCCGGGCAATCAACAGAGCAAAACACACACCTTTTCACTAACAAGAAAGGACGAAGCTATGACAACCTCCACTGTGGCGTCCCCAAATGAACAAAAACGCGTTCTTGTTTGGTGGTGTTCAACAGGAAAGCCGACGTGACCCTTTCGAGCAATACAGGGACCAGACTTGCCATAGGATTATATGGCCACTCTCGGTGTCCCTTGTGGTTCCACTGAAACCACTTTCCTCGATAGATAAACGTAGTTATTTGATCCTCTACGCATTCCTTTACCACAGTCGTCAAGCAACACAACTCGCTTGTAAGTGCTAGGAATAACCTGTGTTCTAGTAAATGCCAATCCACTTTAGCAAAGTGTATACCCACTTAGCCTAGAGTTACCCATCAAGCAACACAAAAGTTAGCTATGATATATGACAAGAAAAGAAGAGAAGGAAAAGGAAAGAAACCCAGAAAATAAAACCAAAAGAAGAACAAAGAAAAGAAAAGAAAAAACAGAAAACCGGCTAAGATACTGCACAGAAAAAGCCCGACACAAAACCTTGCTCATACCATGCAAAGTGGCATAGAAGGTTCACACAACTGAGCTAAATGGGTTGCCCACAACTTCGAGCTCTGTAGGTGACCCTACCATTGGTTTGGCAATAAGCAAGATTTAGCTTTGGTGATGCATCCAAGCAATAAAAATGAGCAGTTAACAGGCTCGGCCCACTCATTACCTTGTTGAAGGCATTGCTCGGATATGCTTTGATTATTTTTTCCGGGTGAAAACCTAGATTTGGGCCTTGGTGGTTGGATCCGGTGACGGCAACACTTGAGTGTCACTCCTTTCTTGGAAGTGTTGCTATTGAAGAACCTCGCGTCTGTCTGGTGTCATGAGATGGTTGGTGTGGACATGGTCTCTTTTATAGTTTGCCGATCGTAGATCTAATCACTTTGGGTTTTTCTTTTACTCGCCTACACATAGCATTGCTTTTATATGACTTTGCTATCTCACATGTTTTTTATGTGTTGGTGTTGGCTATGTGCATCCTAGCTGTAGGGAGGTCGGGTGTGTGCTCTTTGGGTTTGTATCCTCTTGATGCTCCTCTTTCAGCAAGTAAAATCCATCCTTTGTCAAAAACGTAGGCTCGGCTCACTCGAACTAACTGAAATGAAGTCACGTGTCTTTGTTTGGACTAATCTTGCTGGGTTTTTTTTTCGAGGGCCAACGACAGTAGGGGAGCCCCCCACTGACCTTTCCATTAGCTAAAATCTTGCTGGGTTGTGGTGTGCGTGTACACAGAACTCTTTCGGCTCTTGCTTTAGTGATTTTGTGGGCACCTTGTATGTTATGTTGTATTGTCAGCAAAGCGGCTTGGTTCCAAAATAAAGACTAGAAGTTCCTTCACTAACATCATTTAGAAATTTTCATGATTTGGCCTATTTGTTTCACTGTATGGTAAACCTAGAATTATTAGTAATAATCAGTACATAAGCGGTAAGTGTGGAGGGATTTGCCGAAGTTTGTTGGGTTCATCAAAACCCAATCACTATATACTTGCTCTACCCCTGATTTTGAGAGAACGCCCCCTTATATATATAGAGCAATGCTACATCTACGTACTCAATTTTAAGTGTTTAACGTAATCGCCAAGTGGCATTTATTCTTTGGACAGATTAGGGGAGGAGGCCCCACCCAGTTGAAATCAAGGGGGGTGGAGAGTTCAAATAGGAAGATTACGTAGGTTGGTTACGTAGCTTTACCTAGGTGTAGCATTTTCGATATATAAATCATAGCCGCCACTTGCGGCTCCGAATGTAGCATTGGTGCTCTATGGTAGAGAGGAAGGGATTCTCGTCTGTCATCCTTAGTGTAGTGGGTTTTAGAATCGTGCCGACATCGCTATGATGATGATGGGGGTCTCATCTCAAAATAAAACCATCTTGCTCCAATCTCGTCTCGGTGATGCTTGTTGCCTCCACAAGGTAAGACTCCTCTCCCCCTTCGGCTTCCACTGTTTGCTCTGGTGTTGTGAGGTAGAGGGGAAGGTATTCTCGTCTCTCATCCTTTGAGTAGAAGGTTTTAGAATCGCACGACATTGCTATGACGATCATACTAGTGTTATCTCAAAATAAAACCATCTGACTCAAATCCAGCCTCGCTGACACTTGGTGTATCCAAATAGGCAAACGCTGCTAATTCACTAGAAGATGACGAACTTGTGTTGACCATCATAAAATTCAACTTTCTATTCCTCAGTTATGTCTGACAAAATTTACTTCCAAGGTCAAAAGAAAATTGAAAGCATGGATGCATAGATATTAAAAATATATCAATATATCCAACACGAAAAATGCTCAGGATCCAAGTATTTTCAACCTCTACATCGAGCGAGTCGAGAGATACTCACACAATAATGGCAAATTTATTCACCCATTTTTTTACTCAGATAGTCAAGCTTATTTATGGGTGATCAAGTCATAAATCCATACATGAAGGACTCACTAACAGCCTTAGTATGTTGTCACTCATATGCAAGCCCCGCCAAGAGCCCACTACTGAACGTCTGGTTGTAGCAGTCGAGGTTGTTACCATAGGCTGATAGAACTCTTGATCGATGTAGGCTAGATCAATCGGTGATTTACCTTCTCTTTGACTACCTTCTCCTTGGCTTGGCAAGCTCGAACCAGCAGCCATGGTGGTGGTGTGGCGGCGGTGATTGCAGTGAGATGGCAAGGTGATGGCGGTGCTTCCCGTCAGCACTGCACTAACCCTAGATCGGTAGGAGATGTAGGTGGGGTGAAAGGCATCGCGACGAACCTCGTGTTGCGAGCCGCTGGCCCCCACCTCTTTATATAGTGCAGGTGACAGGGGCCCGTCACCCATAGTGGGCTGAGCGCCCCCGGTCAGGGCGCAGATCTAAGGGCCCGGTGGGCCGTTGGGCCCACACGATGGAAATCATCCTAACATAGGAAACTCCGAGGACAGCATATTAGCGCTTGTAGGACCCGATCCGGTCAGCAACACATTCATCCTGCCCCCTGCCAACTCGAGCCCGCCATTGATGATGTTGGTGATGACGCCATACCCAAGCACCCGGCCAGCAGCATTGCCCGCGCCTGATGGGGTCCACTGGCCTGTGATCACAGCATGGGACAATGGCTTATTTGACTGCGCCATCATCCAAAACCACACCGCCGTCTTAAACGACACCGTCGGGTCCGTGGTCACTAGGTCCTTGTTGTTGAGCAGGTCCACCCTAATGGCACGCTCCGCGGGGTCATAGTTGTAGTTCCATGAGAGCTGGATGGGGCCGTGACCGTAATATTTTTCACCTGACGCACATGGTCACTCTGACGATGACTCGTAGTAGCTTCCCGGCGAGCGCTGCTCCTGCTTGAAGCAGTAGCCCCAGGAGTACGGGCCATCAGGGAACGTGAGCCACCCTCCGGTGGTCTCGTTGGAGGTCATCCCAAGGAATCCTGCTACCTCCCACCACCGTGCTCCCAGTGATTCGGAAGGAGTCATATGTGTACCCGCAGGCCTCTTGGCAATGTTGCGGTTGAGCAAGAGCCACTCGAAGAGGTCCCTAGACACAATGGATGACACACCCTGGCCGATCGAAAAGGCGCGTGCAACGCCAATGTGCTCACTTGTTTGAATTCTACTGTGTGGCACGCCAAAAATTTCCATTATCTTCTTCATATTACTCCTACTTCACAGGACCATGTGACCACGTCTTCGCTTATAAATAGGAGAAATGGACCGATAAACCACGTTCGATTGATAAATTAGTTAACACGTGATGAAGACCTAGTGGGTTATGCTTGCAAAGAAACGTATAGTACTTTCTCCATTCTATAATGTAGTGCGTCCCGACTTTCCAAGATCTAAATTTAACCATAAATTTAACTAACGAGACAGACTACGGCGGCAGCTGAAATTATACCACTGAAATACGAGCGCACTACATTATGAAAGGATGCAGTATGAGATTAACTTTTTGCTTAAAAATATAATATTCGGCAACTTTGTGTTGTGCAGAAGCAGTACGGTCGTGTATATATAAATAATCAGCAATAATTCTCATGGCCGGAGGGTAGGGTGGCGTAGGAAGATTAGCCAAGTCCGTGGTGGGTCAGAAATAATCAGCAATGCTAAGAGCATCTACAGCTGCGATGCGCAAATCTGACTCCTCAAGCGCTCGCGGACACTGCCCGGTCACCCCTCAAATGTTTGATTGTTTAACCGAACACCTCAAATTAGAAACCTCAAATTCATATTATTACATGCAACGTGAAATCTAATCTAACAGGAGCTCGCCCGATTCTGTCGTGGCCATGTCCGGTGGCCGACCACGCTCCCCAGTGTTGGTTCGGTCGCCGACAAGGTAGAGTGCAGCATGGGACGTATTAGCGTGCTAAACGTATTTGGTATACCATCAAGCCAGTGGCATATATATTGGCAGCACTTGTTGGTGGATATAAATTTGACGTTGTTTGGATGACTAACCATGTAGAACGCTCAAACTTGCATTGAAAGAAGAGGTGTTTAATTGTCTCATCATGAGTAAAAAAATTACACTTCTTGCTTCCATTCCAGTTGTGTCGAGCGAGATTGTCTTTAGTTGGTACAACTCCTCTTCGAAGATACCACATGAAAATCTCAACTTTTAGTGGCACCTTCGATTTTCATATTTGTTTATAATTGTCCATTGAATTCTCTGTGTGCGAGAGTGCACGGTACATAGAGTCAACTGTGAAGGACCTAGATGTAGTAGGATTCCAGCGGAACACATCCCGTCCTTGTGTCAAGTTTATTGAATCCAAACGAGATAGCAGATGTTGCCATGACACAAGATGGGGGCCAATCAAATCCATCATAAATGATATATCTGGTGGGGAAGAGCACATCACATGCGCAAGAGTACCATTCTTATCGCGTACAATGCAGTATAAGGCTAGGTACTGTACTCAAACAGTGGCAGTTCCTAGCCACTTGTCCTCATAGAAACGTATCTATGAGCCGTCCTTTATCGTGAAAGATCTGAAGCGGAAAAGATGTTTCTTGACCGCAATCAGTCCAGCCCAAAAATGCGAGTCATAGGGCTTCAATATGTCTAGTTTAACGCCTTTTGGTCTAAATACTTGTTGCGCAATAGAGTTTGCCAAACAACATCCTCGGTAAGTAGCTTGAACAGCCATTTACTAAGTAAGGCATCATTCTTAACCTGGAGGTCTTGAACACCTAATCCTTCCTGGTCTTTCTGTCGACAAACAATGCTCCATTTGGTTAGCATATATTTTTTCTTTTCATTGTTTCCTTGCCAAAGAATCTGGACCTGAAGTAATCCAGTCTTTGCAGAACCCCTTTGGGAAGTTGGAAAAATGAGAGCATGTAGAGAACCATGTTTGTGAGGATAGAATTGATCAAAACTAGTCGTCCTCCAATGGAGAGCAACCTGCCTTTCCAACTGCTCAAGCGTATCTCCAATCGCTCCTCAACATGTTTCCAGTCTGCATCAGTGAGACGCCTATAATGAATCAGAATTCCGAAATATTGTCGTGAGAAGTGTATCTAATTATTGGCAAAAGATAGTGAAGCTTCAGAGGGTAATTGGAGATGGAATTTTTATTTTGCAAGGTGATTGTTGGCGACCACTACCATTGTCATCCTTGGAGTGCAGTGGTCAGGTGTTTATCTCAAGGAAGAAACGAGCTGTGATATTGGTAAGACAACCATTGTTGATTCGCGAGTCCGATGCTAGTATAAGGTGCCTGCAAGGACTACCTGGACCTTACTTGTCATTAAAGATGCTTGATGCAACACATGTGGACACCAGTTTGATTTACTTCATGGATGACATTCAGTACAGCTATGAGAAATTACCTGCTGCTCTTTTATACCATTCCAAACAACTCCACTTGGAAACTGTGTGGCAGCCTCTTTATCCAATCATTACCACTCGTAGGATATTTTGTGCAATGGGAAACAAATCAATGACAACTGAGAAGTCAGCGATTATGATTTATTTACATCAAGTTGGAACAAGGCTCAGGAATGCGACATTGAGATCACTGTGCTTATTAGAGGAACTAGAAAAGTGGTCCGCTCGATGCGCGGGCTAGGATTTTATAAGGTTCAGTAATGATAACATATTGTTTCAATACTTCATTTTTTGTAAACAAAGTTATGGTAAATGAAGCTATATATTAACACCACATTTTTTTACTACAACCTCAAGATTTTTAACAAAAAGTGGTCTAATTAATTTGTATGTTGTTTAGCCTATTGCATATTGTTTTATTGCACTAATGGAGAACACCCGAAATAACACCGCATGGACCGACGAAGAACATAATATTTCCATATAAACATGAAAGCATCGTAGGCTTGGTAGGAGACCTATAATCTCCATAGGCTGGGGCAGAGAAGAACCGGATGAAGAGGTAAATCACCACAAGCCAGGGACTGAGTTGTTGAAGAGGATGTCCAACATGGGATCTGTAGAAATGAAGGTGGCATCGAGGAAGATACTTGTTACTCCGCCATCAGGATGTCGTGACAATGGTGAGGAGGAAAGACGGAACTGCAAGGGGTGTGGAATCATGGGCGAAAACCATGATGTGATGCATCCCATGGATGGGAGCAGAGAGCAGTAGCTGACGTGAGTCTTTTTTAGGACGAAAGATGTGAGAGGGTTTTCAGAATGGTTTGTTCTCACGTTTCTTTATGTTTTTCCAGATGTGATCGATCGTATAGCTTTGTTTTCTTGAGGGAAAGATCGAACCTATAGCTGGTGGCCCATCTATGTGTACAAATTTAGGGAAAACTAAAAGAGATGAAACATTTTTTTATAATGGCGTACGTGGGTTTTGTCCAACTTCGATGAGAAAGAGATATTATAGAATTCTAATTGTTGTTATCTTAGAGAGCTTTAAAATAATCACCAGATATTTCTAATTATCGTGAAATTTTCTTGAAGAATTATCTTTTTTCTAGTTATCCCGTTAAGTACTTTTACTATATAATAGATGACATTTGTAAAAAGATTTTATTTTTCAAGCTTTTTCTCCCGTAAGAATATAATATTTGTAATCTTGGGTGGAAATTTTCATAAACTATTTTTTTTCAAAACATTTATACTGTAGATTTCATTGTACTATAATTGATGGTATTTTTGTCCTCCAATTTAGTTTTGTATAGACATTTACATACATTTGTCACACAATTTATACAGTATAACCTATATAGTATATGCTATGTCTCTAGAGAAAACAATTATATTTGGATATTAGATTGGTAGCAAGAAGTGAAGTTTGGATACTGAGGTAACAGTAGATTGGTTCAAGTGATATTTATCAATACGTAAAAGCAAAGCTCAGAACATGTCCTAGACATTTTACCCACTGTACAAAGTTATTGACTTATTATTGTCAGATATAATCATGAATTGAAATTTAAATTTGTGTGGCGCTAAAAGTGACGAAGTCTGTGCATGCACGCACTATATTATCATCAGTCTTCCTAAATAAAATAAAATATTTAATTTATACTGCAAGCCACTAATATTACGCCACTAATATCAAGTTAGTCATTTGAAGATACCTGAAAATTTTCCATTATTGTATGCCTAACTGCCTGTACGTGTTTAAGCTAGTATATGTGGTGTCCCGGACAAATTAGTTTTTTGGATATTAGATTAGGAGAAAGAAGTCAAATTTGGATACTGAGCTAACAGCTGGTTTGTTCATGTGACATTCAGTCAATTCTTGTTGGATATTAGATGATAACAATGAAGTCAAGTAGAGGCTGCGACAACAGGTTATTGGTTCATGTGACATTTAGTTGTCTTCCCTGCAAAAAAGGACATTTAGTTGTCTACATGATATTCATACGTAGAGGTAAAGCTCCGAATGTGACCTAGCCATTTTATCCTTTGTACAAAGCCATTGAATTATTGTTGTCAGAGATAATCATTGAGTAGAAATCTAAATTTTCGAGGCGATAAAAGTGATGAAGTGTGTTCATGTGCACACTATGTCTTAATCCGTGTTTGTATTTATTTATTTTTGAAATTTCAATTTATACTGCAAGCCACTAATATCAAGTTAGTAATTTGAAGATACCAAAAAGAGTTCCATTATTATATATGACTAACTGTACGTATTTAGTATGTGTAGCACTGTTTATTCTGTATAATCTATATAATCTATGTCGTGCCTCCGAACAAAATAATTACTTTTGGATATTAGATTAGGACAAAGAAGTCAAATTTGGTCATCGCAAAAAGAGAGAGTCAAGTTTGGATGTCAAGCTAACAGTTCATGCGGTATTTAATAGTCTACGTAATATTTATTAGTACGTAGAAATAAAGCTTAGAACATGACCCGGACATTTTACCCATTGTAAAAAGCTATTGACATATTATCGTCAGGAATAATCATGAGTACAAATTTAAATTTGTGTGGCTAGAATTTATCAAGCGTGTGCATGTGTGCAATATGTTGTAATCTATGTTTAAAAAACAAAAATTTCAATTAAAACCTTCAGCCACTAATACCAAGTTAGCCCAGTGAAGATACCAGAAAATTTTCCATTATTATATGCCTAACTACCCAAAATATTTCATTATAACCATATATAATGTTGTTACACATGATAATGTATGACTTCGTGAGTACATACATATATGCATTTTATTTTATTTTTTGTAGAAGGACCCTGTGTGCGTACATGTGCTGTCCAAATAACGTGACAGCCTTTTTTTTCTTTAGTAGGACATTAATTATTTTACTGTAGAGTCCAACTTTTATATAATATCTGAATAGGCATAGGCTGTACTTGGGGGAGGAAGGTGGAACATCTAAATTGTTACTTTTACTCATAGAGTCAACTTCTTTTTACCAACCTTATAATTAAGTTTTTTCTAGGCTGTACGTTCTTTTTAGAAAATTCTAGGCTGTACGTTGGAGGCTGGACGTTGGCTCACCAAGGAGTCCACATACGTAAATGCACATATGTCACGTAATTTTCTGAGGCCCACCGTGTTACATATGTTATGTAGATCGAACGGTTGTAGATTCTTAATTTTAAGAGATCCATCAAACCAAGGGCCAGTATATTCTGATTAACGTGGAATTTTTTAACTATTTATCTAGCCTCGTGGTTGTGTTACATATGTTACGTAGATTGAACGGTTGTAAATTCTTAATTTTAAGAGATCCATCAAATCAAGGGCTAGTATATTCTGATTAACGTGGAATTTTTTAACTATTTATCTAGCCTCATGGTTACATATGTTACGTAGATTGAACGGTTGTAAATTCTTAATTTTAAGAGATCCATCAAATCAAGGGCCAGTACATCAAATCAAGGGCTAGTATATTCTGATTAACGTGGAATTTTTTAACTATTTATCTAGCCTCGTGGTTCATCATATTTTACTTTTTATATATAATAGATAGATTCAGCAAGGGTACTCTAACAGAAGATTGTATTGGAGGGACTATCATTCATTTTGCAAATTATGGTTATCCTCCAAAGGTCCTTTTGTTAACACATTTGCCGAAAATCTTCGCTAAAAAATATTTACCCCAGTCTGAACGTATAAAATGTTGTACCATGAGTGTTCTGAATCCTGATGGACAGACAAGCAACAAAAATATCATATTCCTTGAAGACTTGTACCTGGACATGAACGCTTGTGCTTTGGACTTCATTGTGCACAGCTTGCTAGTGTTCCTGGTGAAGATATTCAGAGAGCTGCTAGTGTTCAGGAGGACATCCATCCTAAGAGACCTGTAAGACACAAGATATGCTATAATTTGGCAGCAAGGGACTGGCAAAAACAGGAAGCTGACAACACTGAAAATGGTATGTGTGTGGAGGTTGACTTGACCTTTTACTTGGAGACTATAGCATCCAGTGGAAGATGGTGGAGACGACACCTGTGAGTGCATCAGACCGGTTTATGCCCCAGACCCGGTATGTGGCTAGGCTGGGGATTCCGGCTTTTGATGTTAGGTTTAGATGAGTGGTCTGGGTGGTGGCCCAGCTAGCACCCTTCATCATATGGATAGGAGTAGCGGCATATGTTGCCTAGTTGGTGGATTCAGGCTTATTGTTGTAACACTTTGTAAGGTCCTCGAGAATAATCAATAAAGTGACCGTATGCATCTTCCAGATGCAGAGGCCGGGGGTCATCCTCCTTTTCTAAAAAAAAAAATCAGTTGTATTGGAGAACAAACCAACACAACTCATGCTGGTTATTTCGGTTAATTATGGCCCAGTGGTATTATTTGTGGTATTTAGACTTCTGCAACCAACAAAAGGTGGTCTTCTGCTCATACGTCGACTTACCTTCAGAATTGCGACTGACACTGATTGATCTGTTAGGAATAAGCACGACATAGTGTACATCTCGTATATGTATATGTGTCTGTGTCCGTGTAGTACTAGAGCTCATAGCCGACTAGGTTTGCTAAGGTAGCTGGCTCTAGTTGTATATATAGATACCCCTGTAAACGTTAACCTGCATCACCGATCAAAGCAATACAAAGTGAAGCAAGGCTCGATGCGAGCCTTTGGCTATCCATCGATTCGTTTGTGTTCGTAAGTTCTCGCCGGAAGAAGTTGATCGAACATTTATTCCAATTGTCGGTGATCATCCTTTTTCATTGTACAATCCATGTTAGCTTTTATTTTGCTTTCTTCTTGTGTGTTTGAAAAAGTTTGAAAATCCAAAAATATTTCTCGCTTCTTTTTGTCTTTTACTTTTTGTTTATTTGTTAAGTAGGTTGTAGCATTAAAAGAAAATCCAAAAAGATTTCTCGTTTTTCTTTTGTTTGTTGGGAGTTCTTGTCACGTCCCTAGCTTCTAGCAGTGCACTAGGCTAGCTTCATGTGTGCATCATGTTTAAATTTTGAAATGAATATGAAATGGGGATGACAGAAAACCCCCAGCACCCCCCCTTAATCCAACTTGGGTTTACCAAAATCTTTTTCAATGAACCTGAAATGCCCTTCTAAAATGTTCATCATCTTTGCCTTGCTCTGGAATCTCTGACAAAAATGGAGCACATATTTCTAGGACATCATAGGGTCACTGAATTAAATCATATGTTAATTGCATTTGCGCATTTAAATACTATAAATATTTTAAATGTCCAAATAATCCTAAATTGAAATGTTTCATGTTGGTTATATACCATACAGTGGGCATGAGCAGTTTGGTGATTTTTGAAAGTGCCTAGGTATTTCTTAGAAACGCCACAAACCTGCAGAAATAAAAGAAAACAGAAAATAAAAGGAAAAGCACTTATCTGGCCAACTTAACTAGCAGGCCCACCTAGCGGCCCAGCACTGTGCTGGCCCATGCCAGTCAGCTGCTTCCTCCTGCCAGGCAGGCAGGGAGGTGAGCGACGGCGCGCCCAAGCTCACCACGCCTCCACCTGCTTGCCGCCGAGCTGCTGGACGCGTGGATGAACTCCTGCCCGTCGCCCTCGACCTCCCCGACACCTCACTTCTCCCCCAGCGCCTCTCTCTCGCTCTCCCCCACCATGGCCGACGCAGCCGCAACCGCCTCGTCGTCGTTGCCGTGGCCAGAGCCACCACCTCGCCTCTCCGTGCTGTCCAGCGGCTCCGCCTCGCCGCCACGGAGCTCCAAGAAGAAGCACGCGCCCGCGGGATGCCCGAGGTGACGCCATCATTTTCGTCTTCGCCGTCGGCCACCGGAGATCCCCTTCGCCGCACCGCCTGCTCTAGCTCATCCCTGACCTCGCTGACCTGCCCATCGGAATCACCGTGAGCAGCTGACCCTCTCCCCCTTCTCCGTTTGCCTCCCTGTGCACCGTGGCGATCGCACCTTGCTCGCCCGCACCTTCCGCCGCCTGAGCTCGTCGCCGACGTAGCTCCGGTGACCATTTGGTCACGCGCTGGTGCCTAACACACTCACCGCACCTCGTAGTGCCTCTCTAGTGCATCCATTCACCCGCTAGCACGCCACAGCAGCAAAACCACCGACGCCCGAGCTCCGGCCGCCGCCCGGCCGGCTCGTCGCCGTCGTCGTTTCCGGCGATCCCAGCACCACCCACCGCCACCGCAGGATGCGCCACACCGCCAGCTACCCGTAGCACCCACCCGCGCATCGAACCGTGGCCAGAGCAGCGTTTTCGATGCTCTCCGCCGCATCTGGCCTCACCGAGGTCATGTCGCCGGCGGGTTTGACCCCGCTGACCCGGGTTTGACCCCTGTTTGACCTCTCCTGGGTCGCTGACAAGTGCTCCCAGGCCCCTGCTAATTTAGGTTAATCGCTAACTAAACTTAATTAGCCCTGTTAATACTGGCATGTGGGCCCAGGGCCTTAACTAGTCTAGTTTAGTATTAGTTTAGAGCTAATTAATTTAGGTTAATTAGTTAGACACTGACATGTGGGTCCCGGCCGTCAGGTTTGACCTGGCCGACCCAGTTGACCTGCTGACGTCACACCGACGTCATGCTGACGCAGTAATCTGTTTTCTGGATTTTGAATAAATCAAAAATGATTTATTTATTCCAGAAAATGTCCAAAACTTCTAAAATTCATAGAAATTCAACCATTACTCAGAATGAAATAATTTATATATGAAAAATGATCAGAAAAATCCAATCTATCCATCTGTGCCATTTTCATGCATGTTAGAACAACTTATGACTACTGTTTAGGACAAAACATATAAATGGCATCTGAATATCCACATATGGAGTTTGAATTTGAATCTTGGATTCAAACCAACTCCATTTAACCTGTTGCTAGTTGCATTAGCTCAAATCACAGCATATTGACATGTCATGATTATGCATCATATTATGCATTGCATTGATTGTGTTCCTTCTCTGTTGCCAGTGGTTGTTCCCTTTCGATAGACGTGTTCCGACGATGAGTTCGATTACACCGATGAAGAGCTATACTATCTTCAGAAGTGCCAGGCAAGCAAAAACCCCTTGTTCATTCCGATACAATCCCACTCTCTCGCTCCAGCTCTCTTTTACTGCATTAGGACAACAACGGTTCAACTGTTACATGCTGCGGTAGTTGAACCCCTTTTCCTTTGCATGACCTGTCATTGCCACGGTAAATAGATGAAACCCACTAGCATGAGTAGGAGTTGTTTGAGCCCTGATGTGCCTACTCATTCATGCTTGTTTGTCATGCCTGCTACTCATTCTTTGGATTTGCTCAATATGTGGCATGTTCCTAGGACCATTCACTCCAATGTGGTATGAGAACATTTATTTTCTAATTGTTCTTGGTTTGATGTCAAGGCCTACTCATTCTTGAAATCTATGTGGCTTTTTTAGAAACACTATGTTCCAAGAAGTTTATTCAAGAGAGCTGGGCATATAGGTCTGTCATGACTGGCAATGCCCTACAGGTCCGTCTCCGTCTCAATCTCGATCTCCTTGTGGACTGAAAGCTGATGCCATGCCTTTTATGTGATTTGATGCCTCTGGTTCTTCCATGATATATTCTATTTGCTGTCTTGAAGGATGGCTTGGTTAATGCAATCCGTGTATCCCTCACGGATCCACTTGGAACTCATGCTGCAGACCATCAATTAGGTGTGGTAATGACCTTTTCCTTTCCTGAGCATTTCATTTTCCTCTTGTTTTTAGTTGCTATACTGTAATGGTGTTTTTTCAGTGGTGCTTTGCCTTATCTATTGCTATATATTTATCCTTTTGAATATTGTGCGACCTGCTAATTTAGACATTGTCAGTACATCTATTATTTTTTGGCTTATATCTATATTAGTTAAGATGGTTCATGCAGTTTCGTGGCATTTTTATTTTTCTTCTTGGGATCTGTTGTACTTTGTAGCTGAAATTTCATTATGTATGAATGAAAAAGAACAGGAATAAGCGGACCATGTGTATAAATATCACTAACTACTGGTACTTTGCATCAGTTATCTAGAAGTAATTCATGTTGTACCCTTAGGATCAAAGTATAGGTTGTTTTCGTCCAAAGAAATGCATTATAGATTCACCAATTATGTGCTTACAATCTGAAATAGGCTAACCAGCAGAAAAATTGGTACGATTATGATATTATTGTTCAATCCAAAGAAATGCATTATATATTTACCAAGTATAAGTAGTATACTCTCTAGAAGTTTGGCACTGCCCATTTTTTGTCATTTAGGTGTTCTATAGTGTTATGCTCCTGTAGTAACCATTTGGTTTTGATGGCAGGATAACCATACTCAAGTCTGGTAGTGCGATGGCTCCTGTGGAACTAATCTCTGCACAATTTGTTTCAATGAGCACCCAGGTAATTCAGATGCTCCATTTGATTCTTGGACACTCTCCCTGCTGCTCATTTCACAACTACGTCTCCGTCATAACTTCAATCTGTTGTTTTCAAACAGTAAGGGAGAACACTACTAATACAGTATATATTGGACATTGAATTGGTGCTCCATGGAGCCAGGGCACCATGATTTATGCACAAATCCAAACCAAATTTGGGCATAGTTTCTCTGGAAATTTTAGTTCTGGGGTATAATACCTGATTATTATAGAATTCAAGTACTCTACATCTGGGATATTGTTGTGTATATCTATTTCTGCATACCATACTGCTTGTATATAAAATCAACATATATCTGCAGTCAAACAATCATTAGAAGAAGTAACTGCAATTTGGCTTTAGTACAAATATTTCACATATATGCGCCTTAGTTCTATGTAATGCTTTGTTGTTCTCTAAGGTATCCTCCTATCTTTGATGGAAGTAGTAGCATTTTTCTGGCAGAGCTAATGGCAGTGCTGCTTGTTAATCAATGTAAACCCTAGAGAATCATGTAATTAAGGATAGCCATTGTTATTGTAATCGTAGATTGATCCTAATGGGATCCCGTACATCTCGATGTAATCTTGATGATCAAGTATCGTCCAGTATATATTCATGGCAAGGCCCAAGGGGCAAATCACGGCAAACAATCATGTTTAACTCTGTTTTCTCTTGCCATCGGCGGCCCCACGTGTGTCGCACTCGTGGACGGCTGTTGCGTGCGTCCTGATTGTGGCTTCTGATAGTTTTTCTAATTTTATCAGTGGTGTTTCCTGACCTTTTCTATTACTCTTATATCTTCATGCTCCTTGACGTCAGAAAGTATTTTCTTACTTTTTAGTTTATAGTCTATGCACCTTTTCCAGATGGAGCACCACTTTGTCTAGGTATGTATTTGTTTTAAATTCAAGATTAGTTATAAATTATTACTCAACTTATCCTATTTTTATTTCCTACATGAGAAGGTAGTTTCAGGGAATGATTTCTGAATTTGGCAAAACGTTGATGGCTATATTATTTCAGTCTAAAAAGTGTACCATGCTATCCGCGGAACTTACTTTCAAGTATAGATAGATATGAACAGTGAACAGATCTATACCACACCAGCTTATTCACATTAAATGTTCTTTTCATATTTAATTGATGAGCAGTACGCGTGTGTCTGGCTATGTCAACTCTCTTGCTGAAAGTACTTTCTTTTTTGTTTTGTGGGTTTTTGTTTCCCTTTGGAAATGACAGTAGGTTTTTTATTTTGCAACAGTTAATGAAATTTAACACCTGAAGACTGCTGCCCATACAACGATGAAGATGCCATCTCCAACTAGAACAGTATCAGCCTACTTGGACATCGACTGGTTGCCAGTTGAACCAGCAACCAGCAGCCGACATTAGCGATTCAGGTCATCTGCCACACTCACATAAATGCATCCAGGGTGTTCAACTATAAATGAAATGCACATTTTGGTTGATATAAACTATTGAACTCCTTCTCTTCAATGATGCTAAGCTCCCTAGAATCAGTTTTGGGACAGAGGGAGTACCATAAGAGTTGACTGTTCCTTCTTAGGATAGCATTGAGACCACCGTATTTCCTCTTTGATAAGCTTACAAGAACACTCTTCAGCCTTTTATTTAACTTAATAGAAGAACAATCAGTATGCCATCTATCCGAATTTTGTATAGTGCCTAAGTTCATGAGCTAATTCTAATATTATTTATAGATCTTTCGTATTATCATTAGGTTGATGAAGCCTGTCAAGTATTGTCCACTACTAATTGCATTAGCTTTGCCTCAGAACTTGGAAAGAGAAAGTAGAGTTATCAATAATGATTATCTATAAGGTACCGTAGATATCGATGTTTCCAGAGCATCGTTTCCAATTGTCTGCTGTCACATTGTGTTTATGAGCAGATAAAACATCTCCTGTAACACTTATTCTTAAACTTGCTGATATGAACTACTTGGCTATATTTATAGAATTTATGTCTTCATGTTTTGTACTACTCGATGCAAATCAGTTGTCCTTGACAAACATTGTGCCTTGCTTTTGGTAGAAATTTTGCTTTTATGATCTGTAGTGAAATTGCTGTTATCCTGGGCAACAACTACACTTTGCTTTTGGTATATATTTGATTTGTATGCCCTATATTAAAATCAACTATCCTGGGCAGCATCTATCTCTTGCTCTTGATATATCTTTGTAGTGTCTGTGATATATATTGAACACGTTTATTCCGAGCGGTTATTCTATTTGGATGTTCTAAAACGCTTTGTTATATTGAAGTTTTAGAGGGTGGGTCATCATGCTCAGCCGGTAAACGCGCGCCAAGGCGTGCTTCTGATCTAGTATATATATATACCCAGTAGTTTCGCCTCCCCACAGGCCAACGTATTTTCCATGTTGAGATGGGATGGACGCTTTTTTTTAACATGTGATTATGCTACCTGTTGTTTGGCTAGTGCACATTGCCCCTGCTATATTTGCATTCATTTTGCCTGCTGCGATGGAGTCGTTTTAGTGTGAGATGTCGTAGGTCTGTAGTTCCCTAAAACAAGCGTAATTTTTTTATGTATACATGGACGATGGCGCACATTGGCTTGCAACATTGATTTATATCTGTGCATTGCATCCCAAACACTAGTAATTGATGAAACTGAAGTGAGCCTGATGAGTGGTTTTTTGCTGCTGTGTGTGTATCAGGCAGGGGCAACATGGAAAGAGAGTCTGAGTTGAAGGTTCAAGGTAGAGGAGAAGAAGAAGAAGAAGAAGAAGTAGAAGAAGAAGACTTATGTTGTTGTTGTTGATCTGAATTGGAGGCTTTGTTGGTGATGAAGAGTCTATTGATCTCCGTTGCCTCCTCTCCGCTTGTTGTTTTGACCATGTATTTTGATTCAATTTAGCTAGCTCGGAGCAGAATTATACCCATGTATTCCCTCCGTTCGCAAATACTTGTCGTAGAAATGGATACAAATGGACGTATCTAGAACTAAAATACATCTAAATACATCCATTCCTTGAGGGAGTAGTAACTTTATATGTCCACTATTTTTCTGTGTGCCCACACATAGAAATTGTGCAAAATTGGTTGGGCCATTTTATACTAAACATTTTTACCTTTTATTGTTAAAACTCATTTTCCATGAATAGTCTTACTGGTTCAATTTTCTATTACATTCAGCAAACACTATTTTTTGAGGGATTATAAACCCAAACACATAGTATTATTATTATTTATTTTTCAGATAATGTCACTTCAAAATCATTGCCTAAGCCTTTAGTGTTTTTATATATCGGAAAAGGGAGAAAGTTGGATGTCTTTGTAGATAAGTTTATTCCATTTAGATGAAGTACAATTATATGTATGAATTTTGTATCTACTTTAGTTTTCTTAAATATCATGGCTTAGTTCTCTGAAGGCGATAGAGGTTTCTAGAGGGCATGGTTGTCCCATTGGGTTTCTTTTTTCTTTCCTTCAATATCAGCTTAGATCTATCAAGGCCATAGTAAATAGAAGTTATAGTTTCCAGCCTAAGCAAAGCTGGCCGTGTTTCTGCTATGTCTCTGTCTATGTGGACCAAGTAGTGTACAAACATGCATAGGAATACAAAAGAGACTTGCACACCCTCGGCAAAAGACACGACATATATAACAACTTAAATAATAGTCAAAAGGAAGTAAAACAATCAGATCAAAAGATAGAGTTACAATCCAACTCAGAATTTAACAAACCACAACGAGTCACAACATACAAGTTCTTGTTAGTACGATAGCTAGTTATATGACTAAGATAAGCTTGACTAGACCTGATGATGTTACACAAAAGTTAGTTTCACATCTTACATATATATCCTTCTTACTATATATGGCTGGGTAATCAATAGAGCAAAACGTACACCTTTTCACTAACAAGAAAGGACGAAGCTATGACAACCTCCACTGTGGCATCCCCAGATGAACAAAAACGTGTTCTTGTTTGGTGGTGTTCAACAGGAAAGCCGATGTGACCTTTTCGAGCAATACAGCGACCAGACTTGCCATAGGATTCTATGGCCACTGTCAGTGTCCCTTGTGGTTCCACTGAAACCACTTTCCTTGATAGATAAACATAGTTATTTGATTCTCTATGCATTCCTTTACCACAGTGGTCAAGCAATACAAGTCGCTTGTAAGTGCTAGGAATAACCTGTGTTGTAGTAAATGCCAATCCACTTTAGCAAAGTGTATACCCACTTAGCCTAGAGTTACCCATCAAGCAACACAAAAGTTAGCTATGATATACGGCAAGAAAACAAGAGAAGGAAAAGGAAAGAAACCCAGAAAATAAAACCAAAAGAAGAACAAAGAAAATAAAAGAAAAAAGAAAAAAACAGAAAACCGGCTAAGATACTGCCCAGAAAAAAGCCCAACACAAAACCTTGCTCAAACCATGCAAAGTGGCATAGAAGGTTCACACAAGTGAGCTAAATGGGTTGTCCCACAACTTCCAGCTCTGGAGGTGACCCTACCATTGGTTTGGCAATAAGCAAGATTTAGCTCTGGTGATGCATCCAAGCAATAAAAATGAGCAGTTAACAGGCTTGGCCCACTCATTACCTTGTTGAAGGCATTGCTCGGATATGCTTTGATTATTTTTTCCGGGTGAAAACCTAGATTTGGGCCTTGGTGGTTGGATCCGGTGACGACAACACTTGAGTGTCGCTCCCTTCTTGGAAGCGTTGCTATTGAAGAACCTCATAGTCTGTCTAGTGTCATGAGATGGTTGGTGCGGATATGGTCTATTTTGTAGTTTGCCGATCGTGGATCTAATCACTTTGGGTTTTTCTTTTACTCGCCTACACATAGCATTGCTTTTATATGAGTTTGCTATCTCGCATGATTTTTATGTATTGGTGTTGGCTGTGTGCATTAGGGAGGTCGGGTGTGTGCTCTTTGGGTTTGTATCGTCTTGATGCTCCTCTTTCAGCAAATAAAATCCACCCTTTGTAAAAAACGCAGGCTCGGCCCACTCGAACTAACTGAAATGAAGTCACGTGTCTTTGTTTGGACTAATCTTGCTGGGGTTTTTTTCGAGGGCCAACGACAGTAGCGGAGCCCCCCATTAGCTAAATCTTGCTGGGTTGTGGTGTGCGTGTACACAGAACTCTTTCGGCTCTTGCTCTACACTAGTAGAAAAAGGGTCAAACGTGAAGCACATTAGTGCCGGTTTGAATTAGAGCCGGCACTAATGTGTACATTAGTGCCGGTTCGTGGCGGCGATCAATAGTACCGGTTCGTGGCGAACCTTTAGTACCGGTTCATGCCACGAACCGGTACTAAAGAGGCTGTGTCAGCCTGCGGTCAGGCTATGGCCCCACCATCACCATTTAGTGCCGGTTCGTACCACGAACCGGTACTAATGAGGTTATGGCAAGCTGTTTTTAGTCCCACCTCGCCAAAAGAGAGGCAGTATGAGCGGTTTATAAGCCGTGAGTGCACAGACAATGACGAAGAGTTGCAATGCTCACCTACATGTTGATTAGCTTCAAACCTTGCGGAATAGCATAGATTGCACTGAGCTATGTGCAGTGCAGTCTACACTATTCCGAATGGCTTGAAGCAAATTAACCAGCATTGCACCTCTTTTTTATTTTTAATAACTTATTTAAACTCCGGACTTCTTTTGTGTTCAGTATGCAGCATTTAAAGCGACGTCATCAATTTCCAACATGTTCTGACATCATTTGTTGTTTTTCGGTCATTTACCTAATTGTTTAGAGAGCTAAATGACCGTGAAATTGAAAATCACTACAAAATGAATCCTGAAAATGTTGAAACTTGGCATGGTATCATCATATCACCCGCATAGCATGCGCGAAAGAGTAGAGAGGGTCACGGCAAAAATTGGACGCACTTCGTGTATAAACTGGACAAACTTTTTCCGAGTATCAGGGTTTCGGAGTCCGGAGTGGGTAATAATGTGCAACTCTTTGCTTGGTTTTGTTAGGGTGGTCCCTAGGAAGTCCCAAAACAATGGCATGAACCACCTCTACACAAGATTCCCTCATGTTCGTCGGTTATGGTACTTTCAGCCTATAAGTACTTAGACTTGGAGTGAGGAATCGATGCCGGTGAAGACCCTACACAAGGAGTGAGTGAATATTTGGCATGTACCACCCTAAGAGCACTTTTAAACACATGGTATGCCAACTCCTAGCTTTTCGTGCCATCCCGATGCTCCGGAGCCCCTCTATGGCGAAACCCTAGCCCCTCTACAACTTTCACCGAAGCCCAGAGTGGGTACTAATGTGCATCCCACCAATCAGGAAGAATCACACGGATCGTGTGTTTCTTTCTAGCTCTTGCGAGTCGTTGGATCAAGGGTGTGTTTCTTCCTAGCTCATGTGAGTCGTTGGATCGAAACTACCACACAATCACTTTTTTTGAGCCAGACGACCCTATATATAGCCCACCTCTCGCCTTCCCTGCATAAGTCTTTCAGTTCATCGACTACATACATCTACCAGTTCATCGACTGCATACATCTACCAGTTCATCGACTGAATACAAATCATTCGGATTCGCCATCATACGTCCAACCCTGCATTTGATATGCATATATATGCATCACGAGCCACGGTTGGGCTGTATGATGGCGATACCGATTGGTTTGTTCTAGATCCGACATAAAAGGTTTGATACAACTTCTTTTTTGTGACATAAGAGCTATCTCTCCTCCTACCTATTTTAGTTACACAACTACCTATTTGTGCCAATTTTTTCACTTTTGCTGTTGCTCTTGCATCATAAGCATCCATGTTAACTGGACTTACAAGTAATGCAATTTAACCAAACTATCTTGTGATCTTCGCCAAGAGAGAGGCAGTATGAGCGGTTTATAAGCCGTGAGTGCACAGACAATGACGAAGAGTTGTAATGCTCACCTACATGTTGATTAGCTTCAAGCCTTGCGGAATAGCATAGATTGCACTGAGCTATGTGCAGTGCAGTCTACACTATTCCGAATGGCTTGAAGCAAATTAACCAGCATAGCATGCGCGAAAGAGTAGAGAGGGTCATCAATTTCCAACATGTTCTGACATCATTTGTTGTTTTTCGGTCATCTACCTAATTGTTCAGAGAGCTAAATGACCGTGAAATTGAAAATCACTACAAAATGAATCCTGAAAATGTTGAAACTTGGCATGGTATCATCATATCACCCGCATAGCATGCGCGAAAGAGTAGAGAGGGTCACGGCAAAAACTGGACGCACTTCATCTGTTACATGGCCACTTCAATGTTTTTTAAACTTATTTGAACTCCGGACTTCTTTTGTGTTCAGTATCCAGCATTTAAAGCGATGTCATGAATTTCCAACATGTTCTGACATCATTTGTTGTTTTTCGGTCATTTACCTAATTGTTCAGTATGCAGCATTCAATTTTCAGAAGAAAACAAATAGAAGAAAATAAATAATGCAGAAAATAAAAGTTGGGGTGGCAGCGCAAGGCCTTTAGTACCGGTTGGTGGCTCCAACCGGTACTAGTTATACACAAACTAGTGATTCACACAAATTTCAAAAAAATCAAAATTTAAACTATTCAAATTTGTAAACTACTGGTACTAACAGAAAGTTTGTAATTTTTTGTACCTAAAGCAAAAATATTCACAAAGAAACTCTAAATACAGCAAAAAAAAACAACTCAAACAAAAATAAATAAAGCAAAAAAAATAAGAAAAAAAGCCCACCTACTGCGCCACAGCGGCCTGCATACGACTAGAAACCCAACCTGTTGTTGGGCCAGGATGCAGGCCCGCAAAGGCCCAGCAGGCCCACAGGGCAGCACAGAACATTTAGGCCCAGTAGGCCTGCTTTAGAGAGGAGCTCGAGGGAGCTACCGCACTAGGGCTTATAAACCAGTGCGGATGCCCCTCGGCTAGCGAGGTGGGACTAAACATTTCGCACCGCACCTGCGCCAGCGCACCCCCTTTAGTGCCGGGTAGTAGCACCAACCGGTACTAAAGGGGGGGCCTTTAGTACCGGTTGGTGGCTCCAACCGGTACTAAAAGCCTTCGTTTCCCGCCGCTTGGCCTGGCGAAAATAGGCCTTTAGTAACGGTTGGAGCCACGAACCGGTACTAAAGGCCCATCCTATATATATAGCACTTACGAAAATTTCAGTTTCATCTCCCCACTTCGTCTCCAACCTCTCGCGAGACATCGCCGCGCGCGCCGCTCGATCCCGTCGTCGCCGCCCGTCGACCGTCGTCCGTCGTCATCGTCGCTGTCCCCGCCGCCGCCCGTCGTCGTCGTCGTCTCGCGCTGCCGCCCCGAACGCCGCCGCCGTCCGTCGTCATCGCCGCGGCCGTACGTCTCTCTCGCACCCGCGCCGCGCGCACCGGCCCGTACGTACGCCGCCGCCCCCGCCCCGTACGCCGGCGTCCCCGCTCGTACGTACGGGGCGGCGGCGTACGAGGCGGCACTGCAGTATACACACTCACATACACACACATACATACACACACATACACACACACACATTTTTTTTTACATATTTTCTGTTTTCTGTTTTTTAGAAAAGTTAATTAGATGATCGAATATTAGATTAATGTCGAATGTTAGATGAATTAGATAGAAAAGTTAAATATATATTAATGTCAATTGTTAGAGATGAATATAGCTAGATATTAATTAGGTATATATATGAGATTTGAACTAGTTGAATAATTAATATAACTAGTTTATTTTTAGTAAGAAAATTGTCGAACTAGTTTATTTAGGTATATGAGATTTGAACTAGTTGAATAATTAATATAACTAGTTTATTTTTAGTAAGAAAATTTAGGTATCTGAGATTTGATGATCTAATTAAAATATTATTTGTTAATGAGTTTTTCTGTTTATTTAATTTTTTATATATTTTTAGTTTATATAAATGTTACATTAATGTCGAATGTTAGATGAATTCGATAGAAAAGTTAAATATATAGTAATGTCAATTGTTAGAGATGAATATAGTTAGATATATTAATGTCAAATGTTAGATGAATATATATTTGGCTAGATATAGGTGTTTAATATTTCACCTATATGAACATAGGAAATGTCATCTGACGACGAAAAAGATTTCATTATGTGCGAACACTGTGAAGACCAGCGCGGCCTGTGCGACCAAAATTTCCTTGTTGATGGTAGGCGCTTCAACATCAAGCTGGATGAGACATTCGAAGTTGATACAGTAAGTCACTTTGTCAATTATTATTTGAATGCAAAACTTATGCTTCATTTGCTTCAACTTATAATTTTAAATTTTCACTATTCTACTAGCGCATCCCCTGCCATGCAAGAATTTTTGTCTTGGATAAGATAGGTTTTAGTGCTATAGATGATATGGAGGTAAAGAGAGTTTATTTGAAGATGGAGCATGTGTATACTTTCAACGTCAAATTATATAATGGAGACACATACACCCATTTTGAATACAAAACTTGGCAAGCACCATGCAAGGCTTATGCATTTGAGCCTGATATGGTTATCACCTTTGATATTCGTCCGGAAGATGATATTGAAGGTAATATAGACATCTGGGTCGATGTGCAAACGCCTCCAGTTCTACCATTTGGTGAGTTTTTCTCAACCATGCATGCATATGTTTATGTCTTTCATACAGTTTATTCAAAAATAGTTGACAACTAATTTGTATTGTCAGCTTATTTCGGTTCAAGCAAACATGTCCGGCGCTTGGTAGACAGGACCTACTACTGCCCCGGGGCTCAACTAAACTGCGAGGAGATAAGTCATTATGTTTCATGGCTTGAGGATCTTAATACTGTCAAGACAAATTTTTTTCCTAAACTTAGAAATGTTAGTACTCAAAACGTGCGACCAATGGTGATCGTATCGAACTACGGTCACATATATAATCGAAAGATGGTAAGATTTTAAATATTTGTCCTTAATTAGTGCATCTTTTGCATACATTATTTTTGAAGCTAAACTTTCATTGCTTAGTATATTAATTACTATACGATGTTTTTCAACAGGGACTTCCGATGACAGTTGTGCCTCAGTGGATCGAGACAAAAGGTCGCATGTCAATGTTAGCTTACGACCAAGATTTCCTACATTGCACATGAGTGCATTCAGGATTTTTGAAAGCGAAGAATGCTTAATAGTGAAAGATTGGAGCAAAATTGTTAACGATCGCAGAGAAGTACTAGGGGGCAGCAAGGAGAAGCGCAAACCCAAGATTAGGAGACAGATTCATCTGCATGCTCCAGTATGATGAATCAGGAGAGCTATACATGTTCTATTCTATTCTACCTGAGAGGGAGCAGCAGGATCAGTAGCTACTAGTTCATGCTCTTAATTAGTACTTGTCTCATGTCCGTGTCCTGAACTTCGATGTTGGTGATGATTATGTTGAACTTGATGATATCTTTGCTTCTGTTACAAAGTGAATGTTTCCTCTTTAAGCTAGCCACCGTTGATGATGATTAGATAGCTAGCGGTAATGACTATGATGATTAAATAGTGGTAATTAGACGACTATAATGATTTTTAGCTAGCTAGAGTTTATTTATTTATTAATATGCGATGATGATGATGATGACGACGACTACAACTCATATAACGTAAAACAATCCTAAATTAAATTGATAACACAAATTTAATTGAAAAATACAAAATAAAACAAAAACCCACAACCATTTAGTACCGGTTGGTGTTACCAACCGGTACTAAAGGGCTCCCGGCGCACGGAGCTGGCTCGTGCCACGTGGTTCCCCTTTAGCACCGGTTCGTGCTGAACCGGTACTAAAGGGGGGGGCCTTTAGTGCCGAAACTTTAGTGCTGATTCCTAAAACGGCACTAAAGGGCCTTATGAACCGGTGCTATTGCCCGGTTCTGCACTAGTACTAGTGATTTTGTGGGCACCTTGTATGTTATGTTCTATTGTCAGCAAAGCGGCTTGGTTCCAAAATAAAGACTAGAAGTTCCTTCACTAACATCATTTAGAAAATTTCATGATTTGGTATATTTGTTTCACTATATGGTAAACCTAGAATTATTAGTAGTAATCAGTACATAAGCGGTAAGTGTAGAGGGATTTGCCGAAGTTTGTTGGGTTCATCCCAACCACTATATACTTGCTCTACCCCTAATTTTGAGAGAACGCCCCCTTATATATAAAGAGCAATGCTACATCTACGTACTCAATTTTACGTGATTAACGTAATCGCCAGGTGGCATTTATTCTTTGGACAGATTAGGGGAGGAGGCCCCTCCCAGTTGAAATCAAAGGGGGTGGAGAGTTCAAATAGGAAGATTACGTAGGTTGGTTACGTAGCTTTACCTAGGTGTAGCATTTTTGATATATAAATCATAGCCGCCACTTGCGGCTCCGAATGTAGCATTGGTGCTCTATGGTAGAGAGGAAGGGATTCTCGTCTGTCATCCTTAGTGTAGTGGGTGATGAGATAGGTGGAAGTGGAAATAGCCTCAGCCCAAAAGTGAGGCGGAAGAGAGGCAGCGATCATCATCACACGCGCCGTCTCAAGAAGGTGACAATGCTTGCGCTCAGCCACACCATTCTGAGCATGAGCACCTGGACAAGAGAACTGGGCAAGAGTACCCTGTTCAACAAGAAATCCTCGCAACGCTCGAGAAATATACTCACCAGTAGAATCTGCATGAAAAACACGAATAGGAGTGGAGAATTGGGTACGAACCATGGCAGCAAAGTTTTTGTATATAGATAAGACCTCGCTACGAGAAGACATGAACCAGATCCAGGTGTAGCGAGTAAAATCGTCTATAAAGAGAATATAGTAGCGATGACCCCCTTTCGAAGTGAAGGGAGCAGGACCCCAAACATCTGAGTGAATGAGATCAAAAGGACGCTTAGACATCGACTCACTGTGAGGATAGGGTAGCTGAATCTGCTTACCAAGCCTACAACCTAGACAATCCAACGAAGCGTTGCTGGAGACAGACCCAGAACACCACGATGAACTAAAGACGAGAGACGAGAACCGCATAAATGGCCAAGACGATGATGCCACTGCTGAAAAGAGCTAGCAGAAGCGGCAACAGGGGCCACAAAACTGGCGGCGGTGGCATCAGAGGGAAGACGAAGCCAGTCAAGCTCCCAAAGACCATCATGGCATCGAGGGCCAGCACCAAGCAGAGCCCCTGTGCAGCGATCCTGAACAGAACATGAATCGAAGTTGAGATTGACCCTACAATTAGAGTCAACAATCTGACTACCTGAAAAGAGTTGCATGCTAAGTCGAGGAACATGAGCAACAGAGGGAACAAGAAAAGAAGATGTGCTAAGAGTGCCTCGACTAGCGACAGGGAGGGGAGTACCATCAGTAGTATGAACACGAACATGAGACTCGACAGGTCGAACGGATGTCAAAGTAGAGGAATCATAAGTCATATGAAAAGATGCTCCAGTATCAAAAATCCATGAGGATGTACCTGAATGAGTAGAAGGTGGTTTATCATTGCCTGAAAACTCAGGCGCAGAATCAGCAGAACCTATTGGTGAAGAATCCCAAGTATCAAGAAGGCATCGGAGTTGCACAATCTCATGCGCAGACAGAGACAAAGTGGCAGACGTCGAGGTAGAACCATCTGCTAACGAAGAGCGGTCACCACCACCTGTGAAAGCCGTGTGTAGAGTCGACTGAGAGTAGCGAGTCGACGTAGAGCGGTCACCGATGCGTGTGGAAGCGGCAAGGGAAGTCGGTGTAGAGCAGGCACCACCACCACCACAGACAGAAGCCGCGAAAATAGTCGATGAACAACGACTATCACAGCCTGCTGAAGACGCCATAGAGGGCAACATCAAAGACGGACGAACACCAAGCACCGAGCAGCGACGCATATGCGACATGGGATCAATATAGGGAACACCATTGATAGTCACAGGACGGCGATGAGCGGAGACCGGCAACATAATATCTCTCTCTCTTTTTTTAAGCTCACGTACCAATCTGAATTCTAATGGTACCGGATACACCAGACGAGGCCCAAAGTAAGCTGCCAGATCAACACGATCCAATCCTTCCCGATTGTAATTGTAATCAATCAGAACACCGGGAAACCACCCGATCAGCAGCAGATCAGAGGAGACGGATGGGTGGAGATGGCAAACGACGGGTGGACGAGCGTGATCTCCGGCGACACGGACGGAGCGGCTCAGACGAGGAAAACACGCACCAGCGAACGGGCGGACGACGACCGAATCGGCGGTCGGCGGCAGCGCAATCCGGCACCTGGGTAGGGACCCGAACAGGCAGCCACGCGGAAGAGACGGTGACGGGCTCCTGGGGAAACCAGCCAGTGGGATGAGGCGGAACAAAGCAGCACCAGCCGAAACGCTCACGCGCTGAATCGGCCAGCGGTGGATTGGGTCGAGCGAGCGCTCATGCTCGACGACCAGAGAGTCCCGCTGGGACGAGTAGCAGCCCGGGGATTGAATCCAGCCGGAGGTGGCGGGATCTGGTGACTGGCGGCGGAGATCCAGCGAGGAACGCGGATGAAGGCGGAATCCGGCGGGGGCGGCGACGATCAAATTGAAGAGGAGCAGCGGACGAAGTCGAATCGAAGATGAACATCAGCGGGGTGGTTCGGCTGAAACGCGGGCGACCAGAGGCGTCGCGGGTGGCACGAGTGGACAGCAGGGTTGACCTGCAGTGGAGGCGCAGAAGAGCAACGCCGGCACACGAGGAGATAGCACGGCCATGAATTATGATCGGATCGCACGAGTTGTGTGTGCGGAAAAAACCTTAGCTCGTGATACCATGTTAGGAGAAGAAGCAACTTATATTATTAGGAGGCCAAAGGCAACATATATACACATACATGAGGATGCCAAAAGACTACAAAAGAATGCCAAGAGACTACAATGCAAAAGGCCAAAAGACATCACTAATATAACTCTAACATTAGAATCGTGCCGACATCGCTATGATGATGATGGGGGTCTCATCTCAAAATAAAACCATCTTGCTCCAATCTCGTCTCGGTGATGCTTGTTGCCTCCACAAGGTAAGACTCCTCTCCCCCTTCGGCTTCCACTGTTTGCTCTGGTGTTGTGAGGTAGAGGGGAAGGTATTCTCGTCTCTCATCCTTTGAGTAGAAGGTTTTAGAATCGCACGACATTGCTATGACGATCATACTAGTGTTATCTCAAAATAAAACCATCTGACTCAAATCCAGCCTCGCTGACACTTGGTGTATCCAAATAGGCAAACGCTGCTAATTCACTAGAAGATGACGAACTTGTGTTGACCATCATAAAATTCAACTTTCTATTCCTCAGTTATGTCTGACAAAATTTACTTCCAAGGTCAAAAGAAAATTGAAAGCATGGATGCATAGATATTAAAAATATATCAATATATCCAACACGAAACATGCTCAAGATCCAAGTATTTTCAACCTCTACATCGAGCGAGTCGAGAGATACTCACACAATAATGGCAAATTTATTCACCCATTTTTTTACTCAGATAGTCAAGCTTATTTATGGGTGATCAAGTCATAAATCCATACATGAAGGACTCACTAACAGCCTTAGTATGTTGTCACTCATATGCAAGCCCCGCCAAGAGCCCACTACTGAACGTCTGGTTGTAGCAGTCGAGGTTGTTACCATAGGCTGATAGAACTCTTGATCGATGTAGGCTAGATCAATCGGTGATTTACCTTCTCTTTGACTACCTTCTCCTTGGCTTGGCAAGCTCGAACCAGCAGCCATGGTGGTGGTGTGGCGGCGGTGATTGCAGTGAGATGGCAAGGTGATGGCGGTGCTTCCCGTCAGCACTGCACTAACCCTAGATCGGTAGGAGATGTAGGTGGGGTGAAAGGCATCGCGACGAACCTCGTGTTGCGAGCCGCTGGCCCCCACCTCTTTATATAGTGCAGGTGACAGGGGCCCGTCACCCATAGTGGGCTGAGCGCCCCCGGTCAGGGCGCAGATCTAAGGGCCCGGTGGGCCGTTGGGCCCACACGATGGAGATCATCCTAACATAGGAAACTCCGAGGACAGCATATTAGCGCTTGTAGGACCCGATCCGGTCAGCAACACATTCATCCTGCCCCCTGCCAACTCGAGCCCGCCATTGATGATGTTGGTGATGACGCCATACCCAAGCACCCGGCCAGCAGCATTGCCCGCGCCTGATGGGGTCCACTGGCCTGTGATCACAGCATGGGACAATGGCTTATTTGACTGCGCCATCATCCAAAACCACACCGCCGTCTTAAACGACACCGTCGGGTCCGTGGTCACTAGGTCGTTGTTGTTGAGCAGGTCCACCCTAATGGCACGCTCCGCGGGGTCATAGTTGTAGTTCCATGAGAGCTGGATGGGGCCGTGACCGTAGTATTTTTCACCTGACGCACATGGTCACTCTGACGATGACTCGTAGTAGCTTCCCGGCGAGCGCTGCTCCTGCTTGAAGCAGTAGCCCCAGGAGTACGGGCCATCAGGGAACGTGAGCCACCCTCCGGTGGTCTCGTTGGAGGTCATCCCAAGGAATCCTGCTACCTCCCACCACCGTGCTCCCAGTGATTCGGAAGGAGTCATATGTGTACCCGCAGGCCTCTTGGCAATGTTGCGGTTGAGCAAGAGCCACTCGAAGAGGTCCCTAGACACAATGGATGACACACCCTGGCCGATCGAAAAGGCGCGTGCAACGCCAATGTGCTCACTTGTTTGAATTCTACTGTGTGGCACGCCAAAAATTTCCATTATCTTCTTCATATTACTCCTACTTCACAGGACCATGTGACCACGTCTTCGCTTATAAATAGGAGAAATGGACCGATAAACCACGTTCGATTGATAAATTAGTTAACACGTGATGAAGACCTAGTGGGTTATGCTTGCAAAGAAACGTATAGTACTTTCTCCATTCTATAATGTAGTGCGTCCCGACTTTCCAAGATCTAAATTTAACCATAAATTTAACTAACGAGACAGACTACGGCGGCAGCTGAAATTATACCACTGAAATACGAGCGCACTACATTATGAAAGGATGCAGTATGAGATTAACTTTTTGCTTAAAAATATAATATTCGGCAACTTTGTGTTGTGCAGAAGCAGTACGGTCGTGTATATATAAATAATCAGCAATAATTCTCATGGCCGGAGGGTAGGGTGGCGTAGGAAGATTAGCCAAGTCCGTGGTGGGTCAGAAATAATCAGCAATGCTAAGAGCATCTACAGCTGCGATGCGCAAATCTGACTCCTCAAGCGCTCGCGGACACTGCCCGGTCACCCCTCAAATGTTTGATTGTTTAACCGAACACCTCAAATTAGAAACCTCAAATTCATATTATTACATGCAACGTGAAATCTAATCTAACAGGAGCTCGCCCGATTCTATCGTGGCCATGTTCGGTGGCCGACCGCGCTCCTCAGTGTTGGTCCGGCCACCGACAAGGTAGAGTGCAGCATGGGACGTATTAGCATGCTAAACGTATTTGGTATTCCATCAAGCCAGTGGCATATATATTGGCACCACTTGTTGGTGGATATAAATTTGACGCTGTTTGGATGAGTAACCATGTAGAACGCGCAAACTTGCATTGAAAGAAGAGGTGTTTAATTGTCTCATCATGAGTAAAAAAATTACACTTCTTGCTTCCATTCCAGTTGTGTCGAGCGAGATTGTCTTTAGTTGGCACAACTCCTCTTCGAAGATACCACATGAAAATCTCAACTTTTAGTGGCACCTTCGATTTTCATATTTGTTTATAATTGTCCATTGAATTCTCTGTATGCGAGACTACACGGTACATAGAGTCAACTGTGAAGGACCCAGATGTAGTAAGATTCCAGCAGAACACATCCCGTCCTTGTGTCAAGTTAATTGAATCCAAACGAGATAGCAGATGTTGTCATGACACAAGACGGGGGCCAATCAAATCCATCCTAAATGATATATCTGATGGGGAAGAGCACATCACATGCGCAAGAGTACCATTCTTATCGCGTACAATGCAGGCAGTTCCTAGCCACTTGTCCTCATAGAAACGTATCTCTGAGCCGTCCTTTATCGTGAAAGATCTGAAGCGGAAAAGATGTTTCTTGACCACAATCAGTCCAGCCCAAAAATGCGAGTCATAGGGCTTCAATATGCCTGGGTTAACGCCTTTTGGCCTAAATACTTGTTGCGCAACAGAGTTTGCCAAACAACATCCTCGGCAAGTAGCTTGAACAGGCGAACGGGCCTATAGCCTAATGGTTGCAGCGACCTTAGTAGCACCCCAGGTCCTGGGTTCGACTCCCGGTGGGAGCGGATTTAAATAGGCCTGGGCAAAAATTTCTGGAATAAAAAGGGCTGTGGGGCTGTTGCTCTACAGTAAATAGTAAAAAAAAAGTAGCTTGAACAGCCATTTACTAAGTAAGGCATCATTCTTAATCTGGAGGTCTTGAACACCTAATCCTTCCTGGTCTTTCCGTCGACAAACAATGCTCCATTTGGTTAGCATATTTTTTTTTCATTGTTTCCTTGCCAAAGAATCTGGACCTGAAGTAATCCAGTCTTTGCAGAACCCCTTTGGGAAGTTGGAAAAATGAGAGCATGTAGAGAACCATGTTTGTGAGGATAGAATTGATCAAAACTAGTCGTCCTCCAATGGAGAGCAACCTGCCTTTCCAACTGCTCAACCGTATCTCCAATCGCTCCTCAACATGTTTCCACTCTGCATCAGTGAGACGCCTATAATGAATCAGAATTCCAAAATATTGTCGTGAGAAGTGTATCTAATTATTGGCAAAAGATAGTGAAGCTTCAGAGGGTAATTGGAGATGGAATTTTTATTTTGCAAGGTGATTGTCGGCGACCACTACCATTGCCATCCTTGGAGTGCAGTGGTCAGGTGTTTATCTCAAGGAAGAAACGAGCTGTGATATTGGTAAGACAACCATTGTTGATTCGCGAGTCTGATGCTAGTATAAGGTGCCTGCAAGGACTACCTGGACCTTACTTGTCATTAAAGATGCTTGATGCAACACATGTGGACACCAGTTTGATTTACTTCATGGATGACATTCAGTACAGCTATGAGAAATTACCTGCTGCTCTTTTATACCATTCCAAACAACTCCACTTGGAAACTGTGTGGCAGCCTCTTTATCCAATCATTACCACTCGTAGGATATTTTGTGCAATGGGAAACAAATCAATGACAACTGAGAAGTCAGCGATTATGATTTATTTACATCAAGTTGGAACAAGGCTCAGGAATGGGACATTGAGATCACTGTGCTTATTAGAGGAGCTAGAAAAGTGGCCCGCTCGATGCGCGGGCTAGGATTTTATAAGGTTCAGTAATGATAACATATTGTTTCAATACTTCAGTTTTTTTGTAAACAAAGTTATGGTAAATGAAGCGATTTATTGACATCACATTTTTTACTACAACCTCAAGATTTTTAACAAAAAGTGGTCTAATTAATTTGTATGTTGTTTAGCCTATTGCATATTGTTTTATTGCACTAATGGAGAACACCCGAAATAACACCGCATGGACCGACGAAGAACATAATATTTCCATATAAACATGAAAGCGATTGGAGAACTAAATTTAGGGAAAACTAAAAGAGATGAAACATTTTTTTATAATGGCGTACATGGGTTTTGTCCAACTTCGATGAGAAAGAGATATTATAGAAATCTAATTGTTGTTATCTTAGAGAGCTTTAAAATAATCGCCAGATGTTTCCAATTATCGTGAAATTTTCTTGAAGAATTATCTTTTTTCTAGTTATCCCGTTAAGTACTTTTACTATATAATAGATGACATTTGTAAAAAGATTTTATTTTTCGAGCTTTTTCTCCCGTAAGAATATAATATTTGTATTCTTGGGTGGAAATTTTCATAAACTATTTTTTTCAAAACATTTATACTGTAGATTTCATTGTACTATAATTGATGGTATTTTTGTCCTCCAATTAGTTTTGTATAGACATTTACATATATTTCTCACACAATTTATACAGTATAACCTATATAGTATATGCTATGTCTCTAGAGAAAACAATTATATTTGGATATTAGATTGGTAGCAAGAAGTGAAGTTTGGATACTGAGGTAACAGTAGATTGGTTCAAGTGATACTTATCAATACGTAAAAGCAAAGCTCAGAACATGTCCTAGACATTTTACCCACTGTACAAAGTTATTGACTTATTATTGTCAGATATAAACATGAATAGAAATTTAAATTTGTGTTGCGCTAAAAGTGACGAAGTCTGTGCATGCACGCACTATATTGTCATCAGTCTTCCTAAATAGAAATTTAAATTTGTGTGGCGCTAAAAATGACGAAGTCTGTGCATGCACGCACTATATTGTCATCAGTCTTCCTAAATAAAATAAAATATTTAATTTAAACTGCAAGCCACTAATATTACGCCACTAATATCAAGTTAGTCATTTGAAGATACCTGAAAATTTTCCATTATTGTATGCCTAACTGCCTGTACGTGTTTAAGCTAGTATATGTGGTGTCCCGGACAAATTAGTTTTTTGGATATTAGATTAGGAGAAAGAATTCAAATTTGGATGCTGAGCTAACAGCTGGTTTGTTCATGTGACATTCAGTCAATTCTTGTTGGATGATGATAACAATGAAGTGAAGTAGAGGCTGCGACAACAGGTTATTGGTTCATCTGACATTTAGTTGTCTTCCCCGCAAAAAAGGACATTTAGTTGTCTACATGATATTCATACGTAGAGGTAAAGCTCCGAATGTGACCTAGCCATTTTATCCTTTGTACAAAGCCATTGAATTATTGTTGTCAGAGATAATCATGAGTAGAAATCTAAATTTTCGAGGCGATAAAAGTGATGAAGTGTGTTCATGTGCACACTATGTCTTAATCCGTGTTTGTATTTATTTATTTTTGAAATTTCAATTTATACTGCAAGCCACTAATATCAAGTTAGTAATTTGAGAAGATACCAAAAAGAGTTCCGTTATTACATATGACTAACTGTACGTATTTAGTATGTGTAGCACTGTTTATTCTGTATAATCTATATAATCTATGTCGTGTCTCCGGACAAAATAATTACTTTTGGATATTAGATTAGGACAAAGAAGTCAGATTTGGTCATCGCAAAAAAAGAGAGTCAAGTTTGGATGTCGAGCTAACAGTTCATGCGGTATTTAATAGTCTACGTAATATTTATTAGTACGTATAAATAAAGCTTAGAGCATGACCCGGACATTTTACCCATTGTAAAAAGCTATTGACATATTATCGTCAGGAATAATCATGAGTACAAATTTAAATTTGTGTGGCTAGAATTTATCAAGCGTGTGCATGTGTGCAATATGTTGTAATCTATGTTTAAAAAACAAAAATTTCAATTAAAACCTTCAGCCACTCATACCAAGTTAGCCCAGTGAAGATACCCGAAAAATTTCCATTATTATATGCCTAACTACCCAAAAAATTTCATTATAACCATATATAATGTTGTTACACATGATAATGTATGACTTCGTGAGTACATACATATATGCATTTTATTTTTATTTTTTGTAGAAGGACCCTGTGTGCGTACATGTGCTGTCCAAATAACGTGACAGCCTTTTTTTTCTTTAGTAGGACATTAATTATTTTACTGTAGAGTCCAACTTTTATATAATATCTGAATAGGCATAGGCTGTACGTGGGGGAGGAAGGTGGAACATCTAAATTGTTACTTTTACTCATAGAGTCAAACTTCTTCTTACCAACCTTATAATTAAGTTTTTTCTATCCCGCAAAAAAAAAATTAAGTTTTTTCTAGGCTGTACGTTCTTTTTAGAAAATTCTAGGTTGTACGTTGGGGGCTGGACGTTGGCTCACCAAGGAGTCCACATACGTAAATGTACATATGTCACGTAATTTTCTGAGGCCCACCGTGTTACATATGTTATGTAGATCGAACGGTTGTAGATTCTTAATTTTAAGAGATCCATCAAACCAAGGGCCAGTATATTCTGATTAAAGTGGAATTTTTTAACTATTTATCTAGCCTCGTAGTTGTGTTACATATGTTACGTAGATTGAACGGTTGTAAATTCTTAATTTTAAGAGATCCATCAAATCAAGGGCTAGTATATTCTGATTAACGTGGAATTTTTTAACTATTTATCTAGCCTCATGGTTACATATGTTACGTAGATTGAACGGTTGTAAATTCTTAATTTTAAGAGATCCATCAAATCAAGGGCCAGTATATTCTGATTAACGTGGAATTTTTTAACTATTTATCTAGCCTCATGGTTCATCGTAATTTTTTAACTATTTATCTAGCCTCATGGTTACATATGTTACGTAGATTGAACGGTTGTAAATTCTTAATTCTAAGAGATCCATCAAATCAAGGGCCAGTATATTCTGATTAACGTGGAATTTTTTAACTATTTATCTAGCCTCGTGGTTCATCGTATTTTACTTCTTATATATAATAGATAGATTCAGCAAGGGTACTCTAACAGAAGATTGTATTGGAGGGACTATCATTCATTTTGCAAATTATGGTTATCCTCCAAAGGTCCTTTTGTTAACACATTTGCCGAAAATCTTCGCTAAAAACTATTTACCCCAGTCTGAACGTATAAAATGTTGTACCATGAGTGTTCTGAATCCTGATGGACAGACAAGCAACAAAAATATCATATTCCTTGCAGACTTGTACCTGGACATGAACGCTTGTGCTTTGGACTTCATTGTGCACAGCTTGCTAGTGTTCCTGGTGAAGATATTCAGAGACCTGCTAGTGTTCTGGAGGACATCCATCCTAAGAGACCTGTAAGACGCAAGATATGCTATAATTTGGCAGCAAGGGACTAGCAAAAACAGGAAGCTGACAACACTGAAAATGGTATCTGCGTGGAGGTTGACTTGACCTTTTACTTGGAGACTATAGCATCAGTTGTATTGAAGAACAAACCAACACAACTCATGCTGGTTATTTCGGTTAATTATGGCCCAGTGGTATTATTTGTGGTATTTAGACTTCTGCAACCAACAAAAGGTGGTCTCCTGCTCATACGTCGACTTACCTTCAGACTTGCGACTGACACTGATTGATCTGTTAGGAATAAGCACGACATAGTGTACGTCTCATATATGTATATGTGTCTATGTCCGTGTACGTCTCGTACTTGCGACTGACACTGATTGATCTGTTAGCTTTTATTTTGCTTTCTTCTTGTGTGTTTGAAAAAGTTTGAAAATCCAAAAATATTTCCCGCTTCTTTTTGTCTTTTACTTTTTGTTTATTTGTTAAGTAGGTTGTAGCATTAAAAGAAAATCCAAAAAGATTTCTCATTCTTCTTTTGTTTGTTGGGAGTTCTTGTCACGTCCCTAGCTTCTGGCAGTGCACTAGGCTAGCTTCATGTGTGCATCATGTTTAAATTTTCAAATGAATATGAAATGGGGATGACAGAAAACCCCCAGCACCCCCCTTAATCCAACTAGGGTTTACCAAAATCTTTTTCAATGAACCGGAAATGCCCTTCTAAAATGTTCATCATCTTTGCCTTGCTCTAGAATCATTGACAAAAATGGTGGACATATTTCTAGGACATCATAGGGTCAGTGAATTAAATTATATGTTAATTGCATTTGGTTATATTCCATACAGTGGGCATAAGCAGTTTGGTGATTTTTGAAAGTGCTTAGGTATTTTTTAGAAATGCCACAAACCTACAGAAATGAAAGAAAACAGAAAATAAAAGGAAAAGCACTTACCTGGCCAACTTAACTAGCAGGCCCACCTGGCGGCCCAGCACTATGCTGGCCCATGCCAGTCAGCTGCTTCCTCCCGCCAGGCAGGCAGGGAGGTGAGCGCCGGCGCGCCCGAGCTCACCATGCCTCCACCTGCTTGCCGCCGAGCTGCTGGACGCGTGGATGAACTCCTGCCCATCGCCCTCGACCTCCCCGACACCTCACTTCTCCCCCAGCGCTTCTCTCTCGCTCCCCCCACCATGGCCGACGCAGCCGCAATCGCCTCGTCGTCGTTGCCGTGGCCAGAGCCACCACCTCGCCTCTCCGTGCTGTCCAACGGCTCCGCCTCGCCGCCACGGAGCTCCAAGACGAAGCACGCGCCCGCGGGATTCCCGAGGCAACGCCATCATCTTCATCTTCGTCGTCGGCCGCCGGAGATCCCCTTCGCCGCACCGCCTGCTCCAGCTCGTCCCTCACCTCGCTGACCTGCCCGTCGGAATCGCCGTGAGCAGCTGACCCTCTCCCCCTGCTCTGTTTGCCTCCCCGTGCACCGTGGCGACCGCACCTTGCTCGCCCGCACCTGCCGCCGCCTGAGCTCGTCGCCGACGTAGCTCCGGTGACCATTTGGTCACGCGCTGGTGCCTAATGCACTCACCGCACCTTGTAGCGCCTCTCTAGTGCATCCATTCACCCGCTGGCACGCCACAGCAACAAAACCACCGACCCCCGAGCTCCGGTCACCGCCCGGCTCGTCGCCGTCGTCGTTTCCGGCCACCCCAGCACCACCCACCGCCACCGTTGGATGCGCCACACCGCCAGCTACCCGTAGCACCCACCCGCGCATCGAACCGTGGCCGGAGCAGCGTTTCCGATGCTCTCCGCCGCATCTGGCCTCACCGGCGTCATGTCGCCGGCGGGTTTGACCCCGCTGACCCGGGTTTGACCCCTGTTTGACCTCTCCTGGGTCGCTGACAAGTGCTCCCAGGCCCCTGCTAATTTAGGTTAATCGCTAACTAAACTTAATTAGCCCTGTTAATACTGGCATGTGGGCCCAGGGCCTTAACTAGTCTAGTTTAGTATTAGTTTAGAGCTAATTAATTTAGGTTAATTAGTTAGACACTGACATGTGGGTCCCGGTCGTCAGGTTTGACCTGGCCGACTCAGTTGACATGCTAACGTCACACCACGTCATGCTGACGCAGTAATCTGTTTTCTGGATTTTGAATAAATCAAAAATGATTTATTTATTTCAGAAAATGTCCAAAACTTCTAAAATTCATAGAAATTCAACCATTACTTAGAATGAAATAATTTATATATGAAAAATGATCAGAAAAATCCAATCTATCCATCTGTACCATTTTCCTGCATGTTAGAACAACTTATGACTACTGTTTAGGACCAAACATATAAATGGCATCTGAATATCCACATATGGAGTTTGAATTTGAATCTTGGGTTCAAACCAACTCCATTTAACCTGTTGCTAGTTGCATGAGCTCAAATCACAGCATATTGACATGTCATGATCATGCATCATATTGTGCATTGCATTGATTGTGTTCCTTCTCTGTTGCCGGTGGTTGTTCCCTTTCGATAGACGTGTTCCGAGGATGAGTTCGATGACACCGATGAAGAGCTATACTATCTTCAGAAGTGCCAGGCAAGCAAAACCCCCCTTGTTCATTCTGATACAATCCCACTCTCTCGCTCCTGCTCTTTTTTACTGCATTAGGACAACAACGGTTCAACTGTTACATGCTGCTGTAGTTGAACCCCTTTTCCTTTGCATGACCTGTCATTGCCACAGTAAATAGATGAAACCCACTAGCATGAGTAGGAGTTGTTTGAGCCATAATGTGCCTACTCATTCATGCTTGTTTGTCATGCCTGCTACTGCTTAGAGTTGTGTCAGGTATGATTCATCGGGGATGAATTGGAAAGTTGTGAACATGTCCTACTGTGTGAGCTAAGCATGTGAACACAATTTGGTAAAGGTAGCGGTGAGAGGCCATGTAGGAGTACATGGTGGGTTGTCTCATTGAAGCCGTCCTTAGGAACTGAGTTCTGTGTTTGTGATCCATGAACAGCTACTACCATGCATTGGGATCCTTAATTGACCCTCTCGGCTTCTTAAGCACCCTTGTCCTTTGTCCAGGAGTTGCAAATAGTTTCTAGTGTTTGTAGTATGCTGGAGGCCGTGCGTAGCGCTGACCCGAGGGGTGGGTTGTGATGCGGTAGGCACGTGGCCGGGTGTGCCGGGCGCCCGTTTGGTGTCGCGGAACCCTGTACACATCGTTCGGGGCCGTATGTGGAAACCTCGGCCGGACTCCCTACGGATGGAACCTGAATAGGCGATAAACCTGGAGTAGAGACTTGAGTGTTTGGGTAGGCCGTGGACGACACCCTCGTTGGGCTTCAGCTTGAAGGTTGTGGAGTACATGTCGTGTAAACGGCGGTAAGTGGTGAGAGCGTGTGTGAAGAAGTACACCCCTGCAGGGTTAACATCATCTATTCGAATAGTCGCGTCCGCGGTAAAGGACTTCTGGGTTGCCTATAATAGTTCATAGACAAGTGAAAGTGGATACTCTAAAATGCGCAAGATAAGCGTGAGTGCTATGGATGGCATTCTCGTAGTGAGATGGGAGCAGATCCATAGTGGTGTATTGATTGGTGAATATGTGGACTCATGTGCGCCACCTCAAAAGAGTTGCTTGTAGTCGTAGTTCAAGATAGCCACCGAGTCAAAGCTGGCTTGCTGCAGTTAAACCCCACCATCCTTTTGTTGATACTGATGCATATGTAGATAGTTCTGATGTAAGTCTTGCTGGGTACATTTGTACTCACGTTTGCTTATTTTATGTTTTGCAGAGAGACTTCAGTCTTGCTAGTAGTTCTGCATGGACTTCGACGTTTAGCTTGTTACCTCAGCTACGATCTTGTGCCCTCGGCAGGATCTTGTAGATAGTCAGGCTTTTCAGCCTTTTTCATTTGTGGTTGTCTGTACTCTGACAAGTTAAGCTTCCCCATGTGCTTGTTGCTTGTATGCTCTGTATGTTGGGTCATGAGACCCATGTTTGTAATACTTGGCTCCTCGGAGCCTAATAAATAAATACTCTGAGTCTTAGAGTTTTGTTGTGATGCCATGTTGTATTTGCACATATCGAGCATATTGTGTGTATGTTTGAAATGCTTGGTATGTGTGGGATCTGACTATCTAGTTGTTTATCCTTGGTAGCCTCTCTTACCGGGAAATATCTCCTAGTGCTTCCACTGAGCCATGGTAGCCTGCTACAGCCCAGATTACCGGAGTCCTGCTAGCCCAGTTGCTACTACTCCAGAACACTTAGGCTGGCTGGCATGTGTCCTTCTTCGTTCCTGTGTCTGTCCCTTCGAGAAAATGTCACACGGTGATCCTTTAAGCCCTTGTAGCTTGCTACAACTTGGGATTCACTCGCCGTTGATCGACACATTCGTTGCTGGGTCATGTATGTCTGTCCCTATAAGTTAGTGCCACTTTGGGTTCACGACTAGCCATGTCAGCCCGGGTTCATTGTCATATGGATGCTAGCGACACTATCATATACGTGAGCCAAAAGGCGCAAACGGTCCCGGGCTTGGTAAGGCGTCACCCGTGGGAATACCGTGCGTGAGGCCGCAAAGTGATATGAGGTGTTACATGCTAGGTCGGTGTGGCATTGGATCGGGGTCCTGACAGCTTTGGTATCAGAGCCTGACTGCCTGTAGGATTACCAAGCCAAACTGGTCGAAGTTGAGTCTAGACATTCTTTAGTTATATAAGGGAATTGATTGTGGATGGGAACGTAAGCCTCTTTTTACTCCTTATACCTCATGCCCTTCTGATCTGAGTCATCTTAACTTTCCTACGGGGTTAAGAACTAGGCTTTCTCTTCTTTCTATCAGGATCACGTGTTTCTAATCCATAGACTTATAGGATTGATGGATTTAAGCCTCAGTTCAGTCTCTATTACTTCCGTATGTTAACTGTTGATCTCGAAACCTTGATATTGTGCTTCTGAGTGGTTATGCCACCATTTTTGCAGAATGTCCCAAATCCTTTTGAGCTTTTACAGCCGTTATGCTGCCCGAGTCATCCCGGGTTTCAAAATAGTCTGATGCATTTGCAAACCCCTTCTTGCCATTCTTGATGTTCCTTTGGGCCATATTAACCACATTAATAGCCGAGTTGAGCTACTCTATTGCCTCGACATATATGTTGGAGATATTATTATGACCCTAGGTGTTTTAGGGAGTCACCTAGTAATCTAGCCATGTTTTGTGTTCCCAGTGTGATGATTCTGGCCACCATCCTCGAAAGCATCCCGTGATGCCATTTAGTTAGTAGGCCTTCTATTTCTGGGTTCTTGAGCCCAAGATTCATTCCACTTACCTCATGTTGATAGTGTTTGCTCGTTCCTTTAGGATATTAGTAACCTTTGTGATAATTCTCAAGGTCCATGGTATATCATTCTTCCAATACCATGAACCATCATGGCAAAAGTTCTCCTGAACCAAAAGATCACAACCAGAGTGCTCTTGATGAGTTCTTGATTCTATGTTGTGACTCTGCCAGTCCTACCTTTCTGCATGGGTTATCCGGAAGGAATATGTTGAACTCGTTCGACATGCTAATCTATGCGTCCACAACTCAAACAATTATATGCTCCTTTGAGTTGTTCTCTTTAGTTGTATTTTGGCCTTCATCTATCAATTGATAGTTAGGAGTAGTAGTGCATTCATGTTCATCGATGTCTATTATTCTTGTGGTCCGTCGAGCCATTCTATTCTGGAATGACTAGGAGAAACAAACTCCAGTACCTTGTCCATTTCTAGGATTGGGTCAAAGCAGTTGTATTCCACAGGTCAAACGCCAATCCAGCTTTTGACTCTGTTCTACCTTGGAGTAGTACCATCTTTATATCAGGAATATCATGGGAATTGCACACAATCCTATGAACTCTTGATACAGTGATACTGCTCGCCATCATTATTCATTTGTCGGCCCCCGTGGTGCTGCAACCGGAATGCCGACAGGTGAACTATGATGTGTGAAATCAATACTCCTAGCAACCCCGTTGCTTGGTAGTTAATGGACAATAATCTTATTCTTAGTGTGTTGGTTATTGAATCATCATCCTAAGATTTGTCGTGCGACCTAGTCCATTTTCCCTGGTGCACTCCTCGGTCAATGAGATAGGATTGTGTCAATCCATCACTCTCTTGATCACATCCTCTTGCCCTGAAAAGCAAGATTGTTCTCGAGCTTAGTAACATATCGGTGGTTCGTGACTTTCCAAATATCTTCTCGGAAGTGTTACCAGGTTGTCACCTGACCGCTATGTTGAGCTTGTGATTAAGTTGGTTTTCTTATAAACCACCCCTTCTCCAAGATTCTGTGTTGGATACCCTGAGCTAGTTGGTTAAGCTAAACAACAACTTGGAGAGTTGGAAGATAAATGCTATATCCGACTTAGTTCTTTCCAAAGGGATATCTCTTTGTATATGTGTGTTGAAGAAAGATGACATCTTCATCAATTGATCTCCGTGACCAATTGCTGGAGCTATTGTTTTGTCCAAACTCTGATTTGAGTGTGGGCTATCGTCAAATCAGATCAGAACCAACGATGTTCATAGTGTTGTCTTACTCGTGGTCAATCCCTCGAGCATACACCATTATATCTTTTGGGTCTGACCAATACTATCACATTGTTCACATAATGGTGGAATTCCAGTGATATGGAAATTCTGATGAGTTGCTGTTGAGCCCGTCAGCAGCATCTTGTCTCCTCCATGATTCATGTTGAACATTGAGCTAGTGTTGGAAACTTTGTAAGCATTGCCTTCGTGTTCCACTCATGAGGTATATGTTTTGGTGAAAGACGTGACTTTCTCCAAGTTCACGTACGTTAGGTGTAAGCTGCCGCCATGAATTTGAGAAAGGTTTGTTTTGTTTCCCTTGGAATCATCCCAAATCAATCATGCATACGTGTGAAGTATTCTATGGTTTGGTAGATTAATTACCTCCACTCCATATGTAATTCCTAACACCTCAAGCCGCTGATTGATTTGTTCAAGGAGAAGAAGTTCCTTCTTAGGAGCTAATCATGACTTAAGTAAGGACTTTGCTATCTTCTATGTTGGTTCCCAACCTGAACTCGGTAGTGTTTTATTATAAGACTACTATGTGGTCATTCTTGTCTTGGACAACATGCTCACATGTATGTAGCAGAACCAACTCGTGTTTTGGAGCTTGCTATCGTAGTTCATTCCCGACAATCTTGCAACGTCATCTCGTCGATTTGTGTTGCAAACTTACTTTTCCAGACATGCTGTCTGAAATATTCCGTTACCAACCAGATCTGAATCTCAGGCAGATATGATGGTTCGAACTTTTCCAAGACCTATGATGTAGGTCCCGACAGGGTTGATGTTGGCTGACACACCTAGTCGGAAGACCTATTATTGTAGCTTCTTGTTTAGCAATTTGACCATCTTCTCCATGAGGATTTGGTTTGACCTATTCCACAAGTTGTTCCTTATGGATTCTTGAGCTCCCGAAGTCCGACCTGTTACTTGATGCTCTAGATACCAAACCATTTCAATGAATGGGTTACGCTAGCACATCAAGGAGAACATTAGAAGCGGAGTGCTAAATGTCTCTCGGTCGATCATCCAGATTTCGTTTCCTTGGCCCCGTTAAGGTGAAATCTAAGAAAGTGTTGTCTTCCTTTGCATCTGCATTTTCCATCACTATTCATCATGGTAGTATGTTGTGTTACCAGGTTCCTTGACACGGATATTGGTAAAACTTTGATGAATATAGGAATGCTCAAGTTCTTGAGAACACGCGCAAGCACTAGGTTTCATCGTCGGCATTAATTGGGATTTGCTCTTAGCTTCCTGGATGATGCCATGACCATTCAAACAGTGGAATCACTCTTGTCCGTTGAGTTCTCCCAGTTACTAGAATCATTCCCAGCATTTGCAACTTGTTCCCAGCTTGCACCGCCATTGTGCCATCCTACTCTGGATTGCCCTTCTCAGTAACTACTGATTAGGATCATTTTCAAAAGTAGTCCTACCATGGGTCCCATCCATCTCCGATGATAAGCAAAATCATCCATTGCGTTGCCTTCACAAGGTAATCCACATCATCCATACTAGTCCAAATATGCCATTCTACTGAACTTCTCCAAACGACACCTTTGCTGCTGCTTCTGCTGCACAGTGTAGTTTCTGAAGCAAGCAGCCGCAGCCTCAGGCCAGTGTTGTTGCATAGCAGTTTGATATAGATTAGATAGATAATTATTACAAGGCAATCAAGGAAGTTACAAATTAACCAAACTCCTGAAGCCCCACTTTAGATGCCACATATCTTCAATTTCTTGGACGCAAATGATATCAACATATCTCCTTACCGCTACATCAAATAGCTCCGAAGCTTCCCTGTCAGAGACCCTACGTTCTAGCTACCTAAGCGAAAAATAGAGGTGAGCGACAGAAAGTGAAAAAAATAGAGAAATTAGAAAGAAAAATAAAAAAAGACTAATAAAACAAAATGAAAAATAGAGGTGCGGTCGAAAGTGAAAATATCGAGCAATAAAAAAGCAAAATAAAAGGACAAAGGACTGATAAAAGAAAATAAAAAGTGGATCTGAGCCATCGAAAGTGAAAAAATAGAGAAATAAAGAAGAAAAACATAAAAAGCTAGATAATAGAGAAATATACTAATAAAAGAAAAGACAAAATAGAGGTGAACCGCCCAAAGTAAAAAAGAGCAATAAAAGGCAAAATGTCAGAAAAATACTAATAAATTAGAAGGCAAAATAGAGGTGAGCTGTCAAAAGCGGGAAAAAAGAGAAATAAGAAAGTAAAATATTTGTAAAAATACTAATAAAACAAAAGATAAAATAGAGGTGAGCCATCAAAAGCGAAAAAATAGAGCAAAAGAAAACCATAATATTAGAAAAAAGACTAATGAAAGAAAAGATAAAATAGAGGTGAACCATCGAAAGCGAAAAACAGAGCAAAAGAAAACCAGAAGATTAGAAAAAGAAATATAGAAAAAAGAGAAATAAGAAAGTAAAATATTTGTAAAAATACTAATAAAACAAAAGATAAAATAGAGGTGAGCCATCAAAAGCGAAAAAATAGAGCAAAAGAAAACCATAATATTAGAAAAAAGACTAATGAAAGAAAAGATAAAATAGAGGTGAACCATCGAAAGCGAAAAACAGAGCAAAAGAAAACCAGAAGATTAGAAGAAGAAATATAGAAAAAAGAGAAATAAGAAAGTAAAATATTTGTAAAAATACTAATAAAACAAAAGATAAAATAGAGGTGAGCCATCAAAAGCGAAAAAATAGAGCAAAAGAAAACCATAATATTAGAAAAAAGACTAATGAAAGAAAAGATAAAATAGAGGTGAACCATCGAAAGCGAAAAACAGAGCAAAAGAAAACCAGAAGATTAGAAAAAGAAATATGGAAAAAAGAGAAATAAGAAAGTAAAATATTTGTAAAAATACTAATAAAACAAAAGATAAAATAGAGGTGAGCCATCAAAAGCGAAAAAATAGAGCAAAAGAAAACCATAATATTAGAAAAAAGACTAATGAAAGAAAAGATAAAATAGAGGTGAACCATCGAAAGCGAAAAACAGAGCAAAAGAAAACCAGAAGATTAGAAAAAGAAATATTCGAGGAGAGTACTTCTAACACCCCCCCCCCCCCCCCCCCCAAACCTCTTCTAGAGAGATGCCTAGGATCACACACCGCCAGCACGGGCCCAGCCAAAATTGCGTAGCGTCTGCTCTTTGCCTGGACAGAGGCGGTGAATGAGCTATGCGTCATAGGCGATGAACCCGCGTAATCTGTAAAAATGACAGGAATGAGCGGGACGCTACCAAGAATCGAACACGCAACCTACTGGTCCTTAACCTATGCCACTACCCACTGCAGCCGTCGGCTTGTACTAGCTAGTTACACGCTACGTACTAGTGGCCGGATCGCTGATTGATCACTCGAAACACACACGAGACTCCGCCGAGTTATGGTAAACATGGCCGTGTAGATCCTGTGTTTTTCTTATTGATTTTTCTGTGTTCGGTACAGATTACACGGGGCTATACCTAGCTATATATAGTACTCCCTTCATTCCCTTATACAAGGTCACAAACTCAAATTACATGTATCAAGATAAAATTTAATGATTATTTTGCAAGCTAATTTTTTTCGTTAACCGAGATCGTTAATACGCCCGCATGCATGCAAGGAAGGAATTAGAGGGAAGTACCACAGTGTCATTAGGGCATCTTCAATAGTTTGTACTCTCTCCTTCCATCTATATAGGATCTAATATGTTTTTCAAGGCTAACTTTGATCAAGTGTTAGAGCAATAATATATGACATGCAAGTTACACAATGCACACCGTCAAATTCGTACGTGAAAGGAGCTTCCAATGATATAATTTTCACATTATGCATCTCATGTATTATTTAATCTCATCAATAGTCAAAAGCGGTATTGAAAAACGCATTAGGTCCTATATAGATGAAAGGAGAGAGTATGTTAACTTGTTGGTAAAATATGTCATGTCATCAATCAACACCTTAACATACAACAACTTCAATGGATTGTATCTAGTTTTCCCAATAGGTTCTGAGATAATAAATAAGGTGCTCTCTCATTCTACACTGGAGCTTGTGCAAGGGGTGTTGGTTAATGTACATACAACCTTCCTCTCTTTCCTCATTTATTGTATGATACATCATCAAAAATTCTATTTGACAAAGTCTACCAACAACTATCTTACAACCATTGAAGATGCCCTTACGACTACATGCATACAAGTATTAAACAAGTTGGAATACGAGAAAACATCATTAATTTTTACCTCGATTACTGTTAGTGGCCTTGTATAAATGTAAATTTTATTTTTCATAGTGGCCTTGTATAAGAAAATGGAGGCAGTACTTGGTTCTGAAACCGAAACCGAAACTGGAACTGAATGCACAGCTGAATGAGGCTCTTCTCTCCACTGCTGATTTGCTCTTCTTCAGGCAGTAGGTATACCCAAGACATCCGACTGATATTTTTTTTTTTGCATGCATGGATTACCAAACTGAAAATGAACATATCAGCAGCCTCATCCAGGTTAGTTTCAGCTCTTACTCGGAACGAAGGTCGCCCCAACTGGCCGGCTCACTGTTCTGACTGTTTTTGAGCAATGCAATTTACTGGCCTTGCCCTGTGACAAGAGCACGTATCACTGTGGCTGCTCTCAATACAAACACGTACTCCCTCCATCCCGAAAGTGCTAGATCCATCTATTTAAGGAACAAGGTTAGGACAAGTTTTTTTGGACGGAAGGAGTACAGTACAGCGAATGTTAACAGTCAGCAATTAATCAGGAATAGTACTCAATCATGCACCAAACCTTACGTACAACAACAGGTCCACTTCAACTAGCTGCCGGCCGGCAGCCATTCTAATGTTCTTTTTTTTCTTGTTCTTTTCTGAGTTGACAGACAGACAATGATCAATCAGCTGGTAGCGGAACACGACGTGGATCGATGCTAACTACCGATTAATCTAACGAGACCCTAATCGCTTGACCTGATTAACTATATATGGCCGAAACCACTTGCGCCCAACAATTCAATATACGTATATGTAGCGTCTGGATCCAACCGTCGACTAATATAATCGGCGCTTCATACATCAGCGACCTAGCTTGATTACATAGACATGAAGTAGTGCATAGTAGTATTATATATTTTACCAAGATCCATAGAGAAGACGGACCTGCTCGTTTTTAGAACAAATTGGAGTTTGCACAGCTGAATTGACAAATTACTCTATTGATATGTGCATCCTAATGATTTCTTCAATTGCAAAATGTGTAACTTCCACACATCTTAAGAAAAACATCAATATTTTTTTTTGCGGGAAAAAAAACATCAATATTATTTGTCCAGCACTTGTTCGTTCGAATATAAGCATCTTCTTTGAAGGGTTAACCGATTGCTCAGGGGTTATTTTTTTCGATGAAGTGATTCCTCGGTTGTACGACAGTTGGCCTCTTCGCAAAGAAAACAAATTGTTTTACTTTGTAAGGTTTTGTTGAACAACTACTGGAATATTCCCTGCAAAAAAAAACTACTGGAATATTTCTGTGGTGAACTGTCTGTCCCCACTACAGAAAAAAACTTTAAAGCCGTGTACCCAATACACTCAGCTTATATTGATATGAACGCGGTTTATATATAAGTCGAGTAAAACTCCCGGCTTATATGACACGGTTTACACTCCATCGGCTTATAAGGTATAAAACGAGTGCCCTCACAAAGATACTCGGTTTACATTTAAGCCGTGTGTTTATACAAGGCTCTCGGCTTATTAAAGTAACATCACGGCAGCCGGGAGATAACGGCCACGTGTCACCGTCTCTATAAACCGAGTACCTACTGGAGCCACACGGTTTATATATAAACCGAGTGCTGGTGAGCACTACACGTTTTATCTCTAAACCGAGAGCATGCTTAGGCCACACGGTTTTTATATAAACCGAGTGCCGAAATGAGCCACACGGTTTATGTAAACCGAGTGCCAACTCCTACTAGACTCGGCTTATAGTCCAGCCACTGTTATATAAAGTTGCATATAAGCCGTGTGCTGGCACCTGGAGCACTCGGCTTACACATCTCCCGTGGCATAATATGCCTATAAGCCGGGTGCCATGTCCCTGGGACACTCGGTTTATAGGCCAAATGTCCAACAAGCTACACATCCAGCAATATATTGATCCAGTGACAACATGGCTTATATATCCAGCAAGCTAAATGTCCAGCAATATATAGATCCAACACGGACGTGGTGTATCTGCACACGAGCACATATGTGCTCTTAATCTGGGCCGCCGAGTAGAGCATCGGGATAGGTTGCATTTAATTCACGGGCCATGGACTGATGCGTCGGTAAATGGGAAAATACTGATATACGAACGCCGATGTGGGCCAGGACCATGACGAATAAACGTCCGCCGTCGATGGATAAAACCAGAGCCGTGGCTCATGACGTCATGTCCCTTTCCGATCCGTGGATCAGGGACCATGCTTTCGGTTATTGCGGCAGATCCAGAGTAAATGCGGGGATGCCGGTCTGGGACTCTGGGTGGACTCGTCCCCTACCTCAGTCTGCTCGATTTTTTCATTAGCGATAGAGTTCATCTGGGAAGAGGCCCTCACAAGTCTGTCCGCCGTCGGTGAAGATGGAGGGAGTTCTTGATGCAGCTAATTGTGCGGTATGAATCTGAGGCACTTGTATCGGCTCTCATTTGATTTTTCTTTCTTCCCCGCTAGCAGATTGACCGTGTTGGGATAGGTTAATGCATTATACGGTGAGCAAACCACCATTTGTTGAGCAAACGTTGTCGCCGATGCAGGAGCTGAAGGCCGACGGGCAGATCTGTGAGGCGCAGGGGGTGGCGGCCGCGGATGGTGTGTGTGTGTCTGAGCAGTCGACCGGCGAGATGAATCGATCACTAGTGCAGAACCGAGCAATAGCACCGGTTCGTAAGGCCCTTTAGTGCCGGTTCGGTAACCGGCACTAAAGTGTGGGCACTAAAGGCCCCCCCCTTTTAGTACCGGTTCAGCACGAACCGGTGCTAAAGGGCAACCACGTGGCACGAGCCAGCTCCGGGGGGCCGGGAGCCCTTTAGTACCGGTTGGTAACGCCAACCGGTACTAAATGTTTGTGGGTTTTTGTTTTATTTTTTATTTTTCATTTAAATTTGTGTTATCAATTTAATTTAGGATTTTTTTTTCATTATAATGAGTTGTTATACTTGATATGAATATGGATATGGCATATATATACTAGATCACTTAGCTAGGATCCATCCAGTTCAAACTAATTTGCGGTTTTTTCATAAATGATATATATAATATTAACAACTCATCATCATCATCACATATTAATAAATAAATAAACTCTTGCATCATATCATCACCAACAACAGTATATATATATATATATACTAGCTAGCTAAAAATCATCGTAGTCGTCATTAATTACCACTATTTAATCGTCATAGTCATTACCGCTATCTAATCATCACCAACACTAACTAGCTTAAAGAAGAAACATTCACTTGTAACAGAAGCAAAGATATCATCGAGTTCAACATGGTCATGATATTATAAGCGTTCACAAGCAAATCACTATTTGAGATTAATTAAGTTCAGGACAATACGGACATGAGAGAGGACAAGTACTAAGAGCATGAACTAGCTAAATCACTCCTGCTGCTCCCTCTCAGGTAGAATAGCATAGAACATGTATAGCTCTCCTGATTCATCATACTGGAGCATGCAGATGAATCTGTCTCCTAATCTTGGGTTGCGCTTCTCCTTGCTGCCCCCTAGTACTTCTCTGCGATCGTTAACAATTTTGCTCCAATCTTTCACTATTAAGCATTCTTCGCTTTCAGAAATCCTGAATGCACTCATGTGCAATGTATGATATCTTGGTCGTAAGCTAACCATTGACATGCGACCTTTAGTCTCGATCCACTGAGGCACAACTGTCATCGGGAGTCCCTGTTGAAGAACATCATATAGTAATTAATATACTTAGCAATGAAAGTTTAGCTTCAAAAATAATGTATGCAAAAGATGCACTAAGGACAAATAGTAAAAATCTTATCATCTTTCGATTATAGATGTGACCGTAGTTCAATACGATCACTATTGGTCGCACGTTTTGAGTACTAACATTTCTAAGTTCAGGAAGAAAATTTGTCTTGACAGTATGAAGATCCTCAAGCCATGAAACATAATGACTTATCTCCTCGCAGTTTAGTTGAGCCCCGGGGCAGTAGTAGGTCCTGTTTACCAAGCGCCGGACATGTTTGCTTGAACCGAAATAAGCTGACAATACAAATTAGTTGTCAACTATTTTTGAATAAACTGTATGAAAGACATAAACATATGCATGCATGGTTGAGAAAAACTCACCAAATGGTAGAACTGGAGGCGTTTGCACATCGACCCAGATGTCTATATTACCTTCAATATCATCTTCGGGACGAATATCAAAGGTGATAACCATATCAGGCTCAAATGCATAAGCCTTGCATAGTGCTTGCCAAGTTTTGCATTCAAAATGGGTGTATGTGTCTCCATTATATAATTTGACGTTGAAAGTATACCCATGCTCCGTCTTCAAGTAAACTCTCTTTACCTCCATATCATCTATAGCACTAAAACCTATCTTATCCAAGACAAAAATTCTTGCATGGCAGGGGATGCGCTAGTAGAATAGTGAAAATTTAAAATTATAAGTTGAAGCAAATGAAGCATAAGTCATGCTTTAAAATTATAAGTTGAAGCAAATGAAGCATAAGTTTTGAATTCAAATAATAATTGCCGTTGTGACTTACTGTATCCACTTCGAATGTCTCATCCAGCTTGATGCTGAAGCGCCTACCATCAACAAGGAAATTTCTGTCGCACAAGCCGCGCTGGTCTTCACAGTGTTCGCACATAATGAAATCTTTTTCGTCGTCAGATAACATTTCCTATGTTCATATAGGTGAAACATTAAACACTTCTTACTATCTAACATTAATTAATATCTAGCCAATTCAAATATATATTCATCTAACATTTGACATTAATATATCTAACTATATTCATCTCTAACAATTGACATTACTATATATTTAACTTTTCTATCTAATTCATCTAACATTCGACATTAATCTAACATTTATATAAACTCAAAATATATAAAAAATTAAATAAATAGAAAAACTCATTAACAAATAATGTTTTAATTAGATCATCAAATCTCAGATACCTAAATTTTCTTACTAAAAATAAACTAGTTATATTAATTATTCAACTAGTTCAAATCTCATATACCTAAATAAACTAGTTCGACAATTTTCTTACTAAAAATAAACTAGTTGTATTAATTATTCAACTAGTTCAAATCTCATATACCTAGCTAATTAATATCTAGCTATATTCATCTCTAACAATTGATATTAATATATATTTAACTTTTCTATCTAGCTAATTTATCTAACATTCGACATTAATCTAACATTCGATCATCCAATTAACTTTTCTAAAAAAACAGAAAATAGAAAATAAGTAAAAAAATGTGTGTGTGTGTGTGTGTGTGTATATGTGTGTGTATGTGTGTATGTGTCTGTGTATCCACTGCAGTGCCGCCCCGTACGCCGCCGCCCCGTACGTACGAGTGGGGGCGCCGGCGTACGGGGCGGGGGCGGCGGCGTACGTACGGGCCGGGTGCGCGTGCGGCGCGGCCGGGTACGCGAGAGAGAGACGTATGGGACCGCGGCGACGACGACGGTCGGCGGCGGCGTTCCGGGCGGCGGCGCGAGACGACGGGCGGCGGCGGGGACAGCGACGACGACGACGGACGACGGGCGACGGGCGGCGACGACTGGATTGAGCGGCGCGCGGCGATGTCTCGCGAGAGGTTGTAGACGAAGTGGGGAGATGTAACTGAAATTTTCGTAAGTGCTATATATAAAGGGTGGTCTTTAGTACCGATTGGAGCCACCAACCGGTACTAAAGGCCTTGCACTGCCACTCCGCAGTGCACAAAGTTTAGTCGCACCTCGCCTGACGAAGGGCAGCCGCATTGGTTTATAAACCCAGTCGCGGCTGCCTCTTTAAACTCCTCTATATAGCAGGCTTGTGGGCCTAACTTCTACGCGCTGCCCTGTGAGTCTGCTGGGCCTTTAGGGGCTGTAATTGCACGCCCATGGCCTAGCAGGCCCACAGGGCAGCGCCCCAATTTTTTTATAGTTTTTTTATTTTCTACTTTATTTTCTATTTATTTCTGCGTAGTTTTTTGTATAGTTTTTTCTTTTCTGTTATATTTATTTTCTTCTATTTATTTGTGAGTAGTTTTTCATCTAGTTTGCCAAAATTCAACATTTTCAGAGTTCATTTTGTAGTGATTTTCAATTTCACGGTCATTTTGTAAACGAATGAAAAATAGCAAATATAATTTTTTTTTTCTTTTCTGCTTTATTTTTTCTTCTATTTATTTCTAAGTAGTTTTTTTTTCTGCTATATTTATTTTCTTCTATTTATTTCTGAGTAGTTTTTTTATATAGTTTTTTCTTTTCTGCTATAGTTTTTTTTTCTTTTCTACTATTTTTTCTTTTCTGCTTTATTTATTTTTTCTATTCATTTATTTTTGTATACCATGCCAAGTTGATGGTTAAAGTCTGGAGTTATAACCAAAGTTAAAAAAAATGAAATGCCGAAGTGCAATTAGTTTTTGCCATAACAGAAGAAGTCCGGAGTTGTAATAAGTTATTAAAAATAAAAACGAGGTGCAATGCTCGTTAATTAGCTTCAAGCCTTTCGGAATAGTGTAAACTGCACTGCACATAGCTCCGTGCAGTCTACCATATTTCTCAAGGCTTGAAGCTAAGCAACGTGAGCATTGAGCCTCTTCTTCATCGTCTCTGCACTCAGGGCTTATAAACCGCTCCTAGTCCCTCTCTCTTCGCGAGGTGGGACTAAAAAACTGCGTATTAAGAAACTGTTGTACTGGTTCATGCCATGAACCGGTACTAAAGGTGCTCGTGGGGCCCCAGCCTTACCTGACAAAACCTGATTAGTACCAGTTCGTGGCACAAACCGGTGCTAAAGGTTCGCCATGAACCGGTACTAAAGAGCTCCTCCCGCCTAGCAGTTGGAACCGGTACTAAAGAGCTCCTCCCGCCTAGCAGTTGAATGGTGCATACTGAATGCACAAAAAGTCTGGAGTTGTAATAAGTTTAAAAAAATGAAATGCCTTTGTAACCGATGAGTTTAATTTCGTTAGAAATCTGAATACTTCGAAAGAGATTGTCCAGTTTGTAAACGAAGTGCATCCAGTTTTTGCCGTAACCCTCTCTACTTTTTTGAACATGATATGTGGGTGAAATGATGATACCATGCTAAGTTTCAACTTTTTCAGAGTTCATTTGTAGTGCTTTTCAATTTCCAGGTCATTTAGTTCTCAAAAAAAAATCATTAAATGCATAAAAAATAGCAAATGAAGGCATAAACGGTTGAAAGTTGATGGCGTCGCTTTGAATGGTGCATACTGAACGCGAAAAATATAAGAGCATTTAGATCGTGATCTTATATTTCTTTACAGTCTAAATTGTCAATATGATCTTATACATCAAAAATACTTTGATCATCAATGATCTTTGTGTGTACAATCTGAATTGTCAATATGAGTCGTCAACGATTTATAAACCGATGAAGACTCATATTGCGGCCACAAATTCTACACATAGAGTTCAATAAAGACCAAGTGCTTGTGATAGTTTGAGAAATAACATATTTAAGGTGGTAAAAGGCTTGTTAGGGGAGCGAGGTGGGACTAAAAACAGCTTGTCATAACCTCATTAGTACCGGTTCGTGGTACGAACCGGCACTAAATGGTGATGGTGGGGCCATAGCCTGACATCAGGCTGACACAGCCTCTTTAGTACCGGTTCGTGGCATGAACCGGTACTAAAGGTTCGCCACGAACCGGTAGTATTGATCGCCGCCACGAACCGGTACTAATGTACACATTAGTGCCGGCTCAAATTCAAACCGGCACTATTGTGCTTCACATTTGACCCTTTTTCTACTAGTGACCATGGCTGGACCTGAAGGTACGACAGTATGTAGTTTTACAGATTTCTGAATTTTCATCATGGTAGCTGTACATGGAGGTAGCACCACTTCTTAGTCAGAACTAGGTCTGCTACCCCGGAAAAAAAAGAAAGAAAGAAAAGAACTAGGTCTGCTGCAAGAATAGATGATTCTGTCAGGAACTTTGATACTGAAAAGGGTTAAGCAACTTGGTTGTGATACTAGCATTTTCTGACCACGAACACTGCAGCCACTTTGTGACAGTACTGAAGGACCAGAGCGCGAATTGGAATGCTTCTGTTACCTTGAAAACAAGTGCTACAACATAGTTAAGAAAATATAATCAGAGTGTGAATTTCAATGCTTGTGTTACCTTGAAAAGAATTGGTACGACATAGTTAAGAAAATGTAATCTGTGTGAGGATTAATCAACTTGCCTTTAGTTGATTATTAAACAAATGTACTGAAAAGGGTTAAGCAATCTGCCTTATGTGTTTGTATACTCAATTGATGCAGAGTGAGGATTGGTGCACCTGCACCAGGCTGGACACTCTATCCTAACCGAGCAACTGCCCTAGGGGGGGACTAGTATAGGATCTGACCTTTAGGTGAGATCATAGGATTAATCCCAAAATTTCATATTTAGACAATTCAAAAAAAAACCTATTTTTTTACAACATACCTACGAGGAATGTCTACAACTCCAGAAAAAATCACGGCCCCCCTCAGGGGGTGGGTCGGCACGTTTGAGTCCGCAATTGACACTTGTGTGGGTTTGAGCGAATGCTTTGTGCTCCGACACCGACAACAGTGGCACTTATGGGTGTCGCTTCCCTCTTGGGGGCGTTGTTGTGGGTCCCAAGCGAAAGCCCTAGGGCTCCCGAGTGAAAGCCCTAGTCCATCCTCTCGGACTCGATGACAGTGGCGTTTGGCGCCATCACCCTCTTGAGGGCGTCGTCGTGGAGCCTCGGTCCCTCTCGGTTGCAGATGGCCTACGACGTAGGGTTTGCCTTTCCCTGCCATGTCGCGTCCTCGACTCTGCTTTCTCCTATCCTATAGACGTGTTAATGTGGCCTCCGTTCTCAGTCCCTACTTTCTCTTGGCAGGAGCGGCACTCCATGGCCCGGAGCGAGGGGGTTGCCTCTACGGTGAGGCGGTCCTTTCCGGAGTTGGCTCGGTCTGTTTGGTACCCTGGTGTAACACCCTCGATGCGACTATATCTCCCACGTGTCGAGGCACGACTTAGAGGCATAATCGCATTGAAGGCATATGTCGCAAGTGAGGTAATCTTCACACAACCCATGGAATATAATAAGGGAAAGAGATTACATAGTTGGCTTACAATCGCCACTTCACACAATTACATGAATAAACATTACATCAATCAAATACACTCATGGTCCGACTACGGAACCAAAATAAAAGAAGAACCCCAAATGCGACAAAGGTCCCCGATCTACCCCAACTGGGCTCCACTACTGATCAACTAGAACGAAACAACACAAAGGACAAGATCTTCATCGAGCTCCTCCTGAGCTTGGTTGCGTCAACTGCACAGTCTCATCGGCACCTGCAAGCTGGGTTTGGAAATATCCGTGAGCCACGGGGACTCAGCAATCTCGCACCCTCGCGATCAAGACTATTTAAGCTTATGGGTAAGGTAAAAGTATGAGGTGGAGCTGCAGCAAGCGACTAGCATATATGGTGGCTAACATACGCAAATGAGAGCGAGAAGAGAAGGCAAAGCACAGCCGATAAAAGTATGATCAAGAAGTGATCCTAGACTACCTACGTCAAGCATAACTCCAAGAACCGTGTTCACTTCCCGGACCCCGCCGGAAAGAGACCATCACGGTTACACACGCGGTTGATTCATTTTAATTACGGTCAACTTCAGGTTTTTTACAACCGGACGTTAACAAATTCCCATCTGCCCATAACCACGGGCACGGCTTTCGAAAGTTCAAATCCCTGCAGGGTGTCCCAACTTAGCCCATGACAAGCTCTCACGGTCAACGAAGGAATAGACCTCCACCCGAGACGTTCCGATCAGACTCGGTATCCCGGTACAACAAGACATTTCGACAGGGTAAAACTAAACCAGCAACACCGCCTGAATGTGCCGACAAATCCCGATAGGAGCTGCACATATCTCTTTCTCAGGGCACACCGGATCGTCCAAACTTCCGGTAGGCCAGCCCAGAGTTGCCCCTGGTGGCCACCGGCGGCTGACAAGTTGGACCAACACTCAGAGGAGCACTGGCCCGGGGGGGTAAATAATGATGACCCATAGGAGCGCGACTCCCAAGGGAAAAGAAAAGGCTAGGTGGCAAATGGTAAAACCAATGTTGGGCATTGCTGGAAGAGCTTTACTTAAGGCGAACTGTCAAGGGGTTCCCATTATAGCCCAACCGCGTGAGGAACGCAAAATCCGGGAACATAACACCGATATGACGGAAAACTAGGGCGGCAAGAGTGGAACAAAACACCAGGCATAAGGCCGAGCCTTCCACCCTTTACCAAGTATATAGATGCATTAATTAAATAAGATATATTGTGATATCCCAACAAGTAAACATGTTCCAACAAGGAACAACATCTCCATGTTCCAACATGGAACAAACTTCAATCTTCACCTGCAACTAACAACGCTATAAGAGGGGCTGAGCAAAGCGGTAACATAGCCAATCAACGGTTTGCTAGGACATGGTGGGTTAGAGGTTTGACATGGCAATTGGGAGGCTGACAAGCAAAAGGTAGGCATCGTAGCATTGGCATAGCAAAGAGCGAGCAAACTAGCATAGCAAAGATAGTAGTGATTTCGAGGGTATGATCATCTTGCCTGAGATCCCGCAAGGAAGAAGAACGAGTCCATGAAGAAGATAAACGGACGTAGTCGAACGGGTCCTCACAAACACGATGTTATCGGAACCAACCCGAAGAAGCAACACCGGAAAGAAGCAAACGACATAGTAAACAACCACCACAAAGACATGGCATGATGCGCAAACAAGTATGATGCATGTCCGGTTTAATGAGGCATGGCATGGCAAAGTGCACAAACAATCCTACAAATTAAATGGAGCTCAATATGCAACGAGTTGCATATTGACGAAACACCACGATAAGTTATTTAGTTTGATCCCGTTTATGTACCCAACAATATTAAATGTTGTTAAGCATGGCAAGAGGGTGAAGCAAATGAAAACTACCTATCTAGTCAAGGTTAAATGAGGCCGGAAGCAACGAACAACAAATCCGGAAACTCCTCATGTGCATATTTTAGGTTTGGTACTGTTCTGCCTAAAACCATATTTTATTGTTGTTAAACAGGAAAATAAAGTGCAACATGGTAATCTATGCATTTTTCTACCCCATTTACATATAAAGTTTATTAAATTCGGAGCTACGGTTAATTAGTTATGAATTAAATCATATTAGCATGGCATAGGAGCAAATTAATGCAAACAACATTTTAATCATTTTAAACATAGATGAAAGTTGGATATTATTAATCTACACAAAATTCTAAGCAAGTTTCATATATAATACATTTTAATCCGATGCACGGTTAGTGAGTTATTAAATGCATGAACTAGGGGGGCTATACTGCAAAACTGTTGTCTCAGGATAAATAGGAAAAACTCAGGCCCTGAAAAAAAACACATGACGGGCTGAATCTGGGGCAAGCCCAACAGTGGTAGGCGCTGGGAGGCAGCTCACCATGGGCTCGGCCCGGTTCGGTGGTAGAAGGGAGGCCGACAGGGGGTGCTCAGCTGGGCCTCGTGGGCCGTTCGGTGGAGAGGCTGGCCGGAGCCAAGCATGCGGGGCTGGACTGGCGAAGGGGAGGCAGGCTGGGCCTGCTGGATCTGGCTTGACGCCAGGGAGTGGGCGACGTGGATCTCGTCCACGCTGGCGCTGGGACAAGTCAACGAAGGTGCGGCGCCGGTCTTCTCGTTCACGAAGCAGGGGATGCGGGCGGCTTGGGCAGCGAGGGCGCAGAGGAGCGGCGGCGCTGGCGGGGGCTCCTCCTAGATCCGTGCGACGAGGAGGAAGACGGGGCGCTCGTGCCCGAGGTAGCGAAGCAGGACGGCGGCGGGCTGCGTCGATCCGGCCGGGGTCCAGGTCGAAGTGGCTCCATGGTGCGGCGGCCATGGCGTGGAACTTGGAGAGCTTGTACGCAGGGCTCCGGTGACGCGAAGAAAGGCGAGGGAGGCCGGATGCTGGCCGGGGATGGGGGAATCCGGTGCGAGGGAGGACTTGGCGAGGCTCGATGACACGGACGGTGGCCATGGCGCCATGCCAACCGGGACGAGCTCCTCGCTCATGTACCTGGCGAGAGAGAAAGAGAGAGAGAAATTGAGAACACAAGAGAGCCAGAAGGGGAAGAATGAAGGGAGAGAGAGGGGGTCGCGAGGGAGGAGGTCGGCCTCGGGTGCTGCTGCTGTGGCGAGGGGGGGAGCACGGTGCATCGGCTGCGGATCTGGCCCGGCTGGCCTGGCGCTGCGATGCGCTGGGCTGGTCGGGGAAGCAGGCCGGCGATGAAGGGCCGGACGAAGGGGAGATGGGCCTGGTGCGGAGGCTGGGCCTTCGGGAGGGCGCGGCCCACGCGGAAGGTCGACGGCGACGAGAGGAACCAGCTGGATCGGTTCCTCCCGATCCATGCCGATGGCGGCGATGGAGGATTCCGGTAGGGTGCGGCGAGGTAGGGAGGCCAAGGAGCACCGGATCCGGCGGGGCTCGGCTCCCCGGGGCCGGATCGAGGCAGAGGCGAGCTGGACGGTGGCTGGGAAACGAAGGGGCGACGGGGGCGGACTCCAGCGAGGGTCGGTGATGACCGGAGCCAAGTCCGGCGCTGCACTGCGGCGGTGTTCCGGCGAGGGTCGGTGGCGGCGCGAAGCGCCGAGGCGGCGGGGACGAAGGAGAGGCGCGGCGGGGAGCCTCGGGCCCGGGAGGGCCTGCGGCGGGCCTCGCGGGCTCTGCGGCGTGGTGCGGCGAAGTGGGCACCGAGCGGACAGATGGCGCGCGCTGGTTGGCTAGCGGCGGCGGCGAGGTGACGTGGTAGCCTCTGGTTGGCTGGAGCGGCGTGGAGGGGCGCGGACATGTCCGGTGAAGGTGGGGATTTCGTCCGGCGGCGCGGATCTGAGAATTTTTAGGGTTAGGGAAAGAATGAGCCATGAATTTCGGAGGGGGGGTTGTATATATAGGCATAGAGGGAGTTAGGAGAGTCCAAATGAGGTGCGGTTTTCGGCCACGCGATCGTGATCGAACGACCGAGATGATGGAGCAGAGTTAGGTGGGTTTTGGGCCAAATTGGAAGGGTGTTGGGCTGCAACAAACACGAGGCCTTTTCGGTCCCTCGGTTAACCGTTGGAGTATCAAACGAAGTCCAAATGGTACGAAACTTGACAGGCGGTCTACCGGTAGTAAACCAAGGCCGCTTGGCAAGACTCGGTCCAATCCGGAAATGTTTAATCCCCACACATGAAAGAAAGGTAGAAAGGACCACCGGAGAAGAACGGAACGCCGGATTGCAAAACGGACAACGGGGAAAATGCTCGGATGCGTGAGACGAACACGTATGCAAATGAAATGCACATGATGACATGATATGCAATGCATGACACGCAAGCAATGACAAGGCAACAACAACGAATAACTGAACGACACCTGGCACATCGGTCTCGGGGCGTTACAACACTCCACCACTACGAGAGGATCTCGTCCCGAGATCTAGAATGGCACCGGAGGGAAAACGGAGGAGAAAGAGAAGAGGGAAACTAAGTTGCTTCTTTGACAAACGAGTGAAACCAAGAACCTTGCAAGGTTGAACAAATTCGAGAAAAGAATACAACGAAGGTGAACTAGGTCGAAAACACTCCATTAGAAACGAGGGACAAGGAGCATTGCGAAAACCTTGAGATTGAAGGGAAGATATATATATAGAAAAACACTCCGGTTAAGACAAGATAGAGAAGGAATAAGACTGATATAATTTGGACAGCACTCCGGTTGAGAAGGGATGCAAAATTTGATAAGATGAGAGAGCCCGAAAGAAAAACACGACACTCCGGTTGAATGGATAAGCAAAGAAAAGAATACTATCATGACAAAACAAGAAGATGGGTAGAAGAGAGCAACATCACAATGCCTCCGGAACAAACGAATAGAAGATAGATAGTTGAGACAGGGGAATGGAAAAGAAAATGCCAACTTCTGCCATAAAAGAGCTTGAGAAGGCATCCTTAGGAGAAGGGTCGAACGGAGTTGTTGTGAAAACCCACAACGTAAATAATAAGCTTGATATGGTCTTATGGAATACAACTCAAATTATGAGGTGACAACCTGCCAAACAAGATTGGATTGACAAGAACAAGAAGACGAGAAACTATCTCACCGAGAGGATAAAGAAGAACTTGGGTCCTTTATAAACAACATAGATAGCAACAAGCCATAGGGAAGGCTTTAGGTGAAGTATAACCCAAGATAACTCCAATGGCAAGATTGATGAATTTAAAATACCTCATTCTTAACAACGTGTGAATCATGAAACATGAACTCAAATTATCAAGAATGACATAATACCACCTCAAACGATATGATAGAAAGAAATTGCACTCCGGATTACAAGATGAAGAATACTTGAACTCCTCTGAAAAGAATCTCAAAGAACACTTTGAGAAGGAATTAAATCTTTGATGAACCGACATGTAGAGCCTTCAAGAAGAACTCCGGTAACAAAAGGATGATCAAACAAAAGGAAAGAGAAGTTGAAAACACAAGGTGAAACCTTGTAATGATTTAGATAGATCTCCGTGATTACGTAATTGCGAGAGCTTGGAACTCCGGGAAAGAAAAAAAAAGAGCACTTGAAACAAGAATAAGTATGATGAACCACTCCGGAAAAATAGGAATTGAGCAAACTCGATGAAACAAGAATAAGAATTACATTATGCTTATTCCTCACCAATTAAATTGATGACAAACAATGGATTTGGCATACTACTTATTCTCGTAGAAAGGATTAAAAGAGATATATCAACCTTGAGAAGGTCTTCAACGAACCACCGGTAGAATTTGAAAGCACGAATGCATAGATATGATACACGAAGGAAGAAAACTCTTGAATGAACCACCGTAAGAATTGAAAAATGATCGAAGTAGGGGTGCATCACCGGTAAGAATTAGCAAATGAACGAAGGTACTTTAGCGAATTTAGATACAACTGAAACGAAGAGATCACGCGCTGATTAAAGAATATTGAATGATGCACCGGTAAGATTTGGAGAACGAGAGCTGAAAGCTGGAATGAATAAATCAGAATTGATGGACTCCGGATGAACAAAACTGAAAAGGCTCCTGAATTACTCCGGGTAGGTGAAAAGAATATCTCACAATCGAACACAGTTATGAGAGGATGGCAACAAGCTAGAATCACGAATCTTGAAGAGAATGGAGCAAGATTGAGAGAAAATCTTCTTCGGTCTTCAAAATCCGAGAATGACGACGAGAAACACCACCATGAATTATTTAGACACTCCGGAATGAAGAATGGAAAGGTTGAGCCAACGATGAAAAGAATTTGAGAGATCTTGGAGAAATACATGTGACTGATGATAAATCATTCTTACGTCAACTTTAAGATGAATTTGAGGGTAGCTCCGGGAAAATAGGAAGAGTCAGGTAAGATCCTGGGAAAAGACCTGTGGATTAGGGCCCACTCAAAAGAAACGTCGTGGAATGATTTCAAAAAGAGATTGCACCGGTTGAATTTAAATGGCTTGAAAGAGATAACATCCTCGAAATAGCTTGAATGAAAGAAGAGTGGATACACGAATCTTCGAGATATCTTCAGCACTCCGGAACAATTTGAATAGCAAGCGGGGAATGATTATGCGGTGCACCGACATAAGAAGGTATTTGCCACGAAGAAAAAGGATAAGATCAACACCAAAAGCTTGAATTGAAACCACCGGAGAAGAAAAAAAGAATGATGAAAGATGAGCTAGTAGAACATCTTCATGGAAAACACCGGGTAAGAACATTGGCGGAAAAAGGAATGGAGAGACTTCACAATAATAAAAGGATACTTGATTAAGAAATCTGAGTCCTCGAAGAAAAAGAGTGGGTGGGCAGGAAAACAAAGGCAACTTGGAGACGGACGAAACAAACATCGTTGAGAAGAAGTGATAATTGATCTTGCGGAAGTTGAAATGATTGGATCCACTTGAGGAGGAGCACACCGGTTAAAAAGGATTGACAGCACAATCTCGATGATCAAGAAGGATTTGTATTCACACCGAAGTATGAGAACACCATTTGGGGAAGGTATGGAATCAACATTTGACTTTGAAGCAACTCGAATACCACAACTCAAAACAAAACAAAGGATTGGCTTGCGGAATAAGCCGGAACAAACATATGATAGAGATTTCGTCCGAAGTTTTTGTGGTGGGGCCTACACGGGCTCGATCGTACAGAACCATCATGTACAAGGCAGTGCACATGACATACGAAGCGTCCCCGAGTCAGCATAGCCAAGGACTCTTTAAGACACAACGAGACTACTGTAAAATCGACCGTGAATAGGCGGACCACTAGACGTCGAACCCCAATTTCATATCATACATCTGTCAGAAAGATATCCTAAGAGCTACTTGAATTCCCACCTATGAAACTTCCGAAATTTTCCGGTTATGCAATCAGGTGTTGGGGATACAGGGGAAGCATAATATCTCACCCAAACTAGCAAATCCTACATCCAGCTGTATCCATCCTTCAACACATAACCAAGAAACCTTCGGAAATCATCTACCTCAACCTTCGAAAAGCATCCGCTATACAAGTTATGGCAATACTCCTGAACTCCCGCCCCAGTACTGGGTGGCGTCGAGGTTATCTCACCAACGAACTGCATAAAAGAGTTTTTCGATGTCGGCGTACTAAACTCAGGTATACCAGAACTGCAACGATAAAATTATGATGACAACACCTCAGAGCTCAACTCCCCGGGACACTTCCACTAAACCCCTGACAGGAGGCACCAAGACAATGTTCTCATCATAAAACCATCGGAACGATTCCAGGATACCCGCGTGATCCTAAAATTTTTTAGTGAAATTTGAGAAGAGAAGAGTCAAAACTCTACGTCAGGATGCCTCACCAGAGCGATGAAGGAACTGGGGAGTAAAAAGAATTCCTAAACTCTCCGATATATAATTCCTAAATGACTCAAAACATTTTTCTAGACACAACTCGGCCGCTAAAAACGATCAAGCAATGGGGCTCCTAAGGTCGGGGAAGGCTCTGATACCAACTTGTAACACCCTCGATGCGACTATATCTCCCACGTGTCGAGGCACGACTTAGAGGCATAATCGCATTGAAGGCATATGTCGCAAGTGAGGTAATCTTCACACAACCCATGGAATATAATAAGGGAAAGATATTACATAGTTGGCTTACAATCGCCACTTCACACAATTACATGAATAAACATTACATCAATCAAATACACTCATGGTCCGACTACGGAACCAAAATAAAAGAAGAACCCCAAATGCGACAAAGGTCCCCAATCTACCCCAACTGGGCTCCACTACTGATCAACTAGAATGAAACAACACAAAGGACAAGATCTTCATCGAGCTCCTCCTGAGCTTGGTTGCGTCAACTGCACAGTCTCATCGGCACCTGCAAGCTGGGTTTGGAAGTATCTGTGAGCCACGGGGACTCAGCAATCTCGCACCCTCGCGATCAAGACTATTTAAGCTTATGGGTAAGGTAAAAGTATGAGGTGGAGCTGCAGCAAGCGACTAGCATATATGGTGGCTAACATACGCAAATGAGAGCGAGAAGAGAAGGCAAAGCACGGCCGATAAAAGTATGATCAAGAAGTGATCCTAGACTACCTACGTCAAGCATAACTCCAACAACCGTGTTCACTTCCCGGACCCCGCCGAAAAGAGACCATCACGGTTACACACGCGGTTGATTCATTTTAATTACGGTCAACTTCAGGTTTTCTACAACCGGAGGTTAACAAATTCCCATCTGCCCATAACCGCGGGCACGGCTTTCGAAAGTTCAAATCCCTGCAGGGTGTCCCAACTTAGCCCATGACAAGCTCTCACGGTCAACGAAGGAATAGACCTCCACCAGAGACGTTCCGATCAGACTCGGTATCCCAGTACAACAAGACATTTCGACAGGGTAAAACTAAACCAGCAACACCGCCCGAATGTGCCGACAAATCCCGATAGGAGCTGCACATATCTCTTTCTCAGGGCACACCGGATCGTCCAAACTTCTGGTAGGCCAGCCCAGAGTTGCCCCTGGTGGCCACCGGCGGCTGACAAGTTGGACCAACACTCAGAGGAGCACTGGCCCGGGGGGGTAAATAATGATGACCCATAGGAGCGCGACTCCCAAGGGAAAAGAAAAGTCTAGGTGGCAAATGGTAAAACCAATGTTGGGCATTGCTGGAAGAGCTTTACTTAAGGCGAACTGTCAAGGGGTTCCCATTATAGCCCAACCGCGTGAGGAACGCAAAATCCGGGAACATAACACCGATATGACGGAAACTAGGGCGGCAAGAGTGGAACAAAACACCAGGCATAAGGCCGAGCCTTCCACCCTTTACCAAGTATATAGATGCATTAATTAAATAAGATATATTGTGATATCCCAACAAGTAAACATGTTCCACCAAGGAACAACATCTCCATGTTCCAACATGGAACAAACTTCAATCTTCACGTGCAACTAACAACGCTATAAGAGGGGCTGAGCAAAGCGGTAACATAGCCAATCAACGGTTTGCTAGGACATGGTGGGTTAGAGGTTTGACATGGCAATTGGGAGGCTGACAAGCAAAAGGTAGGCATCGTAGCATTGGCATAGCAAAGAGCGAGCAAACTAGCATAGCAAAGATAGTAGTGATTTCGAGGGTATGATCATCTTGCCTGAGATCCCGCAAGGAAGAAGAACGAGTCCATGAAGAAGATAAACGGACGTAGTCGAACGGGTCCTCACAAACACGATGTTATCGGAACCAACCCGAAGAAGCAACACCGGAAAGAAGCAAACGACATAGTAAACAACCACCACAAAGACATGGCATGATGCGCAAAAAAGTATGATGCATGTCCGGTTTAATGAGGCATGGCATGGCAAAGTGCACAAACAATCCTACAAATTAAATGGAGCTCAATATGCAACGAGTTGCATATTGACGAAACACCACGATAAGTTATTTAGTTTGATCCCGTTTATGTACCCAACAATATTAAATGTTGTTAAGCATGGAAAGAGGGTGAAGCAAATGAAAACTACCTATCTAGTCAAGGTTAAATGAGGCCGCAAGCAACGAACAACAAATCCGGAAACTCCTCATGTGCATATTTTAGGTTTGGTACTGTTCTGCCTAAAACCATATTTTATTGTTGTTAAACAGGAAAATAAAGTGCAACATGGTAATCTATGCATTTTTCTACCCCATTTACATATAAAGTTTATTAAATTCGGAGCTACGGTTAATTAGTTATGAATTAAATCATATTAGCATGGCATAGGAGCAAATTAATGCAAACAACATTTTAATCATTTTAAACATAGATGAAAGTTGGATATTATTAATCTACACAAAATTCTGAGCAAGTTTCATATATAATACATTTTAATCCGATGCACGGTTAGTGAGTTATTAAATGCATGAACTAGGGGGGCTATACTGCAAAACTGTTGTCTCAGGATAAATAGGAAAAGCTCAGGCGCTGAAAAAAAACACATGACGGGCTGAATCTGGGGCAATCCCAACAGTGGTAGGTGCTGGGAGGCAGCTCACCATGGGCTCGGCCCGGTTCGGTGGTAGAAGGGAGGCCGACAGGGGGTGCTCAGCTGGGCCTCGTGGGCCGTTCGGTGGAGAGGCTGGCCGGAGCCAAGCCTGCGGGGCTGGACTGGCGAAGGGGAGGCAGGCTGGGCCTGCTGGATCTGGCTTGACGCCAGGGAGTGGGCGACGTGGATCTCGTCCATGCTAGCGCTGGGACAAGTCAACGAAGGTGCGGCGCCGGTCTTCTCGTTCACGAAGCAGGGGATGCGGGCGGCTTGGGCAGCGAGGGCGCAGAGGAGCGGCGGCGCTGGCGGGGGCTCCTCCTAGATCCGTGCGACGAGGAGGAAGACGGGGCGGTCGTGCCCGAGCTAGCGAAGCAGGACGGCGGCGGGCTGCGTCGATCCGGCCGGGGTCCAGGTCGAAGTGGCTCCATGGTGCGGCCGGCATGGCGTGGAACTTGGAGAGCTTGTACGCAGGGCTCCGGTGATGCGGAGAAAGGTGAGGGAGGCCGGATGCTGGCCGGGGATGGGGGAATCCGGTGCGAGGGAGGACTTGGCGAGGCTCGACGACACGGACGGTGGCCATGGCGCCATGCCAACCGGGACGAGCTCCTCGCTCATGTACCTGGCGAGAGAGAAAGAGAGAGAAATTGAGAGCACAAGAGAGCCAGAAGGGGAAGAATGAAGGGAGAGAGAGGTGGTCGCGAGGGAGGAGGCCGGCCTCGGGTGCTGCTGCTGTGGCGAGGGGGGGAGCACGGCGCATCGGCTGCGGATCTGGCCCGGCTGGCCTGGCGCTGCGCTGCGCTGGGCTGGTCGGGGAAGCAGGCCGGCGATGAAGGGCCGGACGAAGGGGAGCTGGGCCTGGTGCGGAGGCTGGGCCTTCGGGAGGGCGCGGCCCACGCGGAAGGTCGACGGCGACGAGAGGAACCAGCTGGATCGGTTCCTCCCGATGCATGCCGATGGCGGCGATGGAGGATTCCGGCAGGGTGCGGCGAGGTAGGGAGGCCAAGGAGCACCGGATCCGGCGGGGCTCGGCTCCCCGGGGCCGGATCAAGGCAGAGGCGAGCTGGACGGCGGCTGGGAAACGAAGGGGTGACGGGGGCGGACTCCAGCGAGGGTCGGTGATGACCGGAGCCAAGTCCGGCGCTGCACTGCGGCGGCGTTCCGGCGAGGGTCGGTGGCGGCGCGAAGCGCCGAGGCGGCGGGGACGAAGGAGAGGCGCGGCGGGGAGCCTCGGGCCCGGGAGGGCCTGCGGCGGGCCTCGCGGGCTCTGCGGCGTGGTGCGGCAAAGTGGGCACCGAGCGGACAGATGGCGCGCGCTGGTTGGCTAGCGGCGGCGGCGAGGTGACGTGGCAGCCTCTGGTTGGCTGGAGCGGCGTGGAGGGGTGCGGACATGTCCGGTGAAGGTGGGGATTTCGTCCGGCGGCGCGGATCTGAGAATTTTTAGGGTTAGGGGAAGAATGAACCGTGAATTTCGGAGGGGGGTTGTATATATAGGCATAGAGGGAGTTAGGAGAGTCCAAATGAGGTGCGGTTTTCGGCCACGCGATCGTGATCGAACGACCGAGATGATGGAGCAGAGTTAGGTGGGTTTTGGGCCAAATTGGAAGGGTGTTGGGCTGCAACAAACACGAGGCCTTTTCGGTCCCTCGGTTAACCGTTGGAGTATCAAACGAAGTCCAAATGGTACGAAACTTGACAGGCGGTCTACCGGTAGTAAACCAAGGCCGCTTGGCAAGACTCGGTCCAATTCGGAAATGTTTAATCCCCACACATGAAAGAAAGGTAGAAAGGACCACCGGAGAAGAACGGAACGCCGGATTGCAAAACGGACAACGGGGAAAATGCTCGGATGCGTGAGACGAACACGTATGCAAATGAAATGCACATGATGACATGATATGCAATGCATGACACGCAAGCAATGACAAGGCAACAACAACGAATAACTGAACGACACCTGGCACATTGGTCTCGGGGCGTTACACCTGGTGACCGGTGGTTTCTTTAGGCGGCTCGGCTCCGGTCTTGTCCAGTAGTATTGCGTGTTATGTGTTAGGGATGGTGTCTCTTGGTTTAATGCTCTGTGTTGGTTTAGTGGTACTTGTGCCACTAGACCATTGCCGTTTTATTTTTCTTGGACCTGCTTGTATGAGGGTTTCCTCACCACTTTGTATCAGTTCGGCCATTGGTGCCTTTATTTATAAAAGGGAGCGAAAGCCTGTTTCGAGAGAGAAACAACCATTTCCCAAGCATAATATTGGCGGGGGTATTGGTTTGCGATGAGAAAGTGGAGAGCTTTGAATGGGGTGTTCGATGAATTTACCAGGATGATGGGGGCTATTGAACCAAAAGAAAAACTGACAGGTGAGTTCATATGAATTACATTAAAAAATAGTGGCTTCGCTGTATTGCAATACTTGTTAGGACATAAGCAACATTAACCTTTTGATCTTGCTGTGCAGACCAAAATAGTGCAATGGAGGTTGCATCAAGAATGTCATGCCTAGTACCGCACACTGATGGTGCAAGGGCATGTCCTGAAGAAGGCAAAGGAATTGTTGGGATCCTTGTACACCAAGAGAGAGTTCCAGGAAGAATTTTACAAAGTTGTTAGATCACATGCTAACAGTAGATGAGTTTGAGGAAGCTTGGAAATTCCTGATGGAGAAGTACAACTTGCTGACTCACCCATACATGACACAGCTGTATGTGATCAGGCACAAGTGGGCTAAGCATTATTTCAAGGGGGATTTCTGTGAAAAAATGACGAGCGCAAACCATATGCTTAAGAATTATGTGCCACCAGGCCTCCCTATGCATTTGTTTGTGAGGAAGTACATGAGGCTGCAATTCAACTGGGAGTCTAGATGAAAATTATGAGAAGAGGACCATATTGGTTGATTATGCACATAACAGGGTAGACCGCTTATGAGGGATAACTTGGCCACAAAAGGCATGCCGGCAAGTTATACACATGGCAAGTGTTCAAACAGTTTGGTCATTTCTTTTAAGAATGCAGAGCATACCAGGTGAGGGAGATCGAGGAAGGGAAGATGTATGCCGCCATACACACAGAAGCAGAACAGAGAGAGAAGTGCTGCTTATAAAAGAATTGTCGCTTCCGATTTCAGGTGTTGGACTTCATAGGGGTGAAGGGAATTCTGCAAAAGCACATAGTGAAATGATGAACTCGGGACGCACGGGACATCCTCAACACCTTGTGCATTACCAAAAAAGACCATGCACACAAAAATCCATTTAGTTTCAGGCATTTCAATATGTATATTCATTCCATGGAACTGGTTCGTCTGGGTGTCACAAGTGTGGAAGCTTATGATCGTCTAATATCTCTTTTCAAAAGCTGTATGGTTGAAATGCAGCCATCTGCGAAAATAACGGATGGCCTAGGATTGGAGGACGGGCTTGCTGAAAATGGTGATGTTAATAACCACCTGTGTCAGAGGGGGCTATTGTCATTGCAGATAAGAGAGGGCAGAGTGGGGGGCTATTGTCATTGCCGATAAGAGAGGGCAGAGTGACGGTGCTAATGGGCATAACAATTTAGCTAATCAGTCTAGGAATAAATTAGCAGGATTATTGCCACTGGCTAAGAGGAAGGAGATGGGCCGGCCTACAACTAGTAGAGAAAAGGTGTTGTAGGAAGGTTTGAGCAAGCAGACAAGATTCTGTACCATTTGTCGGCGGAAGGGATATAACAGGACAACCTTCCCTGACAGAGATGTCCCGAAGCAGCCTCCACGACCATCTCGGTGCAAGAATTGTGGCGTAGAGGGACATTGACAGAGCAACTGCAACAAAGCTGCAGAGCTACCGCTACAAGGCGGTGGCTGCTGAAAAATTGTTGTTGCGATGGGATGAGTTAAACTCTTCATTTCAATGAATGTTCTAGGAAATTATGTCATGTTATCCTGTAGTGAATTATTTGAGTTGGTCTTGTGCTCCTAAGAAAAAGTTGTCTGCTTGATTTCATTTACAGTTTTCTAGCCTATAATTGTACTGATATCGGAAGCTGATGATGTGGAACTAAACATTGGGGTTTTCATAGTGACCATCAAAGTGCACTGCTTTATATGTGGATTGATGCCAAAATTGGTATGTACTCCAACATTAGTTTGGAGGTTGCACACGTTATGTGTTACACAAAATTATGAAAGTACTGATTCAATATTTCTTGTTGCATGGTACAAAGTTTAATGGTGCTGGCATCCGTATCTAGCATATATATAAGCAGGGGGTTGAGGGCCAGAGCTGAAGATTTATGAGCTGCACTGAAGGACTGTTCCGTCGAGCGAGAAAGCAAAGCCATCTCTGTAGTGGTGGGGGGAAATACAGCCGGGCACCGTCAGAGTTCTTAGAGCCGGCTCGGCAATCATGGATTCAGTTGCCTTCGCCACAAATAATGTGGGTTTAGCAGAGGTACGTTTGCTGCATTAGTTATGCATGTCTGTGTGTCAGTTTAGTATGTTCTTTCCCCTGAAGTATCAGGAAGCATGCAGGAGGCGGCAGATTCAGAATCATCTGTTAACCAAGCGATAGGATCAGACATGGCGATTAGTTTGGCTTCCGGCGTTTCTGTTGGGGCAAATCATGCGAGGCTCTGAGCTCGTGTATTTGTTGCTCCTCGTCCATGATAATCACGAGTTTACAACGATCGATAAAGGAAGCGTGGGCTGGCTTTGAATAGATAGGAAGAGGATGCCTCGTGAAGGGGAAGCTCGGTAGGTGCAACGGTAGGATAGAATAAATGGGCTCGGTGAACTCCGTTAGTCCAGACTCTCATGTATAACGGCCCATGTCGTTTATGCCCATCTGAGCCGGCGAACGAGTGCCTAACGATGTAAGTTAAGTCAGTAGTCAGATATGGGCCATCAGTCCTGCATAAAAGATTGAATACAGATAAAATACATGGGCTGACCCGGGCTGTGTTGGGAATCTCATAGAGCCTGGACGAAAGGGATAACGAGCGCAGCTGCGCTCGAGCACAGAAGAGGACTTCCGGATCCAACAAGTATATTACAATGAAGGTTCACAACAACAATATATTACAACTTGACAACCATTACAAATTGACCATGAGGTCAAAGTCCACACAGGTGCATATCCAACAAGGTTCACAACAACATGCGTGCATATCCAACAAGGTTCACAACAACATACGTGCATATCCAACAAGGTTCACAAACAAAAGCATGAGTTCCAAGTTCACACCAAGCATGAACCTCAAAGATGCAATGAGCTCCACCGTAACATGTATGCCCACCGTCAATGGCATCCACGATGCAAACCTATAAGTCCATTACCAAACGCATGAATTTTCAAAGTTAAGTTTTCAAATGATCGATAAGGCACAAGAGTCAACAAGCATCAACATATAAGGTTCAAATTGAAGCTAAGAAGTATGAACAATATAAGCATCAACACTTGTGGGCTCTACTATCAACAATGCACAAGTTGTAAGTTGAGAAGCACAAAGACAAGACTCAAGCATCAACAATGCACAAACATAGACAACTACCTCGAGTGATTATTGTTGCAAGGAGGTCGAAGCGCCATGAGCTGTAGTGGGAGTCACTGGGCTTGCTTGGGTAGGTATGGATGCAGGTACCACGAAGTTATTTGAGTCTTGTCTTGACTGAGAACACTTAAAGCATGAGAAGGTAAGATGGTAAGATTCATGATCTTTAAGCATGATGGTAAGATGCATTATTAGAAAGTTGGAAGACTTACAAAGCTAAAAGTAGGAAGAGGCGGAAAAGGAGGAAGATCTAGCAAAGTAGAACCCTGCATATTAGCTCTCAACCGAGCGAACGTCTCCTGCAGGGCTGACTGTTGTTTGACCATGAATTTATGTTGTTGCAGGAGGGCTTGTTGCATTTTCATGGCTTGGTCCTGTTGAAGTTGGGCATTGGCCTGAGCCTCCTGCCGCAACTTGTTTTGTTCCTCTAGGCGTGCCTACAATATGCCATCACAACAAGTTCACCATCATTGCAATGCAAAGAAGAAATCACAAGGAATATCAATAAAGCAAAATATACCTCGAATTGATGCAGCATGTCCAGCCCAGGCTGTGGGCGACGCTCTATAGCAGGACCTGAGCTTGAGGTGGTCGCACGGAGGTGGGCGAGTTTTGGAATGTCCTTCTTACGGATGGCACCATCACCAACATATAACCGGCCACCCTTCTTGCCTTCTCCCGACATGAGGGAAACCATGACGTCATTGTCCTGTGAGGCCGGATCAGAGTCGGGCCCGTTGCACTCCTTGAACTTCCCACTATATGCTTTAATCCTCGAACCAACACCAGGGTTGACCCACCCCCCTTCAGGTTTCTTTGACGTGCGGGAAAGACATAATCCCATGAAGCTGTTGAGAGGTTGTTCTCCCTCGCCTCTCTCCCTATTCTGCAATAGAAGCAATAATATCCATAAGGGCACAAGTTCAGAAGTTCATAAGCTGAATGATATTATTACCTTCTTCTGCACGTAAGCGTGGAGGTTGAGGTTGCCTTGAAGGTGTACCGGACCACCCATCAAGGCACGCCGCTCCGAACAAGCTCTATGTGTGACCCTCCACTTCGGGTTTATCCACCTGGATATGATTTGCTGATAGCAAGGAATCTTGTTGTTGCACCACGAGGGAACCGCCTAGGGTATGCCAAATACATCCAACTTAGGAATGAAATGAAGTTGTTTTGATCCAACCAGTCATAAGCAAATGGAAAGTACCTTCATGTACATCGAACGGGTGAGATGGACTCTCCGGGCTAGTTGCTTTTTGAGAAGCATGTTGTGTTCATGCGCGGAATACTTCACCACGGCATCGACGCGCCCCTCGTAGTGCATGTCTTGGACAATCTTCTTGGCAATCGCCTCCACGACCGCATTAGCTTCATCCTTCATACCCTCGGCACAAGTAAAGAAGTCCTACACAAGTGTATAAAGCCGCATAAGATAGTTATCAATGCAATGATTTTGAATATTGGAAAAGAAATAACTATGAAAAATGACAAAGAAATTTTACCCAGAAATCGTTGACCACTCGGTCGGCAGCATTGTTGTACTCACTGCCCCACTTGTCTTTGGTATCCGGAGCGCGTTTCCAATGCTCCCAAGACCAAGCTGGCTCCTCCTCACCATCTCCTATGGGGACCAAGCCAGGGTAATAATGCCTGCAAAGACATCCAATGATGCTACTTGGCTGGCATGGCACCTTTATGTCTTCTCCTACAACCAGCAAGGCCCTGCACAATGGAAAGGCAAGTAAGTTAGTATCTACAAAAATCTTGAATGTAAAGACGCAAATAATAGTCCACATAAGCACTTACCTCACACCGACTGGTTTGACAATGAGCCCCTTATGTGGATATGGTCGCGAAGGGAGCGTGGACACCCCACACAACCATATTTTGGTCTCCTTAGGAACCGGCCATTCCATGTCCTTTGCCGATACCTCCACCTCATACTCTCCCTCCTCCAACTCCTCCCCCTCCTCCTCCTCCTCCTGAGTCGCACCACGTGATGACCCTTCCACATGCTGCCAATCACGACGAGACCTCGTCTGCTCCACCTCCACAACTGGCTCCTCCTCTACATCCTCCTCTGCCCCCTCCTCTGACTCCTCCTCAGAATCGGCAGAGGGGATAGGGCTAGCAACACGGGATACAGCGGTACGACCACATCGTCTACCCCGGGTACTATCCACCGTGGCTCGTTGAGCAGGTTTGGCCCTGCCCACCTGTGTGGAAGCTGCCGCACCGGTGCCCTTCTTTATGGCTCCTGTCACCTTGCCTAACCTTTTAATCACATTGTCGATGCTCTCAACTTTGTTCTTTTTGTTGCCTGGCATCGTTCAGTCACCTGCTATGAGAAAGAGTATTTCGATTAGTTCATGTTGAAAAGTCATAGTCCATGTTTAAAAATTCATATGCATAAGTATAGCAATTCAGAAGTCCATGTTTAAAAGTTCATATGCAAAATTAGAGCAATTCAGAAGTCCATGTTTAAAAATTCATATGCAAAAGTAGAGCAATTGAGAAGTCCATGTTTAAAAGTTCATATGCTATCATAAAAAAATCATATGCATAAGTTAAAACTCATAGGGAAGAACTTCTTGTGAGAAGCACATGTTCATAGTACAGAGTTGTCTTACATCTAGAAGTACATTGAATAGTTAAGACTCAGCAAAGTTTACATTCAAGAGTACAAGTTCATAGTACATAGTTGGTTTACATCAAAAAGTACATCATCACTATCACGCATGTCGTCCTCATTGTGTGTCCGACATCAAACTAATGTGTGTCCTGCAATAAAGTGCAATCTAAGATCAAACATAATTAACATGCACAAACCAGAACACAACATCCTTTTTCTCGACTCCACATGGGTACTGTTTCTTCTCGACTCCCATAGCCTAACAATGGTTTCGTCTCGATTACCATAGCCTAACAATGGTTTCGTCTCGATTACCATAGCCTAACATAAGTACTGCCATAATTTTGGTTCCTGAAGATGCAATTGTGGGAGGGAGCAGAACCAAGACCTGGTTTGTTGCTGCTGTTCTTGAAGACGAGGAGGAGATCAGCAGGGGCACCTTTCCGCCGGAGCACCTTGCAGAGGAGGAGGAGATCAGCAGGGGCAACTTGCCGCCGGAGCACCTTGCACATTATTTGGCTTATTAGTTTCTACTGGAATGGACAGATGCAAACTGAACCGAACATGTATATGTACTGAAGATGCAAACTGAACCTAAACGTCCGCTCTGTACTGAACATATGTGTGTACAGAGAACATGTTGCCTCTCACCTTGCCGCTGGAGGAGCTAAGCACCTTGCCGCCGGAGGAACCAAGCAACTTGCGTCTGGGTCACCTTCCAAGCATCCTTCTCCTCACCAAGCACATTGCCGCCGGAGGAACCAAGAAACTTGCGTCTGGGTCACCTTCCAAGCGTCCTTCTCCTCGCCAAGCACCTTGCCGCCGAAGGAGCCGAACCGGATCTGCAGCAGGGCCGGTCAGATAGAGAGAGAGGGACAGAGAAAGAGAGAGAGTGAGGGAGAGAGAGAGAGATGTACCTGCCGGCGGAGGGAACGTAGCGCCGTGGAGAAGGCCCGACGACCTCAACCCTAGCAGACGGCAAGGGGAGGCGGGGCGGCGGCCGGTGGGAGGGCCTGGTTGGGGGAGCTCATGCTAGGAGAGGGAGGTGGCGAGGTGTGGATCTGCAGCGCGGGGGCGGGTGGCGGCGCGGGGGCGGGTGGCGGCGCAGCCGACGGTGAGTGCAGGGAAGAGATTTGGGGGAAGACAGGGGCGGCGGGGGAGAGGCAGGGGGCGGCGGGGAAAAGAGGCAGGGGCGACCTGGCTATGCGCGCGCGGTCGATTTGGGCCGAAGGTGAGCTCTTCGCGCGTCTATTTTCGATAAGTCCCGCGCGCAACAAAAGAGTAAGCCAAGTGTCAAAGAAAAATATACGGTTTATAAAAAATATATTTTATTTCAATAATAAAAGTTTATTATTTTATTTCAATAATAAATGTTTATTATTTCAATAATAAGAAAAATACACGGTCTATAATTTCTGCATTTTATTTTTATTGTCTTTGTATTATACTTATTTTATTTTCATCTTATTGTATTTTTTATATTTCTATTTCATTGTTTTTATAAATGAAACGCTCTCCCCTTATTTCATTATTTCGGGGCCTCTTACACGTCTAGAAGTGTGGTGGCGGGTGCCAACACCCGGCACGCGTCTCCGGAGTGTGACCCCTTCACGGACGGCGCCGCCGCCGGCACCTGGAGGGGGGTAACGGCCGCGTCGGGTCGACACGGAGGGAATCTTGCGGTGGGTTTGGCCCGGACCTTGTTCCGACGTGTTCCTATGAGCTGACCTACCACAACCGGTGGAGAGGTCCGTTGGTCAAAGCCCGTCCGGCGAAAGTCAAAGGGTTAGATCTCCTGGTCAACTGCTGCAGGGTTTGGCGGGACGGGGGCCTTGGGGGGTAGCAATGCCACCGAAGCATCACGCGGGGCCCTCATACATGCCTTAAGGTGTGGTGGCATGTCTGAAGAGATAGCACGCGGCTCCGGGGTGTGGCCCCCCTCATGGACGACGATGACACGGTATAGTAAACGTTCTGCGGTAACGGTGCGACGTGAATATTATTGAATATTCTTGGAGCATGATAAAATCATGATTTTCTTACACGGCGTGGGAACATGTGATATAGGACGGATGGTAACTTTTCATAAATTTTGGTGATGCAGAAGTATCTGAACACTTCCTTCCACGCGGATTGCACTTGCGTGTCTATGATTGTGGCTAGCGGCCTCCGGGGGCTAGCCAAGCCGCCAAATCTTGCGTCGGGGCCTCTTACAGGTCTAGAAGTGTGGTGGCGGGTGCCAACACCCGGCACGTGTCTTCGGAGTGTGACCCCCTTCACGGACGGCGCCGCCGGCGGCACCTGGAGGGGGGTAACGGCCGCGTCAGGTCGACACGGAGGGAATCTTGCGGTGGGTTTGGCCCGGACCTTGTTCCGAAGTGTTCCTATGGGCTGACTTACCACAACCGGGTGGAGAGGTCCATTGGTCAAAGCCCGTCCGGCGAAAGTCAAAGGGTTAGATCTCCTAGTCAACTGCTGCAGGGTTTGGCGGGACGGGGGCCTTGGGGGGTAGCAATGCCATTGGAGCATCACACGGGGCCCTCGTACATGCCTTAAGGTGTGGTGGCACGTCTGAAGAGGTAGCACGCGGCTCCGGGGTGTGGCCCCCCTCACGGACGACGATGACACGGTATAGTAAACATTCTGCGGTAACGGTGCGGCGTGAATATTATTGAATATTCTCGGAGCACGATAAAATCATGATTTTCTTACACGGCGTGGGAACATGTGGTATTGGACGGATGGTAATTTTTCATAATTTTTGGTGATGCAGAAGTATCTGAACACTTCCTTCTACGCGGATTGCTCTTGCGTGTCTACGATTGTGGCCGGCGGCCTCCGGGGGTTGCCATGACGCCAAATCTTGCGTCGGGGCCTCTTACAACACTAGTAGAAAAAGGGTCAAACGTGAAGCACATTAGTGCCGGTTTGTATTTGAGCCGGCACTAATGTATACATTAGTGCCAGTTCCAACGGATAGCCGGGCCGCTTTCATTAGTACCGGTTCGTGGCGAACCTTTAGCACTGGTTCGTGCCACGAAACGGTACTAATGAGAGTGGTGGCAGGATGTTGTCAGAGTGGGGCCCCTCCAGCACCTTTAGTACCGGTTCGTGCCACGAACCGGTACTAAAGGTCGTCCTATATAAACCCTTCGTCCACCAGCACTCTGTTCTTCCCCCTTTCCCCTCTCCGGCCCTCTCCTCTGTTCTTCCCTTCTTCCACTCGAGTTCATCACAAAATTTGCCCAAAATTTGTCAAGATTTGAAGGCCCTCATCCATTCAAATGATCACAAAGGTTAGCAACTTTGTCCTTTCATTTCTCATTGCTAGATTAGCTCTTGCATTGGTTTATATAGTGATTAATTTGTGAGTTTAGTAATTTGGGAGGATATATATATATGTGCTAGTATTTGATTTATATGCAATTTGAGGTCAAAAATAACACTTAGTTTGCATATGTAGGTGTGGTTTACTTAGTGCCTTCTAAATCTCCATCGTAGCCACCGTCGATCGCCCGCACCGTCCCGTCGCCGGCACCACCTTGTGGTGAGCCTCTTGTTCCTGAAATTTTATATAAAAATTGATGTTTGTGTGATTTGGATATATAGTTACTCGTATAATTATCTTACCCGTACGTTGTTTGTTATACATATAGTGCCATGGTTTTGATATCCGTCCCCGTCGGCCCTAGTCCTTGTTATGATTCGAATTTGGTATGTATATTCTCTTTTAAAACTAGTTGCATTTCGTGTTTATGACAAATTATGCCCATCAAGTTGACATATAAATTTTTTCTAGGAGGTATGTGAACCGGAAATTTCAACCGACCCTATTGCCGAGAGGTTAAATTTAGTTGAAAGAGAAAACGAGTACTTGAAAGAAAAATTGAAAAGAATTGAGGGGGAGAAGATGGAATTGGAGTTGCATGTTGCCGATGTCGTCGATGATCACAAGATCAAGATGGAGAAAATGTGCTTGAAGATTAGAAAGATTAGAAAATATGCCATCGATAGTGAGGCTTGGTATCATTATGCTGTTGGATCCATTGTTACCTTAGTTGCGATCTTGATCGTATTTGTTGTTGCATTTAAATGCTTTAGCTAGAGAGTTATTTGTTTGTTGCATTTAAGTGTTGTATGAACTTTATGTATGAACTTGTATTAATTTGGTCTATTCGGTGTTGTGTAATGAAGATGAGCCGGCAATGGATGTACGATGACCGATGCTCTCCCCAGTTCGTTGAGGGCGTGCGTACTTTTCTGCTTGCGGCTGAGGCAAACAAGCGGGCAGATGGTTTTATGCCTTGTCCATGTGCTCGCTGTAAGAATGGTCACAATTACTCTACGTCAAGAACCATTCACGTCCACCTGTTTAAGTCCGGTTTCATGCCCCATTATAATGTTTGGACCAAGCACGGAGAAAGAGGGGTTATGATGGAAGACAATGAAGAAGAAGAGGACGACGACAGCTATCCTGGCCATGGGTTCCCTGAATACGATGATACAACAATGGGGGAAGAAGCTGAGCCGGTAATGCGGGAAGAAGCTGAGCCGGCAATGCGGGAAGAAGCTGAAGAAGAGGCATCAGATGAGACCGTTGATGATCTAGGTCGGGCCATTGCCGATGCAAAGAGAAACTGCGCAAGTGATTTGGAGAAGAAGAAGTTGCAGCGCATGTTAGAGGATCACAAAAAATTGGTGTACCCGAATTGCGTAGGTGACAAGAAAAAGCTGGGCACCACACTGGAATTGCTGCAATGGAAGGCAGAGAATGGTGTATCTGACAAGGGATTTGGAAAGTTGCTGGTAATGATAAAGGATATGCTTCCAAAGGACAACGAATTGCCCGAGAGTATGTACGAAGCAAAGAAGGCTGTCTGCCCTCTAGGTTTAGAGGTGCAGAAGATACATGCATGCCCTAATGATTGCATCCTCTACCGCGGTGAGTACGAGGATTTGAACGCTTGCCCGGTATGTGGTGCATTGCGCTATAAGATCTGCCGCGATGACCCTGGTGATGTCGAGGGCCGGCGCCCCAGGAAGAAGATTCCTGCCAAGGTGATGTGGTATGCTCCTATAATACCACGGTTGAAACGTTTGTTCCAAAACAAAGAGCATGCCAAGGCGATGCGATGGCACAGAGAAGACCGTAAGAAAGACGGAAAGTTGAGAGTACCCGCTGACGGGTCGCAGTGGAGAAAAATCGAAAGAAAGTACGGGAAGGAGTTTGCAGATGACGCAAGGAGCGTATGGTTTGGTCTAAGCGCAGATGGCATTAATCCTTTTGGGGAGCAGAGCAGCAACCATAGCACCTGGCCTGTGACTCTATGTTTGTATAACCTTCCTCCTTGGTTGTGCATGAAGCGGAAGTTCATTATGATGCCAGTGCTCATCCAAGGCCCTAAGCAACCCGGTAACGACATTGATGTGTACCTAAGGCCATTAGTTGAAGAACTCTTACAACTGTGGAATGGAACAGGTGTATGTGCGTGGGATGAGCACATGGGGGAAGAATTTGACCTAAAGGCGTTGCTGTTCGTGACCATCAATGATTGGCCTGCTCTCAGTAACCTTTCAGGACAGACAAACAAGGGATACCGCGCATGCACGCACTGTTTGGACGATACCGACAGTATATATTTGGCTAATAAGAATGTGTACCTGGGACATCGTCGATTTCTTCCGAGCAGGCATCCCGTAAGAAAGAAAGGCAAGCATTTCAAAGGTGAGGCGGATCACCGGACGAAGCCTCGCCACCGTACTGGTGCTGATGTACATGATATGGTCAAGGATTTGAAGGTGGTCTTTGGAAAGGGTCCTGGTGGACAACCTGTTCCGAATGACGCTGACGGACGCGCACCCATGTGGAAGAAGAAATCTATATTTTGGGACCTGCCCTATTGGAAAGACCTCGAGGTCCGCTCCACAATCGACGTGATGCACGTGACGAAGAATCTTTGTGTGACCCTGCTCGGCTTCTTGGGCGTGTATGGGAAGACAAAAGATACACCTGAGGCACGGGAGGACCAGCAACGTATGCACGGAAAAGACGGCATACATCAGGGTCATGCAAGCTACGCTCTTACCAAAGAAGAGAAGGAAATCTTCTTTGAATGTCTGCTCAGTATTAAGGTACCGTCTAGCTTCTCGTCGAATATAAAGGGAATAATAAACATGTTAGAGAAAAAGTTCCAGAACCTAAAGTCTCATGACTGCCACGTGATTATGACGCAACTGCTTCCGGTTGCATTTAGGGGGCTTCTACCGGAAAACGTTCGATTAGCCATTGTGAAGCTATGTGCATTTCTCAATGCAATCTCTCAGAAGGTAATCGATCCAGAAATCATACCAAGGTTACAGAATGATTTGGTGCAATGTCTTGTCAGTTTCGAGTTGGTGTTCCCACCATCCTTCTTCAACATCATGACGCACGTCCTAGTTCACCTATGCGAAGAGATTAACGTTTTGGGTCCTATATTTCTACACAATATGTTCCCCTTTGAGAGGTTCATGGGAGTCTTAAAGAAATATGTTCATAACCGTGCTAGGCCAGAAGGAAGCATCTCCAAGGGCCGTCAAAATGAGGAGGTCATTGAGTTTTGTATTGACTTTATTCCTGACCTTAAGCCGATTGGTGTTCCTGAATCGCGGCATAAGGGCAGACTGGATGGAAAAGGCATGCTAGGAGGGGAACAAATAATATGTATGGACGGACATTCTCTCACCGAAGCACACTACACAGTTCTATAGAATTCCGCCTTGGTGGCTCCGTATATGGATGAACACAAAAATTTGCTACGCTCCAAACACCCGGAGCGGTCTGATGACTGGATTACACGTGAACAAACCAGGAGTTTCGCCAGCTGGTTGCAAGCACGTACCATGCATGCCACCTCTATTGAAGATGACCTGTACTTGCTGTCCCAGTTACCATCTTCGAATATAATGACTTTCAAAGGGTACGAGATAAATGGTAATACATTTTACACGATCGCCCAAGATAAGAAGAGCACCAACCAAAACAGTGGTGTCCGCTTTGATGCAGAAACCAAGACGGGAAAGGAAACATATTATGGTTATATACAGGACATATGGGAACTTGACTATCGACGTGGTTTGAAGGTCCCTTTGTTTCGGTGCAAATGGGTCAATATGACACGAGGCGGGGTAACGGAAGACCCGCAGTACGGAATGACAACAGTAGATCTCAACAATCTTGCGTATGCAGACGAACCATTCGTCCTAGCCAATGATGTGGCACAGGTTTTCTATGTGAAGGACATGTCTACCAAGCCAAGAAAAAGAAAAGATAAGGAAGCGAATGCATCGTACGATGAGTCAAAGCGGCACATAGTTCTTTCTGGGAAGAGAAACATCGTGGGAGTGGATGACAAGACAGACAAGTCAGAAGATTATGAAAAGTTTGATGAAATTGCTCCATTCACAGTGAATATTGACCCGAGCATCCCGTTAAATGATGAAGATTTTTCATGGCTACGACGCAAAGGGACACACGCGAAGAAAAAGTTTCATACCCAAAGATCTGGGATGTGATCGGCTTAACTATCATCACTTTCTTCTGTGTTTCACACCCAGGAGGGAATCTCTGTAATAGTTAGGGTAGCTAGTTATGTGTTTTGGCATTTGAAACGCGAAGAAATTTTATGTGCAAGCAAATTCTTTCATGCATTTACTAATTTTTTCAGCTAAATGACCCTAAAATTGAAAAGCATTTCAAATGAACTCAGAAAAGGATGAAAGTTGGCATGGTATCATAATTTCACCCACATAGCATGTGCAAAAAAGTAGAGAGGGTTACCGCAAAAACTGGATGCACTTCGTGTACAAAATGGACAATCTGTTTTGAAGTATCAGGGTTTCGGACGAAAACTCATCCGTTACAAAGGCATTTCATTTTTTAAATAACTTAAGCATTACCAAATTGAATATGATGATAAAACACACTAATATTAAACATAAGAAAAAAGAATCACTGGAAAATGTATTTTTAAAGTTAAGTTATTCACAAACTAGTGATTCACACAAATTTCAAATAATTCAAAATTTAAACTATTCAAATTTAAAAACTACCGGCACTAACTGAAAGTTTCTAAAAACAATCAAAAATATTCACAAAGAAACTCTAAATACAGAAAAAAACAACTAAAAATAAATAAAACAAAATAAATAAAGCAGAAAAGAAAAAACTAAATGAAAAAAGCCCACCTACCGGGCCACAGCGGCCTGCATACGACTAGAAACCCAACCTGTGGTTGGGCCAGGATGCAGGCCCGCAAGCCCAATAGGCCCCACAGGGCAGAGTAGCAAAGGTAGGCCCAGAAGGCCTGCTTTAGAGAGGAGCTCGAGACAGCAGCGGCGGCGGGGCTTATAAGCAGGTGTGAGCGCCCTTCGGCTAGCGAGGTGGGACTAAACTTCTGCGCCCCTCGCCTGGCAGCGCACACCCTTTAGTACCGGGTCGTGGCACCAACCGATACTAAAGGGGGGCCTTTAGTACCGGTTGGAGCCACCACCCGGTACTAAAGGGGGTCGCTTCCCGCCGCTTGGGCTAGCCAAAACAGACCTTTAGTACCGGTTGGTGGCTCCAACCGGTACTAAAGGTGCCTTCTATATATACAACACTTCGAAAAATTTCATTCTCCCCCTCTGTTTCTTCCCGATCGATCGACGCCGCCCCCGTCCTACGCCGCCCCCGTCGCGCACCGTTGCCGTCGCCGCCCCCATCCTCGTCGCCGCCCTCATCCCCGTCGCCGCCCCTGTCCCCGTCGCCGCCCCCGTCGCCGTCGCCGCCCCGGGCCCGTCCCCGTCCCCGTCGCGCCGTCCCCGCGTCGCCGCCCCGTCACGCCCCGGGCCGTCGCCTCGCCGTCGCCGTCGCCCCGCTGTGAGCTCTCCCCCTCTAACCCCTCTCCGATCCCTCGCCCCCAGTGGCCGCCGCCCCTCCCCGAGCCCATACACACACACAAGCATGAACACACACACACACACGCACATTTCCTTAATTAAGTTAATTAGTATATACGTATTTTGTATGTTTAATTAGTTTAGATTTTTCAGATTATTATTTTTTCACTAGTATATATGTATGAATGCATGTTAGATGGACATAATTAGTGTTTAATTAGTATGGAATTTTTTTATATAATGTTGTTTTTCTGTTTTTAATGGATGTATAGAAGTTGTTTTTTTCTGTTTTTAGTGTTAGATGCTTAATTAGTATGAAATAGTATATAGAATTTTGACATATGCAATGATAGCATAATTAGTGTTACATTTGCATATAGTATTTGTTGTCGACGATGCCCGGCCCGCATCCTCGCCGTCGACTCGTTCACGACGACGTCCTGCTTCAGAGGACCCATGTCCAGGACTGGGCTCCGCCGGGCTGGCACTGGGAGGTGCTACCTTCAGGGGCGCGACGCTTGGTGAGGAACCCGGCCCCGGGTCCCGTCGTCGACCCTCATCTCCTTTGGTGGCATTCGCGTGGGCCACTTTCGGTGCGGAGGGAGCTGGCCCCGCCGGAGGTGGTACGTCGCTGTGTCAGGGAGGAGGACGAGCACGTCCATCGCTACATGGCTGCTATGGACGTCAGGTTCTCCAATACCTGGCAGGTTCTTTGGGGAGATCACCCGAGCTATGATCCAGTGATGGTTCCTTCACTTTGGTTGTCCACCGCCAAGGATGGAGAAAGCTAGCAAATCCACGTCCAGATGTTACTTTTGTCGACGAGAATCAAAAAAATCTGCTTTGGGATACTCTCATGGAACATTTCACCCTACCAGATAATTTCACAGAAGCAGATGTGTGGAAAGTCAAGGACGCTGCTTTTAGGAAGATGGCGGTTGCATTCAAGAACCACAAGAGAATGACGTGGGAGAAGTACGTCAAGGGAGGAAGGAAGACTCCAGTATTCGAGGAGATACTAGAGAATCAAAGTGCTCATTGGGACGATTTCGTGAAATTCAAGGATTCAGAATTAGGTAAGGAATGGTCGAGAATAAACAAGAAGAATGCCGAAAAAAAGGATAAGTTCCATAAGCTGGGGCCAGGTGGCTACGCGGTGGCAATGCCTAAGTGGGATAAGTCTGAGAAAGAGATGGAGGATGCAGGTGTCACTCCGGTTACTAAGAGCTGGCCCCCAGGTGCAGGACTTGGTTCTATGCGCATGGGGGGGAGTTGGACCCGAAGACAGGCAATGTTTCGACGAAGGCATGTCTGAACGGAGCCGACGATGCGCTACTTGTTGCAATAGAAGAGGCTCGATCGGGGGTGTTCCAGCCCAACAGAGAGAACGACGAGCTTACGCGTGCCTTGGGAAATCCTGAACACCCGGGAAGAACACGAGGCAAGGGCGCTCTTCCGTGGTATGAGGGGCTTTCGGACTGGAACGCCGACTACAGAACCCGTGCGAGAAAGAAGATTGCGGAGGAGAAGAAGAGGAAGATGGAGGAGGAGCAGAGGAAGCGGGACTATGAATGCCTTCAAGGCCTAGAAGCAAGTCAAGCGGAATTGGCAGCTAAATTCCAGCGGCAGCAGGAGCAGATCGACTCACTTAGCCAGCAAAGGGGGTCTCAGCATCTGCACAGCTAGCGGATGATCCAGCATTGGATACCACCGCCCCATCCATGCCGAGAAGCAGCGTGGGTTCCACCCCGGGCGACGCAGTAGTGCTGGATAGATACCCCGTGGATGACATCACGGAGAACACTAACTGCGAGCTACACTTCAAAATGAAGAACATATCCATGAAGGTGGCCGACGCCGTTGCTTTTTCAAATTCCCCCGAGGCAATCTTCCATTGCAACCCGATTCCAGCGGGCTATGCTCATGTCTTGGTTGATGAGGTGGTGGACCCATATTCGGAGCTACAGCTTGACATTCCTGGAGGTGACGACGAGCACACATTGGGAGAGGCCATACATCGTGTCATCCTATGGAGAAATGATTGCATCATCTTTCGAAGGCCACCGACACCGCGTCACCCGACTCCTCGTCGAAGTCCGCCACCGAGTCAGCAGACTCCCGCTCCTCCAAGTCCACCAACGCGTGAGGCCACTCCTCCTCCTCCAAGTCCGGCAAAGTGTCAGGCCACTCCTCCTCCAAGTCCGACACAGCGTCAGACGTCCACTCCTCCTCCAAGTCCGGCACAACCTCAGGCCACTGCAAGTCCGGCACAGCTTCAGGCCACTCCTCCTCGTCCAACTCAGCCCCGTCAGCCGTCTCCGCTGCCTCAGCAATCGCAGAAGAGACACCCCGCAGCTATGGTGCGTAGCGGTACGAGTCGAGGTCATAGTACAGGAAGTACAGGCGGAGGCAAGCAATATAAATATGGTCCAAACCTCACTACTCCTCTTCCTGTGAGGGCTTACGACAGGACCGAGGAGCAAACCAATGCCATAGTGCAGGCAGAAGTCGACGCCCATTTTGGACCGAAACCGTCACCGCCGCCAAGGGAGAAAGTGCCTGTGGAAGTAGTTGACCACTTCATTCGTATGGCTCAACCACCAGCTCCTAAGCTTGTTGACTCAGACTATGAGCGCCACATCAGGAAGTTACATCGACGACGTCTACAGAAGGAGGCGCCACATCAGAAACAACAAGCAGCTGTCAAAAAATGCGGGAAAACCGTTGCCCAGCTGGGAAAACAGGCGGCGCAATCGATCCCCCCGCTTGTTGTGCCGCCAACAACACGTGACAGTACGCGCGCCCAATATTATTGTGGCCAAACAGTTTACGTTCCCGAGGTGGGCGATGTGGTAATAACCCAGGAGCATATAATGCAGGCTGAAGAACTCAAGATCACCGTTGGACAACTCCTCGAGATCGAGGACATGCCTGGGATTACAGAGGAGGAAATAAAACGGAAATATGTCCGGGGCCAACCTTTGGTCGAGCCAGAAGATGTCAACAAGCTCCCAACGAGAATGTATGAATTGCATCAATGGTACATGGACATTACTAAGAGATCCAATCGAGAGTCCCTCATGGTGAATGTCAAGAAGGATGATTACTACCATGAGAAAGCTGTGGCCGTTGAGTATCCTGAACTGTTTCAGTTATACAATCAAGACGCACTCGACAAATCTATCGTTAGTTGCTATTGTCTGTAAGTGATTTATTTCTGTAATTTAGGTCTCAAGCTAGCTGTAGTGATCCTTTTGATCAATCATTACCTGTAATTATCCTCACTATATTCTTTTCTGTGGTATTATGCAGGATGAAGATGTATGAAATGAGAAAAGGTGGACGCTATGGCATTGGGTTCATTGACCCAAACACCGTTAATGAATACACATGGAAAATGAACAAGCATCAAGAAAAAAAGGTAGAGGACAGCATGCTAGAGTTCTTGAAGCGCCTCAAATACAATGAAGATATACTACTTCCTTACAACTTCTAGTGAGTCACACTTTCTTATACTACAAATTCTCTGTTTTTGCCTACTAGCTAGCTACATGTTTTTGCTTACATATGCCCGCTTAATTAAGACATGCAAACATGTGTGCATGCAGATTTCACTGAATCTTGTGTATCATTAAAGTTGACGCCGGAACAGTTGAAATACTGGACTCGCTACTCAAAGCAAATAGTGACTATAACATCTTGTTTGGGATAGTCAACAGGTAATTTCAATCATTATTAACTATATATCTTGGCCTATTTAGTTCGTCATTAATTTCATGATATGAACTATTTAATAACCCCTTTATTCATTTTCTTTGTCGGCGGGCAGGGCTTGGGCAAGGTTCATCAGCGTCACGGAAGGCGAATGGAAACCAAAGCTGAAATGGTTTCGATCCAAGGTAAGTAATTAAGTAGTACTAGCTAGCTAGCTAGCTGCCATCTCTTTAATTATCATGCTTGATTAATTATTATCTGATCAAATTAAATTCCATTCTTGTAATAAAGGCCCTGAAGCAGGCGCAGGGGACTGATCTGTGTGCATTCTGCGTTTGCGAGCATGATGGCATCCGAAAGGAGCAGATCTCAAAGACAGGAATGGGTACGCTTGTCAGAACACTATTCACAATTTTTACACCATTATCAATATCTAGTCACACAACTAATACACATGCATATTGATCTCCTTCTTAAGAGTTCAAAGAGGTGCGGGACAAGCTCCTACCAACGGAGCGCGTAGAAGCACTTCAAGAGGAAATAGCGGGATTTTTGCTCGACCAGGTCATAAATCCAAAGGGAGAATACTATTACCCGCTACTGCCCCCATGAACCACTTCCAATTGTCATCGTGCTCCGAAGGCACCAATTAGGCTAATGCCACTGGCTCCGAAGGCAACATGCATATGTAGGAGAAATTGTATATAGCTATACATGTGTGTATGTGTAAATTAATATGGTGGTTTGTGAGACATTGATGATATATATATGATTGGTTCTACTAGAAATTCTATTTATATATATATATATGCATAACGTGTATAATGTGTAGTACCGTAAAATACCAGCAAACGAAAAAGAATTAAAATGGAAAACACAAAATTAAATGAAAAAGAAATCATAAAACCAAAGACCCCACAACCATTTAGTACCGGTTGGTGTTACCAACCGGTACTAAAGGGCTCCCGGCCCCCGGAGCTGGCTCGTGCCACGTGGATCCCCTTTAGCACCGGTTCGTGCTGAACCGGTACTAAAGGGGGGGGCCTTTAGTGCCGAAACTTTAGTGCCGGTTTAGGAACCGGCACTAAAGGGCCTTACGAACCGGTGCTATTGCCCGGTTCTGCACTAGTGCAGGTCTAGAAGTGTGGTGGCGGGTGCCAACACCCGGCACGCGTCTGCGGAGTGTGACCCCCTTCACGGACGGCACCGCCGCCGGCACCTGGAGGGGGGTAACGGCCGCGTCGGGTCGACACGGAGGGAATCTTGCGGTGGGTTTGGCCCGGACCTTGTTCCGAAGTGTTCCTATGAGCTGACCTACCACAACCGGGTGGAGAGGTCCGTTGGTCAAAGCCCGTCCGGTGAAAGTCAAACGGTTAGATCTCTTGTTCAACTGCTGCAGGGTTTGGCGGGACGGGGCCTTGGGGGGTAGCAACGCCACCAGAGCATCGCGCGGGGCCCTCATACATGCCTTAAGGTGTGGTGGCATGTCTGAAGAGATAGCACGCGGCTCCGGGGTGTGGCCCCCCTCACGAACGACGATGACACGGTATAGTAACCGTTCTTCGGTAATGGTGCGGCGTGAATATTATTGAATACTTTGAGTGCGATAAAATCATGATTTTCTTACACGGCGTGGGAACATGTGATATAGGACGGATGGTAATTTTTCATAATTTTTGGTGATGCAGAAATATCTGAACAGTTCCCTCTACGCGGTTTGCTTTTGCGTGTCTACGATTGTGGCCGGCGGCCTTCGGGGGCTAGCCAAGCCGCCAAATCTTGCCTCGAGGCCTCTTACAGGTCTAGAAGTGTGGTTGCGGGTGCCAACACCCGGCACGCGTCTCCGGAGTGTGACCCCTTCACGGACGGCACCGCCGCCGGCACCTGGAGGGGGGAAACGGCCGTGTTGGGTCGACACTGAGGGAATCTTGCGGTGGGTTTGACCCGGACCTTGTTCCGAAGTGTTCCTATGAGTTGACCTACCACAACCGGGTGGAGAGGTCCATTAGTCAAAGCCATACCGGCGAAAGTCAAAGGGTTAGTTCTCCTGGTCAACCGCTCCAGGGTTTGGCGGGACGGGTGCCTTGGGGGGTAGCAATGCCACCGGAGCATCGTCCGCGGACCTCATACATGCCATAATTTGTTGTGGTGGCATGTTTGAGGAGGCAGCACACGGCTCCGGGTGTGGCCCCCCTCACAGACAGCAATGACATGGTATAATAATCGTTCTGCGGTAACGGTGCGGCGTGAATATTATTGAACATTCAGAGCACGATAAAATCATGATTTTCTTACACGGCGTGGGCACATGTGATATAGGACGTATGGTAGTTTTTTCATAATTTTTGGTGATGCAGAAGTATATGAACAATTCCCTCTATGCGGATTGATCTTCGCGTGTCTACGATTGTGACCTGCGGCTTTCGGGGGCTAGCCATGCCGCCAAATCCGCAAAATCTTGCGTTGGGGCCTCATAGACGTCTAGAAGTGTGCTGGCGGGTATGCTAGGGTATCGAAAGAGTCATGAAAATATTAAAGTGGCGTTAAATTAAGAATTTTACAAATAAGACCGATGAAAACTAGTCGACAGAAAACAGGTTAGAATAATAATACTAATTAAGTAGTAAATATAAATGCAATGAAAACCATCTTAAACTAATTTCGCACAAATGTTACGTGGTGCAAAAAATCTACAAAAATGTAAGCTTAGTGCTTTCATCGGGCACACGGCTTATATGTCCTATAAGCCGAGTGCCTTCTTCGGGCACACAGCTTATATGTCATATAAGCCAAGTGCCTGCTTCAGACACACGGCTTATAGGTTGCTCCGTGACAGCGCCGTCATCCACTGCTGTTGCAGACACGTGGCAGATGTCTTTGCCGAGTGTGTGTTGTAAGCCGGATGACTTTTCACGTAGATACCGTGTGTGTCATATAAGCCGTGAGCTTTTCTGCGGTACTCGGCTTATAGATGACCATAAGCCGAGTTCTGATTATTTACCGGGTGTTTTTTTCTCCAGACTCGGCTTAGAGAAGCATAAGCCGGGTGCCCGAAAAAAAGCACTCGGCTTATATGCCAACACACGGGAAACCGGGATTTTTTCTCCATACCTTCATTTTGTCTCAGGTGTGTTAAACATTGTCTTCCTCAGTTCCAACTTCACTGATGTAGGTAGGGCTGGGCGAGAAAGGGTCCCCTCTTGCCTATTAGTAACCGGTTGCATGCGTGCGCGTGTGGCGGCGGGGATCGATCCGAGCGAGTGATAGGGGATCGAGCACACGCTCTATGGTACGTGGGATGTTGCTGGGCCAGGTCGCCTGGTTTGGCCTATTAGGCCAGCTGGCTGCAGGAAAAATGTTGGGGAGAGGGAGGAAGAAATGGGCCGGCCTGGTTTTAGATAAAAGAAAGGATTTACTTTTTTCATTTTAGTTCCCAATACATCTTTCTTTCATCAAGCACTTGATGACTAGCGCATGTACATATTTCTTTGGGTCTGTCTAGGACACATCTAACCTGATGTCCACTATGTTTGTGTTCCATTTTTTTGTCTCAACTTTTTTTATTTGTTCCTTGTTGCTGCGTTATTTGTGAAAATTTAGATGTGACATCCTTAAAAAATATTTAGATGTGAATTAGACAAACTGTATTTCTTTCATCAAAGCACCGGCTGACCAGGCGCACAAGTTGATATCTATCTATCCATTCCAAAAAGAAAAAAAAACGAATGATCTTGACCAGGCGTCTCCCAGCAGCCGCCTAGCGCACATACGAGCGTCGATCAATCCGTTTCCATGAAAAACACTTTCGATCAATCCGTTCAAAAAAAAAAGGGACTTCATCGAAGCGATGAAAAAAGAATTGTGTGTGTCTAGATCAATCTCTCACGACCTGCCATCTCGACGTTAAGGCTGCCGCCAATTGACCTAGCACCTGCCTGTGCTAAAACTTAGGATCCGTTTTTGAATCAATAGTCCCACATCGCCTTTTTACACAAAATTCTACTAGCTTATATACGTTGGGAGTTGTGAGAATCAACTGACGAGGCATTAACAGATAGAGGCGGAGATATGGGTCTGTTACCCAAGAGAAAACAAAAAACGAAGCAATTAATTATCCTGGCCACACACGAGCTTGGGCGATTTCATGGGAAAACCATGACCAAACCAAAACAAGCTTCGGTAGATATTCTGGGAAAAATATATAGCCCAAATGAAAGCACAACCAATCAAAAGAAGCGCAGCCATATTATCTATACAAAGAAGACTTTTAGGAAACTTTAGCGTCGCTGTAAACCTATCCGTCGCCATGGCGACTAGGGTTTTCTTTACTCCGGCGGCTCTGGCGTCGTTGAGTTTTCCCTTACCTGTCTGGTACATGATCTGCGCTGGTCTCCTAGCGCCATCCCTCGGGTAGAACAAGGGTACGGCTGGTCCGTCCGCCCGGCCTTGGGGTTTTGGCGACAACGGAGACGACGGCAGTGTCAGATCGCCTCGGAGGTTTTCACTTACGTGGAGTTTGGATGCCATGATTGCATCGGATTTGAGTCCAGCGGGCCAAGCGAGGAAGGAGCTAACTGGAGCTGACGCTCAGCCTGGTACAACTGTAGGCAAAGTCTTGGTGTTGCCGGACCTGGTTTTGCTAGCTAGCACCACGGTGCCAAGTCAGGTATATCACGTGGGGAAGGAACTGCTGGCCAGGACTGATCTGAACATGACAGTATCAACGACAATGAAAGATGCACGTAGCTTGGGGCCGTCCACCAATCAGGATAATGGTACGCCGGCGGCAGCGGCGTACGTTTATGCGAGTACACTTGCAGCCATGGTGGCAGCAGCGGAAGAAGTTGAAGGAGGGAGGAACACAAAGAATTGTTGGCGCCGCCTCCTTGCAGCGCCGCTTCTTCTTCCTCCCTCTCGTTGCATCTCACAACTCTCCTAAGGTTTCTCTCTTCCCTTCTCTCACAAATACACACATGGTGATGAACTCTACACACACACGCTTATACACCAAGGTAGAACACACAGGCTTTGCCGAGACTCTCCCTTGGCACCCACAAGCACTACATTGTTTTCTCAGCCCGCACGGCCTCATTTCCATTCAACTCAAAGTAGTATATATACACAAGGGAAATACCCAATGATTCCTGGGTACACAAGGTTTAGGCACTCCTGGCATGCACTTCACGCCACCACTAGAGCCACTACTCCACTAGTTTCTCCATGATCCACATGACTCTGCATGCAGCTAACTAACTAGACTCAGCTCGGCTACTACCTCCACCAAGCTAACTAACTAACCACACTGCATGCATGCGGACTAAACTGATTCGCCAATTCCCTCCGTTAGTACTAGTACACCCTGTTGGCCTCAGCACTTGCACCGCAGCTGCGCAACGTCCCGCACGTCCCGCGTGCACCAGTCGCGCCCGACCAGCCCGACCGCACCAGACGCCGTGGCTTATTCCAACACACAATTCCTAAGCCACGGCCTCGCCATTGCCGGAGTAGCTTATGTCGATGTCGTCGCCACGACCGTGACCCAGCCCGCGGACCCGATCTGGCGCATTGACGCATGTCGCACCGTGCTTCGTCACGTCTCCGGCGACACACGCCGAGCTCCTTCTCCGCCGGTGACACACGCCGCAGCTTCTCTTCCTGGCGCACTGACGCCACCGGCCGCAACTACGGCCGATTTCCTCAAGCACGAACTCGAGCCACATCTGTTACAACGCATACCGGGGGTTCTTATACCCTGGGGCGCGCAAGGGCATGTACCCTACGCCCCAGTCCATGCCGAGCGCCTGGTCCGGGCCGCTCTGCCCACTCCCGCGACATGCACACACACGTCCGGGTCGTGCGAGCCCGCCTAGGACCAACTCCACGCTCCCCCCGATCTCGCCAACAGAACGCACACAAGATGCACTCGTGCACGGACACGCCCGTGCACACCACACGCACGACCCGCCGTGGACCGGACGCGCCCAGCGCACCCGACGCGCGCCCATACACGCGCACGACGCGACAAGCTCATCGCCATGGTTGCTGCCGTCCGACGCCACCGTGTGCTTCCAGCACGAGCCGCCGCAGATGTCGTGCAACGCGGCCACCTCGCCGGCCGCTGTCGCGCACCGCCGCCGTTGCAGCTACCGCCGCGCTGCGCCCCTTCGAGCGCCACTCACTGCCGCTGCCGAAACCCGCAGCTCCGTGCGCTGCCGTGCCGCGTCTCCGTGCCTCGCCCCACTGCGCTCTCCGCGCGCCGCAGCCTCCATGTTCGTTGCGCGCTCCGCGGACGCCGCCGCGCGCCACGGCCGCAACTCGAACTTGGCTCTGAATACCAATTGTTGGCGCTGCCCCCTTGCAGCGCCGCTTCTTCTTCCTCCCTCTCGTTGCATCTCACAACTCTCCTAAGGTTTCTCTCTTCCCTTCTCTCACAAACACACACATGGTGATGAACTCTACACACACACACGCATATACACCAAGGTAGAACACACAGGCTTTGCCGAGACTCTCCCTTGGCACCCACAAGCACTACATTCTTTTCTCAGGCCGCACGGCCTCATTTCCATTCAACTCAAAGTAGTATATATACACAAGGTTTAGGCACTCCTGGCATGCACTTCACGCCACCACTAGAGCCACTACTCCACTAGTTTCTCCATGATCCACATGACTCTGCATGCAGCTAACTAACTTGACTCAGCTCGGCTACTACCTCCACCAAGCTAACTAACTAACCACACTGCATGCATGCGGACTAAACTGATTCGCCAATTCCCTCGGTTAGTACTAGTACACCCTGTTGGCCTCAGCACTTGCACCGCAGCTTCACGCAGCACACACACTCGCCACGGCGCAACGTCCCGCACGTCCCGCGTGCACCCGTCGCGCCCGATCAGCCCGACCGCACCAGACGCCGTGGCTTATTCCAACAAGAATGGGACATCGGCGGGCTCCTCTTGGGAGCACCGGCGGACGCAATGGGTATCATCAGCTGGAATTGTCGGGGTGTGGGCAAAGCCTCGATAATTCGCGAACTTCGTGAGATCGCGAAGAAATTTGTCCCTACTTTGCTTTGTATAGTAGAAACACAAGTTGACAAGGCAAGGGTGGAGAGTTTAGCTAGTTCTATTGGATTTGATAAATGCTATGCTGTTAGCAGTGTTGGTAGGAGTGTTGGTAGGAGCGGAAGAATTGGATTGTTTTGGAATAATGCAATAGATGTTGAACCTTTGGGATACTCTGACTATCATCTTGCTTGTGCTGTGAGGGAGCCGGGTTTTAACCCATGGAGACTAACAGTGATTTACGGGGAGGCCCAAACGCATCTCCGTTATTAGACGTGGGACACAATGAAAAACATTGCAAGTTCAAGCACCCTCCCGTGGCTCTGTATGGGCGATTTTAATGAAGTCTTACGTCCGGAGGAACATGAAGGGATAGGAGAACGAAGCAATGCTCAGATCCAAGGATTTCGGGATGTGATTGACATTTGCATGTTGATGGACATTGGGTTCAAAGGACGATTTTGGATGTTTGAGAAGAAGGTTTCAGGAGGCACTTGCACGCGGGTTCGGCTGGATAGGGCTCTTGGATCTACCCAATGGTGTGCTCAATTTCCTTTCGCATCACTGAACGATTTAACGGCGGCAACTTCGGATCATGGCCCTATCCAGCTAGAGTTTAACAGAAATGTTGATATGCGGACGGCAAGCAACAAAATCTTCCGTTATGAGGTAGCATGGGAGACTCATGAGAATCTAAAGGAGACAATAATGTCGGCTTGGTCTTCTACGGCGGCGAGCACACGAGCAGAGGAGATCAAACATAAGCTATCTAACCTATCTAGCAGCTTGCAAAGCTGGGATAGGAGGACCTTTGGCTCGGCCCGGAGGGAGATGAAGGGTTTAAAGAAGAAGCTGGAGGAGCTCCGCAGCAGCCCTGATCGCACGGGCCTGAGTCACGCAGAACAGAAGATCAATGAATGCTTAGTTGAGCTCTATCACAGAGAAGAGATACTATTGCGACAGCGATCGAGAATACAGTGGCTATCTGCGGGTGACAGAAACATAATTTTTTTTTCATATGAGGGCAAGCATGAAGAGGAAGAAGAACATGATCAGGGATCTGATGAATTCTTTAGGGATACAGATTGGTGATCCAGCGGAGCTTAAATCCATGGTAACGGAATTTTATAAAACTCTTTACACCTCGGAGGGTGTGAATGATATGGAGGCAGTGCTCAACCATGTACCCATGAAAGTTACCAGGGAGATGAATGCAAGTTTATGTGTAAATTATAGAGAGGAAGAGGTGAAAACAGCGTTGTTTCAGATGTTCCCAACTAAATCACCTGGGCCAGATGGCTTTCCTGCGCATTTTTATCAGAGGCACTGGGATGTATGTGGTGAAGAGGTGACAAAGGCTGTTCTGCGTATTGTCAGAGGGGAGGAAAGTGCAGAATGTATCAATGAAATTTTTCTGCTACTTATTCCAAAGGTAATGAGCCCATCTTTGTTATCTTAATTCCGCCTCATTAGTTTGTGTAATGTTTTGTACAAAATTGCCTCCAAGGTTTTGGCAAACAGGTTGAAGCAGATTTTACCAGACATAATTTCAGAAGAACAGTCAGCCTTTGTGCCAGGGAGACTGATAACTGACAACATATTACTGCTTATGAGTGTCTACACTTTATGAAGAGGAGCAAGTCAAAGAATAACAGCCATTGTGCTTTAAAACTTGACATGATGAAGGCCTATGACAGGCTTGAATGGGACTATCTTCAGGCAATGATGGTAAAGCTTGGCTTTGCACAGCCATGGGTAAATGTGGTTATGAATATGATCGAGTCAATCTCATTTTCAGTGAAGTTGGAACAGATTATTGATAATAACACATTACTATAGCTTCATATTTTAGGCTGTTGGATCTTGCTCCCTTGACTCCCCACCATTTTGATTATATTTTTCATGGCCCCGGCCCAGGATAAAGACCATGAACAAGGTAACATGAGTGGTCACAACATCAGCAACAAATCCTTTCAAAGATGCGAGGGCTGCGATGCAAATTGCTGTTGGTGTCATATGGATGATACCCAGAAATTATTTTTCCAAGTGCATGGCTGGCAATTTCAAAGAGGAAATGGCAAGCCGTCGTGCATCGATACCCTATCTCTCGTTTGGATTGAATGCTATCCTGGTCAGAATGATAATTTTGTTGTTTGCTTGTTCCTGTAGGCCATGCCACAGAGGTTTGTGGAGAATTTCAAAGGTCAGATCTATAAAGCTATCAAGCTAGAAGCTCCTCAGCTGTAGTTCAGATCATAGGCTTGCTATAATTCTCTTTTAAGATTCAAAATTTTAGTCCAGATCGTAGGCTTTCTATGATTCTCTTTTACGATTCAGAAATTTAATCGAGGAGTCCTTGGCTATGTCCAGCGGTTATCATACATCATCCTCACCTGATAATTTTTTTTGTGGATGCTTGAGTGTACAAAATTTAGTCTCTCATTGTCCATCGTCTCTAGACGTACCTTTCATGACATATGTTTAGTTTCAGCCAGTGTATTAGAAGCGGAACATTAGCACTAATTTGGACTGTATAAACATGTAGACAATTGCATAAGTCGGATTAGTGCGCACACTCACGCCCAAGAGGCGCGCCCAGCCTCTAGTAAACCAATTAAGCTACGCGTAAAGGGCAGCCAATCAACTATGCCACATGGCGCAAGCTGGTTCGTCGCAGTGAGAAATCTTTTGAATTTTTTTAGATGAAGGTGTGGATTATTTTTTAAATGTATTTTTAGGCCCATTAAGCTACACATAAAGGGCGGCCAACCAGTTATGCCACGTGGCACAAGCTGGCTGGCCGTGGTGAGAAATCTTTTGAATTTTTTTAGATGAAGGTGTGGATTAGTTTTAAATGTATTTTTTTAGATAAAGGTGATGACCTCTGGTATTTTATAAATGAAGAGTTATGCAAAGCGGCACCCGTTGGTAGGCTGCAGTGGTAATATTTTCTTTTTTTACTTCTTTTTTTAGATGAAGGTGATGATTTTTTTTCTGAGATGCTTTCTTAGACGGAGGCAATAACTCTATGTATTTTTTGTCAATAAAAACGTGCACACAGCTTCCACTCAAACGGCGTCACAGGGTGACGCCTCAATCACTAGTAGGCGTATATAGACAAGACGCACGCACTAGAAAAGAGAAGTGCGCGCACTTCGTCGTTGGCTAGGACCATGACTTAGGGCCGACTCCAGAAATTCGGGGCCCTGGGGCGAAAATCAAAATTGGGCCCAAAACTTCAAAAAGAGTCATAGATCTTCAAATAATTCAGAATATCAAGAGGGTCCATAGATTTTTGAAGTGAATTCAGGACAAAAATTAGCTCGCAACACAATTCAGAGAGATCAAATTTTGAAATTTACCAAGTACAGGGATAAAATTAAGTATACCTAATGGCAGCCTGGCGATCGCCGATGGCGGAACCGCGGACGCGGAAGGCAGCAGCGGTCAACTTTCCGGGCGAGCGACTGGCGGACCTTGGAAGGCAGCAGGGGACGGCGTCTTGGGCGACTAGCGGAACCAGCAGGCGGGTGATTGGAGGAAGGCAGGACCGCAGGAGATGAGACGACATCTACTCGTGGCGGAAGCAGGCGAACCGGCGGCGTGTTAGTGATCGATGGGATTCAGGAACACTCGATAGATACGTGAATAAGCAGTTAGCGGGCCTCGTGGGCTAGATTTTTGTTGCTGCGTACGCTGCTTAGGCCTTGCCGCTGCATTAATGGCAAAATGTGATTAAATCTGTATACATAATATATTATTAATACCTAGTAATTTGGGGCCCCAAATTTTTAGGGGCCCTGTGCGGTCGCTCACCTTGGCCACCTCCAACGACGGGGCCTCTAAATCCACGCGCACACTGTCAGCAGATGGAAGACGGCGGCGTCCATGTCCACGGGGCTGCTTTCGATCCAGGCCACGCGGCCACCATGTCCTGTCCATGTCTAGCACATCACAGCATGCATGCACAACGGTACAACTGTACAAAGACATACGTACAATGGTACAAGAAAAAGCAAGTACCCATACAAAGGAAAGAAAAAGCCATACGCACAACAGTACAAGCTAGCTTCAAACCTTTTTTTTCTTTTTTTCTTTTTTTTCGAAAAGGGATCTCCCCGGCCTCTGCATCAAAATGATGCATACGGCCATTTTATTAACCAAATAACAAAAAGTGCCAACAAGGTTCCACAGTCTCCAGCCAGACAAAAGCAAAGGATAAATGCAGCTCACACAGAGCGACAGACGGCTAGATACACAAACTAGCCCGAAAAAGATGCCACAACCGGCTGGCTAAAAATAGATAGGGAAACTAATTGCCTATCCTATTACATGACCGCCATCCAAACCGGTTGAAGATATCCCGAGCTACCATCTCCCAACGGATAGATCCAGTAACCAAATGCTCCCTAGCCTCCATCAGAGTGAGTAGCGACCACGAACGGATCAGTGCCGTAGCTCGGAAAATAACCTGCAAAAAATGAATCCGTGACGTTCTGTTAAAAACCAAATCATTTCTGCAATTCCAGATAGTCCATAACAAAGCGCAAACTCCAACCCGAATATGTCTTGCTAATGCAGGCTCAACCCCATTAAGCCATGTCTCAAATAAAGTATTGACCCAAGTCGGTGGAGTAATATTAAAAGCAATATGGACCGTCCGCCAAAGAACTTTGGCCAACGGGCAATCAAAGAATAAATGCTTAATCGTCTCATCCAGATCACAGAAACTACACCTAGTAGGTCCTGTCCAATTGCGTTTAATCAAGTTGTCCTTTGTTAAAATAACTTGTTTATGGACAAACCACATAAACACTTTAATTTTTAAAGGAATTTTGACAGCCCAAACATACTTGAAATTGGAATAGCATTCGAATTAATAACATCAATATACATTGATTTAACTGTAAATACTCCAGAGCTAGTCAACTTCCAGCGCAATATATCGGGTTGGTGAGAAAGTTGAACCTCCATCAGTCTCCTAACTAGATGGAGCCATTCTTCCCAACGATTGCCCGCTAGCGACCGTCGAAACTGAATATTAAGGGGGACAGATTGGAATACCGTTGCCACGAACACCTCGTCTCATTGAGCAATCCGATATAAAGACGGATATTGAATGGCTAAAGGTGATTCACCAAGCCAAGTATCCTCCCAGAGACGTGTACTTGTACCGTTTCCAATAACAAATCTCGTCCTATTGAACATAGATTGTTTGACTTTCATTAGTCCTTTCCAGAAAGGCGAATCAGTCGGCCTGACTGCGACCTGGGACAATGTTTTAGTCTGGAGGTACTTGTTGCGGAGGATCTGCGCCCACATGGCCTCAGTCCCGGAAGACAGCTTCCACAACCACTTACTAAGAAGGCATCTGTTCTTAACTTCAAGATTTTCAATACCAAGACCCCCTAGGTCTTTCGGTCTACAGATGATGTCCCATTTAGCAAGCCGGTATTTTCTTTTAAGTTCATCACCCTGCCAAAAGAAACGCGACCGATAGAAGTCCAGTCGTTTCCTAACACCAACTGGGACCTCAAAGAAAGATAAGAGAAACATAGGCATACTCGTGAGCACCGAATTAATCAATATCCTCCGTATGACATGAGCTTACCCTTCCAACAGCTCAGTTTTTTCTCAAATCGATCCTCGATGCACTTCCATTCTCTGTTTGTAAGCCTACGATGGTGAATCGGAATACCAAGGTAAGAGAAGGGTAAACTCCCCAACTCGCACCCAAACAATTGCCTGTAAGACTCCTGGTCGACTTTGGCTCTACCAAAGCAGAACAACTCGCTCTTATGAAAGTTAATCTTTAACCCGGTCAATTATTCAAATAGGCATAACACTAGCTTCATATTTCTCGCCTTGGCCAAATCATGCTCCATAAAGATGATTGTATCATCGGCGTACTGAAGGATGGAAACACCTCGCTCAACAAGATGAGGTACCAACCCACCCACTTGACCATTCTCCTTAGCCCTTCCTATCAAAATTGCTAACATATCCACCACAATGTTAAACAGGATAGGGGACATCGGATCTCCTTGTCTTAGGCCTTTATGTGTCTGGAAGTAATGACCTATGTCGTCATTCACTTTAATTCCCACACTTCCTTTTTGCGTGAAGGACTCGACCTGTCGGCGCCAGGCTTCATCAAAACCTTTCATACGCAGTGCCTGTTGGAGGAATGGCCACTTAACCTTATCGTACGCTTTTTCGAAATCCACCTTAAAAATTACTCCATCTAATTTTTTGGAATGGATTTCATGGAGCGTCTCATGAAGAACAACCACCCCTTCAAGGATGTTCCTGTCCGGCATGAAAGCAGTTTGGGATTGCTGCACCACAGACTGCGCAATCTGTGTGAGCCTATTAGTCCCGACCTTGGTGAAGATTTTGAAACTAACATTGAGGAGGCAGATCGGTCTGAACTGCTCAATCCTCACAGCATCCGTTTTCTTCGGGAGCAATGTGATAGTTCCAAAATTCAAGTGAAATAACTGAAGCTGTCCAGAGAATAAATCATGAAATATCGGTAGAAAATCCCCCTTAATAATATGCCAGCACTTTTTATAGAACTCAGCCGGGAACCCATCCGGACCGGGAGCCTTATTATTTTTCATTTGTGCAATAGCATCTAACACCTCCTTTTCTGAGAACGGAGCAACCAGGATATCATTATCAGCAGCAGACAATTGAGGCACGTCCTCGATCCTGGACTCATCGAGGGACACACAATTGTCCTCCGGCGGTCCAAATAACTGTCTATAGTATTCGGTAATATAGGTTTTGAGATTATCCTGACCTAAAATAGTGCCCTCATCCTGCTCTAGCTGAAAGATCCGCTTCTTTCTGTGCTTACCATTAGCAATGAGGTGAAAGAATTGCGTGTTCGCCTCCCCTTGGACTACTTTGCGGACCTTGGCACGCAAAGCCCACTTCAATTCTTCTTCGCGGAGAAGTTCTTTCAGCCTCTTCTCCGCCTCATTTTTAACCTGGAGCTCGGCGGGCAGCAATATCGCGGATTCGGCTTTTACGTCCAAGGCCTGTACAAGAGAGAGGAGCCTATCCTTCTCAATCTTATACACCCCACTAAGGTGCTTAGCCCAACCCCGTAAGAAACTTCTCAAATGCCTAATTTTATTCTGCCAGCGCTCGACCGCCGTCCTTCCTCCAACACCCTTGGCCCACTCCCTGGCTATGATGTCTAAGAACCCCTCGCGTTCGAACCAGGCCATCTCAAATGAGAAGGTGTTTTTGTTTCCCATATGGTTCGGCTCCCCTGAGTCAACGAACAATGGTGTGTGATCGGAGATTCCCCACGTGAGAGCTTGCACCGTAACAAGAGGGAACTTCTGTTCCCACTCCACGCTGGCGAGAACCCGATCAAGCTTTTCATACGTCGGGTTTGGCAGAGCATTAGCCCAGGTAAACTTTCTACCAAAAAGCTCTATCTCCCTTAGATCTAAGCTTTCAATAATGGTATTGAACATAAACGACCACCTGCCGTCAAAGTTATCATTATTTTTCTCCTCTCTCCTCCTAATGATATTGAAATCACCCCCGACCAAAATCGGCAGCTGTTCGGACCCACAAATCCGAACAAGATCCGCCAAAAACTCCGGTTTAAGCTCGGGTTGGGCGGCACCATAGACCGCTACCAAAGCCCAGTTGAACCCATCAACTTTAGACCTAACTCGAAACTTTACCGCGAAGTCACCCATTACTACACTCCGGACTTCAAGGGAATCGCACCTCACACCCAGTAAGATACCTCCCGATCTACCTCGTGGTGGGAGACAATGCCAGTCGAAATCAATACCACCCACAAGAGAGGAAAGAAATTGCGGCGCAAAATTCTCCCTACCAGTTTCCGACAAAGCAATAAAATCTAACCGATGTTCCAGAGAAGCTTCAGCAAGAAATCTTTTTTTAGCCAAGTCCTTCAGACCTCTGCTATTCCAAAAGATTCCTTTCATAGTTCATCATGAAATTTTTTAGCAGTCCAAATCCTAGCACTCCTACGCACTGCAGAATCAGGATAAATCTTTCGTTTCCACTTACGCTTAGGTTTAGTGGGCTCCGTCACCCGGTCCTCATAACCGGGCTGAACGGAACCGACAGCTACATCATCTAAGGGCTCATCATCGCCCTCAGACTCCTGACTAGAAGGTGCTAGATCCGCACATAGGTTATTTAGCACTCTAACCCCTAACGCATCAATTTCCTCATCGTTCATGGGTTTGACCGCAACAACATAACGAATAGTCTCTAAGGCCCGCTCCGCCTCTAAATCTAACATATCATTCACCGAATTGGAAATTTCATTATCAGTAGCGCCTACTGAAACTCCTAACTGGTTTGCATTATTAATAATCTCCTCAGGAGCATAATGCAATAAAGAATTAGATATGTTAACGGACATACCAGAAGATATCGCAGCATCTTGAAGCTTGGCCGCCCTCATAGTGCACCGTTGTTGCATATCGTCCACCTCCGGAAGGTCCATAACGCGAGCACTCATCCGTCTCCCCGTCAAGACCGGGTCTGGGACCCCGCCAAAGGCAATAACCTCCTCTCGCGAATGAGGATGCCGCGGGCTCCCAATGCCCTCGGACAAGTGCCCGGCGGGTAGGACAAGAGACGGGACAACTGGGGCCACCTGCCCAGTCCCTCTTCCTGCCCCGCCCACCGGCTCAGAGCGAAGCGTGGGAGTCGTCGACAGTGCGGTCCTCCTGACCGCAGACGAGGAACTCGTAGGAGAAGCAGTCCGCCCGACTACCGGGGAGGAGGGGAGAGCCACGGCCACCTGCCCCAGCTCTACCCCCAGCGCAACCGCCGGCTCGAGAGCCACCGCTCGAACCGGAGAAGCAGGAGCCGAGGCCTCCTGCCTCGGGCTCGCTACCCCGGCACTGGCCAAGTCGACCGGTCCCGGCGTCGCAGTGGGAGAGGAGGCTAGGCTACCTCCCCCACGGCCGACCAACGCCGGCCTCACCGGTGTGACTTGTAGCAGACCACGAGAAGGAGAAGCCGGGGCCACCTGCCCTAGACTCCCCTCCCCAGAGAGCACCTCCGAGCCTGTTGGAATATCCCTAGTCGAAGCCACAGTAGTAGGAAGCGAACCCACCTGAGGCTCCACCTCCGTAACCATCCCAGGACTAGCCACCACATCAAACTCCAAAGGAGGAAGCATACACTCAAAGCAATCAACAGACTCAACCCTGTCACTCCAAAGCCTAGGAGGCGCCGAAGATGGCTCGAAGGACCCAAAACGCAATGTACTCATCGGTACCGTCGGGGCCGATGCAGGTTCTACTCCAGAACCATCACCGGGTAACTGAGCAGCCGTACTAGTCCCATTGGCCCTCTCTCGTCCTGCCTCCTCAGTCGGGTCCTCACGAGCACCGGCATCACCATCCCCCTCGTGCATGTCCATATCAGCCCCAGAACCCACATCGGCAAACAACTCGACATCCTCAAACTCTATCTCAAGAGGAAACACCTCTCCCCGATAAAACCAGTTAACCATGTTCGGGATAAAATCACTGTCCAGAACGCCCACTAAGATCCGGGCCACCCCATGTGCGCGGGTAAAAGCCATGTCCACTTCCTCAGTCTTACCCACCAGCATACCCAAACTCGCCACAACTCGAGCATCGGTTAAAGCCTCAGATGGGGCCCCTGAAAACCGCAGCCACACCTGTGTGAGCGGTTTGCCCTTAGGCTCCTCCTTTTTCCACTCGTGGAACTCCAGGATACACTTAGTACCAGGCAGCCTGCATAACCCGAAACTCAGCAGCTTCTGTAAGTCGTCCACCGTTGGGAAATCAACCCTAAAGACATTGTCCTCGATCCAAACAAGCTCCCACTGAAAGTCACCGGGAATCAGTTCCTGAAGTCTCCGCACAATTTGAGCCTCAGACACCACCTCTCGGGTGGCTTTCACAATGCCAGTAGTCATACTCTGAGCCATAACAGTAATATCCCTCGCCGCCGGGGACTCAAAGAAAGTGAGTTCGGCACAATATACTCCATACATCGTGAGCACAGGAGCCTGATCACACATAACCGGGCAGTCCCCCATAACATGAGCATTCTTGCCACACAAGCTACATAGTTCCGCTACACATTCTGCAATAAAGTGGCCTTTCTCACCACATTTATAGCATAACATCTTTTCTTTCTTACGAGCCCATTTAGATGCCCTCTCAGACTCAGCCATGTCCCCTACCTCGGCATCTCCACCAGTAATAGGGACCTCCACATTGTCCAAAGCCGTCACCACCTCCATCGGCTGGCTAGGCAACACAGTCGACTGCACAGGATCAATAGCCATATCCGAAGAGGCCTGGTCAACCACGACCGGTGTTGGGGGCGGCTTGCGAAACCGACCACGACCACCACCCCGTCCACCACCACGGCCACCACGATGGCCACGGAAACCACCTCTCTGCCAGTTGTTCGGGCCCGAAGTCCCTTCAACGAAGCTACCCGCCGGACCAAGGAAAGGTCTCTCATCCGAACCATCACTTTGCCAGGCGTATCCGCGTCCACCTCCCGTAGATGACGACCCACGGTTTTGGGCATTTCCATACACATCATAACCATCATCTCCCCACTGTCCTCGGGGCGGATCCAATGACTCGGCAGTCACGTTGTCATTTCTCATCTGCGTCGGACCCGATCGATTATGCTTCGGCCTCGTGATGTGATGAGGCGGTGGCGCTGCACGAGGCTGCACACCGGCATGGGTTGCCTGAACCCCCGGCCGAACCCCATCATGACCATCATGCACCGGCGGCCATGGCGGTGCAGCTCCACGCCCCATGGCCGAAGTAGACGGAGGCCTCGGCGGAGGCGCACCACGTCCCGCGGCGGCCATCGAGGTCGGAATTGGCGGCCTCACCCCGGGCTGAGCACCAAGTCCACGACCCATCGTGGCTGCAGCCGCACCTGCAGGAGCTCCGGTGCCCCGACCCACCGGCACGGGCAGCACCCCCCCACGACCAGAGCCATGCACAGGCCGGGGCAGTGCGGCCCAGCCACCGGCAGCAGCAGGCGGCGGCGCACTCCCGCCACGGCCAGCCCTCCCGCCAGAAGAGGCCTTAGGGAGCACCGGCTGCCCACCGCGCCCGGCCATGGTCCCGAGCGGCGGAATACGACGAGCCCGGCCGTCCCCCGGCAGCAAAGATCGGCGCGACGGCTTGGAGCCAGGAACCCGAGGTCGCGGCGGATGTTGCTGGAGCGACGTACGTTTCTGGCTGCATGCCTCGATGCCCTGTACGTACTCCAAGGCCCGATCTGACTGGGCCTCATACGCAGCCGATCCCAGCCCAGCAACACCCCGCGGCCCAACAACCGAAACCCCCCCCCTCGCGGCCCAGGAGCGAATTCAAACGCTCCTGGCGGAACGCATCGATCTGGGACGCCGTGACCGCCGCTGCGCCGCCGCGGTCACCTCCGGCGCCGATCGAGCCCGAGTCCGGCGAGGAATCTTTCTTCTAGTAACCGTAGTCCAAGAATCCGGTCGAATCAGATCAAAAACAGTCAAATTCGGAAGACTTACCTTAGGTATGGGACCTTTCCACGGCCGAATCGCGGAAGCCACCGTCCTCCGATGAACAATCCGGCGCACCACCTCCACGTTGTCCTCCAGATGAAGACCTTGCCGCGTCGGATCGTCAATCGGCACAACTCCCTGGACGATTGTAGCCACTTCCTCCTCCGAATACCCAGGGTTAAAAGCTTCACAAATCACGTCCGACGTCGTCGGCGAATATCCGTCGGACGGGACGCCGGAGCAGTCTCCATCGTCGTCCTCCTCTTCATCAGATTCGGCGAGAGCCCAGAATCTCCCCCCGACTTGCCTAGCACCAGGAGCAACGCGCGCCGGCGTCCGGATCGCAGCGATCGCCGCGGGCAACGGCCGTGTCGCCCGTGTCGCCCGTGGCATGCACCCGCTGTGTGGCATAGAGTACCTCGTTCTGTTCGGCGCTCCAAACCTACAGTGCTGATTGATTCCGGCTGGATAAGAAAGCAACTGGAGCCAGCTTCGTTTCGCGTGGGAGCAGTTTCATGGCGGTCTAGAGCGGCTGGATAAGTACCAGCATCGCCATGGACATGCTATTGCATAATGTGGAATACAAATATATCTTTCGGCGAGTAAAATGCACTCGTGGTCATTGGACTTATCGTATAAGCTCACTTTGGTCACTGTACTCAGAAATACGGTCAATACAATCACTATATACGTGTTAAGATGATTATACGTGTTAAGATCGTATAGGTTTGTATTTCATCTATTTGACTGGTCAAACTATCCGCGTGTTGCCTCATCAGCTCATTTTCTCCGCGGGTCCTACCTGTCAGTAGGTGGAGAAAGAAGTAGAGCGAAAAATAAAATGATGCACAAGCGTGGATTGGAACGCGAGACCACATGCTCGAGTGCCAATAGCCTAACTAGCTGCACCAGTGTCACATTGTGGTTACCTAGCTTTAAGTTCCCTTTCAATGTACATGTATGCTCGCATCGATCAATCAACGACCGGCCGGACCGGCGGAGCTTAGTTAGATGCCGATCCAACGATGGCAGCTATACGACGATTTACAGTATGGATGGACCGGCTCGCGCCTCACGCAGGAGTCTAAACAAGTGGAGTACTTATGAACTGATTAACAGCTAGCTCTTCTTATTAAGTACTAGCAGTATCTCTGAATCTCAGACGGAGCGGGTCCGTCCACCCAGTGGCGTAGCTACATCACAGGCACGCCCCGTCCGTCCACCCAGTGGCGTAGCTACATCACAGGCACGCCCCAGGCCAAGCTCGTTGCTACAGTGCCAAATAGTAGTAAATAGTGTTACTTTTGCTACAGGCAACGAAGCATCAAGCTGCTACGCCCCAGGCCACAGCCCTGGTAGCCTGGGGCATAGGGTCCACCCCCCATCGATCCATCTCGTTCGTCACATGCCATGCTCATTGCTGCTTCCCAATGCCTTGTCTGTTTGTTGAAATGGAATGAAAAAATGGAATCTCGTCAAGTAGCAGCTAGGTGACGGCTTGGCACCGCGGAGGCCAGGGCTGCGGGCGCTGCGGATGGCCCTTCGGACGGCGGCGGCGGCTGCTGCGGTCGGCGGCGGCCGGCTTGGCTGCGGTGGCGTGCATGCTGCCTTCAGATCGGCGACGGCGGCGTGGAGGGCCTGGTGGTTTCGTCGGCGGCACCTCTGATCAGATCTATTCTGACCGGTGCAGCCGCCGGTGGTGGTCATCTCTTCTGTCAGAGGTGGTCGGCCTGAGGCTGGGTGTTCGAATCTCGGGATCCGTCATCTGGCACCAGCTGCGAGTCGGTGAGACGTAGTTGCCGGTGAAAACCGAGCCGACGGCGGGCGATGGCGGCGTTCCACGTCGTTACCTTGATGAAGGCATCGTCATGTGACTACCGTCGACCCACTCGTATTGCTCCGAGGGAAACCCTAGGATCTAGTGTTCCAGACCGGACGATGGCGGCACTGCGGTGTCGTTTCTCTCTTGGGAGAATCGTTTTGTGGAGTAGCGCTGGAAGTCAGAGGCAGGAGGTGGAGCGGCATCGTCTTGCACGGAGCTTCGGTGGAGATGTCAAGTCATGCCTGACCGACAGTTGCTACGCTTGGTCATGCCTGGCCGGCAGGTGCTACGCACGACAGATCCTCCAAGGGCTTCAAGCTGTGTCGGCTGGTGATACTTGCAGCATGGCGCTGAGGTGTATCAGTGGCGACCGCGACGTGTTCAGCTGTTTGAGCGCAGGGAGGAGGTGCCGTTGGGCGCCGTGGTGGCGTTGACGATAGCTGGGCCGAGCAAGGTTGATGCATCAGTACAGTTCTGAAGATGAAGCGGTGACAGTTGGCAGCGGCAGCCTCTGAGAGCATGCCGGACCAGTGTGTGCCCCAGACCCGGCAAGTGGCTAGGTTGAGGTCTCAGGTCTTAGATGTTAGGCTTGGCTGCGATGTCTGTTTGGTATTAGGCCCAGGCTATCTGCGCCCCTTCATCAACTGGATAGGTGTAGTGACAGTTTGTTGCTTAGACGGCGGCTTTAGTCTTATTGTTGTATGACTTTTGTAAGGTCTTGTGAGAATAATTAATAAAGTGGCCATATGCATCGTCCAGATACAAAAGCCAGTGGTCAACCTCCTTTTCTAAAAAAAGCAGCTAGGTAGCTGCATCGCTACACGACTGATCCACGCATGCATCACGCGCTTAACCGCAGTACTTAGGGGGTGTTTGGTTCAGGGACTTTTTAGTCCCAAAGACTAGAAAAAGTCCCTAAAAACCAAACGGGAGGGACTTTTTCTACAGGGACTAGAAAAAGACTCTATTGAAGAGTCTTTTTTATTAGTTCCTGGGACTAGAAAAAGTCATAGGACTTCTGAAACAAACACCCCCTTAGTTCATTACTCAACTACTTCAACAGAAGCTGGAAGTTGTCATGTGAGTAGTGAACTACTGGGAGCATTTAACTCAACACGTATATAAAAAAGACCTCAACACCTATATACTGTAAGCTTTTAACTCAACACGTATATATTTCATCTACTGGAAGCTTTTAACGCACGTGACAGTTTCCACGCAACAGATAAAAGTTAGCACTGGCTAAAGGACAACGAGATAGTAGTGCAGCTGGTTAGGCAGCTCGCACATACTCCCTCCGTCCTTAAAAGAGTGTACTTCCAACTTTGTTGGAAGGTCAAACTATCTTAAAGTTTGACCGAGTTTGTGCAAAAATATATCCATGTTTGTGAAATCAAATAGGTATATGATGAAAATATATTTTATTATGAATCTATTGCTACCAGTTTGATGGCATAAATGTTGGTGTATTATTGTATAAATACGGTCAAACATAAAAAAGTTTGACTTTCCAATAAAGTTGGAAGTACACTCTTTAAAGGACGGAGGGAGTACGCGAGAGCTCTGGTGTTCGAATCTCCATTCACGTGTAATTTTATTTTCGCTCTGCTTATTTCTCCCACCCACTGACAGGTAGGACCCACATAGGCAGAGAGAAGAAATGAGCTAACGAGATTGTTTGACCGGTCAAATAGATGAAATACCATCTCAACACGTATATAGTGACCGTATTGATCGTATTTCTGAGTACAGTGACCAAAGTGAGCGTATACGATAAGTCCAATGACTATCAATGAATTTTACTCTCTTCCGGCAGATAGAGCAGGATGGTCCGCTGTCAGCTCGGGTTGCTGCTCGAACCCTCGTTCGGCGGCTTTTATTTTTTGCCTGAAACCCTCCGATATTTCTTTCTCCAACACACTGACAAGAAAGGACCCACATATGTGTACACCAACATGGCAATAATTAATTTGGTCAAAGTCCACAATCCCGGACTCTCGTGCCACGTCACCAATCCCCTCCTAGAACAGAGTGAAGGTTCATTTAGAGCGGGATCAAAAAAGACATGGTACAAACTTCAGGGATTTAAACATGAGGGTCCGTTTCAGACAATGTCTACTCCCTCCGGCCTGCCTATATGACATCAAATTGATATATTATCGAAGTACATTTCAAGACAAACCTAGTGATACTAATTTGGTACCATGAATGCTTTCACTTTTTCCTATGAAGTTGGTCAAAATTTTAAAACTTTGACTTAAGACAAAAGCTAGATGTACACTTATTCGCGGACGGAGGGAGTACAACCTTAAAGTTTAAATTAGACTTTACTCTAAAGGCACACCATGACTTTTTCTCCACAGAAGGCCTATAAATGGCGGCACTTGGAGCAATAATCTATCAGGCACCACCCAAGACCGATCATGAAGCCATACATGCCCACGGTACTGGAGAGCCCCGAGGGTGGTGGCCATCCTGGCGTGAACGCCCAGCAGTGCGGCTCGCAGGCTGGTGGCGCGACGTGCGCAAACTGTCTCCGCTGCAGCAAATTTGGGTACTGCGGCAGCGGCGACGCCTACTGCGGTGCGGTCTACTTATTGGCATTGTATACAACACGCTGCGCCTATCGATACATTATGTGATAAAGTCCAGTAAAAAAAAGATAGAAAAAGGGTCATCTATTGCAGCTATGCATGATACATACTGATGAACGAAAGTGTACACACAGATACATTACTAATAAGGTCTACTTATTGGCATTGTATACAACATGCCGCGCCTGTTGATATACTATGTGATAAATTTTGCATATGGTTATATTATACTGTAATTGTTAACTATTTGATTAATTATTCAATTGTTGCTTATTCAACTTTAATTTTTATGTTGCAATGTATGTATAAACATCATATTCGTACATATGCTGAAATATTTCATGGATAAAATCATTATTGCATAAAAAGAATCAATGCATTGTAGATAAAGGGAATACATATTGATATTGCATGATAAAAATTTGATTCTTCAATAATTCATAGCATCCATGTTCGACCGCTTGCCCGATTTGTGTCGATGATGAAATTATACAGAACTTTGTTAATACTTTATGTTTAAATTGGATACGTGATAAAAGGAAGACTCATGTGTTAAATTTTTGACCGTTGATTGGTTTCTAGTTTGACATCATCTCTTTCTCGTTTGCAGGGGCATGCAAATTGATATGCTTACTTGGTTTGTTTAATGGGACCGAATACAAAGGTAATTACTAAGGACTATTTCAAGACAACCATTCAAGGTCAACCTCGTGATAGCTTCTCAATATAGAGATTGGATCAACTCAAACTGGAATCAATATAATTTTTTCACTTAAGTTTGCGAATTGATGATAGAGAAAAACCTCCCCAAATCAAATCGTAATAATAAATGGAGTTTTGCATGGATAAAATAAAATGTGAAACATAAATTAATGCACCCTTTCACCATTATGTAAGCAGCCCAGTTAAGAAAATAAATTGAATTACCGACGTAAAAGAATAAATTCTGGCATGAAATCTGAAAGATGTATCTTGTCATGTCCTAAAGTAGCTTAACAGAGTTGTGTATATCAGCTCAATACAGAAATAATATAGAGAGCCACAAAAATACAGAGAAAGGGAGCACCAAACTATCTGTAATTATGTCCGCTTAGTTCAATCATAGATTCCATGCTCATCAGATGAGGATGGGTAGCCTAAATCATCTTCCAAAAAATATATGCAGAAACATTCTTTGCATCTCTGTTTTCATTCCTTCAAAAGAAATCCTAATACAAAAATAAATACGATTGTGCCTCATGCGTTCACCACGTCATCAAAATAGTGAAAATTCATGATACCGCAAAAGCTCAATCTGCAAAGACCTTGAACACTAAAATTGTATCATGTCCACACTTTGACTCGAATAATAATAATGCCACCTGAAAGTGCAGTTGATCTCCCTCCCGCTCCAACGATTTGGCCTTTTCTTGCTTCAACGCTAAGTTTCTGATTCATTAGATTGAGCTCTGCATGTTATTAACTAATACTTCTCTCTCCATTATCAAACTTGCTTGTAGATTCCTGCACCTCAAGTACATCAAAAGTTGCATAGATAATTTGTCCAAATTGGAAGGCTCACAGTACATAGGAATTTGATTTCTATCATACTTCAAACAGAAGAAGTCAAATAGAGTAGCACGTCAGCTGCATGCATGAAACACGTACCAAAGAAATACATCAAAAAACAGAGAGAGAGAGAGAGAGAGAGAGAGAGAGAGAGAGAGAGAGAGAGAGCACGGCCTGCAAACAACAGTCTGCCCTTCAGATGAAAGTAGCCCGTGAGTACATTACTGGTTTTTGCCGGATAATCCTGCAGCTAACCTCGAAGGACGAACAGCAAAGTGGCCTAGTGGACCATACAAAGGAAAGAAAAAGGCATACGTACAACGGTACAAGCTAGCTTCAAACCTACAGTGCTGATTGATTCCGGCTGGATACGAAAGCAACTGGAGCCAGCTTCGTTTCGCGTGGGAGCAGTTTCATGGCGATCAAGAGCGGCTGGATAAGTACCAGCATCGCCATGGGCATGCTATTGCATAATGTGGAATACAAATATATCTTCCGGCAGATAGAGCGGGATGGTCCGGCGGTCAGCTCGGGTTGCTGCTCGAACCCTCGTTCGGCGGCTTTTATTTTTTGCCTGAAACCCTCCGGTATTTCTTTCTGCAACACACTGATAAGAAAGGACCCACATATGTGTACACCAACATGGCAATAATTAATTTGGTCAAAGTCCACAATCCCGGACTCTCGGTGCCACGTCACCAAATCCCCTCCTAAAACAGAGTGAAGGTTCATTTAGATTCATTTAGAGCGGGATCAAAAAGGACATGGTACAAACTTCAGGGATTTAAACGTGAGGGTCCGTTTCGGACGATGTCTACAACCTTAAGTTTAAATCGGACTTTACTCTAAAGGCACACCATGACCTTTTCTCCACAAAAGGCCTATAAATTAATGGCAGCACTTGGAGCCATAATCTATCAGGCACCACCCAAGACCGATCATGAAGCCATACATGCCCACGGTACTGAGAGCCCCGAGGGTGGTGGCCATCCTGGCCATGGTTGTGGCGGCGGCACTCGCCACAGCCGTGAACGCCCAGCAGTGCGGCTCCCAGGCTGGTGGGGCGACGTGCTGAAACTGTCTCTGCTGCAGCAAATTCGGATACTGCAGCATCAGCGACGCCTACTGCGGCGCCGGCTGCCAGAGCTAGTGCAGCGGCTGCGGCGGTATCCCCACTCCTCCCGGCGATTAGAGCGTGTTGTCAATCCTGTTCAGGGACCTCTTCGACCGGCTCCTCCTCCAGCGCAACGACTGCCAAGAAGCCCACGGGTTCTATGTTGCTGCTGTCAAGTTTGTTCAGTTTTATCATGTAGGTTTTCTGTTCCAACTGAAATCTGGTGGACATAAACATGTTCTGTACATGTACGTGCCCATTAGTCTGTATTTTCATCTTGTACGTAGCAGAATAAAAGAACCTGACATGTGCTACGAGTTCACATGGGGTGCGTCTAGTAGAAGGACCAGGCCGTGATCTCAATCGTGGGATGGCACGATGGAAGTGGATCGTGGCTTAGGATTCGGTCCAAGTTTGTTAGTCTGTTTCCTAATGGAATAAAGGAAAGAACGGAAAAGACGCAGGTTAAGCGCGTCGCAAAACTACTCTTCCCACCGGGTGTTCGTGTGTGCCTCTCTCGCGTGCGTGCGTGTGTTCGTCGTCGTCGTTGTGTGATCTGGCCTGAGAACCAACAATTGGTATCAGAGCTTGGTCGTGAGGTTTGGTGGCGATACGGCGGCGGTGATTGGAGGCGCAGCAGTGGCGGCGGCGTGAAGCAGATGGCGGAGAAGGACGCGGCCAAGGATCTCTCGGGCGGCGCAAAGTATCAGCCGCCCAAGAAGCGCGCCGGCGGCGATGGCAGCTCAGAGGAGGGCGGTTCCATCGTGGTGCGTCCGGTGCAGAGGGCCACAAACGTTCCCGTCCAGTACCCGCAGCTGACGGAATCCAACGATCAGTTGTGGGCGACGAAGATGAAGATCATCATGCGCCCGATGGGCGTGTGGTCGGCGGTCGAGGGTGACGCCGAGTTCGACGAGGAGAAGGATCAAGGTGCGATGGCGGCGATCTCGCAATCTGTCCCTGACGACGTCATGATGATCCTTGCCGAGTACGAGACCGCGCGTGAGGCGTGGGCTGCAATCCGCACGATGCGGGTCGGAGAAGACCGCGTGGTGCAAGCGCGGATCCAGTCGCTGCTGCGGCGACTTGATCGGTTGACGATGGCCGATGGGGAGGACGTGTCATCGTTCTCTCGACGCCTTACCACCCTGGTGGGCGAGATCAGGTCTCTGGGAGAGAAGGTAACAGAGAGGACAGTTGTTCAGAGGTTATTTGCAGCGATGCCGAGGCGTTTCTCGCAGATCATCGGCACTATTGAGCAGTGGGCGGACATGAGCAAGATGACGGTAGCTGAGGCTATAGGTCGTCTGCGTACGTTTGAGGAAAACGAGTTTGACCGCTATGATGGTCGCGGCGGCAAGGATGATCAGCTGTTGCTTATGACCAAGGCCCTTGAGTCCTTTTTCCAGAAGAAGAAAGGTAGTCCCGGCGCCGGCGGAAGCGGCAGTAAGGGGAAGCCGAACCAGGGTCAATGTCCTAGAAATAGTGCCGCCGGCGGTAGCGGTAGTGGTGGCGGCAAGAAGGGCAACAACAACAGTGGCAAGCAAAAGAAACACCGTAAGTTCGACATAACCAAGGTGAAGTGTTGGAACTGTGAGAAGATGGGGCATTTTTCTTCAGATTGTCCTGAGCCCAAGAGAGAGCGAGCTCACCTTGCTGCTAATGATGAAGAGGATGAGCCTGGGCTGCTGATGGCCGAAGTGTGTGATTTGGTCATTGCCTCTGATAAGGGTGTCGATCATGTACTATTGAATGAAGAGAGGGTGATCCCGAAGCTGACCGGTGGACAAAATCTGAGTTGGTACTTGGATACCGGAGCTAGCAACCATATGACCGGGTGCATCAGCAAGTTTGCAGAGTTGGATGAATCTGTGAAAGGTACTGTACGTTTTGGTGATGGTTCCAAAGTTGAAATTTGTGGGAGAGGTTCAGTACTAATGGAAACTCAGATCGGAGAGCATCGTGTTCTAACCGAGGTTTATTACATTCCTCAGCTGAAGAGCAACATCATTAGTTTGGGTCAGCTAGATGAGATAGGCTGCAAGTACTCAGCTGAAGATGGAGTCATGGTGGTACTGGATCAGCAGAGAAAATTGTTTGCAAGAGTTAAACATGCAAAGAACAGATTATACATCCTTGACATACAGCCGGCACAACCGGTTTGTTTGCTCTCTCGTCAAGATGATGAGGCATGGCGATGGCACGCTCGATATGGTCATGTAAATTTTCATGCACTGAAAAAAATGGGAAGAGAAGGTATGGTAAAGGGCCTACCAATGCTCGATCGGGTTCATCAAGTATGTGATGGCTGTATGCTAGGGAAACAACACCGAAACCCTTTTCCCCGTCAAGCTCGTTTTCGTGCAGAGGGTAAATTGCAGCTGGTGCATGGTGACTTGTGCGGCCCAATCACTCCAGCAACACCGGGAGGAAAGAAGTATTTTCTCTTACTTGTAGATGACATGTCTCGTTTCATGTGGATTGTATTGTTGAGGTCAAAGGACAAAGCTTTTGCTGCTGTTCAGAAGTTTCAGGCCGCATCCGAGTTGGAATCAGGTTGCAAGCTGAAGGTTTTGAGGACAGATCGTGGGGGCGAGTTCACCTCAAATCAGTTCGTTGAATACTGTGAGGAATTGGGTGTAAACCACCACTTGACAGCGCCATATTCCCCGCAGCAAAACGGTGTAGTGGAGCGTCGAAATCAAACAGTGGTAGGTATGACCAGGAGCTTGCTGAAAAGTATGAAGGTACCGGCCAAATTTTGGGGTGAAGCGGCTACCACAGCGGTGTATTTGTTAAACCGTGCTACCACAAAGAGTGTTAGTGGTGTGACTCCATACGAAGCATGGTACAGGAAGAAGCCAAGTGTTGAGCACCTACGCACTTTCGGTTGTGTTGGACATGTGAAGAAAGTAGGTGGGCATCTCCCCAAGTTGGCCGATAGGAGCTCTCCCATGGTGTTCATTGGTTATGAAGCAAAATCCAAGGCGTACCGCATGTATGATCCAGAAACTCAGAAGCTACTTGTGTCAAGAGACGTCGTGTTTGATGAGCAAAGGCAGTGGGATTGGTCGAGCAAGGGGGCTGAGCAGCAGGCGAATGAAGCCGCGTGGAGCACCTTCTCAATTGGACTGGACAGTGAAACTCCTGCCATGGCAACGGAATCATCAGGGAAAAACATTGCCGTGGCAGCAGGAACTCCAGCCAGAACCACCGCCGTGGCAGCAGAAACTCCAGCAAGAACCCCTGCCACGACAGCGAAATCTCCTGTTTTTGAGACTCCTTCGCCAACACTTCCTGGACTTGGTTCCATTGGGTCGCAGGGCATTACCAGCACCTCAAGCTCGTCCGTGGGACCCCAAGGGAAGCGGTTTTTGGAAGAAATATATGATGAAACCAAGGAGATGCAGCTTGAGTACTCCGGGCTGTGTTTGATGGGTATGGAGGAGCCGGCGACATTCCAGGAAGCTGAGAAAAAGGCATGTTGGCAGCAAGCTATGAAAGAGGAGCTTGAGTCCATTGAGAGCAATCAGACTTGGCAACTTGTGAAGCTTCCACGAGGTCAGACAAAAATTGGTCTCAAATGGGTGTTCAAGTTGAAGAAAGACACCGAAGGAAATGTGGTAAAGCATAAAGCAAGGTTACTAGCAAAGGGATATGTGCAAAGGCAAGGCATAGACTTTGATGAAGTATTTGCTCCTGTTGCACGGATAGAAACCGTGCGTCTCCTAATCGCATTGGCAGCTCATATGGATTGGGAAATCCATCACATGGATGTGAAATCCGCCTTTTTGAATGGAGAACTTAAAGAGGAGGTTTATGTGTCACAACCTCCTGGTTTTGCTGTCAAGGGAGAAGAGAACAAGGTCTACAAGCTGCACAAAGCCCTCTATGGTCTGCACCAAGCCCCTCGTGCGTGGAATGCAAAGTTGGATGCTACTCTCCAAGCTTTGGGTTTTGAAGAATGTCCAACCGAGCATGCTGTTTAAAGAAGTCAGAAGGTAATTCAGGTCTTCTTGTTGGTGTTTATGTTGATGATTTGATCATTACCGGAGGCACCAAGACTGAGATAGAAGCATTCAAGTCACAAATGAAGAAAGAATTCAAGATGAGTGACCTCGGTTTGTTGAGTTTTTACCTTGGGATTGAAGTGAAACAAGGCCCTAATGGTACAACTCTCTCTCAATCTGCTTATGCTTGGAAAATTTTGGAGAAGTGCCAAATGGAAAATTGCAACCCCTCTCCTACACCGATGGAACAACGACTGAAGATAAGAAAAGTAAGTGATGCTCCACTCGTTGATTCCACATATTATCGCAGCATTGTTGGTAGTCTGCGATACCTTGTGCATACATGGCCAGATATATGTTATGCAGTTGGCATAGTAAGCCGTTTCATGGAGAGACCCACGTCGGAGCACATGGCAGCGGTGAGGCACATTCTCAGGTATGTGCGAGGTACTTTGGACTTGGGCTGTATGTACAAGAAGGGTGGAAATGGAAAACTGATTGGGTACAGCGATAGTGATCATGCCGGAGACTTGGATACTAGGAAAAGTACTTCTGGTGTGTTGTTCTATCTTGGTGAAAACCCGGTCAGCTGGTCCTCACAGAAGCAAAAGATTGTGACCCTTTCTTCATGTGAGGCTGAGTATGTTGCTGCTACGGCAGCGACATGTCAAGGTATTTGGTTGGCGAGGCTGCTCGCGAACCTGTTGGGAAGAGAGACAGATAAGGTGCTGCTGAAGGTTGATAATAAGTCAGCGATCTCACTCAGCAAAAATCCGGTCTTTCACGATAGAAGCAAACACATTGATTTGAGATATCATTTTGTGAGAGAGAAGGTGGAGACTGGTGACATTGATATTGAGCATGTGCGAACTGATGATCAGCTGGCCGACATCTTGACTAAGTCATTGGGGCGAGTGAAGTTTCAGGAGATGAGGAAGAAGGCTGGGGTCACGGCAGTGAGCAACATGAAGCAAACTTGAGGGAGAGAATGTTGCTGCTGTCAAGTTTGTTCAGTTTTATCATGTAGGTTTTCTGTTCCAACTGAAGTCTGGTGGACGTAAACATGTTCTGTACATGTACGTGCCCATTAGTCTGTATTTTCATCTTGTACGTAGCAGAATAAAAGAACCTGACATGTGCTACGAGTTCACGTGGGGTGCGTCTAGTAGAAGGACCAGGCCGTGATCTTAATCGTGGGATGGCACGATGGAAGTGGATCGTGGCTTAGGATTCGGTCCAAGTTTGTTAGTCTGTTTCCTAATAGAATAAAGGAAAGAACGGAAAAGACGCAGGTTAAGCGCGTCGCAAAACTACTCTTCCCACCGGGTGTTCGTGTGTGCCTCTCTCGCGTGCGTGCGTGTGTTCATCGTCGTCGTTGTGTGATCTGGCCTGAGAACCAACATTCTACACGTACGACACCTTCCTCACCGCCTCTGCCGCGTTCCCGTCATTCGGCCCCACGGGAAGCACGGAGACACGGAAGCGGGAGGTGGCGGCCTTCCTCAGGCAGACCTCCCACGAGAGACGAGACCACTGGCGGGTGGCCGGCAGTGCCCGACGGACCGTATGCCTGGGGCTACTGTTTCAAACAGGAGCACGGCTCGCCGGGAAGCTACTGCGAGCCAAAGCCGGAGTGGCCGTGCGCGCCGGGAAGCTACAGCGAGCCAAAGCCGGATTGGCCGTGCGCGCCGGGAAGCTACTGATTGCTTTTATTTTTTGCCTCAAACCCTCATTTCTTTCTCCAACACACTGACAAGAAAGGACCCACATATGTGTACACCAACATGGCAATAATTATTTTGGTCAAAGTCCATAATCCGGGACCCTCGGTGCCACGTCACAAAATCCCCTCCTAAAACAGAGTGAAGGTTCATTTAGAGCAGGATCAAAAAGGACAGGCTACAAACTTCAGGGATTTAAACGTGACGGTCCGTTTCGGACGAGGTCTACAACCTTAAGGTTTAAATCTGATTTTACTCATTAGACGGCTCCTTCCCTTCTACGGTATTCAATTGACGCTGCGCGCGTGCAGCGCACCGCACCAATTCAATTCATGCATGACGGGTCACTTTCCACGTGAGCGTTCTCGATAATTGTTGCTTGACTGGCGCATTTATGCTTTTGTCGCCTGAGTGAATGTGGATCGGATCCAAGTAAGAATGCGACATGGTAGGCAGGGGTGGCAGGCCCGAATGTAATCAATGCCCCACCTCCACCGTCGGCCTATATAAACACCCACCTAATCACAATACACACTTGCCCCTGTACTCCTCTGCTATGCATCCAGCCGCCACGCTCCCATCCTCCCTCCTCCTAAAATCGAATCTCTCTCACTCGTACCAGCCGTTCGCCACGTCCTTCACCGGTGGTGGTCTGCCGGCCGGCGACACGCATCCTTCCTTCGTCGTTGGTGCCCTTCCGCATCAACAACCATGAGATGGGACGATCCAGTCAGCCGGCGGTCATGTTGGATGGATCACCATCATCATGCAATCCAAGGGATAGATTCTTCAAGCCGGCGTGGTGCACTGCGGCATGACGGTCGTATTGGTGTCCGCCCATTGTATGGTGGATGTGTGGGCTACCACAAAGGAGCCTACCGTCGTCCTGCTGGACCGAATTGCCTCCGGCCCGCCTGTGAAACGGAGCCCAGGTACCCACGACGAGTCCACCAATCTTGCATTGCGGCCCAGTCCAGTTCCCATTCACTATGCCTACACTGTAACCTAGCCGCCCTCCCACCAACCAGCAGAAGCAACGCGCCGTCATTTACGCTCGACTAGCATGGTGCCCTCCCCTCAACGCCGACGGTGGAGCGGCTCCTCCTCGTCCACTCGACGCCAAGCCAAGCAGCATGTGAGCTTGCCCCCTCCCCTCCTGTTGGTCTTCATGACGGGATTTTGTTTTCTGAGGAGATTTCCTTCTGCTTGCTGCATCGTGGTTCATTGTAGCTCTGCAGCCCCTCCTAAACGCATCCTGCTACAAGTACAAGGGTAGTTCTTCCATCTGTCCCTTTGCAAGATGAAATAGGGCACCAAACTCTCCTCCCAGCTTCTGAAGTTAGATTTCAAAGGTGACCCTTTTTTTTGTTAGCAGCTACTTCCTCATATTTGTATTGTTCAAGATTTCCTAGCTGAGTGATATGCTCATTTTTTTCTTGTGTTAGGGCACAGTGCATCTTGAAGCTTTTGTTTTGTTGGACCAACATGAAGCGTTTCCTCCAAAGTGCATCTGCAAGGATGACCAGAAAATAACTGTAAGTTCATGGCTCATTGCTTTCAATCATTTCTTTGTAACCAATGTCCAATTGCAGCTACTCTATGAGGCAATTTGTGTGCTGTAATCTGATGTTTACTATTTTAAACTTTTGTAGCAGTACTGTTAATGGTTGGTGAGTGTTCTGGAAAAATCAGTCAAATGAAACATATATTTGGAAAATTGTCATCTTGTGATACTAGTGTTGGAAGATTTTCCTCAAAGATGTTTTGCTTTAATAAGTATTGTTGATGTTCTATTCCTCTATCGTGAGAGGTGCCCTTTGTTTGATCACTTTTGCGTTTTATTCACATTCTGTAATATTGTTTTCTAGATGTATTGTGTGTGGTTTGTCTCCCCTGGTTGTTTATTTTAGTTGTAACTGTTGATGTTGGACCGACCTTTGCTTTGCAGCACCCACTGCTTGATGCCGAAATCTATTTTCATACGATGCCTGTCCTCCATTGAAGGTGAGCTATATTCCATTTTTAAGAGGCTTGGCTTCTTTATAATAAACTCATGTTTACTACTTCATATTTCTAGTCAGTACTTGGATGTGATATTTCTAGTAAGTATCTTCTTGTCATTATAGTGTTACTGCATATATGAGAATAGAAAGTACTGATTAGCTGCTGGTGAGTGTTCTGTAAAAATCATAGTCAAATGAAACATATATTTGTGAAAATAGCATCTCAGTATCTAGAAAGGCAACCAATATTTACTGCTGATGTTCCATTCCTCTATTGTGATCGGTGCCCCTTGTTTGATCACTTTCGCATTTGGTTGAGTTGCTGAAGGTGTAGGTGTAGGCACATATCTGATTTTTTTCTCTTTTAAGGATTGAGTTTGTTAACTCGCATCAGTTAGAACTGTTGTTGTCTTGATTTTGCTTAGTTGGAAGGTTTCTGTTTGAACCCTTGCTTTGCTGTAACAACTGCTTTAAGGCTAAGTTATTTTTTTGTCCCCGTGCCTGTCTATTCCATTTCTTGGAAGATGCTTTTCTGTAATCAACTCTTGTTTACTATGTTATTGCTAGTCAGTACTTGAGTATTATTTGGTAACTGTGATTCGAATCCCTCTGTCTCATTACATAATGACGTGTTTCTACACTAGTATAGTGTTAAAAATGATCTTATATTATGGGACAGCGGTACTACTTAAGTGAAGTATACATTTACAAAAAGCATCTTGTCATTATAGTGTTAGTAGATTTTCCTGAAGCTTATTTACTTTATTTTTGCTACTGCATATCTGAAAACAACATCTCATTAGTTGGGAAGACAGCTAATAATGCACTCAGTTATCAGCTGAATTTTGTGCTAGTATTATTTCTTTTGTCTGTGTGTCAGTAAAATATTAGTACACCCTGTAAATTCCACATTTTATTGTACCTTATATGTGTTTTTGTCAGGTATTAATCAGATTTGTGCCAAATTTGTATGAAATGGGACATCCTGAGGTATTAATAAGATTGTGCTTATATCTTCTTTTGTAGTTATTGTTACCTATTGTTCCCAGCCAGTATGATTTGATATTATATGTTTTACCTTTGATAAACAACATCTGAAATGTAGCACAAAAAATTAGAGAAAGCAGCCAAGGAATCGGCCAAGTCAAGAGCGGAACATTTGGTTTAGAAAACTTCTCTGGTAGGTTGACATTAAGCTACATTAAGTTTTTGCCCATGTGTTATTCTGTTAGAAGTGACAACCTTATTATTGTGTGCTATATGTAGGATAAACTTGTTTTCCCATATGGGTACAAATATGGAGTGATCGTTCGTGAGTGGGTTAGAACTCCACGAGGTGTCGGTCGGGAAGTTTTCATTGCAGAGAACCTATCATTTGATTGGCTTCCTGCAACAACCAATAAAGCGCAATACAGGAACCTTTATGGCCAACTACATCATCATGCCTATTCTATTGGTGCACACACTCTGAAGTGCTCCTTGGAGTATAAAGTTTCTCCTGAGATTCTCCAAAATAGTGAGATTATTCCTGAGATTAAGAATATTGGAACCCCAGTTACTTCCTACATTGATAATAATTAAGTCTAAATTATATATGTAAGTGTCTGTTTGTCATTTGAAGAAAGAATCTTTATTTTAATTATACAATTTCTTGTTAAGTTTTTATTCTGTTCCTAGGTGATATATCCAATATATTTATACAAAACATTTATACTTTTCAAAATTAAATTTTATTATACTACTCTCATAATTAATGTCCTTTGCATTACATAGTTGACATAATAAACCACGTAATAAGATTGTTGAATAAAATTTACTAATATTGCTAATATAGTTCTGATGTATATATTGATAAATTTCTTTCCACAATTTTTTTTGTTGTAATAAAAAACTTGTTTGAATAAATTTTGATGATTGCATAAATCATGTAGTGTATATGAATGTATTTGTGTGTATATACATGTGTCCAATATATTTAAATATCATTACAATTTATAGCTCTAAAGTGTATCGTCCATCAAATATCTTAGTAGTGGTTTCTGGTGTACTACTATTAGGTAATTATTTTTACATAAACTTTTCAGGTATAAATTGTGCCATTGGTAAATAGGTCTTGGAACTTGGATTCAGTGAAATGTTGAAATTTGCATGTTTTTACTGGGAATTAAATATATTGCGTATAATAATTAACAACTAACATAAAAATTGTCTCAAATTTACTTTCACGTACACTATATTGATTATTTATAGGCTCCATACAAAATCTCCTATTAGTCTGTCACAACCAAACTATCGCGGTCAAATTGGTTTTTTTTCGTTAATACATGTTATTGGTATGTGGAGTGGACTTGCCCTTACAAATAGTGTTTTTGATCATCTTCAATATTTCGTCAATGACAGATAATCATATAGTGATTACTAGTATATAGTTTGTATTTTGTACCCTCCTTCTCTTGGGGCCCAAGGCATTTTCCCATTTTCTTGACTTATAGGCAGGCCCTGGTTGCCCAGCTGTGACTTTTCGCCACACTACTAGGGAAAAGGCTAGCAGTAGTGCCGGTTTTAGGTATATCAATAGCGCGGGGTGGCGCGCTACTGATACGGCGCTACAGCTAAAGTGTATCAGTAGCGTGTGCTTGCCCGCGCTACTGCTATACCTGCTTAGCAGTAGCGCTTTTGATACAGAGCGCTACTGGTAGTTACTAGCAGGGCGCCTCCCTACCCGTGCTACTACTATTGTTGGGTTTTTATTTTTTGTTTTATGTCGTATTCATACACCATTATACAAGTTTTCATACAGTAGCAATTCAGAGATTGTTTTTACATCAGAATGAGTTATTATATCATTGGGTGAAAGAACCCTGGATTAGTTTCAAACTAAACCACGGTTCTTTCACCCAATGACATAATAACTCATCATCATACTCCATTCCGAAATATAGTGCGCCCGCGCTTCCCGAGGTCCAACTTTGGCCATAAATTTAACCCACGAGACCGACTACGGTGGGAGAAAAAATTACATGATTGAAAGCTTCTTTTGAATACGAATTCAGTGGTATAACTTTTGCTCCCGCCGCAAATAGTCTCGTTGGTTAAATTTACGGTCAAAGTTGAAGCACGAGGATAGAGGAAGCACTACATTGTGGAATGGAGGGAGTATCATTAACAACTTATCATCATTATACATCATTGTCATATAACACCTCATCATCATCATCATTTTTATCAATGAGACATCATATACCAAGTTGGTCAATAGTCATAATCACAACTCCTCCTCCTCATCAACTCTAACACATTGTACCACATAATAACACATTGTACCTATGTAACACCCTCGATGCGACTATAGCTCCCACGTGTCGAGGCACGACTTAGAGACATAATCGCATTGAAGGCATATGTCGCAAGTGAGGTAATCTTCACACAACCCATGTAATACATAAGGGAAAAAGATACATAGTTGGCTTACAATCGCCACTTCACACAATTACATGAATAAAGCATTACATCAACCAAATACACTCATGGTCCGACTACGGAACCAAAATAAAAGAAGAACCCCAAAAGCGACAAAGGTCCCCGATCGACCCCAACTGGGCTCCACTACTGATCAACTAGAACGAAACAACACAAAGGACAAGATCTTCATCGAGCTCCTCCTGAGCTTGATTGCGTCATCTGCAAGGTAACCTCGGCACCTGCAAGCTGGTTTTGGAAGTATCTGTGAGCCACGGGGACTCAGCAAGCTCGCACCCTCGCGATAAAGACTATTTAAGCTTATGGGTAAGGTAAAGGCATGAGGTGGAGCTGCAGCAAGCGACTAGCATATATGGTGGCTAACATATTCGCAAAAGAGAGCGAGAAGAGAAGGCAAAGCACGGTCGGTAAAAGTATGATCAAGAAGTGATCCTATAACAACCTACGTCAAGCATAACTCCAATAACCGTGTTCACTTCCAGGGACCCCGCCGGAAAGAGACCATCACGGTTACACACGCGGTTGATTCATTTTAATTAAGGTCAACTTCAGGTTTTCTACAACCGGACGTTAACAAATTCCCATCTGCCCATAACCGCGGGCACGGCTTTCGAAAGTTCAAATCCCTGCAGGGGTGTCCCAACTTAGCCCATCACAAGCTCTCACGGTCAACGAAGGAATAGACCTCCACCCGAGACATTCCGATCAGACTCGGTATCCCGGTACAACAAGACATTTCGACAGGGTAAAACTAAACCAGCAACACCGCCCGAATGTGCCAACAAATCCCGATAGGAACTGCACATATCTCTTTCTCAGGGCACACTCAGATGAGCGCTCCGTACAACTAAAACCAAACCTCGAGTTTCCCCGAGGGGGCGCTGCACGGGACTCTAGTTCGGACCAACACTCAGAGGAGCACTGGCCCGGGGAGGGGGGGTTAGAATAAAGATGACCCTTGAGTCTGCAGAACCCAAGGGAAGGTGGTAGGTTGTTAGTGCAAATGGTAAAACCAATGTTGGGCATTGCTGGAGGAGCTTTACTTAAGGCGAACTGTCAAGGGGTTCCCATTATAGCTCAACCGCGTAAGGAACGCAAAATCCGGGAACATAACACTGATATGACGGAAACTAGGGCGGCAAGAGTGGAACAAAACACCAGGCATAAGGCCGAGCCTTCCACCCTTTACCAAGTATATAGATGCATTAATTAAATAAGATATATTGTGATATCCCAACAAGTAAACATGTCCCAACAAGGAACAACATCTCCATGTTCCAACAAGGAACAAACTTCAATCTTCACCTGCAACTAACAACGCTATAAGAGGGGCTGAGCAAAGCAGTAACATAGCCAATCAACGGTTTGCTAGGACAAGGTGGGTTAGAGGCTTGGTTCAACAATATGGGAGCCATGATAAGCAAGTGGTAGGTATCGCAGCATAGGCATAGCAAAAGAGCGAGCAACTAAGCAAGCAAAGATAGAAGTGATTTTGAGGGTATGATCATCTTGCCTGAGATCCCGCAAGGAAGAAGAACGAGTCCATGAAGAAGACAAACGGGCGTAGTCGAACGGGTCCTCACAAACGCGACGTTATCGGAACCAACCCGAAGAAGCAACACCGGAAAGAAGCACACAACATAGTAAACAACTATCACACGATCATGGCATGATGCACAACAAGTATGATGCATGTCCGGTTTAATGATACATGTCATGGCATGGCAAAGTGCAACAAACAACACTACAAATTAAGTGGAGCTCAATATGCAACGAGTTGCATATTGACAAAACACCACAACACGTTATTTAGTTCGATCTCGTTTATGTACCCAACAAGATTAAATGTTGTTAGCATGGCAAGAGAGTGAAGCAAATGAAAACTACCTATCTAGTCAAGTTTAAATGAGGCCGGAAGCAACGAACAACAATTCCGGTAAATCCCCATAGCATATTTTAGATTTGGTCCTGTTCTTCCCTAAACAATATTTTAGAGTTGTTAAACATGCAAATAAAGGTCACCATGTTAAACTAGGCATTTTTCTACCCCATTTACATATAAAGTTTATTAAAATCCGAGCTACGGTTAATTAGTTATGAATTAAAGCATTTTAGCATAGCATTTTTATACAAAATTAAACAAACATCAAGTTTAAACATCTTTGACATGGATGAAAGTTGGAAATTATGAAACTAGATGAAATTCTAAGCACTTTACATGTTTAAAACATTTTAATCCGATGCACGGTTCTGGAATTATTATATGCATGATGTTGAGGGTTTTTCTGTAAAAACTGCTGACTCTGGAAAATACAAAAACGTTCTATGTAAAAAAACAGGATACGGCCCGGATCTGGAACAGAGCTGGGGAGCTGCTCACATTGGGCCTTAGCAGGCCGGCTATTGCAGAGGCTGGCAGGGGAAGGAAGCGCCTGGGCCGGGAGGCCGAGCGCTGTGCCTTGGCGCTGGAAGGGAGGCAGCCCAGGCGGGTAGCGAGGCCGCTCGGTCAAAACGGAGGAAGTCAACGCGGGCACTGGTCGCTGTTCGTCCTCATCCTTGAAGCAGCGGGAGTAGGTGCGCGAGGGTGGCGGGAACAGCAAGGAGGTGGGCTCCGGTCGGGGATCGAGGGACTTGGCCGCGTCGACTCCAGGCGATGCAGTGGCTGCTCCAACTGGCGAGGAAGGCAAGCGGCCGGGCGGAGCTGGAGGCCAAGGCGGCGGCGTCCTGGTAGAAGCAGAGGACGCAGGCAGCAGCGGCAGAAACGGGGCGGCGGTGAGGAACGCTTGGCGTGAATCTATGGCGGCGCTGGAGTCGTGCATCGTTCGTTCGACAAGGGAAGCAACGGCAGCAGCAGGTTAGGCCGGCGATGGCACCGGTGGCTGGGGACGTTCTTCGTCTCGGTGGTGCTCTGGCCTTGCAGAAGAAACAAGGCGACCACGCGATTAGCAGCAGCAGTAGGAGAAGAACAGCAAGAAACAGGGAGGAGGCGCGGTGAGGAGGACCTGCGGGTCGGAGCAACTTGACGGCGGCGCCATGGCGTGGTGCTGCTCTCGATCCATCGTGGATCGAGGCACTGGAGGAGGGGAGGAGGCGCGGTGCAGCCTGCTCGAGCTCAAGGGTGAGGGCGGCGCTCGGGGGTTGGCCGATGCTCTGCTGGTGGGATGGATCAATGGAGAGAAATGGCTGGCGCTGGTTGGCTCCGGTTGATTCGGGATGAAATCCCAAGGAGGAAGGAGGTTGGTCGGGTGGCTCGAATGGACCGGGCAAGATCCCGAGGATGGAGGAAATTAGTTGGATCTGAGCATCTGGGTGGATCTGAAACGAGGAAAGAGGTGGTTGGTCCAGTGCTGGATCCAAGGAGGGTGGCGGCGCAGGAGGGGCTAGGAGCTAGGCTAGGGTTTAGGGTTGATCTGGTCATATATAGCAGGTGGATTTTTGTTAGGTGCATCTGGTCCCTCCGATTTAGATCGGGCAGTCGAGAATAAAATGTTAGGGAGGCCAAATAAGAAAACGGTGACGTATTGTAGACGTTTGGGGATGATTCGGACACAACGGCAACGATTGTCCGGGTCGGGTCCGGGACAACTTTCGGACGCACGCGTGAGGACGGCCGCGGGCTGATGAGAGAGGTTAGGTTGGGCCTGGCGGTAGGTAGTGTGCTGTGTAGACGGTCTAGAGCTAAGAGAAGAGAAGAGAGGGAGGCCCGGCGACTGTTTTCGGAGACAGAAAACGTCCGACGATAGACCGGCTACTATTGCCGCTATATTTATCCGTTGGGGCATCAAACGGACTCCGAATGCGATGAAACTTGGCAGGTGGTCTACTGACAACAAAACAACACCGCATGCCAACTTTCAACCCATTCCGAGAACATTTTCCGGCCACTTATAAAATAATATTTCAGACATATCGCGGGCGCGTGCAAGTGTGTCTGGGCTCAGAACGGACAACGGAAGGAACTGGGAGAACCCGGACGGATGCAAGTTTTGAAAAACATGATGATGCAATGCGGATGATGACATGATAAAATGCAACACACAAGCAAATGACAAGACAACAACAGCGAATAACTGGAAGACACCTGGCACAACGGTCTCGGGGCGTTACAACCTAGGACCTAGTTCTCTATCATAGGACATACTATGTTCTCTTAGGTAAAATAGGATAAAACAAGATAGGCCTTGACTCTCCATTATGGAGAATGGAGATTATCCTGTCTCCAATTCATGCCCTTCGCCTAATGTTGCCTCCAAGTAGCTCCCTATGAGTGACCATACATTTTTTTCAATCTTTGATTGTCATGTCTTCATTGGTTTTAGAAATCTGATGTGAACAGGAGTGATTCGTAGGATGACCTGGCCGTATATTCGTAGGATTATCTGTTAAAACATAGTGATAACTTCGTAGTTAGCAATGTAGATCAGTTTTAGAAAAATTTATGCAGAAGATGCACATATGTCGTAATACTAAAAAAATCTTACCATGACATCTCCATGGATGTTAGCATAGTTTAACACATGCACTAGTGGCACGTATTGACCATAATGTGGAGGAGTTTGATAATACATATTATAATTCTCAAGATCAGTAATAAATGCGATCAGATGATTTTTCTCCTAATAAGTTAATTCTGAGCCGTCAGTGTAGTAGGTTCTGTCTACCATCTTCCGCACATTCTTTGAAGAATGAAAATAAGCTATCAACGGAAATAAGCTGTCAACTATTTTGAAATAAACAATATAAATTACTTAATAACTATGTTTGAGAAACTCACATAGCGGTAGAATTGGAAGCGTATCAACAAGGACCCAGAGGGACATTGCGACGATCATCATGAAAGAAGTTGCTGATGAGAAGGGGATGTTCCACCATGGCCCTATATCGCGAGTTGACCTACGTACTCACATAGGCATGCAACGTCAGGACCTCACGCCGTTCAAGAAGCCAGGGTCCATCCTCTATGATATGAAAGGACGGAACTTCTAGTGATTTACGATGCCGATGATGATGATATGTGTCAGTTGAACTTGTATAGATTCTGTAGCGATGACACTTTGTGATGTCCACGGCCCTACCGAACTCACGTAATGCTACTTTGTTAGTTTGGGTACGATGACCTGCATACCTCTAGTTAATTAGTTTGCGTATGATGAAACTGGTTGATTATTTATATGTTTACTATATGATGCATCTAGTTGCTAACCCTTTCTTTTTCGTGTTGCTCAAGTACATTTTGTTGCATATATGATTGTACATTCTCTTGATGAAGATGCATGTCTAATAGGTACCTAGATTCTTGATGGCGAAGAAGCAATGCTATGTCGTGTACAGAGTGAAGGTTCTGGGAGTGTACGATTAGTGGCCTGAGTGTCAGGCGCAAGTGGAGGGGGTCTCGGGCGCCAGCCATAAAGGCTTCAAAAGCAGACAAGAAGCAGAAGCTAGTTACTTGAGGTTCACGCTAGCGCGAGAGATGACTCATAACCGCCGCCCCATGTACTGCATAGTTTCGCTCTCACTCATAGTGATAGCTCTTCTCGCGTATATCATTGTTTAGCTAGATGACGATGTAGTTAGAAGAATTCGAGACTTGTATCGCTATTTTCGAGATGATCACGAGAGACCACTTTGTGTTGGATGATGATTATGATGATGACATGATTTGATGAGATTATTTGTATATGCTATGATTACATTTGTATGTGTATGATGATGATATTTGTATGTGCTAAAGATCATTGTATAAATCACGTTCAAATATAAAACAAATATGCAGAAAAAAAAATCAAAAACTAATAAAATTAGCAGCAGTGAGGGAAGTAATGTTAGCAGCAGCGCGCCCTTACCAGTAGCGCGATTTAGTACAAAGCGCTTCAGCTATTAGCAGTAGCGCATTGTTGCAATGAACGCTACTGATACGCATGCGTAGCAGTAGTGCTGGCCAACACGCACTATTGCTAGAGGTTAGCTGTAGCGCCTTATCAGTAGTGCAGGCGCCCGAGCTACTGATATACCTAATACCCGAGAGCCTGAGCCGGCATATCATCTTGAAATTTACTTGAACCCTGGCAGGCTGAGGATACCATAGTCCTTCTAACCATACAACCACAGATTTATTCGCCTAAGGCATCGGTCTTAATAGCACATGGATCCAGACACGAGTCCTTCGCCTCGCTTCGATGCAACGTCTCACGGGTTTGGGCTCATGCGTCACGTGCGTGCGCCCGACTTGGCGTGCTGCAGGGCCAGCGTTGACACGTAGGGCCATGAGGGACTTAGCTGCCTGGCTGTATCTGGGTACGGTCAAGTCGGCGCGATGCAGGTCCGAGCACCACGCGACGATTCTACCCGGGATTTGCCCACCCGGTCCTCGCCGTCGTGAGACCTAGCCGACTCACACCTATGTGCCACTTTCCCGGATTGTTTACAGCTGCAGCCATCGGTGCAAAAACCAACCGCAGCCAAAAAGCGAGGCAAGTAATACAATCCAAAAGTCAGGCCAACTAGTTGTTTACGATTTGACAAAAAGCAATGGATTTTAGGAACAAATGTTCATGATTTTTATGAAAGATATCCATGAATTTAAATAATGTTTATTATTTTAAATATAATTTTTTTTGGAAAATATTCGTTCATAATTAGAAGATGGTCCGAAATTTAAACCCAGAAAACACGTTAAAAAAGGAAAACTGGTGAAAACTATATGAAACCCAAGAGTAAAGTCCGATTTAAACCTTAAATTTGTAGAGCTCGTCTGAATCAATCTCTAAAATTGATGCCCTGTACTCATCAATCCCGGCCAATCCCAACCTCGTACGAGTAAAATCGTATTTGATATACTGGGATGAGAACAGTTCCCACCGGGATCGATCAATACGGCTACATGTCTTATCAATCATAATTTTTCCCTACTTCCCCTCCCGAACTGACCCCCTTTCCTTTGACAGAGGCACCCTGTCGGCAGCCGCTCCTCCCCATGCGCTGGCCTCCATCCGCACCGGTCGCCTCTTCACTGCTGGTTCCGACATGGTTGATCCCGTCTAGCGTGGGCAGTGGTGAACACGAGCGAGTAAACAAAGCCGGCGCGTCTCCTTCGTTCGCAGCTGCTATACTCGGTGGTGTTGATGAGCACCGCTGACGCCAAGAGCGAGGAGGTCCTCATGCTGGAACCTATTACTCTCAACTTCAGTCGGGAGAACGAAATCGATTTGCCCCGGACGTTTGCCCCTGCCCGCGGCTACCACGGACAACAACGACGCCGCACGCACGGTCGTGATTTTCACCGGGAGACAAAGCAAAGCCAGCTTTCTCCTTGGTGAAGTGTGTGTGTACGCGTGTGTTTTCTGTGTAGTGTGTGTTCTTGTGTGAGACAAGAGAAGATAAAGAGAGAGAGAGAGAGTTGTGCGAGGCAGAAGAGGCGGCGCTGCAAGGAGGCGGCACCAACATTTGGTATCAGAGCCTCGTCGATCCGGCGACGGCAGCGCGGCCGACTCCTTGTGAGGTGGAGGATGGCGGCGCGAGGTGAAGGCTGTCAGTGGCGCGATGCCGCTGGTGGCCGGTTGCGGTGCGATGCCGCAAGATGAAGGTGGTGTGGTGGTCGGTGTCGCGAGGACGTCATCCACGACAAGACGGTCCATGGTGACCGGCGCTGCGACGGCGTCGGCTGCGGCGACATGGCGAACTCCATGCGAGATGGAGGCCGGTGGCGCGACAAGGAGGAGTTTGCCGGTGTGATGCCGCGCGAGCAGGCGATGCCGCTAGATGAAGACGGCGTGCTGACCGGCGCTGAGATGGCATCGTCCAAGTCAAGAGGAGGATAGCCACATGCGGCAAGTTGGCGTGGTGGCGGGCGCTGCGACGGCGTCGACCACGTCAAGATGGTTTGTGGTGATTGGCGCTTCGATGGCGTCATCCACGGCAAGATGGTGCGGGTGTTCCACATCAACGATTGGCGAGTTAGGATGACAAGATTAGGGAGGTGATTGTTAGAAATAATCTTGTCATGATGTATCATGTTTTGTTTTGTCGTTCGGCATGTAGCTTGGGGAGCAGCTTGTCAGGGCAAAGCTTTAGTTGTGCGCACGAAGGAGGCGAGATGCCGCGGGGCCGTGCGATGCGGCCAGAGCGATGAGATGCCGACGGTGCCGTGTGATACGGCGATGCCATGAGAAGTGGCATGGCGTGGCAGTGTTGGAGCATGACAAGCTATAGGTCGAGCCGGTTGAGCCGGATAGTCCGATAGTCATAGGTGCATGTAGTTTGCTTGGGCTAATTAGTGGCCGGGTCGCTAGAATGATTCTAGGAGAGGAAGACCAGGTTAGCCGTTGGTATCAAGGTTAGTGCATGAGTTAGTTAGTGCATGCGCAAGTGTTGGCCGAGTTAAGTGTGATGGCCGGTGTGAGTGCATGTGTGCATGGAGGTAGTGGGCATGAGTAGTGCCTAGAGAGTTGGAGTTAGTCGCCAGATGTGGCTGCCGAGTGGTGCGTGATGGTTAGCTCCCTGTGTATATATAAGTTCAGCCAATGAATGAGAAAAGCGAGGCCGTGAGGGCTGAGCAGTGAAAACATGTAGCAGATTTTTACCGGGAGACAAGGCAAAACCATCTTTCTCCTTGGTGAAGTGGGTGTGTGTGTGTACGCGTGTGTTTTCTGCATAGTGTGTGTTCTTGTGTGAGACAAGAGAAGATAGAGAGAGAGAGTTGTGCGAGGCAGTTCAAGATAGAAGAAGAGGCGGCGCTGCGAGGAGGCGGCGCCAACACAGTGCACGGGGGGCGAATAAAACCAACACACACGTACATCACAAATTCACAATCTGATGGAACGCACTGGGCACTAGCACACATGATATGCCAAAGCCAGCTCGCCAAGATGCACGCGTTTGCCTGCTCAACATGCCTCATTGTGCCGCTCCTGGAAGCCGGTACGGGAACAACCTAGAGCGGCCGCCCGCGCGTGGCGTGATGGCGTCCATACGAGAGGGACCGCGCCCTGCTGCTACACACAGTGTTGAGCACCACGAGCTGCCCCGTCGGCCTCTACTGGCCCCTCCCCAGCCGCGGTGGCAGCACCACGGCCACGAACACACCGATGGCCTCGCCCTGACTCGCCTAACCGCGTGTGTCCTGCAGCCTGACGTGTCCACTTACCGCCCCGTCCGCCATGACGCGCTCCGCGCCCGAGCTGTGCATCTGCCCCAGTCCCCAGATGATTCTTTCGTCCATGGCTGGCAGAGTGGGTGAGTAGCATGCAGAGAAAGAGAGATAGGAAATAGGATTGGGAGTGGAGATGAGAGAGAGCGGAAGGAACAAGGGAGAGGGATCAATATGACAGGTGGACCCACATTGTCAGTGAGAGGAGGTTGAGGTTTAATTGCGTCGAGATCTACGAAGTCAAGGTTTAAAATAGACTTCACTCGAAACCCAATAACAACCCGATGCATAAACGAAACCAGAAAAGAAAAGGCAAAATGAAGAACCGAAAACGAGAAGACAGGAAAAAGATGGGAAACTGTAAACCGAAAGAAAACCAACCCAAAAAATGGCTCAGAGCATCGTACAAAAATTAGCTTGGAATCGTTAATTGGGGGCTGGCTCATTAGTTGGAGGGGGTGCGTGTTTTATGGGAGCTAGAAGTTCACCTCGACCACAGACCTTAAGCAAATACGCAGCACCTTCAGCGGAGCAAACACGCAGCATTACTGGACGCGAACAGAGCGCCTGACTACTACAGCAACAGCGCCTGGACATTTCTGTTCATGTACTACAACATTTCACAATAAAAAAAGGTACTAAATCTAAAGTTGAACATTTGTCTAACCAATTCTCCTGGAATATTTTGGCAAATGAACAAACTAAAATAATTAAATTTCATTTCCTTTTGACATGAGAAGCAATTTGTCATACAAAATTGATCAAAAAAAATTACTTTCACGATAATTGTGAGATCAACACAAGTTCGGCAATCTTATAATGAATCGGCAGTTCGTCCTGCCTATTTCATCGACTATAAGCACTATAGCGCCTAGTAAAATTACAATCAAAGTCCAGCATTAGGGAATAAATAAATAGTAGAGAAAAGACTTAGAACGAAGTGACTAATGTTCTATGGAATCGAGAAAAGTCATATATATTTTCTTGCGGGAAGAAAACTCATATAGATAAAATAAAGAAGGTAACATATATGGTCAACCAAAACGAAGACATGAAAGAGAACAACTCCTGCGTGCATCAACATTTGAGCATCATCACACGGAAAAAATAATAATGTTATAGCTAATGTTATAGCATCATGTCGTCCTTGGATGGCCGACGACTGTCTAAGTTGAGGACCAGGTTGGTCCTGCCCCGCAACCACGGCGGTCCACGCGTGACAGCACCGTGTCTATGTGTGACGGCTCCCGTGGCCGCCGGAAGTAGTTCCACGCCATGATCATCATCAAGCACATGACCATGGTCGGCAGGATCAGCTGCGGGTAGCACACCAGCTTGAGGAACACCACGTGCACCAGAATCGTCGTCACTGGATTCTTCCACTTGCAGATGCCGTCCAACCATCTAGCGACGGAGAAAAGCGAGGAGACCCGGTTGAAGTTGGCCTTGCTCCGGCGTAGACTGAACATGTGCGAGTCCTCGTCGAGCATGTACTCCACCACCTCCCTAGGCAGCGGCGTATCGGCCCTGCCGAGCCGCGTGGCCACAATCTCCATCGCTTGGACCCGGAGGAAGTCATGATGCAGCTTGGAGACAGGGTCCGTGTAGAGCATCTTGGGCAGCAGCGGCAGCCTGGCCCTGTATTGCGCCACCATGTTTACCCACGCCGTGCAGGTGAACCGGATGGCGAGGTGGAGCTCCCCCGTCTTCTTCAGTCCCGTCGCGCTCAGTGCCATAAGCGGGTACAAGTGCGTGTACACGTGGTCGCTCTCTAATGTTGCGAGCCGGACGCGCACCTTGCCGATCTGTTGGTCCTTCGTTGATCCATTGCCATGGCCGAAGAGGTGGTTGTTGTTGAAGATGACGACGTGATGACGTTGATGAGGTCGAACACCTCCCAGATCTACGGCTCGTTCCACTGCGGCGCCGCTGTGCCGAACATCGTGCGTGTGCGCACCCACCTGGCCAAACACATCATGGAGACATTACTTCCTTGAAGAGGCGTTGTAAGCGCCTCATCAATTTTTCGCTCAAATGTTAGTCTGATTAGCTCCTTCATCGGGTCGACTGGAACATCAATCAAAAACAGCAAGTACAACCAGTAAACTAAATGCTTGATGCTTTCATTATTTAGAAAACACAAAAAATATCTGCGGTGAGATGGAAAGTCTAAGACTATATCTCACATAATCCAAGGATGGAAACAATCCGACAGAGCAAATAGGTGGAGTAGTATTTAGTACCTTGCTCTATGCTTGTCTCTAGAAATTTATTTTAGCAGACCGGGAGGGCTAAACATGTGTTTAAACTCTGTATAATTCCATTTATGTAGTATTGATCACTTTTATTGCTGTACACAAATTGTTCCGTCATCACCCCTGAGCTAAAATTCAATGAACATGTTCCCAACACTCAATACAATATTAGAGGTATTCATGACTTGAGAGGAATACTAAATTGATTGTATAAATTTCCTTATGTCTCATGTTCAGTTTTTTGTTGAATTGCTGTACTAAGTTTCTAAATGAAAGTTCCGTTCTAGAAATAGTTTGATAGATGAGAAGCACATCATGCATCTGCTAATGATTATCAGACATCGATTTATCAGGTTTATTTCATTTTTTGTTATAGAAAAGCAATCAAGTTTTACCTTGTAATCACATAATCACATTATGTGTACCTCTAGCTTCAGTATGCTGTCAGTGAAGTTCCGTTTTCTTCAAAAAGAAATATTTTCAGTTCCAAAGCTTTGACCTTGGATTGGATTTCGGAGCTTTTTTCTGATGTTTCTTCTTGCCCAGTTTCTCATGAGGTATGCTTTCTCGTGAATCCATGGCAGCCATCATGGGGTGGATGCGATTTGTACAGATGGGAGGAAGCCTAGGCGGCGCATGTTGTGACTTTTGGAGGAGCAGCGCATCCAGTGGGGCAAATCGGGGCCGGTCAGATCTCAGATGCAGGGCGGGCAGGCCGCTGGAGAGTTGTGCACCGCAGGTTCATCCGGTTAAGCAAAACGGAGTGCCGGAGGCGTCCCAAGCTGCATCCTTTGCAAGTACAGTCGCAGGATACATGCTGGCGGCGGCTCCAGTTGCGGGTCGTCAGGGTGCCATCGTTGCCGACGCTGCATCCATAAATCTGGTGGTCTCCGTAGCAAATTTAGTGATTGGCGTGGCCATTCTCATGCTGCTGGTGGCGGATGTTGTCCTGCGTGTGCTGAATTACGTGTTGTGGTGGAGATGACAGCGACAGATGCTGGAAGTAGTGTTAAGTGCTATGTAAATTAAGCTCGCAAGTACGTTTCTAGGTGGTCAAAGTGTGGTTGTCAGTACTAACTTTGGTGACGCTGTACCCATGTAGTGCCAATGATGGAGACAGTTTTGGAGGTGGAAATATATGTACTGCTGATGGTGTACTAGTGTCATCCAAATATTATGAATGAAATGGTTTCATGTTTACCTGCAGTAAAACCTATAGCTAGTAGCTTTCCGCTTTTAGTTTAAGCATTGTTGATTGGATTATAGGCGACAAAGTGCAGTAAGGGACATGCATCGCGTGTTTTTTCGAAGCTGGTGTGCATGTCTGAAACGTGTCGGCACTTGAGGCGGATTAAGCACGTCATGACTGTGCATCCCGTCCGTCCCCTGGCCTCTTACTAGTCCCGAGCCCTGCTTTGTGTGGTGCACCTACCTCTGCGAAGGGTTATCCATTTGCAGGCGGCAGAGGGGGAGCTGCAGTTCAAACCAAGGTGACCGGATCTGGAGCCTGTCAGCCAGGTGCTGTCGCCGGCGGCAGTGAAAGGTTCGAAGCTTCTCCGGTGCAGGGCTACGCGCGTCGTCGCGGGTGTATTCGCTGGGACGTTTTCATATTTGGTAGATCAAACTATGGGGGTGGGATATAGTTTGTGCTGTAGATCTTTTTTACTAGGGAGATCAGGTGACGATCCACTGTGCGATTGATTTGCAATCTTGCAGATGGACGAAGAGGAGGAGAACCAGGGGTTGTCTGATGGAGTGGAGCGTGAGGAGGAGATGCAAGAGAGTTCGTCGTAGGGGGAGGGGGCAGGTGTTTTGCCAGAAGATCAGCCGGTTATTACCTCTCGTCTCTCAGTTAAGCGTGTTGAATACAAGAGATGGCTTGTATTTGAGATTGGATTAGGTGGAATTCTAAAGTTGCCGATGATTGCAAGGTTGGATCTGAAAAAGGAGTGCTTGGGTCATGAGGAAGGTAAATGCTCGGTGTCGTGTAATTGAAATAGATAGTGAGAAGAAGATTGCTTTCACAGCCGAAGATTTCCACAAGGTTTTCGGCATCCCGTGTGGGAACCGAGATGTGTGTGCCAGGGATGCAAAAATTGCTGCAACGGCAAGCCATTTCATCAAGCGTACAATTGGCATGTATGGTTCAGTTGCTCAGAATTTGAAAGCGGCTGAAAGCTTTATAAACAGAGAGCTTTCTAAGGATTCTAGTAAGATGGAGAAGGATTGCTTTCAGATCCCTTTCATAATTTTTGTGATGGGCTATCTGGTAGCACCGTGCACGACCCGATGACAATTGATTTCTGGGTGCTCTAGCTAACCCGGAATTTATAGCGCAATACAATTGGTGTGAATATGCTATCAAGAAGCTGATGGCAGCGGTATCGAAGGTGCAGAGTGATTATCAAAGCAAAGAAGCAACGTTCATCTATTCGCCTGCCATTTTTTTTTCCAGGTATGCAGAGTGTTTATAGTTATTATACATTGTCATCTCGTCATCCGATGTTTTTTTTGGAGGCAAGGTTGGTTAGTGATTTTTTTGTTGTGTCTTGCACTCTATGGTTGGACAGATATTCTTGCTGGATGACATTGAGCTTGGGTTGTTCAACATGCCACACACTGTATTGCCCCGAGTGCAGCGGTTTGACCAGAAAACACTCAGTCAGATGATCATAATGGCGTACGTCATGAAGCAGGGAAAGTTGAGTTATCTCCCTGCAGGGGTATGTTTTTTCTGTTCATGGGGCAAGATTGACTACTAGGGAAAAGTCTAGCAGTAGCGCGGGTTGGAAGCATAGTAGTGGCGAGGGGTGGCGCGCCTGATACTGCGCTACAGCTAATGTTCAGCAGTAGCTTAGGTCGGGGCGCGCTACTACTATCCTGCATAGCAATAGCGTGTTTTCCAGCACCACGCTACTACTACACCTTCCTAGCAGTAGCGTCTTTTTCCACCAAGCGATACTACTACACCTCCCTAGTAGTAGCGCCTTGTGGGCTACCAACGGTACTGGTAAAGTTTACTATTTTTTTTCAACTGCATATTGCCGTTGTATTTGTATTGATTTATAGTAGTCTCATGATATGATTTTATGATCATGGTGAGTTATTATTTCAATGGGTGAAAGAGACATGGAATAGATTCAAGTGGATGCAACATGGTGCATATTCAAAGTACTACTGGTCCAAACTTGACCACTTTAGTTTGGATTAGTATGATCAAATTTGGATTAGTAGTACTTTCGATCTGCACCATATGTGTTGCCTCCCCTTGAATCTAATCCATGTTTATTTCACCCACTGATTTATACTCCCTCCGTTCCAAAATAAATGACTCAACTTTGTACTAACTTTAGTACAAAGTTGAGCCATCTATTTTGGAACGGAGGGAGTATATAATAACTGATCATTCTCATAATGATATAACAACTAAGCATCATCATCATTAATAATAACTCGTCATCGTTATCATAATAACAAGTCATAGTCATCTAACAACTTCTACTCGTTATCATAATAACAAGTCATACTCATCATCATCATAGTCATTTAACCAACCCTACTTCATTGTTCTTAGGACCTACTACCCTCTCCAAGGTAAAATAGCATAAAACAAGATAGGCCCTGACGCTCAATTATGGAGAATGGAGATTATCCTATCTTCAATTCTTGCGCTTTGCACCATTTTGCTTCCAAGTAGCTCTCTATGATTGTCCATACATTTTTTCCATTCTTTGATTGTCATGTCTTCATTGGTTTTAGAAACCCGGTATGAACAATGGTGAAGCCTAGGCAGACTTGGATGTAAGCTAATAACATCAAAGGCGACCTTTTGAAAACATCATATCAGGCACGCAATCCTTCGGGATTTTCGGTTGAAAAACATAATAATAACGTCGTAGTTAGCAATGTAGTTTAGCTTTAGAAGAATATATGCAAAAAATGCAGGGATGTCGTAATAATAAAAAAAATCTTACCATGCCATCTCCATGGATGTTACCGTAGTTCAACACGTGCACTAGTGGCACGTATTGACCATAATGTGCAGGAGTTTCATAATTGATATTGTAATTCTCAACATCAATAATAACTGAGATAAGATGATCTTTCTTCTCATAAGTTAATTCGGCGCCATCAGTGTAGTAGGTTCTGTCTACGATCTTTCGTACATTTTTTGAAGAATGAAAATAAGCTGTCAATTATTTTGAAATAAACAATATAAATTACTTAATAAATATGTTTGAGAAACTCACATAGATGTAGAAGTGGAAGCGTATCAACAAGGACCCAAATGTCCATATTCTTTTCGTTGATGTCATCTTTAGGATCACCAAGATCGAAGGTGACATGCATACCCTCCTGAAAATCATACGCCTTGCACAGTTCTTCCTAATTCGAGCAACCAAAATGAGATACACTCTCCGAATTTATAGCTTTACAGCAAAATCATAACCATGATGGGTCCTGAGAGAAACTGTCTTTGTCTCCATATTTTCATGATCTTCAAAATTCAGATGCTCCAAGACATAGCGTCTTGCATGCATGGGATAAGCTAGTCGAATTGTAAAAGACGGAAATTACACATTGAAGAAGCATAAGCCATGCTGAATTACGAAAAAAGACTTGTCGTTGCGTACTGTTTCAACAGCGAAGGTCTCGTCGAGCTTAATACTGAAGCGCCAGCCGTCTACCAGGTGAGTCCTGTCACATAGACCCCCATCATCGCCGCACCAGTCACACTCCGGGATCCTAACATCGTCGTCAGACATTTCCTATGTTCATAATTCAAGGATTAAACTTCTAAAATTAAATATATGTACCACAAAAACTAAATTAGATCATTATTATTTATCATGGGTTGACTATCAGTCTGTCGAGTCTTTTCTTGAAAAGTCTCAGCTCACGTGGTGTATATATTCGATCGTCGGTGATGGTAGCTCCTCCCTTAGTCCCCGAGTGCATTACACCAAAATGTCTAGCACACGGGAACGAAGGAGAAACGACCACCACAACAACAGTCGGGATTCTTCATCCTCTCATATATGGTGGAGACTCTCCCTCACTGATTCCTCTCTGACTTTTGCGATCGTCGGTGATGGTTGTTCTTCTCTTCCTTCCCGTGCATTACCAAAAGGTCTATCACGAGAAAGAAGAGGAAGAACGACCCCCACGACAACAGTAGGCATTCTTATTCTCTCATATATGGTGGAGTCCCGACAGACTTAAAATCAACACAAAATGTTGTTTAATTATCTTTCTAGAAAATCCGGGCCACTCGATATTTCCTACATATTCTAGCACAAGTCATGCCAAAATTCACGGAAAATCCAGCATGACCTTTGCTAAAAAGGACATATATCGAGCGCTTGAAATTTGCCAGAATGGAAATTAACCAACACTCCGGCGAAACATAGGCCACACTGAGGTGCTCCCTTCAAACATAGGCCACTTGGGCAAGCACTACACTAGTAGAAAACAGGGCTATGGTCCAGGCCGGCTTAACCCATTAGTCCCGGTTCAGTCTAGAACCGGGACTAATGTGAGCATTGGTCCCGGTTCGTGCGGCTAAGGCATTAGTCCCGGTTCATCTAGACCTTTTGGTCCCGGTTGGTGGGATGAACCGGGACCAATGGGCCTCGCTCCTGGCCCACAACCATTGGTCCCGGTTCGTGCCACAAACCGGGACTAAAGATTAGACCTTTAGTCCCGGTTTGAGGCACGAACCGGGACTAATGGGGATGAGACCTTTAGTCCCGGTTCGTGCCACGAACCGGTACTGAAGGTCCCATTTTCAAACTCTACCCCCCCCCCCCCCCCCCCGTGGACCGCCTTTTCAGTTTTTAAAAAAATAAAAGAAAATGATGGAAATGTCAAAAAAATAAAAGAAAATAAGTTTCACATGTGATATGTGATCTAGTTGTTGGGAAAATTTACAAATATGAATTTCTACTTTATTTACAAAATCTCTCTGGAATTTGTAAAATAGGCATAACTTTTGCATACGAACTCGGATGAAAAAGTTTTTTTATATGAAAAATCATCTACTCGAAAAGTTACATCCGATGGAGACCGCCTACGGCCTGTTTGCAAATTTCTAGAATCCTCAAATTCCAAAAGGAAAAAAAGTTATGCTCAAATTTCTGTTTTTTTAAATTTCAGTTTTTTTAAATACTTATTCAAGAAGTATTAGTGTTACTAAATAATTTTTCAAGAATATTAGTGTTATTAAATAATTATTTCACCTTTTTTGAATTTTGGTCAAATCTGGTCAAACTATGGTCAAACTGTGGTCAAACAATGGTCAAACTACTTATTCAAAAATATTAGTGTTACTAAAAAATTATTGTTTTTTAGAACAATAGTTTTAAACTCAAATAGTGAAATATGTGACTTCATGCTCAAGCTAAATTCCTGAGGGTTAATAGGATTGACATCTTACTATTGTCAGGAAAACAACAAGTGCAGACTTGGAAACGAGGGAGAATAGAACCTGGAAGTTAAGCGTGCTCAGGATGGAGTAGTGAGAGGATGGGTGACCGTTCGGGAAGTGAGATGATTTGGAATGATGAGGGGTGATTAGAGATTAAATTGAGCAGTGATGAGGGGTAATTAGAGATTAGAGGTTAAAATAATTCAGAAATTTAAAAATAAAAAAATTTCAAAAAAAAAATTCAAAAAAAAATCAGGAAATTTCCTTTAGTACCGGTTGGTGTTACCAACCGGGACTAAAGGTGAACCGGCCACGTGGAGGGCCTTTAGTCCCGGTTCTGGATTGAACCGGGACTAAAGGGTCAGGGCATTAGTACCGACACTTTAGTCCCGGTTCCAGAACCGGGACTAAAGGCCCTTACGAACCGGGACTAAAAGCCCTTTTTCTATAAGTGCTAGTAGTACACAACACTACATATGACATGTCTAAATCTCCATTATATTTGAAAGACCTAAATTTGATACCTAAAAATTTGTCATATAACATTCCAATACATTTCTATAATTCAAAAAGTTATATACCTAAAAATTTATATTATTAATTTTTTTACTAAAATTTTGTATTACCAAAAATTTATATCTACCTTCTACAACAAAATTCTACCTGTCTATACTATTCAAAAAACCTACATTCTACAATCAAAGTGTTACATACCAACTAAATCTATTAACTATGTTTGAATTTTTACTAATTCACTCTAAACACTATAAGCTATCAACTAAAACCTAGAAGCATAATAAATCAAAGTGTTACATATCAACTAAATCTAAACACGATAAGCTATCAACTAAACCCTAACTGTGTGGATGGAGGAGGGGAGGGAAGATGGGACTGTGGATGGAGGAGGGGAGGGAGGAGGGATTGTGAAGGGAGGAGGGGCTGTTGATGGATGATGAGGGGCGGCTAGAGGAGGGAGTAGCAGGGGGAGGGATGAGGGGAGAAGGAGAGGCGGCTAGAGGACGGAGGAGTGGGGCGGAGGAGGGAGGAGGGGCAGCTAGAGGAGGGAGGAGGAAGAGGAGAAGGAGGAGGCTTACCTAGGCCGGGGGTTGGCGGCGACGCCGACAGCAATGCGGCGACGGCGACGGCAATGCAGCGACAACGGCAACGGTAGGAGGAGGACGACTGCGACGGTGATATTGAGACAGGGAGAGTGAGGAAACGGGTGGACTGGGGCGGGCGTCCTTTGTATACACGCGCTACTGCTAATGAGCAGTAGCGCCTCCTTTTAGCCCGCGCTACTGCTAAGCTTCTGTGTAAGGTTTTCCCTAGTAGTGATTTCTTCAGCTGACGTTAGTTTTGAAAAGCGGTGATTTTGTGTTTTATGTTTTTTTTAATCTTTCTAAGCAGGTGCGGCCTGCGGACCTAGTTTGCTCCATGCGGGCAGATGCGAGGAGTCAAGGATGCATTGGTGGTGATGCATGTCAGCTTCAGGCTTTGTTCGGTTACACCTCTTCCCACAGGGATTGGAGGGGATTTGGAGGGGATTTGACTTGTAGGAGATCTAATCCCCCCTCAATCCCTGCCAAACCTCTTCAATTCCCTGTGAACCGAACGCAGCCTCAGGGAAATACCCAACTGTGGGGGTGCCTGACAGGGTGGATCAGCGGACGCGGGAATTGTTTGTACATGGAACAACGACACAAGCAGACTCTTTGGGCGATGTGAGGTCGGCATATCATTCATTGGGCAGCGGTGATGCATCAGTGGCAATCAGGTGCAGTAGCATGGCACTCGATCGTGTGTTCTCTCCTAGCAGCAGCTCGCCCACTCCACCATGTGCCAAAGTATTGATGAGTAGCTTTATAAGGATGGTGAATCAAAGGTTTGTGTTGTGTTGTGTGAAGGGAAAGGAATGGGGGCAGGTCATGGTGAAGCTGCAAGGGCATGCCAGAGAGGAGGGAGGGGGACGATGCTTGTACCCTGACGCCGTCAAAGGTTCTCTGGCCCATCTCCTCTTACTCTATGTTCGGTTTTGTTCTAGTCCAATTCAGTTATTTATTTCTCTTTCCAATTTAAACATGAGCTGGATCATGAACCAAATTAAACATGCTGGAGAAGATTGGATTCATGAATAAATTTTGATCCCACAATAATACGTGGAGCAGATTATATGTGAAGCAGATTCAAAAAAATTGTGCATTTATCTGCAATGCGATGGCGGTGATATTTCTTCATTCCCCCGGCTTAATTTTTTGTACAAGCAGCTGCGTCGGCGCCGGCTCCACACCGCGCTGGATCAGAGCTGCCTCCACCGACCCCTCACGCCCCACCCCTCGCATGTTCCTACTTGTACTGCTCCCCTCTTTCCAATCCACACACTGTAACAGACAAGTATAAACCTGCTGAATTTGAATGCTGTCCATGTCAGTGAAGTGCGGTTGAAGGAGGGTTTGTTGCATCGCCTGGAAAGAAGCGCGGCGTGGTGGGTGCCTTTTGTTGTACATAATGTGGAACAATTGTGTCGTTTTCACTTTGAGTGGTGTAGTGTTTGTACAGCCAAAATGAATGTCCAAATAATTAGCTAATCCCTCATGTCTAGATACATACATACATGCATGCATGATTCGGTGTTGTGATGCTTTCTATGTCAGTGATTCAGTGTCGAAGAAGGCTTTCAGTGGTTTATTGTTGTAGATCCACTACAACCAACTAGAATGCTTTCCATGTCAGCGAGTCAACATTGTGAAGGTATGCATATGCACAAACCAAAATTCCGTATCGTACGTACTCCCTCCGTCCGGGTTTATTGGGCCTCTGGACCGAGGGAGTGTCCGCTTCTATTAGGCCCCTCCATCGATATACGGTCCGTCTTATGAACCGCATTAAATTTTCAGCCACTTGCATGCACCAGCTAACTATACATTGACTAGTATACTCCTCCTAGCACAACGCCACGGCAATAGCTAGCCAATGCATGCACTTCGAAGGAGAAAAATTAGATGAAGAAGTTAAGAAGAGTATTAGTGAGGCGAGATAGTCCTTCGATGGGTGCATGCATGCACCATGCCGCATCCGAGGCCGTGAGAAAGTAGCAGCATCACCGTGCGCGTGAGCTGGCGCCGGCTTCCCAAGCCTCGAGCATGCGGGTGAAGCCTGGTTTGCTTTGGGTTGCTTGTAAATTGCGCGCTGAAACCGAAGGAACTGCCCTAATTTGAGGGGATTATTCATCTTGCCACTTGCCATGGTAACTGTGATTTGATAGGGGGGGGGGGGGGCTAATAAACCAGGACGGAGAGAGTCCTGCCAAGGCAGTGCTCATAGCCAGCCACTATTGCTGCTGCTGCGTGAGTGCACTTTTTTTTCAAGACGATATTGCTGTGCGTACTACGATGGACGATATCCGTACGACGCGATCCCACACACCCACGAATTTCATCCAACGGCTGCTGATGACTGTCGTGCAAACTACCTGAATCTGTAACATTAGCTCTTGCATGAGAAAAGTGGAAGCTACTTGAATAGGGCATATTCATCCCCTCTGCCCAAAAAGTACGATCGTGGGTCCAAACGCCAGGTATTATCCTTGTACAGCTGATTTGTCTCGCTGTGATGATATAAATGTTAGAAGGCTAGAAGTAATGCAGATCACCATAATATATAGAGAAGTGGAAGTAATCTAGTCTACTTTAAATGCTCTTCTCGATAGGATTTAGACCATTCCCTATATCTTTGTTTGAAATAAGAAAGAAAAACATTTGCATGATCATCCATAATGCTGCAACAACTACGTGGAAACAAATGACTAAAGACTGGTCTGGGAACCCTATATTTTATTCTGTATTACATCATGCATGAGTAAAATCGATGAAACACACAACAGAAATCTCTTTTCCTGGTAAAGTAGTTTCCGGTTATGAAACAAATTACTCATTATCCATTGACCAGCATAGTGACTCTACTATTCCTTCATTTGCAATAGTATGCTTGGATCAAAAGTACGGCAATTTCTCCCCCTCGCTCTCCAATCCAACAAATGAAGCAGAGCAATGTTGAAGAAAGGAAGAGGCAAGGTTACCATGGCTAGCATGAAGCTTCTAAACTTCCGTACATATGCATCACAGAAAAGCATGGGGAGCAAACATATTGTTGTTGGTGCTTGCTGTGATCCATGCTTCTCCCTGTTAACTCCATCATCCTACTTGTTGCTACCTTGAGCCTCTTATTTCTACGCAATTTAAGCAGCGAGTCAAGTTTAGAACAATCAGTATCTGCCTAAAAATTCTGAAAAGGGAAATTTCAGTAGCTTTGGAGCAATTTAAGCACCAATTTAAATACATTGCAAATCCCAACATTGATATCAATCTTAATTCTCTTTGAAGAAATTGTATACCGCTAGGTTAGAAGGATCTCACATCATGGTGAGCCATGCTCCACAAGCACATCAGGCAACCGCAACACTGGTCACGCTCCTCCGGCCATATGAACCCACGGTAAGGGCCTGCCCCAATGCCAACCTTGCCAGCGAGATAGTCCACCAGAGAAATCGTCCCCGGGGTCTGAGAAGGTTCAGATTGACCTTTGTGCATTAAAAACAACACATATAATATTAATATGATGCAAATGATTTATACATACACATAGGCTTCATTCTGGATCCAAATTATGGAATCTAAGCACATGTAAAGCCAAAAGCAGTCCAGTACAGTATGCTCCATGAGGAATTTAAGTTGTTAAATTAAATAACTACATGCATTAAGAAAACGGTATGTGTTTTTCTACATTAGTTCATTTGATAAAATGTAGCAAAGGTGTATGCTCACTCATTTCTCTTTGGTTCCATTCCTTTGTTCTTACTTGGACCAATTTAGTAATTTAAATACATTATGTAAGATCAGTTTTCTTCTTTTTTTAGACTGGAGATGCTTGTGATATGTTACGAGTGGAATCTATGACAGAGAAATACAGTTGAATTCTTGAAAAAGGAGTGTTTTCATGCGCTCGAACGTTCGTCGGGGCCCAACTCCAAACCAAGGAAAGGCTAGAATCTATTTTCAGAACATGTATCTGCTGTTGTATAACTACATATGAACTCTCAGATCAAGGCCATCCACCATATTCAATGAATACACAATGTTTTATTGATTGATGCTAACAAGAACAAAAAACAGTAAGCCTCGTGTGGATAGAAACACGATGACATACTTGCTTCAAGCTTTTGAGTTTTTGGGCAGATAATAGCTCATCAACCAAGATTTTATCCAGTTCCTTCTTTGTCAACCTATTTCATCAATACGGGCTCAATAACCCGTCCCAACCTAAACCCATTATAAAAATACTAAGGAAATTAGCTACTGATGAGCATTCACAAGTTTTCACAAGCAAGATATCTAAAATATTTAATAAAGCTCACAAGTTGATCACTTACTTGGAAATACTTTTGGAAGAGCGTTGTATTTACAAGACCTCTTGAAATGCCAGTAGGGTCATTACATGCGTCAGAAGCAGAACATATGCCGGGCATATTGTGCTTAAGCCACAAAAGACATAAAGTCTCAGGAATAAGTAGGTGGTCTCGTCCAACATTGTGATTGAACATTAAAATAGTATTCCAACTAAAATATTCAATTCTTTGAAGTAACACAGATCTACCAGATTGCAATAATATCGGCTAATCCTCCAAATAGGTGCATGTTGACAAGAAAATACGAGTGGTATACTAAGTGTTCACTATAGCATGCATGCTTTCTTAATGGTAATCGTTATTGATTTCCCTATTGTGCAGCAAATACGGAAGACTGATGCTTTCCCATCTGCAGTATACATTCCTGAATGTTAAACTAAACAGTTTTTTTTTTCTAGTTACATAATGCAACCCCAGACTAAAGTATTGGAGTATACTGACAACAACACACTAAGTGTAACACCGTACCTATAGAATCTCAAGGTCTTTCTTCGACTCAGGAGCCTACTTCTGCACTGACATATCAAACCTGAACCTGAAAACCAACAATCCTCAGTTTTATAGATAATGCATATGCACAAACATGTGATAACTTAACTGAACATCAAAATACCATTGTCCACACACGTCATGTGAACCCTGCCAGGCATGAAGATCAGGCTCACACGATACTAACAAAACTAAGGAATATTATTTGGAGTGGATGGTGGTGAGAACACACAACAGCAGGGGCACACCAGCAACATCCACACACGCACATTAGCCAGCAAGCACGAATGCCAGCAACTACAAAAAATCTCGAAGGCGGCCTGTCTCCCATAACCAGATATAGAAAAGACAAAACAAACAGAAAACGATGGTGGGGTATACCTGTCGCTCCTCCTCGCTCCATTGCACGCCCTTGCGGCGATCCATGATGCCCACGCCACGGACATGGCCACGCGTTGCCCCGGGGTTACACAATGGCGGCGGCGGCCCATGAGTCGGGGGCCTCGACCAGGCCACATTCGACTCTCTCGATGTCAGCCACCAGCCGGCGGAGGGGGCAGGTGTGGTGGAGGGGTGACAGCGGCGGAAGTCTAGGGTTTAGGGTCGACGGAGAAGTTAAGACATTATGCAACGGAGGCTGGGAACCCTGGTTCCGCGATGGGGAGGCGGTGGTGGTGTCCCACAACTACGCCCTAGAAAAAAATCGAGGGAGGAGTTGGATCGAGAGAAGAGTGGCTGGCGAGGAGGGTTGCGCATACCCTAGCGAAGAGAGATGTCATCAGCCGTTTTCTATATGTTCGGGGATTGGGTAGATTGATTATTAGAAGAAAAAAACCACGACAGGGGGCAGAAAAATAGGAGTAGTAATTAGCGAGAAACGAGCAAGTGCCATGGGGGAGGCTTGGCGTGATCGATATTGATGTTGATTGACACATGCAATAATTAAGGGAGCGTCGTTGCTTTCCTTATTTGCACGGAAGTGAAGTCTGTTTTAAACCCTAAGATTGTAGAGCGCGATGCAAATGTTTAAATGCCTGAAATCTATACCCCGACCTTACTTATCCCGGTCGTTTTTGACCTTTAAGCCGTATCCAAACAGGGGAACTCCTATGTGGCTCAGAAAAGGCCGGGATGTATGAGTTATACAGCACATGTTTGTGGGGCCCACATGTCAGTTGAAGGAATAAATAGCAAAGTAAGATAAAAATGGAAGCAGTTCAAACCAAAGCCCTATAATTAGACTGCGCCACCTGCTAACCACCCCATCAAACAAACTTTCGTGTAAACGTAACAGCCATAAGTGTATATAGTATACCGTATAGACAACACGCACGCACAAGAAAAAAGAGATGTGCGCGCGCTTGCTCGCTGGCTAGGACCAGCGCACTGTCAGCAGATGGAAGCCAGCGGCGTCCATGTCCACGGGGCTACTTTCGATCCAGGACCCTCGCCCTCCATGTCTAGCACATTACAGCATGCACAACGGTACAAAGACATACGTACAACGGTACAAGAAAAAGACGCAAGTACCCATACAAAGGAAAGAAAAAGACATACGTACAACGCTACAAGCTAGCTTCAAACCTACAGTGCTGATTGATTCCGGCTGGATACGAAAGCAACTGGAGCCAGCTTCGTTTCGCGTGGGAGCAGTTTCATGGCGATCAAGAGCGGCTGGATAAGTACCAGCATCGCCATGGGCATGCTATTGCAAAATATGATCTTACCAGTGGCGGATCTACGCCGGGGGGGGGGGGGGGGGGGGGGGGAGGGGGAGGCCCGTGGCGTGAGGTTCAGTTCCTTCGTACACTGTAGCAAATACTGTAGCAAGTAGCAAAAGTACTGTAGTCCACCAAGGGGGCCCGGGGCGCTGGGCTGGGCTGGGCTGGATTCGCCCCTGTATCTTCCGGCAGATAGAGCGGGATGGTCCGGCGGTCAGTTCGGGTTGCTGCTCGAACCCTCGTTTGGTGGATTTTATTTTTATTTTTTGCCTGAAACCCTCCGGTATTTCTTTCTCCAACACACTGACAAGAAAGGACCCACATATGTGTACTCCAACATGGCAATAATTAATTTGGTCAAAGTCCACAATCCCGGGCTCTCGGTGCCACGTCACCAAATCCCCTCCTAAAACAGGGTGAAGGTTCATTTAGAGCTGGATAAAAAAGACATGGTACAAACTTCAGGGATTTAAACATGAGGGTCCGTTTCGGACGAGGTCTACAACCTTCAGGTTTAAATCGGACTTTACTCATTTGACGGCTCCTTCCCTTTCTCGGTAATCGATTGACGCTGTGCGCGTGCAACGCACCGCACCTCACCAATTCAATTAGTGCATGATGCGTCACTTTCCACGCGAGCGTCAATTTATGCTTTTGTTGCGTGAGTGAATGTGGATCGGATCCAAGTAAGAATGCGACACGGTAGGCAGGGGTGGCAGGCCTGAATGTAATTAATGCCCCACCTCCACGACTGGCCTATATAAACACCCATACCTTAACGTAATCACAATACACACTTTCCCCTCTACTCCTCTGCTGCGCATCCAGCCGCCGCGCTCCCATCCTCCCTCCTCCTGAAATCGAATCTCTCTCACTCGTACGAGCCGTTCGTCAAGTCCTTCGCCGGTGGTGGTCTGCCGGCCAGTGACACCCATCCTTCCTTCGTCGTTGGTGCCCTTCCGCATCAACAACCATGAGATACGACAATCCAGTCAGCCGGCGGTCACGCTGGATGGATCACCGTCGTCTTGCAATCAAAGGGACAAATTCCTCAAGCCGGCGTGGTGCACGGCGGCAGGACGCTCGTATCGGTCGGTGCCCGCCCATCGTATGGTGGATGTGTGGGCTACCGCAAAGGAGCCTACCGTCATCCTGCTGGACCAATTGCCTCCGACCAGCCCAGGAAACGGAGCCCAGCTACCCGGGAAGAGTCCACCAATCTTGCATTGCGGCCCGGTCCAATTCCCATTCACTATGCCTACACTGTAACCTAGATGCTCCCCCACCAACCAGCAGAAGCAACGCGCCTTCATTTACGCTTGAGTTGCGTGGTGTCGTCCCCTCAATGCCGACGATGGAGCTCCTCCTCCTTGTCCACTCGACGACAAGCCAAGCAGCATGTGAGCTTTCCCCCTCCCTTCCTCATGGTCTTCATGACGGGGATTTTGTATTCTGAGGAAATTTCCTTCTGCTTGCTGCATCGTGGTTCATTGCAGTTCTGCAGCCTGATAATCCCCATGTGCAGGGAATCATCGTAGCAATTCCCAAAGGTGGAAGTGATAAGTATGGAGTGTCGAACCCACAAGGAGCTAAAGGCGAGATCAATATTCTCTCAAGTCCTATCTGCCACCGATACGACTCTACGTACACCGAACATTTACTTCCAACTAGAAACGAGAAATAAAACTATGTTGCGGGTATGAAGAGGATAACTTTGCATGATATCGGGGAGCTAAAATATAAAAGTAGGTATAAGCTAACATACTTTCTCTTCTTCGATCATATGCACTTATGATTGGAACTCTAGCAAGAATCCACAACTACTAAAGATCATTAAGGTAAAACCCAACCATAGCATTAACATATCAAGTCCCCTTTATCCCATACGCAACAACCCCCTTACTCAGGTTTATGCTTCTGTCACTCAAGCAACCCACTATAAGCGAATCATGAACGTATTTCAACACCCTACAGCGGGAATCCCTCACGCTTGCGCGACATGGAGGGCACAATAGGACAACACCAAAATAAAACACGCAACTCATACCAATCTAGATCATCAATCAACCCAAAGACAAAGGATATCTACTCAAAACATCATAGGATGGCAACACATCATTGGATCATAATATGTGGCATAAAGCACCATGTTCAAGTAGGGATTACAGTGGGGAGCGGGAGAGTGGACCGCGTAAAAGAGATGAGGATGGTGATGATGATGGTTATGTCACTACTAGAAAAAAGGTTGTTAGTGGCGCACCAGTTTTTGCTATTAATGGCGCACTATAGGTGTGCCACTATTAACACGCCACTAGTAACAAATAGTAATGGCGCATCTCTGGTGCGCCATTAGTATCCCAGATAATAGTGGCGCACCACATAGTGCGTCATTACTAACAATTTTTATTCAATTTTTTTTCATAATATTTTTTTCGTTTTTTTCTTAATCTCGGGTCACTATGGCTTAATCTCGGATCAATATGCTTAATCTCAACTCAAATCGCACTCCGTGGTCAAACTTTCCGGAAGGTAACCCATCCTCACACTACTCCAGCCCGAGCACGCTTAACTTTTTCAGTTCTATCCAACCCCAGCACCAGCTCACTTAACACGCACTTGTTGATATATCTATCATATCAATCCTATTAAACCTTGTTGATGTCTAGGACTTTGTTCATGTTCGTGAGTGTGATGAAATTTTGAAAAAATATTTCAAACTTCCCGGTCATATTACGTATCATATTTTGAACATTTTTTCCAAAAAAAAATTCAAAATCAATTTTTTTTCTGTTACTAGTGGCGCACCTAGCAAACGGTGCGCCATTACTAAATTTGTATTTTTTTCCATTTCTCCCCCTCTAAATCTTAAAATCCCCGTATCTTTTATTCTGTTAGGTTTTTGGGGATTCTAAAAATCTTCAACGGGGTTCCCCTCGCTGAATTCGGATGTAACTTTTCAAGTAGATGATTTTTTATATAAAAAACTTTTTAATCCGAGTTCGTATGCAAAAGTTCTGCTCATTTTACTAAATTCCAGAGAGATTTTGCAAATAAATTCGAAATTCATATTTGTAAATTTTTCCAACAACTAGACCACATATCACATGGGAAACTTATTTTCTTTTATTTTTTGACATTTCCATCATTTTTCCTTTATTTTTTTTAAACTGAAAAGGTGGTCCACGGGGAGGGGGGGGGTGTGCAAAGAAAGTTAGTAATGGCGCACCTTGGTCAAACTTAGTAATGGCACACTTTTCACCTGGTGCGCCATTAGTAATATGGCCATTAATGGCGCACCTATATCTGGCACACTTTTCACATGGTGCACCATTAATGTCCATATTAGCTATAGCCGTTTTTCTAGTAGTGTGTTGATGAAGACGATCACCGCGGCGATGATTCCCCTCCCGATGGCACTCCGGCACCACTGAGAGAGAGGAGGAGAGGTTCTCCCCCTTGAGCTTCCTCCTCCATGGCCTCCCCCCTGGATGGGGAGAGGTTCCCCGTCTGGTCCTTGGCCTTCATGGTGAAGATGGCCCCTCCGAAATCCTTCCGCATGGCCTCCGGTGATGATGCCCCCTCTGGAAGGGTGCCAGAGAAGGCCTAGATTGATTTCTCGTGGCTACAGAGGCTTGCAGCGGCGGAACTTCTGATCTAAGTTATTTTCTGGAGGTATGGGGATTTATAGGAGAGGTTGGCGTCAAGAACAAGTCAGGGGGCCCCACGGAGAGTCCACAAGGCAGGGGGCTCGCCCTAGGGGGGTGGGGGCGCCCTCCACCCTCGTGGAGCCAATATTTTTTATATTTTCCAGAAAAAATCTTTGTTGATTTTCAGCGCATTCCGAGAACTTTTATTACTGCACAAAAACAACACAACGGTAGTTCTGCTGAAAACAGCGTCAGTCCGGGTTAGTTCTAATCAAATCATACCAAAATCATATAAAACTATTGTAAACATGGCATGAATACTTCATAAATTATAGATACGTTGGAGACGTATCAGCATCCCCAAGCTTAATTCCTGCTTGTCCTCGAGTAGGTAAATGATAAAAGAAATAATTTATGAAGTGTGAATGCTAGCAAGTGCTTAAGTTTGATCAATGATAGTTCCAATCACTTTTTCTAGCATCATTATATATCATAACAGTAGCTCAACTCATAAAACTTCTCATGATCAAGTAACATGCTATTCATATGTTAAAGTGTAGATCATAAACTTTCTTGAAAACTAACAAACCATGCTCTTAGTCATCAAAAAATTGCAATTCATCTTATTTTCGGGAAGGGTCTATGTAAGAGCTTTGATTCAGCAAACTTCACATACTCAACTATCATTGAATCTTTCACAATTGCTAACACTCATGTGTTATTTATGGGTTCAAAGTTTCAGTCGGACATAGAGAAAGATAGGGGCTTATAGTTTCTCCTGCCAACCTTTTACCGCAAGGGTAATGTCAACAATAATAATTTATGAAAACCTACATCCAAGTGGATATATATATCCGGATCGCTCCAACACAAAGTGCTTGCCAAAGGAAAAAGTGTAAAAAGGAAAGGTGGTGATCACCATGACTCTTGTATAATGGTAGAAGATAAAAGTAAAAGATAGGCCCTTCGCATAGGGAAACAGAGGTTGTCATGCGCTTTTATGGTTGGATGCACCAAATCTTAATGCAAAAGAACGTCACTTTATATTGCCGCTTGTTATAAAGACATTTATTATGCAGTCCGGCGCTTTTATTTCTTCCATATCACAAGTTCATATAAAGCTTATTTTCTTCACACTAATAGATCATACATATTTAGAGAGCAATTTTGATTGCATGCACCGATGACAACTTACTTGAAGGATCTTACTCAATACATAGGTAGGTATGGTTGACTCTCAAGGCAAAACTGGTTTAAGGGATGTTTGGAAGCACAAGTAGTATTTCTACTTGGTGCAAATAATTTGGCTAGCATGAGAGGGAAAGGCAAGCTCAACATGTTGGATGATCCAAGAAAATATAACATTTATTCAGATATAGGAAAACATAACCCATTAAGTTGTCTTCCTTGTCCAACATCAACTTTTTAGCATGTTATATTTTAATGAGTACTCACAATTACAAAAGATGTCCAAGATAGTATATTTATATGTGAAATCTCTCTTCCTTCAGTATTCTTTCATGAATTGTTCAAGTGTCCAATTCTGCGTTTGCTAACTTTCAATAAGTTTACCACCTATACTTATTATGTCTGAAGTCATTACTCCCCATGTTATAAGCATATGAAACATATATAAATTCAGATTTATAATTTTCAATTCATTCAACCATTTACTCATAAGATATACGAGAAGCACGTGAGTAAATGACAAACTACTCCAAAAAGATATAAGTGAAGAACAATGAGTAGTCAAATAATTAACTAGCCATGGGAGGACTCTCTCTTATTCAAGATTTCAGATCCAATGATTTATTCGAACAACAAGTAAAATGAAAATACGCTCCAAGCAAAACACATCATGTGACGAATAAAAATATAGCTCAGAGTAAGGTATACCGATGGTTTTGAAGACGAAAGAGGGGATGCCTTCCGGGGCATCCCCAAGCCTAGGCGCTTGAGTCTTTCTTGAATATTACCTTGGGTTGCCCTAGGAATCCCCAAGCTTAGGGTCTTTCCACTCCTTATTCTCCTCATATCGATATCTCACCAAAACTTGAAAACTTGAATCACACAAAACTTTAACGGAACTTCGTGAGACAGGTTAGTATGATAAAGAGTAAACCATTCACTTTGGTACTGTCAAAGAAAAGATTCATAATTTTTATCACACAATGCCTACTTTACCATATCATTTATAGAATTTGTATTGAGAAATATAAGCCATAGAAACTAGAAAACAAGCAAACTATGCATTGAAAACAGAATCTGCCAGAAAAGGAACAATCTGTAATGATTTGAACAGAAACCATACTTCTGCTACTTCAATAATTCTAAAATAAATTGGTGGACGTGAGGAATTTGCCTATTAATCTTCTTCAGAAAGAATCAACTCAAAAGCACTCTTCTGTACAAAATGACAACTAATCTTGTGAGCGCAAAAGTTTCTATTTTCAGCAGGATCAAATCAACTATCACCCAACATGATCCCAAAGGCTTTACTTGGCACTTTATTTAAACAAAAGCTATAAAACATGATTAATACAGTAGCTTAATCATGTGAACTCACAAAAACAGTAAGGGTAAATATTGGGCCCAACAAGCGCTTTTCTTTAATGCCTTTTAGCTAGGCATGATGATTTCAGTGATGCTCACATAAAAGATAGGAATTGAAACATAAAGAGAGTATCATGAAGAATATGACTAGAACATTTAAGTCTAACCCACATCCTATGCCTATGGATTTTGTGAGCACACAACTTATGGGAACAAGAATCAAGTAGCATCGGAAGGCAAAACAAGTATAACTTCAAAACTTTAAGCACATAGAGGGGAAACTTGATATTATTGCAACTCCTACAAGCATATATTCCTCCCTCATAATAATTTTCAGTAGCATCATGAATGAATTTAACAATATAACCATCACATAAAGCATTCTTTTCATGATATACAAGCATAGAAATTTTACTACTCTCCACATAAGCAAAAATTCTTCTCATTCGGAAAGTGGGAGCAAACTCAACAAAATAACTGTCATGTGAGGTACAATCCAATTGAAAATTAAAATGATGATGACAAGTTTCATGGTTAACATATTCAGTTATAGCATACAAGTCATCACAATAACAATCATAGATAGCAACTTTGTTCTCATAATCAATTGGAACCTCTTCCGAAATAGTGGAATCATTACTAACTAAAGTCAAGACCTCTCCAAATCCACTTTCGTAAATATCACACTAAGATTCAACACCCTCCAAAATAGTGGGATCATTACTTAAAGTTTACACTCTTCCAAACCCACTTTCGATGATATTATTATTCATACTCTAAAATATATAATTGAAGTTCTTGGAGCACTCTACAATTAATACAGACTAACCAATATCCAAGCTCAAAATATATAAGTGAAGCACACAAAGTATTCTATAAAACCATACTCAAAAGATTTAAGTGAAGCACAAAGAGCATTCTATAAGATCATACTCAAAAGATATAAGTGAAGCACATGAAGCATTCTATAAATCAATGAAGGTCTATCTGATACTAGCATGGTTCTTAAACAAAAATAAAAACACAAAGGACACAAATCATGTGAACAAAAGAAAAACCGAGGTATACCGATAATTGTTGAAGAAGAAAGATGGGATGCTAGCCGGGGCATCCCCAAGCTTAGATGCTTGAGTATCCTTGAATTATTTACTTGGGGTTCCTTGGGCATCCCCAAGCTTGAACTCTTGCCTCTATTTATTCTTCTCACATCGGTAACTCCTTGTTCTTCGAACACTTCATCCAGACAAAAGTTAACAAAAACTTTGTGAGATCCGTTAGTATAACAAAGCAAATCACTACCTTTAGGTACTATTGTAAACCCATTCCAATTTCATATTAGCATTATATATACTGTATTAGAACTTCACCATGGTTCAAACCCCCGATACTACCCATAGATTCATCAAAATAAGCGAACAACACATAGAAAACAGAATCTGTCAAAAACAGGACAGTCTGCAGTAATCTGTCAATTTTGTATACTTTTGTAACTCCAAAAATTCTAAAAAAATATGGAAATTTTAAAAAAATGTACAGAAGTACTGTGCAAAAAGTTTCAGACCTATTTGACTTTCCAGTAAGAAACGTAAAATCACGCCCTACAGCCAAAGTTTCTGTTTTTGCACTGCACATATCAAACAAACAATCTAATCATCCTAAAACCAAAACTTGGCACATTATTTTTATAATACAATGGATACAAACAAGGGGATAGTTATTTTCTGGAAACTTCCATGAAAAATTCTACATTGTTTCCATGAGCATGAACACAAGTGTTCAAGGTCGACCCTCATTTCTCCAATGCATATCCTTCCAATCACTTCTCTTATTGAAAAACCTTTTAGGCATATGAGGCAAGTGAATCTTTTTGTATTTTCATTTTTTAATTTTTTTGTATGTTTCACCCACAACTAAGCAAAACAAAAAAGTAAAACAAAACCTACTTAGTGAAGAAAGCAAACAAGCATACACGAGAATATCAACCCCATGCTATTGCTCCCTGGGAACGGCGCCAGAAAAAGAGCTTGATAATCCCCAAGTGCAGGGAGTAATCGTAGCAATACCCAAAGGTGGAAGTGATAAGTATGGAGTGTTGAACCCACAAGGAGCTAAAGGCGAGATCAATATTTTCTCAAGTCATATCTGCCACTGATACGACTCTACGTACACCGAACGTGTGCTTCGAACTAGAAACGAGAAATAAAACTATTTTATGGGTATGAAGAGGATAAATTTGCATGATATTGGAGAGCTAAAATATAAAAGTAGGTGCTGTTATCATAAAGTTAGAATATATTACTAAATGTTATAAATAGAGAGTGTGGAATAATGATGGGTAGGTGTGCAAAATTATCCTAGGCAATTGTTAACAAAACCGGTAATCACTATTGCAATTTCATATGAGGGAGAGGCATAAGCTAACATACTTTCTCTACTTGGATCATATGCAGTTATGATTGGAACTCTAGCAAGCATCCGTGACTATTAAAGATCATTAAGGTAAAACCCAACCAAGCATTAACATATCAAGTCCCCTTTATCCCATACGCAACAACCTCCTTACTCGGGTTTACGCTTCTGTCACTCAAGCAACCTACTATAAGCGAATCATGAATGTATTGCAACACCCTACAGCGGGAATCCCTCACGCTTGCTCGACACGGAGGGCACAATAGGACAGCACCAAAATAAAACACACAACTCATACCAATCTAGATCATCAATCAACCCATAGACAAAGGATATCTACTCAAAACATCCCAGGATGGCAACACATCATTGGATCATAATATGTGGCATAAAGCGCCATGTTTAAGTAGGGATTACAATGGGGTGCGGGAGAGTGGACCGCGTAAAAGAGATGAGGATGGTGATGTTGATGAACACGATCACCGCGGTGATGATTCCCCTCCCGATGGCACTCCGACGCCACCGAGAGAGAGGAGGAGAGGTTCTCCCCCTTGTGCTTCCTCCTCCATGGGCTCCCCCCTGGATGGGGAGAGGTTCCCTCTCTGGTCCTTGGCCATCATGGCGATGATGGCCCCTCCGAGATCCTTCCCCATGGCCTCCGGTGATGATGGCCCCCTCCGGCAGGGTGCCAGAGAGGGCCTAGATTGATTTCTCATGGCTACAGAGGCTTGCGGCGGCGGAACTTCCGATCTAGGTTATTTGATGGAGGTATGGGGATTTGTTGGAGAGGTTGGCGTCGAGAACAAGTTAGGGGGCCCCACGGAGAGTCCACGAGGCAGGGGGCGCGCCCTAGGGGGTGGGGGCGCCCTCCACCCTTGTGGGGCCCATGGGACTCCCCTCCGGTAACTCTTCGTTCCAATATTTTTTATATTTTCCAGAAAAATCTCCATTGATTTTCAGCGCATTTTGAGAACTTCTATTTCTGCACAAAAACAACACCACGGTTGTCCTACTGAAAACATCGTCAGTCCGGGTTATTTATAATTAAATCATACCAAAATCATATAAAACTATTGTAAACATGGCATGAATACTTCAAAAATTATATATACGTTGGAGACGTATCACAGCCCCTCCTAAACTCCTCCCGCCACAAGTACAAGGGTAGTTCTTCCATCTGTCCCTTTGCATGAAGTAGGGCACCAAACCCCCTCCTAGCTTCTGAAGTTAGATTTTAAAGGTGACCCATTTTCTGATGTTTACTATTTTTATCTTTTGTAGCAGTACTGTTAACTGTTGGTGAGTGTTCTGGAAAAATCAGTCAAATGAAACATATATTTGGAAAATTGTCATCTTGTGATACTAGTGTTGGAAGATGTTCCTCAAAGATGTTTTCCTTTAATAAGTTTTTTTGATGTCCTATTCCTCTATCGTGAGAGGTGCCCTTTGTCTGATCACTTTTGTGTTTTATTCAGATTCTGTAATATTGTTTTGTAGATGTATTGTGTGTGGTTTGTCTTCCCTGGTTGTTTATTTTAGTTGTAACCGTTGATGTTCGACTAACCTTTGCTTTGCCGCACCCACTGCTTGATGCCAAAATCTATTTTCTTACCATGCCTGTCCTCCATTGAATTTGAGTGATATTAGATTTTTAAGAGGCTTGGCTTCTTTATAATAAACTCATGTTTACTACTTCCTATTTCTAGTTAGTACATGAATGTGATATTTCTAGTCAGTATCTTCTTGTCATTATAGTGTTACTTCATATCTAAAAATAGAAAGTACTGATTAGCTGCTGGTGAGTGTTCTGTAAAAACCATACTCAAATGAAACATATATTTGTGAAAACAATATCTCAATATTTAGAAAGGCAACCAATATTTACTGTTGATGTCCAATTCCTCTATTGTGATTGGTGCCCCTTGTTTGATCACTTTTGCATTCGATTCAGTTGTCGAAGGCGTAGGTGCAGGAACATATCTGATTTTTTTTCTCTTTTAAGGATTGAGTTTGTTAACTCGCATCAGTTAGAACTGTTGTTGTCTTGATTTTGCTTAGTTGGAAGGTTTCTGTTTGACCCTTGCTTTGCTGTAGCAACTCTTTAAGGCTAAGTTATTTTCTTGTCCTTGTGCTTGTCTATTCCATTCCTTGGAAGATGCTTTTCTGTAATCAACTCTTGTTTAATTACTATGTTTATTGCTAGTCAGTACTTGAGATTATTTGGTAACTATGACTTAAATCCCTCTGTCCCATTACATAATGACGTGTTTCTACACTAGTGTAGTGTTAAAAATGATCTTATATTTTGGGATGGTGGTAGTACTTAAGTGAAGTATACATTTAAAAAAAGCATCTTGTCATTCTAGTGTTAGTAGATTTTCCTCAAGCTTATTTACTTTATTTGTTGCTACTACATATCTGAAAACAACATCTCATTAGCTGGGAAGGCCGCTATAATAATGCACTCAGTTATCAGCTGAATTTTGTGCTAGTGTTATTTCTTTTGTCTGTCTGTTAGTAAAATATTAGTTCATCCTGTAAATTCCACATTTTATTGTACCTTATATGTTTCTTTGTCATGTATTAATCAGATTTTTGCCAAATTCATATGGAATGGGACATCCTGAGGTATTAATAAGAATTTTGTGCTTATATCTTCTTTTGTAGTTCTTGTTACCAATTGTTCCCAATCTGTATGATCTGATATCATATGTTTTACCTTTGATAAAAAGCATATGAAATGTAGCGCAAAGAAGTTAGAGAAAGTAGCCAAGGAAGCGGCCAAGTTAAGAGTTTTGTTGGTGTACAAAATTAGGGGCACTCCTTTGTACCCCTTACTTGTGCACGGGCAGTCAGAGCAACGCCTACAACCACATCTAGCAGGGCAACAGAAGGAAGTCGAAGCACAAAGACGGACAGAGTGACGCCAAGACCAAGGACACAAAGAGCAAAGGGGCGAAGTGGGCTCCCCCAGCAAGACCCTTGCTGGGGTAGCCTCAGCAACCCCAGCAAGAGCCTTGCCGAGGCGGCTCGCCCAACACCAGCAGAACGCGCCACCCTTGAGCCCAAGGGCTCCAACATCACCAACCACATTGGGACCAAGGCTCGGGAAGCGCCTCCATGGTGGCATGCAGATCTTTGTCAAGATCATAAATATGCAAGATCAGATGAGAACTAGAAGACGACGATCATCGGCAAGATCTTTGCCGAGGAGATCCACAAGACCCCCGGCGAGATCCTTGCCGGGGATGACCGCGATGCCGCAACAAGACCCTTGCTGGGGCCCCTGCAAGACCCTTGCCGAGGACGCCTGCGGGTCCACAGCCAGGCCCACATCAATCAAAACACCACCGCCATTCCCATACAGCTGCCAGCCCAACTAGTTGGGCAGGCACCTGCGTGGCAACACGCGGCTTCCCAGCAAGCACCTGCGTGGTGGCATGCAGATCTTCGCGAACACCCCACCATCATGCCACCTCAGCAGCCTGCCAGCATACATGGCGCCGCACGCATCGCTGGCCTGGGCGCGTGTCGAAGCGAGGCGGGGCGGCGACGGACAGGACGGGCCTCGTTCCCGTCCCCGATAAAGCAAGGGGACACCTAAGTAGCGCATTTAATGCGTCTTGTCCCGTAATGCCAGGCGATAAGCTTGCGCACTGTACGCCTTTCCACCTCCTGTGTGCCGCTGTGGCTGCCCCTTCGACTATAAATGGAGGCCCGTGGCATACTGTGAGAGGATTCGGCTCTTGGGACAAAGCATGCACCATAGCTAGTTCAGGAGCTCAAGAACACTCAAATACACATCAAAGCAGGACTAGGGTATTATGCATCCTCACGGCCCGAACCTGGGTAAATGATCCTTGTGCTGACTCCTAATCCCGCTCTTTTCACAACCCCGCGCCCTGCCAACTGTAGAAGTGTTGGAAATATGCCCTAGAGGCAATAATAAAAGCACTATTATTATATTTCCTTGTTCATGATAATTGTCTTTATTCATGCTATAATTGTGTTATCCGGAAATCGTAATACATGTGTGAATAATAGACACCAACATGTCCCTAGTAAGCCTCTAGTTGACTAGCTCGTTGATCAACAGATAGTCATGGTTTCCTGACTATGGACATTGGATGTCATTGATAACGAGATCACATCATTAGGAGAATGATGTGATGGACAAGACCCAATCTTAAACATAGCACAAGATCGTATAGTTCGTTTGCTAGAGTTTTCCAATGTCAAGTATCCTTTCCTTAGACCATGAGATCGTGTAACTCCCGGATACCGTAGGAGTGCTTTGGGTGTACCAAACGTCACAACGTAACTGGGTGACAATAAAGGTATACTACGGGTATCTCCAAAAGTGTCTGTTGGGTTGACACGGATCAAGACTGGGATTTGTCACTCCGTATGACGGAGAGGTATCACTGGGCCCACTCGGTAATGCATCATCATTATGAGCTCAAAGTGACCAAGTGTCTGGTCACGGGATCATGCATTGCGGTACGAGTAAAGTGACTTGCCTGTAACGAGATTGAACAAGGTATTGGGATACCGACGATCGAATCTCGGGCAAGTAACATACCGATTGACAAAGGGAATTGCATACGGGGTTGCTTGAATCCTCGACATCGTGGTTCATCCGATGAGATCATCGTGGAGCATGTGGGAGCCAACATGGGTATCCAGATCCCGCTGTTGGTTATTGACCGGAGAGTCGTCTCGGTCATGTCTGCTTGTCTCCCGAACCCGTAGGGTCTACACACTTAAGGTTCGGTGATGCTAGGGTTGTGAAGATATGTGTATGCAGTAACCCGAATGTTGTTCGGAGTCCCGGATGAGATCCCGGACGTCACGAGGAGTTTCGGAATGGTCCGGAGGTAAAAAATTATATATAGGAAGTGCTGTTTCGGCCATCGGGACAAGTTTCGGGGTCACCGGTATTGTACCGGGACCACCGGAAGGGTCCCGGGGGTCCACTGGGTGGGGCCACCCATGCCAGAGGGCCACATGGGCCAAAGTGGGGAGGGGAACCAGCCCATAGTGGGCTGGTGCGCCCCCCTAGGCCCACCCCATGCGCCTAGGGTTGAAACCCTAGGGGTGGGGGGGCGCCCCACCTTGGCTTGGGGGCCACTCCAGCCCTGGCCGCCGCCCCCCTAGGAGATCCAATCTCCTAGGGCTGGCGCCCCCCCTAGGGGAGCCTATATATATGAGGGGGAGGGAGGGGGCAGCCGCACCCTGAGTCCTGGCGCCCCCCTCTCCCCTGCTACACCTCTCTCTCTCGTAGTATAAGGCGAAGCCCTGCTTCTGTGACGCCCTGCATCCACCACCACGCCGTCGTGCTGCTGGATCTTCATCAACCTCTCCTTCCCCCTTGCTGGATCAAGAAGGAGGAGACGTCACACTGACCGTACGTGTGTTGAACGCGGAGGTGCCGTCCGTTCGGTGCTAGGATCTCCGGTGATTTGGATCACGTCGTGTACGACTACCTCATCCCCGTTCTTTGAACGCTTCCACACGCGATCTACAAAGGTACGTAGATGCATCCGATCACTCGTTGCTAGATGAACTCATAGATGGATCTTGGCGAAACCGTAGGAAAATTTTTGTTTTCTGCAACGTTCCCCAACAGTGGCATCATGAGCTAGGTCTATGCGTAGTTCTTCTTGCGCGAGTAGAACACAATTTGTTGTGGGCGTAGATGTTGTCAACTTTCTTGCCGCTACTAGTCTTATCTTGCTTCATCGGTATTGTGGGATGAAGCGGCCCGGACCAACCTTACACGTACGCTTACGTGAGACCGGTTCCACCGACTAACATGCACTAGTTGCATAAGGTGGCTGGCGGGTGTCTGTCTCTCCCACTTTAGTTGGAGCAGATTCGATGAAAAGGGTCCTTATGAAGGGTAAATAGAAGTTGACAAATCACGTTGTGGCTTTCATGTAGGTAAGAAAACGTTCTTGCTAGAACCCTAATTCAGCCACGTAAAACTTGCAACAACAATTAGAGGACGTCTAATTTGTTTTTTGCAGCAAGTGCTTTGTGATATGATATGGCCAAAGTTGTGATGAATGATGAATGATATATATGTGATGTATGAGATGTTCATGCTATTGTAATAGGAATCACGACTTGCATGTTGATGACTATGACAACCGGCAGGAGCCATAGGAGTTGTCTTTATTTTTTGTATGACCTGCGTGTCATTGAGAAACGCCATGTAAATTACTTTACTTTATTGCTAAACGCGTTAGCCATAGTAGTAGAAGTAATAGTTGGCGAGCAACTTCATGGAGACACGATGATGGAGATCATGATGATGGAGATCATGGTGTCAAGCCGGTGACAAGATCATGGAGCCCCAAGATGGAGATCAAAGGAGCTATGTGATATTGGCCATATCATGTCACTATTATTATTTGATTGCATGTGATGTTTATCATGTTTTTGCATCTTGTTTACTTAGAACGGCGGTAGTAAATAAGATGATCCCTCATAATAATTTCAAGAAAGTGCTTCCCCTAACCGTGCACCGTTGCGACAGTTCGTTGTTTCAAAGCACCACGTGATGATCGGGTGTTTGATTCAAACGTTCACATACAACGGGTGTAAGACAGATTTACACATGCAAACACTTAGGTTGACTTGACGAGCCTAGCATGTACAGACATGGCCTCGGAACACAGAAGACCGAAAGGTCGAGCATGAGTCGTATGGAAGATACGATCAACATGAAGATTTTCACCGATGTTGACTAGTCCGTCTCACGTGATGATCGGACATGGCCTAGTTGACTCGGATCATGTTATACTTAGATGACTAGAAGAGGGATGTCTATCTAAGTGGGAGTTCATTAAATAATTTGATTAGATGAACTTAATTATCATGAACTTAGTCTAAAATATTTACAATATGTCTTGTAGATCAAATGGCCAACGTAGTCCTCAACTTCAACGCGTTCCTAGAGAAAACCAAGCTGAAAGACGATGGCAGCAACTATACGGACTGGGTCCGGAACCTGAGGATCATCCTCATAGCTGCCAAGAAAGATTATGTCCTACAAGCACCGCTGGGTGACGCACCTGTTCTCCCTGCAGAATAAGACGTTATGAACGCTTGGCAGGCACGTACCGATGACTACTCCCTCGTTCAGTGCGGCATGCTTTACAGCTTAGAGCCGGGGCTCCAAAAGCGTTTTGAGAGACATGGAGCATATGAGATGTTCGAAGAGCTGAAAATGGTTTTTCAAGCTCATGCCCGGGTCGAGAGATATGAAGTCTCCGACAAATTCTTTAGCTGTAAGATGGAGGAAAATAGTTCTGTCAGTGAGCACATACTCACTATGTCTGGGTTACATAACCGCTTGACTCAGCTGGGAGTTAATCTCCCGGATGACGCTGTCATTGACAGAATCCTTCAGTCGCTTCCACCGAGCTACAAGAGCTTTGTGATGAACTTCAATATGCAGGGGATGGAAAAGACCATTCCTGAAGTATTTGCTATGCTGAAATCAGCAGAGGTAGAAGTCAAGAAGGAACATCAAGTGTTGATGGTCAATAAAACCACTAAGTTCAAGAAGGGCAAGGGTAAAAAGAACTTCAAGAAGGACGACAAGGGAGTTTCCGCGCCCGGCAAGCAAGCTGCCGGGAAGAAGCCAAAGAATAGACCCAAGCCCGAGACTGAGTGCTTTTATTGCAAGGAAAGTGGTCACTGGAAGCGGAACTGCCTCAAATACTTAGCGGACAAGAAGGCCGGCAAAACAAAAGGTATATGTGATATACATGTAATTGATGTGTACCTTACCAGTACCCGTAGTAGCTCCTGGGTATTTGATACCGGTGCAGTTGCTCACATTTGTAACTCAAAGCAGGGGCTGAGGAATAAGTGGAGACTGGCAAAGGACGAGGTGACGATGCGCGTCGGGAATGGTTCCAAGGTCAATGTGATCGCCGTCGGCACGCTACCTCTACATCTACCTTCGGGATTAGTTTTAAACCTTAATAATTGTTATTTAGTGCCAGCTTTGAGCATGAACATTGTATCGGGATCTCGTTTAATTCGAGATGGCTACTCATTTAAATCCGCGAATAATGGTTGTTCTATTTATATGAGAGATATGTTTTATGGTCATGCTCCGATGGTGAATGGTTTATTCTTAATGAATATCGAGCGTAACACTACACATGTTCATAGTGTGGATGCCAAAAGATGTAAGGTTGATAATGATAGTCCCACATACTTGTGGCACTGCCGCCTTGGTTAGATAGGTGTCAAACGCATGAAGAAGCTCCATGCAGATGGACTTTTAGAGTCTCTTGATTATGAATCATTTGACACGTGCGAACCATGCCTCATGGGTAAAATGACAAAGACTCCGTTCTCAGGAACAATGGAGCGAGCAACCAACTTATTGGAAATCATACATACTGATGTGTGCGGTCCAATGAGCGTTGAGGCTCGCGGTGGCTATCGTTATGTTTTTACCCTCACTGATGACTTGAGTAGATATGGGTATGTCTACTTAATGAAACACAAGTCTGAAACCTTTGAAAAGTTCAAGGAATTTCAGAGTGAGGTTGAGAATCAACGTGACAGGAAAATCAAGTTTCTACGATCAGATCGTGGAGGAGAATACTTGAGTCACGAATTTGGCACACACCTAAGAAAATGTGGAATAGTTTCACAACTCACGCCGCCTGGAACACCTCAGCATAATGGTGTGTCCGAACGTCGTAATCATACTCTATTAGATATGGTGCGATCTATGATGTCTCTTACCAATTTACCGCTATCTTTTTGGGGCTATGCTTTAGAGACTGCCACATTCACTTTAAATAGGGCTCCGTCGAAATCTGTTGAGACGACACCGTATGAATTATGGTTTGGGAAGAAACCTAAGCTGTCGTTTCTAAAAGTTTGGGGATGCGATGCTTATGTCAAGAAACTTCAACCTGAAAAGCTCGAACCCAAGTCGGAAAAATGCGTCTTCATAGGATACCCTAAAGAAACTATTGGGTATACCTTCTACCTCAGATCAGAAGGCAAGATCTTTGTTGCCAAGAATGGATCCTTTCTAGAGAAAGAGTTTCTCTCGAAAGAAGTAAGTGAGAGGAAAGTAGAACTTGATGAAGTATTACCTCTTGAACCGGAAAATGGCGCAACTCAAGAAAATGTTCCTGAGGTGCCTGCACCGACTAGAGAGGAAGTTAATGATAATGATCAAGATACTTCTGATCAAGCTCCTACTGAAATTCGAAGGTCCAGAAGGACACGTTCCGCACCAGAGTGGTACGGCAACCCTGTCTTGGAAATCATGTTGTTAGACAACGGTGAACCTTCGAACTATGAAGAAGCGATGGCGGGCCCGGATTCCGACAAATGGCTAGAAGCCATGAGAGATAGGATCCATGTATGAAAACGAAGTATGGACTTTGACTGACTTGCCCGTTGAACGGCGAGCCATAGAAAATAAATGGATATTTAAGAAGAAGACAGACGCGGATGGTAATGTGACCATCTATAAAGCTCGGCTTGTCGCTAAGGGTTATCGACAAGTTCAAGGGGTTGACTACGATGAGACTTTCTCACCGGTAGCGAAGCTAAAGTCCGTCCGAATCATGTTAGCAATTGCCGCATTCTACGATTATGAGATATGGCAAATGGACGTCAAAACGGCATTCCTTAATGGTTTCCTTAAGGAAGAATTGTATATGATGCAGCCGGAAGGTTTTGTCGATCCTAAGAATGCTGACAAGGTGTGCAAGCTCCAACGCTCGATTTATGGGCTGGTGCAAGCATCTTGGAGTTGGAACATTCGCTTTGATGAGATGATCAAAGCGTTTGGGTTTACGCAGACTTATGGAGAAGCCTGCGTTTACAAGAAAGTGAGTGGGAGCTCTGTAGCATTTCTCATACTATATGTAGATGACATACTTTTGATGGGAAATGATATAGAACTCTTGGACAGCATTAAGGCCTACTTGAATAAGAGTTTTTCAATGAAGGACCTTGGAGAAGCTGCCTATATATTAGGCATCAAGATCTATAGAGATAGATCAAGACGCCTCATAGGTCTTTCACAAAGCACATACCTTGATAAGATATTGAAGAAGTTCAATATGGACCAATCTAAGAAGGGGTTCTTACCTGTGTTGCAAGGTATGAAATTGAGCTCAGCTCAATGTCCGACCACGGCAGAAGATATAGAAGAGATGAGTGTCATCCCCTATGCCTCATCCATAGGTTCTATTATGTATGCCATGCTGTGTACCAGACCTGATGTAAACCTTGCCGTAAGCTTGGTAGGAAGGTACCAAAGTAATCCCGGCAAGGAACTGGACAGCGGTCAAGAATATCCTGAAGTACCTGAAAAGGACTAAGGAAATGTTTCTCGTTTATGGAGGTGACGAAGAGCTCGTCGTAAAGGGTTACGTCGACGCTAGCTTCGACACAGATCTAGATGACTCTAAGTCACAAACCGGATACGTGTATATTTTGAATGGTGGGGCAGTAAGCTGGTGCAGTTGCAAGCAGAGCGTCATGGCGGGATCTACATGTGAAGCGGAGTACATGGCAGCCTCGGAGGCAGCGCATGAAGCAATTTGGGTGAAGGAGTTCATCACCGACCTAGGAGTCATGCCCAATGCGTCGGGGCCAATCAAACTCTTCTGTGACAACACTGGAGCTATTGCACTTGCCAAGGAGCCCAGGTTTCACAAGAAGACAAGGTACATCAAGCGTCGCTTCAACTCCATTCGTGAAAATGTTCAAGATGGAGACATAGATATTTGTAAAGTACATACGGACCTGAATGTAGCAGATCCATTGACTAAACCTCTCCCTAGAGCAAAACATGATCAACACCAGAATTCCATGGGTGTTCGATTCATCACAATGTAACTAGATTATTGACTCTAGTGCAAGTGGGAGACTATTGGAAATATGCCCTAGAGGCAATAATAAAAGCATTATTATTATATTTCCTTGTTCATGATAATTGTCTTTATTCATGCTATAATTGTGTTATCCGGAAATCGTAATACATGTGTGAATAATAGACACCAACATGTCCCTAGTAAGCCTCTAGTTGACTAGCTCGTTGATCAACAGATAGTCATGGTTTCCTGACTATGGACATTGGATGTCATTGATAACGAGATCACATCATTAGGAGAATGATGTGATGGACAAGACCCAATCTTAAACATAGCACAAGATCGTATAGTTCGTTTACTAGAGTTTTCCAATGTCAAGTATCCTTTCCTTAGACCATGAGATCATGTAACTCCCGGATACCGTAGGAGTGCTTTGGGTGTACCAAACATCACAACATAACTGGGTGACAATAAAGGTATACTATGGGTATCTCCGAAAGTGTCTGTTGGGTTGACACGGATCAAGACTGGGATTTGTCACTCCGTATGACGGAGAGGTATCACTGGGCCCACTCGGTAATGCATCATCATTATGAGCTCAAAGTAACCAAGTGTCTGGTCATGGGATCATGCATTACAGTACGAGTAAAGTGACTTGCCTGTAACGAGATTGAACAAGGTATTGGGATACTGACGATCGAATCTCGGGCAAGTAACATACCGATTGACAAAGGGAATTGCGTACGGGGTTGCTTGAATCCTTGACATCGTGGTTCATCCGATGAGATCATCGTGGAGCATGTGGGAGCCAACATGGGTATCTAGATCCCGCTGTTGGTTATTGACCGGAGAGTTGTCTCGGTCATGTCTGCTTGTTTCCCGAACCCGTAGGGTCTACACACTTAAGGTTCGGTGACGCTAGGGTTGTGAAGATATGTATATGCAGTAACCCGAATGTTTTTCGGAGTCCCGGATGAGATCCCAGACGTCACGAGGAGTTTCGGAATGGTCCGGAGGTAAAGAATTATATATAGGAAGTGCTGTTTCGGCCATCGGGACAAGTTTCGGGGTCACCGGTATTGTACTGGGACCACCGGAAGGGTCCCGGGGGTCCACTGGGTGGGGCCACCCATCCCGGAGGGCCACATGGGCCAAAGTGGGGAGGGGAACCAGCCCATAGTGGGCTGGTGCGCCCCCCTAGGCCCACCCCATGCGCCTAGGGTTTAAACCCTAGGGGTGGGGGGGCGCCCCACCTTGGCTTGGGGGCCACTCCAGCCCTGGCCGCCCCCCCTAGGAGATCCAATCTCCTAGGGCCGGCGCCCCCTAGGGGAGCCTATATATATGAGGGGGAGGGAGGGGGCAGCTGCACCCTGAGTCCTGGCGCCTCCCTCTCCCCTGCTACACCTCTCTCTCTCTCGTAGTATAAGGCGAAGCCCTGCTTCTGTGACGCCCTGCATCCACCACCACGCCGTCGTGCTGCTGGATCTTCATCAACCTCTCCTTCCCCCTTGCTGGATCAAGAAGGAGGAGACGTCAGGCTGACCGTACATGTGTTGAACGCGGAGGTGCCGTCCGTTCGGTGCTAGGATCTCCGGTGATTTGGATCACGTCGTGTACGACTACCTCATCCCCGTTCTTTGAACGCTTCCGCACGCGATCTACAAAGGTATGTAGATGCATCCGATCACTCGTTGCTAGATGAACTCATAGATGGATCTTGGTGAAATCGTAGGAAAATTTTTGTTTTCTGCAACGTTCCCCAACAAGAAGGGATTCCAGTGATCCCATAGGTGTTGTTTCCCCGACATCTTTGGCGCGCCGGGTAGGGGTGGCGCGGTTGTGAGAATATGGTTTAGCAGTTAGTTAGCAGTTCTTCATATCCATGGCTCCCAAGAAGAAGACGATCACGGTGATCGGTTCGACCGGGGCCGAACATCCCGTGCCAGTGCGGTCAGGCAACGGGGTGGTTGAGGATGGAAGCCGAGGCGCGGCCCGTGAACACCCACGTCGCTCTAGCAGCCGAAGCCTGGCAAGCGGCATTGTTCATGCACAAGACGACGAGCCACGCACTACCAAGTCCAAAGACGGAGCCGGGCCCCCTACAGGCGGTGCGGGACCCTCCAAGGGCGGCGTCGTGCCACATACGGGCGGCACGGTGACCTCTAAGATGCCCACGCCGGCGCCTACAGGGTGCTCCTCCCAGGTTGTGTGCGACGAACGATGTCACCACGCCGATGACTCCGGGCGCCGCTGCGGGAAGAGTCATGTGCATCGTTCACGGGACACAGAAGACAAGCATGCTTGCCGAGGCGCTGGCGAAGACGGCGTGCAACCGCTGGGCCATGATAGAGATCCTTTTAACTTGGTTAGGAGTCGGAGTGTGTCACGATCCACGCAGGTTTCGCCACCGCCAACGCTGACAGAGGCCTTAGCGCGCGCACAGTTGCTCCTTGACTTCCCTCCTGCTACGGAGAAGCTCGACGAGTGGAGGGCCACCATCCGGAGCCTTGTTGGCATCACCAACAAGGATGAGCTGCGACCAGCGGGGCCCTCGGGCCGGCGCTCCGTCGAAGCGCCACACGCCAGTGGTGGGAGGACCGGAGGCGTTGCAGCTACGGTGCACTCCCCTCCTCCTTGCCAGTTACCGCGGGCGCCGGTCTATCGTGATGACGCTTGTGATAACATTTCCATAGTGTCGTCCAACCCACGAACCCACCGCGACCAACGCCAAGTTCTTAGAGAGCGAGCCCATGAAGACGCTCAAACCACCATCGAGCGCCGGCGCGAGGCACACCACCAATCATATATGCGAGTGGGGCCCTGATACGTCTCCAACGTATCTATAATTTTTGATTGCTCCATGCTATATTATCTATTGTTTTGGACCATATTGGGCTTTATTTTCCACTTTTATAATATTTTTGGGACTAACCTATTAACCGGAGGCCCAGCCCAGAATTGCTGTTTTTTTGCCTATTTCACTGTTTCGAAGAAACGGAATATCAAACGGAGTCCAAACGGAATGAAACCTTCGGGCACGTGATTTTCTCACCGAATATGATCCAGGAGACTTGGACCCCACGTCAATAAAGAAAGGAGGCGGCCACGAGGGTGGGGGGCGCGCCCACCCCCCTAGGGCACGCCCCCTGCCTCGTGGGCCCCCCTTTGCTCCACCGACGTACTCCTTCCTCCTATATATACCTACGTACCCCCAAACGATCAGATATGGAGCCAAAAACCTAATTCCACCGCCGCAACTTTCTGTATCCACGAGATCCCATCTTGGGGCCTGTTCCGGAGCTCCACCGGAGAGGGAATCCACCACGGAGGGCTTCTACATCAACAACATAGCCTCTCCGATGAAGTGTGAGTAGTTTACTTCAGACCTTCGGGTCCATAGTTAGTAGCTAGATGGCTTCTTCTCTCTTTTTGGATCTCAATACAATGTTCTCCCCCTCTCTCGTGGAGATCTATTCGATGTAATCTTCTTTTTGCGTCGTGTTTGTTGAGACCGATGAATTGTGGGTTTATGATCAAGATTATCTATGAAAAATATTTGAATCTTCACTGAATTCTTTTATGTATGATTGGTTATCTTTGCAAGTCTCTTCGAATTTTCAGTTTGGTTTGGCCTACTAGATTGGTTTTTCTTGCAATGGGAGAAGTGCTTAGCTTTGGGTTCAATCTTGCGGTGTCCTTTCCCAGTGACAGTAGGGGCAGCAAGGCACGTATTTTATTTTTGTCATCGAGGATAACAAGATGGTTTTTTATCATATTGCATGAATTTATCCCTCTACATCATGTCATCTTGCTTAAGGCATTACTCTGTTTTCTTGAACTTAATACTCTAGATGCATGCTGGATAGCGGTCGATGAGTGGAGTAATAGTAGTAGATGCAGGCAAGAGTCGGTCTACTTGTCTCGGACGTGAGGCCTATATACATGATCATACCAAGATATTCTCATAACTATGCTCAATTCTATCAATTGCTCAACAGTAATTCGTTCACCCACCATAAAATACTTATGCTCTTGAGAGAAGCCACTTGTGAAATCTATGGCCCCCCGGGTCTATCTTAATCATATTAATCTTCCTACGCTTTATTATTGCTTTGCTTTTTTACTTTACCTTTTATTTTACTTTGCATCTCTATACGAAAAATACCAAAAATATTATCTATCATCTCTATCAGATCTCACTCTCGTAAGTGACCGTGAAGGGATTGACAACCCCTATTCGCGTTGGTTGCGAGGAGCTATTTGCTTTGTGTAGGTACGAGGGACTTGCGCGTGGCCTCCTACTGGATTGATACCTTGGTTCTCAAAAACTGAGGGAAATACTTACGCTACTTTGCTGCATCATCCTTTCCACTTCGGGGAAATCCAACGCAGTGCTCAAGAGGTAGCAGGCCCACTACGGACCACCCAGCATCGGGGGGCCCTGGGGCCTACATTACGAGGTAGGCTGTCCATCCTTTACCCGCAAGCTGCGGCAGTTCCAGTGGCCCACTAATTGCACGTTCAAGCCTAACATTGGCGAAAAGTACAACGGCAAGACTCACTCGTCAGAGTTGCTCAGCATATACCCCATCGCGATGCAAGCTGCCGGAGCTCGCGACGATAAGGTGCTTGCCAATTACTTCCCGTTGGCACTTAAGCCCAACGTGATGTCATGGTTGATGCACTTGCCAGTAGATTCTATTTCTTCCTGGTCGGATTTGTTCCATGAGTTTGTTGGCGCCTTCACGGGAGGCCACCAAGCTCACGTCCAGGCAAGCGACTTGCATGTCATAACCCAGAAAGAAGGCGAAAGCCTACGCAAGTACATCCAGAGGTTTAGCCGAGTACAATACAACATCCCGGACGTTCACCCCGCCGCTATCATCAGCGGATTCCACCAGAATGTGCGAAACCGCAAAATGCGTGAAGAGCTGATGATAAACAAGGTGAAGGATGTGGCAGAGCTCTATGTTCTGGTAGATAGATGTGCTCGGGCTGAAGAGGGAAGGAAATACCCCGACAAAGACGCCGGTGTGGAAACCAACTCCTCAGTCGAAGACGCTGCCACCCCGGCAAAGAAGGGCCGGCGCCGCAACAGGAAATGCAAGGGCAAGGCCATGCTTGCCGTCGAGGGATCCGACGACACCGACGCTGCCAAGAAGGCCAAGGCAGACGACCCCAGCAAGGAGATTGCCGGTTGTGCCACCTGCCGGGCCTTGGCGGCTGCCGACAAGCCAGGAAGCTCCGGCAAGCAGTACTGCAAGATCCATCGCACCAAGGGCCACAACCTCCAGAACTGCCGCCAAGTTGAGTAGCTTGCTGAGAGGCAAAAAGATGAGTATGAGAGGCGGGACAAGGAGAAGGGCCAGGATGGTGCCGAGGGATCCGGCAAGAGGAGGGGCGGCCAAGGAGGTCATCGCGGCAAGGATAACCCACAAGAGAGCCCCGCTCGGAGCCGCGATAAGAAACATGAAGACGATGATCACGATGAGGATGACCAGTTTGGCGAGCAAGAGTTCCAGAAGGCTACGGAGGCCATGTGCGTCAATGGTGGTGCCTCTCTGCATACCTCTCACCGTCAGCTCAAGCAATGGGCGCGTGAGATTACAGCAGTAGAACCATCGTTCGATGCCCAGAAGCCGCTGAAGTGGTCCAGCACGCCTATCATTTTTGACACTGAGGACCACACTGATCGCACAACTGCGGTCAGGTGCTTGCCCTTGTTGGTTTCACCGACAATACACAACCTCAAGGTGACGAAAATGCTAGTCGACGGCGGGGCTAGCTTGAACTTGATCTCGCCTGCCGTGATCAAAAGGCTGCAGATCCCTGACGAAGACCTCGAAGAGACAGGCAGTTTTCAAGGGGTCAATCCAGGAAGGAGTCAGCCGAAGGGAAAGGTTACGCTGCCCGTTACATTCGGAGGCGAGCTAAACCATAGGACGGAGAGAATTGTTTTTTATGTTGCCAAGAACCCCTTGCCCTACAACGGGATCCTTGGCCGCCCGGCATTGGCCAAATTTATGGCGGCGTCACATTACGCCTACAACACACTAAAGATGCTTGGGCTGATGACCATCATCACCGTCCCCTCCGACAAGAAGGATGCGCTGATCTACGCCGACCAACTCTACCGGGAGGCAGTTGTAGCAACTGCCGCCAATGCACTTGCTCCTGCCACTGAAGCCCCGGGAGGGAAGAAGACCGGCAAAGACCTCTCGCACCCACTCCGGCAAGCGCACCTCTTCGGAGTGTAGTGCTCCCATCGAGGACGTGCCAGAGAGCTCCACCGGCAAGAGCAAGAAATCCAGAGATACGCCACTAGAGACCAAGAAGGTGTCCGTCAAGGAGGATGGCACGGGAGGGTCTTTCACCATAAGCTCCACCCTTGACAGCAAATAGGAAGGCGCGCTTGTCACCTTCCTACGGGCGAATGTTGATGTGTTTGCATGGCAAGCATCCGACATCCCCCGCGTTCCCAGGGAGGTGATTGAGCACGACCTTGCTGTCTGCCCTCATGCGCGACCTGTCAAGCAAAAGGTCAGGAAGCAGGCTTTGGAACGACAAGAGTTGATCACAGAGGAGATCAGGAAGTTGGAAGCGGCAGGCTTGGTGGTGGGAGGAGTTCTCCACCCAACGTGGTTGGCCAATCCGGTGGTAGTGCGCAAGGCAAATGGGAAGTGGCGACTGTGTATTGACTACACAGACATCAATAAGGCTTGCCCAAAGGATCCTTTCCCGTTGCCACGCATCGACCAGATTGTAGACTCCATAGCCGGGTGTGACCTGTTATCATTCCTTGATGCTTACTCAGGATACCACCAGATCTTCATGATGGGAGAAGATGAAGAGAAGACAACATTCATAACCCCATGTGGTACGTATTGTGTTATATGGATGCCTTTCGGGTTGAAGAGTGCTGGCTCAACATTTGCGAGAGCAGTCCAAATTGGTTTTGAGCCTCAGCTACATAGAAATATGGAAGCTTATATGGATGACATAGTGGTCAAAACCAAGGACAGAGCAACACTCATACAAGAATTTGAAGAGTCATTCGCAAACTTGCGCAAGATCAACCTCAAGCTGAACCCTGAGAAGTGCGTCTTCGGCGTTCCGTCCGGCAAGCTTCTCGGGTTCTTTGTGTCACAGCGTGGGATCGAGGCGAATCCAGACAAGATCCAGGCCATTGAGCAGATTTAGGCGCCCAAGCGGATCAAAGATGTGCGTCGGCTTGCTGGCTGCGTTGCCGCCATGAGCAGATTCATCTCCAAGTGTGCCGAGCGCGCCCTTCCCTTTTTCAAAATTTTGAAAAAGGCGGGCCCAATGGAGTGGACCCCAGAAGCCAAAGCAGCACTGCAAGATTTGAAGAAATACCTCTCCTCTATGCCGATACTAGTCATGCCTAAACCACAAGAGCCATTGCTATTGTACCTAGCGTCAGCAAATCAAGTGGTCAGTGCTGCTCTAGTGGCACAGAGAGAGGTCGACATAGAAGTAATGGCAGCAACAGAACCTGACGCCACTGAGGCAGAAGCGACGCAACCAAATGGAGTGGTGCAGAAGAACAAGATGATGGAGCACCCGGTCTACTTTGTTAGCTCCCTCTTGCAGGGGGCTAGATCAAGGTACTCCGGTGTGCAGAAATTACTCTTCGGCCTCCTTATGGCCTCGAGGAAGCTGCGTCATTACTTCCAAGCACACGAAATCACCGTCGTCACTCGCCTCGCGTTGCGACCGGGAGGATTGTGGAATTGGCTTTGGAGCTGTCGAGCTTTGGTTTGAACTTTGAAAGTACTTCAACAATCCAGAGTAGAGTCTTGGCGGAGTTCATTGCAGAATGGACCTCAACGCCCGATGAAGAGATCGAGGAGACCACTCTCCCCGGCAAGGAAACGAGTCGCGACTGGATTATGTACTTTGACGGGGCTTTCTCGCTGCAAGGCGCCGGTGCTGGTGTGCTCCTCGTCGCACCCACCGGAGAGCATCTCAAGTATGTAGTCCAGATGCACTTCCCCAGGGAGATGTCAACAAACAACAATGCCGAGTACGAGGGACTGCTTGCCGGTCTCAGGATCGCGGCAGACCTCAGGATCAAGAAACTCATCGTCAGGCGTGATTCACAGCTTGTTGTCAATCAAGTCAACAAGGATTACCAGAGTCCGTTGATGGAGGCCTACGTAGATGATGTGAGGAAGCTGGAGGAGTGTTTCGACGGTATACAAGTGGAGCATGTTCCCCGAGTGGAGAACGGCATCGCCGACTACTTGTCGAAACGTGCTGCCCTCAAACTGCCTGTGGAACCAGGTACTTTTGTGCTTCGATTAACTCAGCCATCCGTTGAACCATCAACAGAGCAGAACAAGCGGAGGAAATTAGGACCCGGCAAGTACTTTCCCGCCGAGCTCCCCGAAGCCGCCGGCAAAGATGTTGCCGGAGACATAGAGCCTGGCGTGGGGCAACAGACTCCGGAGAGCGTCAAGCCCTGGCCGTAGAGGCAACCGCTCCCACGGCAGAAGAGATGCCTTTAGTCCTTTCCATCGAGCCTCAGGCTCCAACATGGGTGCAACATACCGTTCGATTTCTCCAAATAGGGGAGCTTCCTGAGGAGCAGGAAGAAGCAGAGAAAGTAGCCCGTCAGTCTGCCATGTATCAGTTTGTCGACGACGTTCTGTATAGGAAAAGGCCGAATGGTGTGATTGAAGTGCATTCCCCGGGAGGAAGGACTTGAGCTGTTGGCAGAGATACACGAAGGCATATGTGGCTCCCACATAGGGTCGAGATCCCTTACCAGCAAGGCGTTCCGGCAAGGTTTGTTCTGGCGCACAGCCCTCCAGGATGCGATGGCGCTAGTAACCAAGTGTGAAGTGTGCCAGTTACATTCAAAGAAGCTTCATCAACCATCTCAAGCTTTCCAAACAATCCCTCTTTCCTGGCCATTCTCGGTCTGGGGGCTCGACATACTGGGCCCCTTTCCCCGTGCCGTCAGGGGCTTTGAGTACTTGTACGTTACAATCGACAAGTTCACAAAGTGGCCGGAGGTGGAAGAAGTGAGAAAGGTGACAACACAATCAGCCGTCAAATTCTTCAAGGGGCTAGTCTGCTATTTTGGTGTGCCGAACAGAGTCAACACCGACAATGGCACACAGTTCACAAGTTGCACCTTAATGCAGTACATCCAAGACCTCGGCAGCAAGGTCTGTTTTGCTTCCGTTGCACATCCACGGAGCAATGGCCAAGCTCAGAGGGCAAATGCTGAAGTGCTGCGAGGCCTCCGGACAAAGACCTTTGACAGGCTGCACAAGTGCGGAAGACGCTGGATTGATGAATTGTCGGTGGTTCTTTGGTTAATCAGAACGACATCGAATCGAGCCACTGGCCAGACACCCTTCTCCCTCGTTTATGGGGCATAAGCAGTTCTCCCCACGAAACTCACATACGGGTCACCTCGAGTGCTCACTTATGATGAGCTTGAGCAAGAGCAATTGCGGCAATATGACGCAACGCTCCTCGAGGAAGATCGTCTTCGGGCGGCTGTGCGAGCAGCACACTACCAACAAGCCTTGCGCCTCTATCATAGCCCCAAGGTTCATGCCCGAAGCTTTGAGGAAGGCGACCTTGTTCTTCGATGCGCGTTCAGTCGGCCAAGAATTCCAACAAGTTGATGCCGAAGTGGGAAGGCCCTTATCGGGTAATACGAGTCACCAGGCTCGGTGCAGTCCGCCTGGAGACCGAAGATGGTATTCCCGTGAGCAATTCCTGGAACATCGAACATCTTCGCAAGTTTTACTCATAAGGCGCGGTTGCCGGGCCTCCCGGCAAGCCAACCTTTTGTACAAGCCTTGCCGACAAGGCATGTAACCCTTTGTACAAAGCCAGGCACAGACCCTGAGCATAAATAAATGAAGCGCTGGCGCCCTAAGTTTTAGCATGCATGCTAGATTGAGTCTCTCCCTCGGTTAGGGTTGATAATGCTTAGCGGCGGCTAACCCCTAGCGTATGAGGTCGAGTATACGTCTTTCTGTTCTTTCCGTCCTTTTTAGGTTCACAGGGTGCATGAACATCTCTGCTGGGCTGTTTGGACGAAAGAGGACAGGCTGATGTCCCGACCCCGGCAAGCCAAGGTTGTCGGGGGCTGCAGACCCAAAGGTCCGACCATGACAAGCCAAGGTTGCCGGGGGCTGCTGATCCAGATAAGTCTTTGATCCCCTAGTATGCATTCCAGTATGAAATTGGGACGTATGAAACCTCGTTTATTCCTAGACCACCATGCTCCCCTTTTCCTGTGCCCAAGAACTATCCCCTGGGCCAGAACTTGGTTGTAGTGCGGTGGCGAGGAAGCAAACGAGAGGCCTAGATCTACTTCAACCCTGCCTCCGCCAAGAGCGTGAGTGTGGTCGTGATTGAAGTAGGGAAACTGTCGTGGTTTTGTCACAGCAGATGTCCTAGAGAAAGGACTTAGTCGTGGAGCCATCGCCACGGGTTAGCTTGAAGGGGTTAAAGCGGACACAAGGACGCAAGAGAGTTTATACTAGTTCGGCCCCTTCAATGAAGGTAAAAGCCTACTTCTAGTTGTGATGGAATTGATGGGTGTTTCGATGACTAGGGAGCAAATAAGCTTCGCCTATGTCTCGAGTTGTTGTCTCCCTTTGAACCACCGCCGGGTCGTCCCCTTATATACATGGGTGACGCCCGTCGGTTTACAGAGTCCCGATACCGGCTCATAGATGCGTCCGGTTCGGTCTCCACTATTCCTAACTTATAACACAAGTTACATACCGACGCCGGTTTATAGCTATAGGCCTTAAACCGATTATGGGCCTTCAGCCCTCATCTGCCCTCATCGGCTTTTATCATACTCAACTACTGATGAAGTTAACTCGGCCTGTCTTGGCCGGTTTACACCCAGTAGTAATATCCCCAACATTAGGCCCCAAATTGATTTGAACAGGTTCATGTCAATCCTTAGCAAAAATCTTCATCTTCAACATCTTCTTGTATTTTGTTGAACCGCCGTGATATCATCTTCTCTGCTCGCGGTAGACCGGTGTGACGTCACTGGTTATAAAGAACCTTATCCTGTTAACAAGCCTGCGACAATTAAGGCCGCAGCTTCGTTTCCAAACTCGCGGCTCCTTGATTCTCGTGCCTGACATATCCCTTTCTTTATAAATAGGACCGAAGGGTCATTTCCTTTCTCTTTCCCTCTGATCCCTTCTGCTTCATCTTCCTCGCGTTGCCCAGCTTCAGAGCTCCGCCGCCACCGTCGACCTCTGCATCAACCTTGGCCGCTGCATCAACCTGAGCACACCAGAGCATCGCGGCGACCTTCCGCTTCTTCCTCAGCTCCGGTAAATCTTCTTTCCTTTCCCCCGCAGATCTGTTCTAAGGTTTCCTCGTTCGTCGAAGTTCATCGAGACTCTGGCGCTGTTCTTCCTTTGTTTCTTCTTTAGCCCATGAATAAAACTTCAAACCTGATGTATTCCCGTAATGGTTTATCTTCTGTTACCAAAGCAAACCTTTATGCGCATAAAACATTGATCTGGTCCCTTGTGAATTGCTTTGAGATCAACCTTTTAGGTCTAAATCCTTTTATTTTCCTGTCTTACGGTAGATCCAAAATTTCACTGCGACCTTATGAAATCCGTTTTTACCTTCCTTAGTCATTCTTTCCTTAGATCTGTATCCTCTTTACCACATAGGCGGTTCACCTTTGAAAAAGCAATCTATCATATATCATTAGTCCCCTTGTTGAACCGCCGTGATGCTGTTGCTTCATAAACTCCGGTTTAGATAGATCTGCTTCCGGTTTAACATTGCACATATCAATGTACTTTGTAGATTTCATCATGGCCAAGCAAGTGTATGAGTGCAATTGGGTCCCTTCTCGCGTCACAGAGGATCAACTGGATGATTTAGTCCTGATTGGCGCCTTGGGCAGAAAAGACACCGTCCATTGGAGGGCTCCTGGCAAAGAATGCCCCCCCACACCTCGAGAAGGAGAGGTTGTTGTTTTCGTAGACCACTTAGCCCGGGGGTTTAAACCGCCCGGTTCTAAATTCTACCGAGATGTTCTAGCTGATTTCCAACTCCATCCGCAAGACACTGGCCCCAACTCTGTTACAAATATGTGCCACTTCCAAGTGCTCTGTGAGGTGTTCTTTCAAGAGGAGCCCACAGTGGAGTTATTCAGAGATCTTTTCCATCTAAACCGCCGTACTGAGTTTACTGATGGCTCTAATACATAGTTGGGTGGCATGGCGATTCAAAAAAGGAAAGAGGTCACATACCCTCACGCCAAGCTGCACAGTCACCCCAAGGAGTGGAATCAGACATGGTTCTACTGCAAAGACACCTCCCCTGCTGGTGAGAATCCCTTGCCTGGCTTTCGTCCGGAGCGGCTCAGCAATACCCATCCTTTTCCTCAACGATTGAGTGCCCAGGAGAGAAGCAAATATGCTCCTCAGCTGTCAAAGCTCAGAGCCTTTATGGCCAACGGTTTAACAGGGGTTGACCTTGCTCGCTGTTGGATATCATGGCGCATACTGCCCCTTAGTCAGCGCTCCGGTTTGATGTGCGAATATACTGACAGTGTGGATGACCCACTGCGACATTCAAGACTCCAGCTCTCCGGTGAAGAAATCACAAAAGCTATGCGTAAGATACTGAATGAACCGGAGCACATCTGCACTAGAACCGGCATGCTTCCCTTCTGTGCCACCAACAAACCGCCAGCTGTAAGACTTTGATTTTTCTCTTTGCTGAATCTGTTATTGATATGTCTGGTCATTGTTTTTAATATCAGTGTCTGCATAATCAAGGCGATGATCCATTTTGGAGCAAAAAGCTGCCGCAGGAGAAACCAGAGAAAACAGATAAACCGGAAAGAGCAACCCGGCAAAAAACTAAAGCTGTGAAGAAGACTGCCCACCGGAAAAGAACCACTTCATCTTCTAATCCGGCCCCTGATGACGAGGTGGATAATCCGGACTTTGAGGTAGAGCTTGACTCACTTGGTTTATTTTTCATGCATCTTATTGATGATGATATTCGTCAGGATGATGCCGAAGCCAGCCATGCGGATGTTGCAGAGGTAATTATTCTCTCTTCCGATTCAGAAACTTTGCCTTCACAAAAAATCCGTCAGGCAAACCGGAAAGTTAAATTTTCTCATCCTCTTGCTTATTTGGATCCTAAACTTCTTATGAAGACCCAACAACACGAAGCTCGCCGCACCACCCGGCACAGCGGCCAGGTAGTTACCTCCGCCGGTTTACCGAACAGTCTGGTTCAGAAACGTCATTCCGAGGTCTCTAATTCTCTTGTTAGTGCTTGTCCTAAAGCGGGCTGCTTTCGTCAACCTCTTAATCCGTCTGACTCCGATTATCAGGTTATTTCCCACTCATCTTCTGGCGAGTCGTCGGCTACTCAGCTCCCACCGCTCAAAACGGTGCTTGGGTAAGCTATTATTGTGATGTTTGCAGTATATTGCCTTAGAACATATGCTGTATTTAATTTTGTTATTCTTCTCAGGGCCAAACCTAGGCCGAGGAAGAAGGCCCGCCTGGATAAAGCGGCCGAAGAAGATGTCATTCTTGAACCAGGCACCACACCCACTCTTGAAGCGGCTATTCCTGAGGATATTCCCAATGATCCACCGCAGCCAGATGATGATCTTACTACTGAGGAAAGACCTACTGATACCTCAGGTCCTATCCATCAGCCCACAGGTTCCCTCCGGGTTGAAAGCTCCACTGGTCCCGCAAAACCTACTGACAAGCCAATAGCTCCAGTGCAAACCGGCGGTACCAATGATGATGAAGTTGTCATTACTGGCACTGGCCATACTGAGCCAAGCAATCCTGTCGCTTTATCCAAACATTTTGCCAAGGAAGAATTAGCTGCTTTTGGCAAAGGCAAGTGGAATGCTGATCTGACGGCTTACGCTGCTCTGAACGCCCAAGATATCCATTCCGGCTATCTGAACCGGCTGTATACCAGCCGTGACTATGAAGCCGGCCCGGTTAACAAGATGAAGGATAAATATGAGGTAACTTCCATATGCTCCTTCCTGCTTGTATGCTTTCATTCTTGCTGACTCTCCTGGCCCCTAAGGGCCGATTAGAAATATTCTTTCAAACCGGGACTTAATAATATGAATCTTGATTCTTTGAAATTTGCTGATGTAGTCCCCAAGGGCCGGTTCAACTTAGCGTAGTTAAACCGGTACTTTAAGTAATTGAAACTGCCGCATCAGAATACATATGATCAAATAGCCATTAGCCCCCAAGTGCCAAGTTGAATACTTGTATTGAGCTTGGGACTTTGTAAACAATTGAGAGATGAAGATCGAATATGCATTAGCCCCCAAGTGCTAAGCGCATAACTTGTTATGTGGTTGGTACTTGAATCCTTCTACCGATTTGTTGAAACATATATCTGTATGCCTGCAGGCGGAGCTGAAGGCGAAAGAAAGCCAAGTCATCGATCTGCAAGAAAACCTGAAAACCCAACAGGCTGAAACCTCCAAGGCAAAAGAGGAATTGGCCAGTGCCTTAATCACCATGGAACAACTTAAGGAGAACTTCAAGAAGAAACGGGCGGATTGGGCCACTAAAAAATCCGCTTTGATCAAACGAGCAGAGGATGCCGAGGCTGCACTGAAACCAGTGACGGATGAACTGACCAGCATAAAGCGGCACATTCATGCCATGACTACTGCTATCTTTGGTAAGCCAGCTTGCCTTCTGAATTGGTTCTGCCTTCTTATAGAGTTGCCGGTTTATTAACCTTTTATGGTATTTCAGGGACACGCATTGGTCACTTGGGGTCAGATGTGCGGAAGAAATTGAAAGCCGCCTATACCTTGGTTGAACAATTGTATACTGGTGCCCAGCGGATCATCTATACCGCGTCTCATAACAAACCAGCGCCCACTTTGATTCAAGATACTTTGATGAAACTGTCAGTGCTTCCTGCCCGGGTTGAAGAGCTGAAGAAATCTGCTGCTCGAACCGGTGCAATCAATGCTTTAATCCGGGCAAAAGCCTGGGTGCCGGATTTTGATCCTGTTAAAGCGGCTCAGGGTTATCCCGGTTTGAAGGAAGACGGGTCAGAATTTGGTGAAGCGGATCTGCGATCCATAAACCGGGAGGTACGTCCGCTAGCTTGTCAACTGGCTGAGGAAGCAGATTTGTCTCATTATCAAACCCAATATGACAACCAGAACAAGCGAATAGCTGCACCAATCCATGATTCGGAAAACCTGATCCCTCCAATCCGTAAGCATACTTACACTCCCGATATTGATCCGTCTTCGCTAATCCATGACGAAACTGTTTTTGAAGCATTGATGGGAATCGACTGGATAACTGTGGATTTCCAGCCATTGGGTAGAGAAACAAAAGCTGAAGCGGCGCAGGATGACCCACAACCATCAGGCCAGGCTGGTGGTCAAGCTTAAACCGGAAGCCGGTTTTAAAACTGTCTCTCCTTTGAGAAAAACAATTATGTTATTATGGGCACCATGTTGCCTTGTAATAGGCTAGCTGATACCTTTGATGTTGATATGCCTTCGTTCATAACTTGTTCTTCCTGTGGTAATGATCTTTCCAAAATACTTTCTGCCATCATTAACTGTGAAGTTGGCTTGGCCAACCTTGAAGCGGAGTTTTTGCAAACCCACACTGTTGGAGGAAATAACAACTCCTGTATATGTATATGACACTGGTTACCATGTAAACCGTGCCGGGTTATAATGAACACCGTGTTACTCCATAAGAGGATGTTAACAACAAGGATCAAACCGGACAAATAGTCTCTGGATTGACGTGAACTGTGTTCCATTAATTGATTTGTTAAATTTTTTTGTCGGTTTAAAGAACACAATAAAAAACAACCCCCCCCTTCAAAGAAAAGTATGAAGCAAAAGTAACGACAAAAACGTTTGCCAAAAAGGATTTATTTAAGCTGATCAAATGGCGTAACCATGGCCAAACATGACCAAGCTCCCGTTTTGTGTAACTATGGTTCTAGTTAGCCAGGTCCCCAAGTGATTCTTGTGGCATTTATGCCGACCAAATGGTGTGGTCATGGTTCGGGTTCGACCAAGCCCCCAAGTGATTCTGTGGCCTTAGGCCGATCAAGAGGCATGACTGGTTCAGACATGACCAAGTCCCCAAGTGATCTGGTGGCTTTCGCCTATCAAGGGGCATGGTATTGGTTCGGACACGACCAATCCTCCAAGTGATATAACACGATGCTTTTAGCAAAGCAAACTCAAGGGGTAAACCGGAGGCCGCTTTAGAGCAACTCCGTGTAACCTCACATGATGTAAAAGAATAGATACCCCGCTTTAGCTGAGGTTCCGGTTTATTATGAAGGAAATATGCCCTAGAGGCAATAATAAAGTTATTATTAATTTCCTTATATCATGATAAATGTTTATTATTCATGCTAGAATTGTATTAACCGGAAACATAATACATGTGTGAATACATGGACAAACAGAGTGTCACTAGTATGCCTCTACTTGACGAGCTCGTTAATCAAAGATGGTTATGTTTCCTAACCATGAACAAAGAGTTGTTATTTGATTAACGAGGTCACATCATTAGTTGAATGATCTGATTGACATGACCCATTCCATTAGCATAGCACCCGATCGTTCAGTATGTTGCTATTTGCTTTCTTCATGACTTATACATGTTCCTATGACTATGAGATTATGCAACTCCCGTTTACCGGAGGAACACTTTGTGTGCTACCAAACGTCACAACGTAAATGGGTGATTATAAAGGAGCTCTACAGGTGTCTCCAAAGGTAGATGTTGGGTTGGCGTATTTCGAGATTAGGATTTGTCACTCCGATTGTCGGAGTGGTATCTCTTGGCCCTCTCGGTAATGCACATCACATAAGCCTTGCAAGCATTGCAACTAATGAGTTAGTTACGGGATGATGTATTACAGAACGAGTAAAGAGACTTGCCAATAACGAGATTGAACTAGGTATTGGATACCGACGATCGAATCTCGGGCAAGTAACATACCGATGACAAAGGGAACAATGTATGTTGTTATGCGGTCTGACCGATAAAGATCTTCGTAGAATATGTAGGAGCCAATATGGGCATCCAGGTCCCGCTATTGGTTATTGACCAGAGATGTGTCTCAGTCATGTCTACATTTTTCTCGAACCGTAGGGTCCGCACGCTTAACGTTACGATGACAGTTATTATGAGTTGATGCATTTTGATGTACCGAAGGTTGTTCAGAGTCCCGGATGTGATCACGGACATGACGAGGAGTCTCGAAATGGTCGAGACATAAAGATTGATATATTGGAAGCCTATGTTTGGATATCGGAAGTGTTCCGGGTGAAATCGGGATTTTACCGGAGTACCGGGAGGTTACCGGAACCCCCCGGGAACTATATGGGCCTAAGTGGGCCTTAGTGGAAAGGAGAAAGGGGCAGCCCAAGGTGGCCGCACGCCTCCCCCCTCCCCTAGTCCTATTAGGACTAGGAGAGGTGGCCGGCCCCCCTCTCTCTCTTTCCCCCTCGGGGAATCCTAGTCCAACTAGGATTGGGGGGGGGGGGAGTCCTACTCCCGGTAGGAGTAGGACTCCTCCTGCGCCCTCCTCCTGGCCGGCGGCCCCCTCCCCCTTGGCTCCTTTATATACGGAGGCAGGGGGCACCTCTAGACACACAAGTTGATCCTTGGTGATCGTTCCTTAGCCGTGTGTGGTGCCCCCTGCCACCATATTCCACCTCGATCATATCGTTGTAGTGCTTAGGCGAAGCCCTGCGTCGGTAGAACATCAAGACCGTCACCACGCCGTCGTGCTAACGGAACTCTTCCCCGACACTTTGCTGGATCGGAGCCCGGGGATCGTCATCGAGCTGTACGTGTGCTAAGAACTCGGAGGTGCCGGAGTAACGGTGCTTGGATCGGTCGGATCGGGAAGACGTACGACTACTTCCTCTACGTTGTGTGATCGCTTCCGCAGTCGGTCTGCGTGGGTACGTAGACAACACTCTCCCCTCTCGTTGCTATGCATCACCATGATCTTGCGTGTGCGTAGGAAATTTTTTGAAATTACTGCGTTCCCCAACAGTGGCATCCGAGCCTAGGTTTTATGGTTTGATGTTATTTGCACGAGTAGAACACAAGTGAGTTGTGGGCGATATAAGTCATACTGCCTACCAGCATGTCATACTTTGGTTCAGCGGTATTGTTGGACGAGACGACCCGGACCAACATTACGCGTACGCTTACGCGAGACCGGTTCCCCCGACGTGCTTTGCACATAGGTGGCTTGCGGGCGACTGTCTCTCCAACTTTAGTTGAACCGAGTGTGGCTACGCCCGGTCCTTGAGAAGGTTAAAACGGAGTATATTTGACAAACTATCGTTGTGGTTTTGATGCGTAGGTGAGATTGGTTCTTGCTTAAGCACGTAGCAGCCACGTAAAACTTGCAACAACAAAGTAGAGGACGTCTAACTTGTTTTTGCAGGGCATGTTGTGATGTGATATGGTCAAGGCATGATGCTGATTTTATTGTATGAGATGATCATGTTTTGTAACCGCGTTACCGACAACTGGTAGGAGCCATATGGTTGTCGCTTTATTGTATGCAATGCAATCGCAATGTAATGCTTTACTTTATCACTAAGCGGTAGCGATAGTCGTGGAAGCATAAGATTGGCGAGACGACAACGATGCTACGATGGAGATCAAGGTGTCGCGCCGGTGACGATGGTGATCATGACGGTGCTTCGGAGATGGAGATCACAAGCACAAGATGATGATGGCCATATCATATCACTTATATTGATTGCATGTGATGTTTATCTTTTTATGCATCTTATCTTGCTTTGATTGACGGTAGCATTATAAGATGATCTCTCACTAAATTATCAAGAAGTGTTCTCCCTGAGTATGCACCGTTGCCAAAGTTCGTCATGCCCAGACACCATGTGATGATCGGGTGTGATAAGCTCTACGTCCATCTACAACGGGTGCAAGCCAGTTTTGCACACGCAGAATACTCAGGTTAAACTTGACGAGCCTAGCATATGCAGATATGGCCTCGGAACACGGAGACCGAAAGGTCGAGCGTGAATCATATAGTAGATATGATCAACATAACGATGTTCACCATTGAAAACTACTCCATCTCACGTGATGATTGGTTATGGTTTAGTTGATTTGGATCACGTGATCACTTAGAAGATTAGAGGGATGTCTATCTAAGTGGGAGTTCTTAAGTAATTTGATTAATTGAACTTAAACTTATCATGAACTTAGTACCTGATAGTATCTTGCTTGTTTATGTTGATTGTAGATAGATGGCTCGTGCTGTTGTTCCGTTGAATTTTAATGCGTTCCTTGAGAAAGCAAAGTTGAAAGATGATGGTAGCAATTACACGGACTAGGTCCGTAACTTGAGGATTATCCTCCTTGCTGCTCAGAAGAATTACGTCCTGGAAGCACCGCTGGGTGCCAGGCCTGCTGCTGGAGCAACACCAGATGTTATGAACATCTGGCAGAGCAAAGCTGATGACTACTCGATAGTTCAGTGTGCCATGCTTTACGGCTTAGAATCGGGACTTCAACGACGTTTTGAACGTCATGGAGCATATGAGATGTTCCAGGAGTTGAAGTTAATATTTCAAGCAAATGCCCAGATTGAGAGATATGAAGTCTCCAATAAGTTCTATAGCTGCAAGATGGAGGAGAACAGTTCTGTCAGTGAGCATATACTCAAAATGTCTGGGTATAATAATCACTTGATTCAGATGGGAGTTAATCTTCCAGATGATTGCGTCATTGACAGAATTCTCCAATCACTGCCACCAAGCTACAAGAGCTTCGTGATGAACTATAATATGCAAGGGATGAACAAGACTATTCCCGAGCTCTTCGCAATGCTGAAAGCTGTGGAGGTAGAAATCAAGAAGGAGCATCAAGTGTTGATGGTTAACAAGACCACTAGTTTCAAGAATAAGGGCAAAGGGAAGAAGAAGGGGAACTTCAAGAAGAACAGCAAGCTAGTTGCTGCTCAGGAGAAGAAACCCAAGTCTGGACCTAAGCCTGAAACTGAGTGCTTCTACTGCAAGCAGACTGGTCACTGGAAGAACTGCCCCAAGTATTTGGCGGATAAGAAGGATGGCAAGGTGAACAAAGGTATATGTGATATACATGTTATTGATGTGTACCTTACTAGAGCTCGCAGTAGCACATGGGTATTTGATACTGGTTCTGTTGCCAATATTTGCAACTCGAAACAGGGACTACGGATTAAGCGAACACTGGCAAAGGACGAGGTGACGATGCGCGTGGGAAACGGTTCCAAAGTCGATGTGATCGCGGTCGGCACGCTACCTCTACATCTACCTTCGGGATTAATATTAGAACTTAATAATTGTTATTTGGTGCCAGCGTTGAGCATGAACATTATATCTGGATCTTGTTTGATGCGAGACGGTTATTCATTTAAATCAGAGAATAATGGTTGTTCTATTTATATGAGTAATATCTTTTGTGGTCATGCACCTTTGAAGAGTGGTCTATTTTTGATGAATCTCGATAGTAGTGATACACATATTCATAATGTTGAAGCCAAAAGATGCAGAGTTGATAATGAAAGTGCAACTTATTTGTGGCACTGTCGTTTAGGTCATATCGGTGTAAAGCGCATGAAGAAACTCCATACTGATGGACTTTCGGAACCACTTGATTATGAATCACTTGGTACTTGCGAACCGTGCCTCATGGGCAAGATGACTAAAACACCGTTCTCCGGTACTATGGAGAGAGCAACAGATTTGTTGGAAATCATACATACCAATGTATGTGGTCCGATGAAAATTGAGGCTCGTGGCGGATATCGTTATTTTCTGATGACTTAAGCAGATATGGGTATATCTACTTAATGAAACATAAGTCTGAAACATTTGAAAAGTTCAAAGAATTTCAGAGTGAAGTTGAAAATCATCGTAACAAGAAAATAAAGTTTCTACGATCTGATTGTGGAGGAGAATATTTGAGTTACGAGTTTGGTGTACATTTGAAAAATTGTGGAAAAGTTTTGCAACTCACGCCACCCGGAACACCACAGCGTAATGGTGTGACCGAACATCGTAATCGTACTTTACTAGATATGGTGCAATCTATGATGTCTCTTACTGATTTACCGCTATCGTTTTGGGTTATGCTTTAGAGACGGCCGCATTCATGTTAAATAGGGCACCATCAAAATCCGTTGAGACGACGCCTTATGAACTGTGGTTTGGCAAGAAACCGAAGTTGTCATTTCTTAAAGTTTGGGGCTGTGATGCTTATGTGAAAAAGCTTCAACCTGATAAGCTCGAACCCAAATCGGAGAAATGTGTCTTCATAGGATACCCAAAGGAGACTGTTGGGTACACCTTCTATCATAGATCCGAAGGCAAGACATTCGTTGCTAAGAATGGATCGTTTCTAGAGAAGGAGTTTTTCTCGAAGGAAGTGAGTGGGAGGAAAGTAGAACTTGACGAGGTAACTGTACCTGCTCCTTTATTGGAAAGTAGTACATCATAGAAAACTGTTTCTGTGACACCTACACCAATAAGTGAGGAAGCTAATGATGATGATCATGAAACTTCAGATCAAGATACTACTGAACCTCGTAGATCAACCAGAGTAAGATCCGCGCCAGAGTGGTACGGTAATCCTGTTCTGGAAATCATGCTACTAGATCATGATGAACCTATGAACTATGAAGAAGCGATGGTGAGCCCAGATTCCGCAAAGTGGCTTGAAGCCATGGAATCTGAGATGGGATCCATGTATGAGAACAAAGTATTGACTTTGGTTGACTTGCCCGATGATCGGCAAGCAATTGATAATAAATGGATCTTCAAGAAGAAGACTGACGCTGATGGTAATGTTACTGTCTACAAAGCTCGACTTGTCGCAAAAGGTTTTCGACAAGTTCAAGGGGTTGACTACGATGAGACCTTCTCACCCGTAGTGATGCTTAAGTCTGTCAGAATCATGTTAGCAATTGCCGCATTTTATGATTACGAAATTTGGCAGATGGATGTCAAAACTGCATTCCTGAATGGATTTCTGGAAGAAGAGTTGTATATGATGCAACCGGAAGGTTTTGTCGATCCAAAGGGAGCTAACAAAGTGTGCAAGCTCCAGCGATCCATTTATGGACTGGTGCAAGCCTCTCGGAGTTGCAATAAACGTTTTGATAGTGTGATCAAAGCATTTGGTTTTATACAGACTTTCGGAGAAGCCTGTATTTACAAGAAAGTGAGTGGGAGCTCTGTAGCATTTCTGATATTATATGTGGATGACATATTGCTGATTGGAAATGATATAGAATTTCTGGATGGCATAAAGGGATACTTGAATAAGAGTTTTTCAATGAAAGACCTCGATGAAGCTGCTTACATATTAGGCATAAAGATCTATAGAGATAGATCAAGACGCTTAATTGGACTTTCACAAAGCACATACCTTGAGAAGATTTTGAAGAAGTTCAAAATGGATCAAGCAAAGAAAGGGTTCTTGCCTGTGTTACAAGGTGTGAAGTTGAGTCAGACTCAATGCCCGACCACTGCAGAAGATAGAGAGAAAATGAAAGATGTTCCCTATGCTTCAGCCATAGGCTCTATCATGTATGCAATGCTGTGTACCAGACCTGATTTGTGCCCTGCTATAAGTTTAGCAGGGAGGTACCAAAGTAATCCAGGAGTGGATCACTGGACATCGGTCAAGAACATCCTGAAATACCTGAAAAGGACTAAGGATATGTTTCTCGTATATGTAGGTGACAAAGAGCTCAGCGTAAGAGGTTACATTGATGCAAACTTTGACACTGATCCGGATGATTCTAAATCGCAAACCGGATACAAGTTTACATTAAAGGTGGAGCTGTCAGTTGGTCCAGTTCTAAACAAAGCGTCGTAGCGGGATCTACATGTGAAGCGGAGTACATAGCTGCTTCGGAAGCAGCAAACGAAGGAGTCTGGATGAAGGAGTTCATATCCGATCTAGGTGTCATACCTAGTGCATCGGGACCAATGAAAATCTTTTGTGACAATACTGCTGCAATTGCCTTGGCAAAGGAATCCAGATTTCACAAAAGGACCAAGCACATCAAGAGACGCTTCAATTCCATCCGGGATCTAGTCCAGGTGGGAGACATAGAGATTTGCAAGATACATACGGATCTGAATGTTGCAGACCCGTTGACTAAGCCTCTTCCACGAGCAAAACATGATCAGCACCAAGGCTCCATGGGTGTTAGAATCATTACTGTGTAATCTAGATTATTGACTCTAGTGCAAGTGGGAGACTGAAGGAAATATGCCCTAGAGGCAATAATAAAGTTATTATTAATTTCCTTATATCATGATAAATGTTTATTATTCATGCTAGAATTGTATTAACCGGAAACACAATACATGTGTGAATACATAGACAAACAGAGTGTCACTAGTATGCCTCTACTTCACTAGCTCGTTAATCAAAGATGGTTATGTTTCCTAACCATGAACAAAGAGTTGTTATTTGATTAACGAGGTCACATCATTAGTTGAATGATCTGATTGACATGACCCATTCCATTAGCATAGCACCCGATTGTTTAGTATGTTGCTATTTGCTTTCTTCATGACTTATACATGTTCCTATGACTATGGGAATATGCAACTCCCGTTTACCGGAGGAACACTTTGTGTGCTACCAAATGTCACAACGTAAATGGGTGATTATAAAGGAGCTCTACAGGTGTCTCCAAAGGTAGATGTTGGGTTGGCGTATTTCAAGATTAGGATTTGTCACTCCGATTGTCGGAGAGGTATCTCTGGGCCCTCTCGGTAATGCACATCACATAGGCCTTGCAAGCATTGCAACTAATGAGTTAGTTGAGGGATGATGTATTACAGAACGAGTAAAGAGACTTGCCAGTAACGAGATTGAACTAGGTATTGGATACCGACGATCGAATCTCGGGCAAGTAACATACCGATGACAAAGGGAACAACGTATGTTGTTATGCGGTCTGACCGATAAAGATCTTCGTAGAATATGTAGGAGCCAATATGGGCATCCAGGTCCCGCTATTGGTTATTGACCGGAGATGTGTCTCAGTCATGTCTACATTGTTCTCGAACCGTAGGGTCCGCACGCTTAACGTTACGATGACAGTTCTTATGAGTTTATGCATTTTGATGTACCGAAGGTTGTTCGGAGTCCCGGATGTGATCACGGACATGACGAGGAGTCTCGAAATGGTCGAGACATAAAGATTGATATATTGGAAGCCTATATTTGGATATCGGAAGTGTTCCGGGTGAAATCGGGATTTTACCGGAGTACCGGGAGGTTACCGGAACCCCCCGGGAACTATATGGGCCTAAGTGGGCCTTAGTGGAAAGGAGAAAGGGGCAGACCAAGGTGGCCGCGCGCCTCCTCCTCCCCTAGTCCTATTAGTACTAGGAGAGGTGGCCGGCCCCCCTCTCTCTCTTTCCCCCTCGGGGAATCCTAGTCCAACTAGGATTGGGGGGGAGTCCTACTCCCGGTAGGAGTAGGACTCCTCCTGCGCCCTCCTCCTGGCCGGCGGCCCCCTCCCCCTTGGCTCCTTTATATACGGAGGCAGGGGGCACCTCTAGACACACAAGTTGATCCTTGGTGATCGTTCCTTAGCCATGTGCGGTGCCCCCTGCCACCATATTCCACCTCGATCATATCGTTGTAGTGGTTAGGCGAAGCCCTGCGTCGGTAGAACATCAAGATCGTCACCACGCCGTCGTGCTGACGGAACTCTTCCCCGACGCTTTGCTGGATCGGAGCCCGGGGATCGTCATCGAGCTGTACGTGTGCTAAGAACTCGGAGGTGCCGGAGTAACGGTGCTTGGATCGGTCGGATCGGGAAGACGTACGACTACTTCCTCTACGTTGTGTGATCGCTTCTGCAGTCGGTCTGCATGGGTACGTAGACAACACTCTCCCCTCTCATTGCTATGCATCACCATGATCATGCGTGTGCGTAGGAAATTTTTTGAAATTACTGCGTTCCCCAACATATTATACTTAATCATAATATATACATTGTATGTACATAAGTATAGCCAATGGCTCAGGTATAGTAAGGCCGAAGATGAGCTATATTCCACGGCCTGTTAGTCTCCTCCTCTGATGTACCTGAGTCCTTATGCTCTCGAATATCGATCAGATAGTACGACCCATTGTGCAGATTCTTGCTGACCACAAAAGGCCCCTCCCAAGGTGGGGATAGCTTATGCATATCAGTCTGATCTTGGATGAGCCGAAGCACCAAATCTCCTTCCTGGAAGGCTCTGGTTCTGACTCGGCGACTGTGATAACGACGAAGATCCTGCTGGTAAATCGCCGACCGGGCGGCTGCGATATCACGCTCTTCATCCAACCGGTCCAAATCATCTTGCCATACTGTCTCGTTGTCCGCTTCAACATAAGCCGTGACACGAGGTGAGTCATGACGGATATCGCTGGGGAGAACCGCCTCCGCTCCATAAACCATGAAGAACGGCGTGTATCCTGTTGATCTGTTGGGTGTTGTATTGATGCTCCATAACACAGATGGTAATTCTTCTACCCAACAACCCGGCGTTCTCTGCAAAGGAACCATGAGCTGGGGCTTGATGCCTCTCAAGATCTCTTGATTAGCTCTTTCTGCTTGACCATTGGACTGTGGATGTGCCACTGATGAAACGTCGAGCCGGATGTGCTCCCGTTCGCAGAACTCCTTCATAGCACCTTTGGACAAATTGGTACCATTATATGTGATAATACTGTGCGGAAAGCCAAACCGGAAAATCACCTTTTTGATGAACTGAACCGCCGTGGCCGCATCACACTTGATAACAGGTTCTGCCTCCACCCACTTTGTAAACTTGTCCACCGCCACCAGGAGGTGGGTCTTCTTATATTTGGACCTTTTGAAAGGCCCAACCATATCCAGCCCCCAAGTCGCAAACGGCCAAGTAATTGGAATCATCCTCAATTCTTGAGCCAGTACATGAGCACGTCTTGAAAACCTTTGGCAACCATCACATCGTCTGACCAGATCCTTCGCATCAGCATGAGCAGTTAACTAATAGAAACCATGGCGAAACGCTTTATCCACCAGAGACTTTGAACCGGCGTGGTGACCACAATCTCCTTCGTGGATCTCACGCAAAATTTCACGACCTTCTTCAGGAGACATGCAACGTTGAAAAGCTCCTGATACACTGCAATGATGCAACTCACCGTTGATGACAGCCATGGACTTGGATCGCCGGATTATCTGCCGGGCCAGAATCTCATCTTCTGGCAACTCGCCCCGGTTCTTGTACGCCAGGTAAGGAAGCGTCCAATCCAGAATAACATGAAGAACTGCCACCAATTGAGCCTCCGGATCAGGAATGGCCAAATCCTCTTCACCAGGGATCTTCGCGGACGGGTTGTGCAGCACACCCAGAAAAACATTGGGTGGGACCGGTTTGCGCTGAGAGCCCAGCCGGCTTAAAGCGCCCACCGCTTCATTTTTCCGCCGGTCCACGTGGTCCACATGATAGCCTCTGAAATAACCTGCAACAATATCCACCTCACGACGATATGCTGCCATGAGTGGGTCCTTGGAGTCCCAAGTGCCAGACACTTGCTGAGGCACAAGGTCCAAATCACCGAAGCACTTAACTCGACTTAGATTCATCTCCTTAGCCATCCGAAGACCATGGAGCAAGGCTTCATACTCAGCTGCATTGTTAGTACAAGGGAACATTAAACGGAGAACATAACAAAACTTATCACCTCGTGGGGAAGTTAACACGACTCCAGCCCCCGAACCTTCCAACTGCCTGGATCCGTCAAAATGGATGGTCCAATACGTATGATCCGGCTTTTCTTCAGGTGCTTGCATTTCCGTCCAATCATTGATGAAATCAACAAGTGCTTGAGACTTAATCGCTGTCCGAGGCACATATTTCAAACCGTACGGCCCCAGCTCTATAGCCCACTTTGCAATCCGGCCAGTTGCTTCCCGGTTCTGGATGATATCTCCCAAAGGAGCAGAACTGACCACCGTAATTGGGTGCCCTTGGAAGTATTGCTTAAGCTTCCGGCTTGCCATAAAAACTCCGTACACCAGCTTCTGCCAGTGCGGATACCTTTGCTTGGACTCAATGAGTACCTCACTGATATAATAGACCGGACGTTGAACCGGATGCTCCTTACCTGCCTCCTTTCATTCCACCACAATAGCCACACTGACCGCACGAGCATTAGCAGCAACATATAGCAGTAACGGCTCCTTGTCAATGGGAGCGGCGAGCACAGGCGGATTGGCCAATTACCGCTTTAAGTCCTCAAATGCTTCATCAGCAGCAGAACTCCAGACGAACTGATCCATCTTCTTCAACATCTGATACAAAGGGATCGCCTTCTCACCAAGGCGGCTGATAAACCGGCTTAACGCGGTAATCCAGCCTGCCAGGCGTTGAACATCATTGATACACTTCGGTTTAGCCAGGGAGGTGATGGGTGTGATCTTCTCCGGATTAGCCTCAATTCCCCTGTTGGACACCAGAAAACCCAATAACTTGCCCGCCAGTACACCAAAGACACACTTGTCCGGATTAAGCATCATCTTGTACGTCCTTAGGTTATCAAAGGTTTCCTTCAAATCATCAACCAGAGTCTCCTTCTCCCTGGATTTAACCACGATATCATCCACGTAAGCATGTACATTACGGCCAATCTGCTTGTGAAGACAATTTTGTACACACCGTTGATAAGTTGCCTGGGCACTTTTGAGCCCAAAGGGCATAGACACATAGCAGAAGGCTCCAAAGGGAGTTATGAATGTCGTCTTCTCCTGGTCCTTAACTGCCATTTTGATCTGATGATAGCCAAAATATGCATCCAAAAAACTTAAACGCTCACAACCCGTCGTAGCATCAATGATTTGATCAATACGGGGGAAGGCAAAAGGATCTGCTGGACAAGCCTTATTAAGATCTGTGTAATCCACACACATACGCCAGGTTGCATTTTTCTTAAGGACTAGCACCGGATTTTCAAGCCACTCAGGTTGAAAAACTTCAACAATAAAACCAGCTGCTAAGAGCCTGGCTACCTCTTCTCCAATCGCCTTGCGTGTTTCTTCATTAAACCGGCGGAGGAACTGTTTCACCGGCTTGTATTTAGGATCCACATTAAGTGTGTGCTCAGCGAGTTGCCTCGGTACACCTGGCATGTCAGAGGGCTTCCATGCAAAAATGTCCCGATTCTCACGGATGAACTCGATGAGCGCGCTTTCCTATTTCGGATCCAAGTTGGCACTAATGCTGAACTGCTTGGACGAATCGCCAGGTACGAAGTCAACAAGCTTAGTTTCTGCTGCCGATTTGAACTGCAGGGCCGGATCATGCTCCGTAGTTGGCTTCTTCAACGGAGTCATGTCCGCCGGATCAACATTGTCTTTATAGTACTTCAACTCCTTGGTGGCACAAACCGACTCTGCATAAGCCGCATCTCCTTCCTCGCATTCCAAAGCGATTTTGCGGCTTCCGTGAACCGTTATTGTCCCCTTGTGACCCGGCATCTTGAGCTGCAAATACACATAACAGGGCCGAGCCATAAACTTGGCGTATGTCGGATGCCCAAACAGGGCATGATATGGACTTTGGATTTTCACCACTTCAAACGTTAATGTCTCCGACCTGGAATCATGATCATCCCCAAAGGCCACTTCAAGAGCTATCTTACCAACGGGATATGCTAATCTGCCAGGCACTACACCATGGAATACTGTATTGGACAGTTTGAGATTCTTATCTGTTAGTCCCATACGACGGAAGGTCTCATAGTATAGGATGTTAATGCTTCTCCCTCCATCCATGAGCACCTTGGTGAGCTTATAACCTCCCACCTGAGGCGCCACCACCAGAGCCAACTGGCCCGGATTATCAACCTGGAGTGGGTGATCCTCTCTGCTCCATACGATTGGCTGTTCAGACCAACGTAGATAACGGGGTGTGGCCGGTTCAACAGAGTTAACTGCCCGCCTCTGAACCTTCCGGTCTCGCTTGTCTAGGCTAGTGGTAAAGACATGGTACTGCCCATTACTCAACTGCTTTGGGTTGCTTTGGTAACCTGACTGTTGCTGCTGTTGGTTGTAACCACCCTGGTTGTTCTGACTATTTTGACCATTATGTCCGCCCGGATTACCATTAAATCCTGAACCGGAACTTCCTTCACCATAACCCGGCCCGGACCCTGAGCCACCGCCAGATCCGTGATCATACCGGAAATTATTAGAATTCTTGAACTCCTGCATAATAAAGCAATCCTTCCAAAGGTGGTTTGCTGGCTCCTCCTTCGTCCCATGTCTTGGACAGGGCTGGCTTAGCAGATAGTTCATGCGGTTTGGGTTGGGGTTGGGCGGTCCACTATGATTTTTCGGCCTACCCTTGCGCCGCTGGCCATTGTCCTGTATGTTGGTATTAGCCACAAAATCCATGTTGCCATCCGCTTTACGCTTGCCTCCTCCGCCATTGCCTACCCAGTGATGCTGCTGACCTTTGGAGCTGCTGTTCTTCTTCCCCTTCCCTGTCTTGTCATCATCAGATTCGGGATCCTTGGTACTATCAGAATCAGCATATTTTACCAAAGCGGCCATGAGGGTCCCCATGTCGGTGCAATGACGCTTCATCCGTCCCAATTTCAACTTCAGGGGCCCAAACCGGCAGTTGCCTTCTAGGGTTAATACTGCGGTGTCAGCGTTGATGCGGTCTGAGGATTGCAACACTTGTGAAACCCGGCGTACCCAATGAGTCGTTGACTCTCCTTCCTCCTGGACGCATGCAGCTAAGTCCACTATCGACATAGGCTGTTTACAGGTATCCTCGAAGTTGTTGATAAACCGGGCTCGTAATTGGGCCCATGAACTGATAGAATTAGCGGGCAAGCTTTTTAACCAAGTACGGGCCGTTCCTTCAAGCATCATGGTGAAGTATTTCACACACGCCGTGTCATCCACATCAAGCATCTCCATGGCCATCTCATAGCTCTCTACCCATGTCTCTGGTGGTTGATCCGCCGTATAATTTGGTACCTTGCGTGGGCCTTTGAAATCCTTGGGCAGGCGCACGTTGCGTAAAGCGGGGACGAGGCAAGGCACCCCGATAGAACTAGAAGTAACACCAGGTTCGATTGAAATGGTTGGACGAACCGGCATGAGCTGCAGAGCCTGATGCTGTGCGGCTAACTCGGCCTCCCTACGCGCTCGGGCCCGGTTCACCACTTCCTGAGCGTCATCAGCACCACCCGTCGGGTTGTTACCACGGGGTGCTCCATGTCGTTCATTACTCGACACTGCTGGTTCATCCATATGTCTGCTATAGCTCCGGCGTGGACGGGGGGTCGAGTGGATCCGGTCACGGCTGTACGAGTACGCCTCCTGTTGGGCCAAAGCTTTCCTCAGAAGTTCCTTGACCCGTCGCGTCTCTACTGCCTGCGGCGAGTGACCTTCAACTGGAATGGCCTCCAGTCGTGCAGCAGCGGCAACAAGATTGTCCATTGGGTTGGAGTAGTGACCCAGAGGTGTTAAAGCATCCCGAGGTATAACGGTGTTTTGACGAGGCGAGTCCATCTGACGGGGCTGAACCGGTGCACCGGTCCCAGGGGCTTCTGCCCGGTTCCCCTCAAGCGGATTACTGGCTCTTGGTCCTGGAGTGTTGAAAAGGTCTCTGGCCTCGAAAACCGGAGGTAAGCGGGACCAGCGCTTCCTCCTCATGACTTCATGCGACGCGCTCTGATCCAACATAAGCCTGTAAGCCTGTGCGTCTAAAGCGGCCTGCTCTGCGGCCATCCTGGTGTCCTTAGCCGCCAGATCCGTTTTGGCCTGGGTGATTTGTTCCTTTACCTTTGCAATCTCCGTGTTGTGAGCGTCCTGATCTGGCGGATTAACTTCTGCCATAAGCACAGCCAACGCATCAAATAGTTCTGATAGAATCTAAGCCGGTGGGTGCACAGGGCCTCCCGCCCCGACAACCGTTGCCGCTGCTGAACCGGAGATCGTTGCCGCGGCTGTCGAAGAGTGAAGCGCTGCTTGTGTTCCGGTCATGAATATTCCAACCCGGTTAGGCAGATCAGAGGGGTCCGGAATACTGTCGCCATCGGAACAGCTCTCAATCCGGCCATCTTGTAGCTGATAAAGAGATTCGGTTTCTCCGGTCGAAGATTCGTCACCGGAACGAACGGCAGTCGCCCCGTGAAGCTCCGATCCATCCTCATAACTCCCTCCATGGATCATTCCCACGAAGGCACGCTTCATGGCCGGTTTAACCCGGGCGGATCGCGCACGCTGAGCCGTCTCGACGAGGTCGGTGCAGATGTCCGGCTCAGGGCCCGGTTCACCGATCTTGCCAATGAAAACGTGAATGCTACCAAAGGGGACCCGGTACCCGTACTCAATTGAGCCGGCCTCGGGGCCCCAGCCTGCGTCGTCGATGTTGAGTTTGCCGTGACGACTCTTAGTCATCCGGCCAACAGCGTAGCCCTCGAGTCCTTTAAAGCGGCCCTCCAAGAACCGGAAACCATCGTGCGATAGCCCCACGGTGGGCGCCAACTGTCGTGGTTTTGTCATGGCAGATGTCCTAGAGAAAGGACTTAGTCGTGGAGCCATCGCCACGGGTTAGCTTGAAGGGGTTAAAGCGGACACAAGGACACAAGAGAGTTTATACTAGTTCGGCCCCTTCAATGAAGGTAAAAGCCTACTTCTAGTTGTGATGGAATTGATGGGTGTTTTGATGACTAGGGAGCAAATAAGCTTCGCCTATGTCTCGAGTTGTTGTCTCCCTTTGAACCGCCGCCGGGACGTCCCCTTATATACATGGGTGACGCCCGTCGGTTTACAGAGTCCCGATACCGGCTCATAGATGCGTCCAGTTCGGTCTCCACTATTCCTAACTTATAACACAAGTTACATACCGACGCAGGTTTATAGCTATAGGCCTTAAACCGATTATGGGCCTTTAGCCCTCATCTGCCCTCATGGGCTTTTATCATACTCAACTACTGATGAAGTTAACCCGGCCTGTCCTGGCCGGTTTACACCCAGTAGTAATATCCCCAACAGAAATGGCAAGGCCTCTTGCCGGGCATCGGTGTTTATCTTAAAAATAACAAGGATATGCTCCTTGGTGCGGGCCTCGCTCACACACAAAGAACCCGACAAGCCCCCTTTTTCATTAATACGTTCCAAACATGTATATTTTGTACAGAATGCAGGCATGAGCCAGGGGATTACAGGATTTAAATCTTACAAAGGCCCGTAGGCTTAAGGACTAAAAGGAGATAAGGTGCCCATAATCCCTTTCTTGTCCCTCTCCTCAGGAAACGGAACAAGATGGCGGGAGGGCAAAAAGAGCCCCTAGGTGAGGCACGAGCAGCAGAAGACACCAAGAGAACATCTCGGTGGCCGCCCAGAAGAGGGCTGGTGATGATGGTGCCGGGAGAAGGGCCGAAAGATGAGGCAGCGGGTCACCAATACAAGACGAAGGCGTCGGTGCCATCGTACTCCGATTTGACGGCCTGCCACCCGCCTTCTTCGTCTTCTCCGGCCTTCCCACACCAGCCGCCCAAGGAGGCGACCCCGAGAAGTTCAAAGAGTGGGCGATGCAGATGATGGTGCTGCCGGCGTCGCCTAGGGACGGTGTGTTCGACGCCTAGTCGGACTCGTCATCCTCCCGCCCGCTGCCCTCGTCGTCGCTGTCGCTGTCCTCCTCGTCACTCTCGCTCGAGGAGGAATCTTCATCATCGGAGGAGCTCTCCACGCAGCACTTTAGGTGAGTTCCCATGTCCCCAAAGACCTTGACGGATAGTAGGACGTTCTCCATTAATTTGAAGTAGAGAACGAGACCCTCCGTCAGGCTGTGGACGCGAGCAAAAGTCTTCCATCCACAACGAAGATACATGACATGAGGGGCGGGGAAGTCGACATCAACCTGCGTGCCGCCATTCCCGCAGCCCCTCATGTGTAGCCTCAGGGTCTGTGGCGGGTCAAGCTCCATCTCCCGTGCAAATGGAGTGGGGAGAAGAAGACGGCGGCGCACCGGCCAGTGCAGCCTGATGATGAACTCTCGAGGCTGGTCCCCGACGTGGCCCTCCATTGGGGGAGGGGCCGCTGGCGGAGGCGAGGCCGATGCACCACCCTATCCCCCTCTTCCTCGAGCGCCAGCGACCTCGCCCTCACCCCTCCCCCTTCCTCTCATGGCCGGCTCCGCCGCCACGAGCTCTTGGGGAGGAGGGGCGCGCTGTCGAGCGGAGACCCTCGACACCACCGTCGAAGTGCCAACACGCCTTCCCGCCATAGCAGAAGAAAGGAAGGAGCCAAGATGGGAAGAGATGGATGATGAAAGATTGAGGAACGCCACCCTCCCCTCCCCTTCTTATAAAGGGGCGGGGTCAAAGCTCAGCCGCCCCGCTCAACCAATCCGGCCATCGGGGTGCAAAGAATCAGGACCGACCCATGGCCCCAATCAGCGGCGCCCGTCCCCCCGCCCCGGCGTAGAAACCCGTGCCTTCTGCGTCTGCCGCCTGCCCTCCCCGATGCATGGGTGATACGTCCATTTTGCATCATGCTTTGATATTGATCTTTATTGCATTATGGGCTGTTATTACACATTATGTCACCATACTTATGCCTTTTCTCTCTTATTTTACAAGGTTACATGAAGAGGGAGAATGTCGGCAGCTGGAATTCTGGGCTGGAAAAGGAGCAAATATTAGAGACCTATTCTGCACAACTCCAAAAGTCCTGAAACTCCACGGAAGTCAGTTTTGGAATTAATAAAAAATACTGGGTGAAGAAAATAACAGAGGGGGCCCACACCCTGGCCACGAGGGTGGGGGCGCGCCCTACCCCCTGGGCGCGCCCCCTGCCTCGTGGGCCCCCTAGCAGGCCTTCGTGTCAATGTTATGCTATATGAAGTCTTTTACCCTGGAAAAAAATCATAAGCAAGCTTGCGGGACGAAACACAGCCGCCACGAGGCGAAACCTTGGCGGGACCAATCTAGGGCTCCGGCAGAGCTGTTCTGCCGGGGACACTTCCCTACGGGAGGGGGAAATCATCACCATCGTCATCACCAACGATCCTCCCATCGGGAGCGGGTCAATCTCCATCAACATCTTCACCAGCACCATCTCCTCTCAAACCCTAGTTCATCTCTTGTATCAAATCTTTGTATCAAAACCTCTGATTGGTACCTGTGGGTTGCTAGTAGTGTTGATTACTCCTTGTAGTTGATGCTAGTTGGTTTATTCAGAGGAAGATTATATGTTCAGATCCTTAATGCATATTAATACCCCTCTGATTATGAACATGAATATGATTTGTGAGTAGTTACGTTTGTTCCTCAGGACATGTGAGAAGTCTTGCTATTAGTAGTCATGTGAATTTGGTATTCGTTCGATATTTTGATGAGATGTATGTTGTCTTTCCTCTAGTGGTGTTATGTGAATGTCGACTACATGACACTTCACCATTGTTTGGGCCTAGAGGAAGGCATTGGGAAGTAATAAGTAGATGATGGGTTGCTAGAGTGACAGAAGCTTAAACCCTAGTTTATGCGTTGCTTCGTAAGGGGCTGATTTGGATCCATATGTTTCATGCTATGGTTAGGTTTACCTTAATACTTCTTTTGTAGTTGCGGATGCTTGCAATAGGAATTAATCATAAGTGGGATGATTGTCCAAGTAAGGACGCCCAAGCATAGGTCTACCCACGTATCAAATTATCCAAGTACCGAACGCGAATCATATGACCATGATGAAAACTAGCTTGACGATAATTCCCATGTGTCCTCGGGAGCGTTTTCCTTCATATAAGAAATTGTCCAGGCTTGTCATTTGCTATAAAAAGGATTGGGCCACCTTGCTGCACCTTATTTACTTTCATTGCTTGTTACCTGTTACGAATTATCTTATCACAAAACTATCTGTTACCGATAATTTCAGTGCTTGCGGAGAATACCTTACTAAAAACCGCTTGCCATTTCCTTCTGCTCCTCGTTGGGTTCGACACTCTTACTTATCGAAAGGACTACGATAGAGCCCCTACACTTGTGGGTCATCAATGGGGAACACGTGGCGAATGAGTCAGGACCCGAATGGCAAGTGGAACGGCCATTCTGCGCCCCGTGATCGGGGGGGCGTGGGAATCATAATGGCCACGACCCAGGTCCACTTAGTAAATGAGCCGCGCCTCTGCGACTTCCTCTATTTTAGGAGGGAGACGCGAACCGCCTCTTTACTGTTGGACCTGTGGGATGACGCAAGCAGGCCACGATCTCCCCACGCACGACCCCCACGTCACGCATTTAACGCAAGTCGTGGGGAAGCGCAACGGGCGAGGAAGTTACTACGGTGAAAAGAATTCAGCCCCGCCTGCCTGTGCACCGTTCTGGGCCTAGCCCAACAACGCACCGCACTTATGTGTGGCCCAGGCCTGGGGGCTCCTGTCGGTGTACGAAAGTAGGGGCACTCCTTTGTACCCCTTGCTTGTGCACAGCCAGTCAGAGCCACGCCTACAACCACATCTAGCAGGGCAGGAGAAGGAAGTCAAAGCACAAAGACGGACAGAGCGACACCAAGACCAAGGACACAAAGAGCAAAGGGGCGAAGTGGGCTCCCCCGGCAAGAACCTTGCAGGGGCGGCCTCAACAACACCGGCAAGAGCCTTGCCGGGGCGGCTCGCCCAACACCAGCAGAACGCGCCACCCTTGAGCCCAAGGGCTCCAAAATTGCAAACCACATTGGGACCAAGGCTCGGGAAGCGCCTTAGTGGTGGCATGCAGATCTTTGTCAAGATCATAAATACGCAAGATCAGATGAGAACTAGAAGACGGTGATCCTTGGCAAGATCCTTGCCGAGGAGATCCACAAGACCCCCGGCGAGATCCTTGCTGGGGACGAACGCGATGCCGCGACAAGACCCTTGCCGGGGCCCCGGCAAGACCCTTGCCTAGGACGCCTGCAGGTCCACAGCCAGGCCCACATCAATCAAAACACCACCGCCTTTCCCATACAGCTGCCAGCCCAACTAGCTGGGCAGGCACCTGCGTGGCAACACGCGGCTTCCAGGCCAAATCAGCAAGCACCTGCGTGGTGGCATGCAGATCTTCGCGAAGACCCCACCACCGCGCCACCTCAGCAGCCTGCGAGCCTACATGGCGCCGCCTGCATCGTTGGCCTGGGCGTGTGTCGAAGCGAGGCGGGGCGGCAATGGACGGGACGGGCCTCGTTCCTGTCCCCGATAAAGCAAGGGGACACCTAAGTAGCGCATTTAATGCGTCTTGTCCCGTAATGCCAGGCGATAAGCTTGCGCACTGTACGCCTTTCCACCTCCTGTGTGCCGCTGTGGCACTCCCTTCGACTATAAAAGGAAGCCCGTGGCATACTGTGAGAGATTCGGCTCTTTGGACAAAGCATGCACCATAGCTAGTTCAGGAGCTCAAGAACACTCAAATACATATCAAATCAGGACTAGGGTATTACACATCCTCGGGGCCCGAACCTGGGTAAACGATCCTTGTGCTGACTCCTAATCCCGCTCTTTTCACAACCCCGCGCCCCGCCAACCGTAGAAGGGATTCCGGGGATCCCATAGGTGTCGTTTCCCTGACACATTTGGTTCAGAAAACTTCTCTGGTAGGTTGACATTAAGCTACATTGAGCCGTTGCGCATGTGTTTCGAAGTGACAACCTTATTATTGTGTGCTATATGTAGGATATACCTATTTTCCCATAGGGGTACAGAGATGGAGTGAGCATTCCTAAGTGGGTTAGAACTCCACGAGGTGTCGGTCCGGAAGCTTTCATTGCAGAGAACCTATCATTTGATTGGCTTCCTGCAACAACCAATAAAGCGCAATACAAGAACCTTTATGGCCAACTACACTAGCATGCCTATTCTATTGGTGCACACACTCTGAAATGCTCCTTCGAGTATAAAGTTTGTCCTGTCATTGTCCAAAATGAGGATATTATTCCTGAGATTAAGAATATTGGCACCCCAGTGACTTCCTACATTTATGAAGATATGAAGGTTAGTCACTCATAGTTCTCCTCTTTTTATGACAACCTTAAGATATATAATAATTAAGTCTAAATTATATATGCAAGTGTCTGTTTGTCATTTGAGGAAAGAATCTTTATTTTAATTATACCATTTTTGTTAATTTTTTATTCCGTTCCTAGGTGATATATGAAAGTTATGTCATAGTTATTATTAATCCAATTTATTTTTGTTATTGCAATTAATCAGGACCCGTATAATTTTATTCGTGTTTGGGATAGCAGTGAAGGAGGCTGATCTATTGATTTTCTCCGTGAAAATGCAATGGGTTATGTACTTGCATGGAGAGTTTTTGCCACTTCGGCTCAAGCATGAGTGCTCGATTGTGTTACTTTACCGATGAGACGGCAATTGCTTTGAAGTTGTCAGATCTCTTCATGTTTGATAGAACCAAACAACATTCAAGTTATAGTGTTGCGTAAGTGTTTATTCTTATTTCTCATATAAGTATTCATTCACATGTTGTAGCTTAGTAATTGTTGGTGCTTTTGTTTGCAGCAATCGTGTCAAGTTTGGAAAAGATTCTATGGTGAAAGCAATTGATCTGCTTGCCAATGTCCATGCTACCCCAGGCCTTGAGGAGAATTTTAAAACTAAGGCTGTTGTTGACTTTTTTCTATTCATCTTCTGAGAGGCACCCCGTTCTAATATTTTCAAGAGGAGGATGTACAGGACAATATTTTCTCAAACTGAAGAAGAAACTGATGAAGTGGGTGATATATATCTAGTCTGTGCAAAACAGCTGGAACAATTCTTCCAAGACAACTTGTGTCGTGATTATTGAAACGAAGATGGCAGCAGACTTGAAGACTGAAAGGCCCAGCAAGGCCAATCCCTGTGGTCCTCATCCCAGCCTTGTGGAATTCTTAGAAGAAATGGAGATCCACAAGAGAATTGCTTAGGAGAGCTGTTGTTGGTTTGCAAGCCAAGATATCCAAGATATCTATCAATTGAAAAAGCAACCAGTACATTTATGGAGAAGTTGCCTACAAGAGACTTGTTGAACGCTGCATATCGCTGCTGAAGTACTCGGAGCTTGTCACAGGGGTCATCATGCGTGAAAAGCCTTACGACAAACCACTGTATCTTAAAAGTTATTCGTCCAAGTCTAAGAAGCCTAGTGAAATAAAACCAATATGTTTATACAAAACATTTATCCTTTTTAAAATTAATTTTTATTATACCACTCTCATAATTAATGTCTTTTTCATTACATAGCTGACATAATAAACCACGTAATAACATTGTTGAATAACATTTACTAATATTTTTAATATAGTTCTGATGTATATATTGATAAATTTATTTCCACAAAATTTAATTTTTTTTGTTGTAATAAAAACTTGTTTGAATGAATTTTGATGATTGCATAAATCATGTAGTGTATATGAATATATTTGTGTGTATATACATGTGCCCAATATATTTAAATATCAATACAATTTATAGCACTAAAGCATATCGTCCATCAAATATCTTAATAGTGGTTTCTAGTGTACTACTATTAGGTAATTAGTTTTACATAATCTTTTGGGGTATAAATTGTGCCATTGGTAAATAGGTCTTGGAATTTGGGTTCAGTGAAATGTCGAAATTTGCATGTTTTTACTGGGAATTAAATACATTGCGTATAATAATTAACAACTAACATAAAATGGTCTCAAATTTACTTTCACATACATTATATTGATTATTTATAGGCTCCATACAAAATCTCCTGCTAGTCCCTCACAACCAAACTATCGCGGTCAAATTGGTTTGTTTTTAGTTAATACATGTTATTGGTATGTGGAGTGGACTTGCCCTTACTAATAGTGTTTTTTGATCATCTTCAATATTTTGTAAACGACAGATAATCATATAGTGATTACTAGTATATATTTTGTATTTTGTACCCTCCTTCTCTTGGGGCCCAAGGCATTTTCCCATTTTCCTGACTTATAGGTAGACGCTGGTTGCCCAGCTGTGAATTTTCGCCATGGAATGCGCCTTCTTGAAACATCAATGGGGCAGCAAGATTGATGGTGCAGTGGCTTCTGAGAGAGAAGTAAATATGCATGTCGCTTGCCTTACTAAACTTAATTATGTTATATGTTGCTCCCATTTCTTGCTCTATCTATGCTTGTCTCTACAAATTTAGCAGATCACTAACTTCATTTCTCCTCATAAGTAAGGGAATGGAAGAGAAAGGACATGTTTAATATGCGTATTCTATATCTTAATACCTAGTCCCACACTAGCCTATTTCTCTCAACATGCAAGTTCATCACCTCAGTATGCCACATGCATGGAAAAAGACCACCACAACATGCAAACATGCATAATGATTTTCCCTCTATCGTGTTATATATATTGTGGGTGTTCTCGTTGCTAAAGGGGTGGACCTTTAAATGTGGATGTTGAGTTAATTGATCTGGGTCTCCTGTTGTTGCGACAGAGGTTATTTGCACCACTATATAGGATGCTCTTGGTCTACTACTACTATTGCATCTAGAATAACAAAATACATGCCATTCTATACATCGCTAAACAAAGTATAGTAGATATAAATAGTTTCCTCTTTAAACTTGATTAAAATTTGTAAAATCTGACTTCTAAAAAGAACCAAACAGAGGGAGCATAAAGTGAGCATCATGTTTGCCAAAGAGCATCCACAAACCGAGTCTAAAATGACGTCCCATCTAGAAAGGTACAAGAATTGACTCATTTTACCAAAATGTATCAGAAAGTCATGATTTGTTTTTTAGGGTGGTATGAAGGAAATTTTCTTACTAATTATTTAATATACTCATATAATCAAGCATGGAAATGATATAATAATTTTATCAAATGGAAGAAAATTTCAACCTATTGTTCGCACACGAAAACTTCACCGTGTACCCCCGACATCGAGCGTGACAGACAGAATAACATCACCGGAGGATCTTGACATGGAAGCGGCGCACTAGACACGTCGATGATGTCTTTTAGGAGACCCGGAATCCCACTTAACTAAGAGGGACCACATGAGGGCACTCGGTAGCTATGGGTAGCCATAGGTCGACCTGGTCACCCCTCTGGCCTCATGGATCGTGCCGCTAAACACAAAGAACAACGAAGAATGAGGAATAAGAAAACTAGGGTAAAGACGAACAAGTAAAAAAAATAGTAATATATGTGTTTTCTAATTGTGTGTCGTCCACTCGTCCAACAGCCGTCATCTATTTATGAGGCAGCTGCACTTCTCATATAAGGAAAGGACTCCCAATCATAGAATAATCAACTAACTAAGATTTAGGGTGGGCCTGAGACAATGGTTCAGTTTTAAAGGATCCATGTCCGACATAGAACCAAGGATTAAAATGATCCAATAACAAATGCTGTTCATCTCGATGATGCGACAACTTTTTGTGTGGATACTGTAGCGATAGCAAAGGGCGCATGCGAAAGAGGCTACCTACGGATTTGGATTTGGGGATGGAGTCTCAAAACTGACTAAGTCCCACAGAGCGAAGGGGTATGCCACCTAGACATCCTAGTGTCTGGCAACCCATAGATCTCATTACTGGTCACGAGTTGCTGGTAGCGAACAACGCAGAGCGCCTCGGCATAGTACATTACAAGTGGCAGGTGATTTTGAAGGTCTGCCGCTCCTATTGTTTTTGTCAATTTTGAACAATCTTTGGGTTTTGTATTTTAGGGATAGAATTATTGTCCCATTTTTTAGTGGGGTCAAATTTACTAAATTAATCACGTAAAATTTAGGGATAGAATTATTGTCCCATTTTTTAGTGGGGTCAAAATTTTCACGTAAAACTTTGGCACTTCTTTGGCTTGATCTGCTATTTTTAGGGCATTAATTGGTTTTATAGGTATTTAACGAGGCTAAATGCATTTTGATTTCAAAAATGATGTAAATGAATTGTTAAAAATATGAAAGTTGGCATGGTGTCATGATATGACCCCTAGAGGGTGTGGTTAAAAAAATGAGAAGTTATAGAAAAGTTGTGATTACTTCTCTTATAGATTGGAGTGTCTCATAGGAAGTATCTTAGTTATGAACGGTAAGTATCGGGTTTGAACGGGAACTCAATTTTCTTTCATCATTTTTACTTGAAATTTTTCATTGTTGAATGTACACCATTTCAAGTTCAATTTTCAATTTTTTTACTTTTCTAGATTAATATGATATGTGTAGGCATTTAATGCATTTCTAGCTATTTAATGGACATCAATCGAATTTGAATTACACGTACATTACCAAATGCCCAAATGTTCACTAGTGGAAAAATGGCTAGCCACAACTTCCGTTTATGGTGCGCCATTTTTCATCTACGCCAGCACTATTTTTTCCAAATAGTGCTGGCGTCTGCCAAATTGGTACGCCAGCTATAAGTTGCTATTGCTGACGTTGGCAATACATCCTACGCCACTACTGTGTGGGCCCAGTTGTCGTGTCCAGTTGAAGTATATTTGTTGTCGTGCGATTTATAACCATGCCATAGATACTTAGCATTGTGCTGTCGTGTCTTCGTCCGGAACGCCAGCACTAAGTTGTGCCTATATATAGATGTGTTGGCAGCCGGTGCCTTGTTCTCAAATACATTCACACTTCCATTCTTCACAAAATTCTACTCCCTCTTAGTCAGCTGCTTAGGTGACAATGGACCCACCGGAGCTTATCGAATTTGCACGAGCCGCCCATTCGAGCCCACATCTGCGGGGCGTGTCGCAAGTTCGGGACTCCGCCGCCTTGGCCGAGTTCTCATCTGGCCCCGTTGGCCACGACATGCCCTCGCGACGGCCAATGCAGCCAGCCCTGTCTGGCGAATCATCCCGCTGCAGCGCGACGTTCCTTCGACGATCCGGCAGCTATGCCACGGCGCCGAAGCTGCTAGGAATCGAGCGAGGGCACTTGTGCTGCTTTTCTGCGGTTGTGGACGCCTTGGTGATAAGCATATGTTGCACGCACACAAAGTAATCCAGAGTGAGAGTTCTACCTCTACGGTAACCGTGGAAAGGTAATATGACAGAAAATACCTCGATATTCTGCAAAATTGCGCAATTAGCGATCATTAATATATTTGTGTGTACATTGTGATGCATAGGCGTTAGGGATAAAATATTGCTACACATGGATATGGTTTGATCTCGTGCATAAGTTCATGAGCGAGTTGCTCGAGTACTTCATTGGTGAACTAAGACAACAGATAGATGAGATGCAGCTGAAGACCGATGTGATGCGCGGCCAAATACAAAAATTCAAGATCTTAGATATGCCCTTTTATCTGGTCTTATGCTTGGCCTCGTCCTCTCTTCTGGATCGGTGGCAACAATTTTTCTCATGGGAATCATTACATTGATGATGTTCTTAGTCTAGATAAAGTGTGTGTAGTCCTAGAAGTTATATATGTGTGTTGTTATTTTCATCCTTCAACTATTATGTATACATGCTAGATTAATGAGATCGATCGATGTTGGCCGGTGTTCTCTAATTATTGGTTTCCCTTGTATATATGGTTACATATTTACACAAATTAATTAGTAAAAATAATAATATAATAATCAATAGGAAAATAAAACAATAAAATAATAAACTAAACATCTATATAAAGAAAAAAATATGTCTAACATATAATTAAAAGTAAAAAACAATATGTATAACAGATAGCAATGGCCTTGGCCGAGTAGGCCAACGCCAGCAATTACCCCGCCGCCCCCCGCAGGAGATGTTGTAATTGACTAAATTAACCTCCCCACCCACAACCGTCGATCCCCACTAAATCACCGCCGCCCCCGTCGCCCTCGCCTCCGCTGCTTCCACCGCCTCTGCCTCCACCGCCGAAGTCCCCGCCCCCATCGCCGAAGTCCCCGCCCCCATCACCGAAGTCCCCGCCCCCATCGCCGTCGCCTCCGCATCCACCCCGGCTACCGCCCCGTCCCGCCGCCGTCCTCGTCCCCGTCGCCGTCGCCTCCGTCGAAGCCCCCATCGTCGTTGCCTCCGCATACACCCCAGCCACCGCCCCCGGCCCCGTCGACCGCAATGCCAAATCGCCATCTACCGCCGCCGCGGGTGAGTTCTACCTAGTGAGTAATTTAAGTTGCTCACTAGGGGCGGCAGATCCGCAAACGATCGCTATGCCTGTTTTCAGGACTCACACGCAGCTCTCTCTTGGCCGCGGCATGTTAAATAGCCCTATTGCTTATCGCATTATTTGTACAAATACGCTTTGACGTATTAATCAAACTATAATGGAAACAGTTTGCGGCCCAATTTCTGCAACATTGGCATGTTGCTTCATTTTTTCTTCTTCTTGATATTCTTGTCAATTGCACCTGTACACTCTGGTACGCCTTAATTTGCCAGGGGCTTCATTACGCCCCATAATACGGTAAGAAAAGTCCGAACACTTTCTACAGTATAGTTCAGCACCCCGAACTTTAGCATTATATGCATCGGCTTTGAATCATGTCTTTGGTCAATAGTTGGGTTGCCCGGCTCCTGTGCTTACTACCTTACGTTCCGCTATATCGGCTAGGGTAGTAAAGGGAGAACTACTGCGATTGTGTCCTGGTTTATCCGGATGAGCACCTCAGTAGAGAAAGCCGAAAACTGACTGTCATGATGAGGCGTGAGCCGGTCAGCTGTTCGGGAGGTTACAAATCTTTTGCGATTTTTGCAGCATTTCACGATGAATCAATTTTTATCCGATCAGGTGTTTACAACACCCCACGTTCGGACTTAAGAACACTAGGGGCTGCGCCTAAATTTTTATTGTCAAACTCCAATGGCTAAGTGAGAGTGATAAAGCCACATAATCTGATTGCCTGGTTCATTGCGCTAAACACATTCTTCAAGGACCAAACCTTTGGATCAAGAGTGTTTAGATTCCATCCCAAACACCCCCATACTACTTACGTGGGGGCTGAAGCCGACGACTGACCAACTCTCAGATTTAATAAAAACGGCCGCACAGGAGGTAAATTTTCACACAAAGCATTATATTACATAAAATCGTCTTTGTTTCATAATACAGGGCGAGATAATATGAATGTATTCATTCAAAGATCACGTCTTTCGCACACTGCTCCGCAACAATGTGGGATCCCTCCAGGACATTGTCAAAATATAGCTCGGGCGTACGGTGCTCCTTGCCAGCGGGCGGTCCCTCGGTCGCGAGCTTGACGGCATCCATCTTCGCCCACTGCACCTTGACACAGGCGAAGGCCATCCGCAAACCTTCGATGCAGACCGACCGCTTGATGGCATCCAGCCGGGGGCAGGCATTGACAAGCCGCTTCACGAGCCCGAAGTAGCTGCTGGGTATGGCTTCGGCGGGCCACAGCCGGACTATCAAGTCCTTCATGCCCAGTTCGGCCACCCTATGAAGTTCGACCAGCTGTTTTAGCTGATCGCAAAAGGTCACCGGATGATCTGGCGCAAGGTATTGTGACCAGAACAGCTTCTCCGTTGAGCTCCCCTCTTCGGCTCGAAAGAATTCCGCAGCGTCAGAAATACTGCGCGGCGGATCCGCAAATGCCCCTGGAGACGCCACCACGACGCCAGACAGCGTCGACCTCCTGCGCGTGTCCGTCACCACACATCTGACGCCAAGCCTCCACTGCTCCATGCCGCCAAGAGCCGCCGCCAAGAATATGTAGAAAGAAACACCGCTCCACCGAAAGGGAGGCAGCACACCCCACCCCTCACCTGCAGACCCTTCCATCTGATCCCAATGTCCTTGGCGTCGCCTCCAGGAAGGTTACTGTGCACGGGGCGCCGCCGACGCCCGATCCGTATCGGATCTTGGGCTTTCACCCGGACATGGGTCGGAGTGGAGAGATGGTGCCCTCAGCAGCGCCCCCAAGGAGGAAAGCGGCGCCGCCACTGCCGGCCAGCCAAGGCGGCCAAGGTTTCCCGCGGACACCAATCTGCTCCACCATAACACACCGGAGGTGGATCCAGCAAGATCCAAACCGAACCGGGGACTGGGAAGGGATGCATGGAAGGGAAGGGGCAATACCTCCAGATCTGGCACGCCTGCGGCTCGCCGTCCTCACGGTCGAACCCTCAGGCACGCCGCACGCCACGCCAGCAGGGGCCGCCGCCCTGGATCCGATGGCCTCCGCGAAGAAGAAGTGCCGAAGACCCCGCCGCCACCTTCCCCGGCGCCCGCGCGGGATTTCCCGGCGGTCGTCTCCGGTGGTGGCGAGGGGGTTGGGGGAGGTGGGGGGAGGCGGTGAGGGAAAACCATAGACTCCCCCGAGTCGCCCTATGGGCGACGCGAGGGACGGGAGGGACCTCCTGTCATCTATTTATGAGGCAGCTGGACTTCTCATACAAAGAAAGGACTCCCAATCTTAGAATAATCAACTAACTAAGATTTAGGGTGGGCCTGAGACAATGGTTCAGTTTTAAAGGATCCATGTGCGACATACAACCAAGGATTAAAATGATCCAATAACAAAAGCGGTTCGTCTCAATGATGCGACAACTTTTCGTGTGGATAATGCGGCGATAGCAAAGGGCGCATGCGAGAGAGGCTACCTAGGGATTTGGATTTGGGGATGGAGTGTCAAAACTGACTAAGTCCCATAGAGCGAAGGGGTATGCCACCTAGACGTCCTAGTGTCTGGCAACCCATAGATCTCACCACTGGTCACGAGTTGCTGGTAGCGAACAACGCAGAGTGCCTTGACATAGTACATTACAAGTGGCAGATGATTTTGAAGGTCTGTCGCTGCTATTGTTTTTGTCAATTTTGAACAATCTTTGGGTTCTGTATTTTAGGGATCGAATTATGGTCCCATTTTTTTAGTAGGGTCAAATTTACTAAATTAAAAGCTTCATGTAAAACTTTGGCACTTCTTTGGATTGATTTTCTATTTTTAGGGCGTTAAGTGGATTTATAGGTATTTAACGAGACTAAAAGCATTTTGATTTCAAAAATGATGTAAATGAATTGTTAAAAATATGAAAGTTGGCATGGTGTCATGCTATGACCCCTAGAGGGTGTGGTAAAAAAAATGAGAAGTTATAGGAAAGTTGTGATTACTTCTCTTATAGATTGGAGTGTCTCATAGGAAGTATCTTAGTTATGAACGGTAAGTATCGGGTTTGAACGGGAACTCAATTTTCTTTCATCATTTTTACTTGAAATTTTGTCATTGTTGAATGTACACTGAGAGAGTCCTGGATTAGGGGGTGTCCGGATGGCCGGACTATATCTTCAGCCGGACTCCTGGACTATGAAGATACAAGATTGAAGACTTCGTCCCGTGTCCGGATGGGACTTTCCTTGACGTGGAAGGCAAGCTTGGTGATGCGGATATTTAGATCTCCTACCATTGTAACCGACTTTGTGTAACCCTAACCCCCTCCGTTGTCTATATAAACCGGAGGGTTTTAGTCCGTAGGACAACATACAACAATCCTACCATAGGCTAGCTTCTAGGGTTTAGCCTCCTTGATCTCGCGGTAGATCTACTCTTGTACTACCCATATCATCAATATTAATCAAGCAGGACGTAGGGTTTTACCTCCATCAAGAGGCTCGAACCTGAGTAAAACATTGTGTCCCTTGTCTCCTGTTACCATCCGCCTAGACGCACAGTTTGGGACCCCCTACCCGAGGTCCGCCGGTTTTGACACCGACATTGGTGCTTTCATTGAGAGTTCCTCTGTGCCGTCGCCATTAGGATGGATGCCTCGTCCCGTCTTTAAAGACGGCACCGTTGCTAAGGGAGCTTTGGCTGTCGGCCAAACTCTCCGGCTAGGTGGTTTTCTTATGACCGCCTGTTCGGCTGTTGCGCCGACAATGACCTCTCGGGTCATCAAAAGCAATCTTCACGTCAGCTCGGAACTCGCCGAGCAATTAGATCCAATGGAGCTCTCTTCCGTAAACGAGCTCTTGGATCGCATCGCCGCCCTGGGGGTCGCTACGAATTACGACCAGGTTGGGCCCAAACCCGATCTAAGAGAGATCAACTCTCCCCAAGTCACCCATCATGTCGCCGTGGTAGAGGCGCAGTGCGGCGACCCTTCATCTATCTTAAGGACTAGCTACGTTCGGATTCCCGATCCTTCCAAGCCGGATACCCGCGGAGGGGAGGATATAACTCAAGATCTGAACTCAGAATCAGACAACAGGCTAGATTCATCGGACAACATCCAAGAATCCAAACTTCAGAGTTCGGAAACTCCTTGGCCTCTGAGTCTCAGATTGGGTGAGGTTTCGGATCTAATTCCACCCACCCACCCGAACATAAGCGATCTATCCCAAATCAGGCAAAAGCCTGAAGAAACAGTACATCATTCCTGGGCCAGATTCCTCCTGATTATGAACAGGATAAAGGACTGCCGCGAGGAAGACGCAATCTCAATCTTCTGCAAAAATTGCACGGACAAGGGAATCCTCAACGCCATAAGTCGTCGTGATATTACACGCTTCGCTGACTTGGCGTCCATAGTACAAAAGTACTGTGCGATGGAAAGCGCCTGGAAAACCGAAATAAAATTTTGGGACAATCCGGCCCTGAATAGCAACCCCGTCCGAAATAAAAGGGTGCATCATCGTCAGATACCCGGGTTAAAAACCAAAAAAACCAAAACCCTCTACAGGGTATTTGATAGCCTCCGAACATATGACATCAAGCTCAACCCGGAAAAATGCGTTTTCGGCGTTCCAGCCGGAAAGCTCTTGGGCTTCATTGTATCCGGTAGAGGAATCGAAGCAAATCCAGCCAAGATCCGAGCTTTGTCACAATTGGATATCCCAAAGGACCTCAAACAAATACAAAAATTAACAGGATGCGTGGCGGCTCTAAGCCGCTTCATCTCCCACTTGGGAGAAAAGGCACTACCCCTCTATCGCCTCCTTCGGCGCACCGAACACTTCGAGTGGACGGATGCCGCCACGGCCGGACTAGACGAAATAAAATCCATATTGGCAACAAACCCAGTCCTGGCCGCGCCAAACATCGGCGAACCAATATTATTGTACATTGCACCAACCCATCAGGTTGTAACCGCAGTGCTCGTCGTCGAGCGGGAAACGGACGGACACAAATTCCCCCTTCAAAAGCCGGTCTACTATGTGTCCACTGTCCTCACTCCATGCAAATAACGGTACCCGCATTATCAAAAGATTGCATACACGGTATTCATGGCATCCCGGAAGCTACGACACTACTTTCAAGAGTGTTCGATAACAGTAGCCTCGGAAGTACCACTCAACGTTATTATAAACAACCGCGACGCAACGGGCCGGATTGCAAAATGGGCCATCGAGCTCCTCCAGTTCGACATAACTTATAAGCCACGGCAAGCTATTAAGTCACAAGTTTTGGCTGACTTCGTCGCAGAATGGATGGGGGCCGATCTCCCTAAAGAGTACAGCACATATTCAAACTGGATCATGCATTTCGACGGCTCCAAAATGTTGGCCGGACTAGGGGCTGGCGTCGTCTTGACGTCCCCCACAGGAGACACAGACTCCAACAATGCAGCCGAATACGAGGCCCTTTTACATGGTCTTCGGATGGCAGTATCCATGGGCATTCAACGCCTAGAGGTGCGCGGGGATTCGAATCTTGCGATATCCCTAATAAATGGAGATTTCGATGCCAAGGATCCAAAAAATGGCAGCTTACCGCAATGCCGTCTTAAAAACGTCAGCTCGATTCGAAGGGCTTGAGTTTCACCATATAGCCCGAGAAAACAAGCAGGTGGCAGATGTCCTGGCACGCATCGGCGCAAAACGCGATGCAGTCCCACCCAACTTCTTCTTGAAAAGGCTGTTTAAGCCATCCGTAGTATGGGAAGGGGAACCCGTAAATAACAGCCCAGACCCAACCGCACTGCCCGACGCCGAACAATCTGACATAATTGGAGGCTCTGCCAATGAAATTACACCTTCAGCCCACGTAATAATGGCCGTCATCGCCCCGTGGACAGAACCATTCCTAGCCTACCTTACTAGGCAGGAACTCCCAGAGGACCAAAACGAGGCACGCTGCATAGTGCAGCGATCTAAAGCCTATAAAGTCCATGAGGGAGAGCTTTATAAGAAAAGCACTACCGGAGTCCTTCAAAGGTGCATCTCCGAAGAGGAAGGGCGGAACCTTCTGGCTGAAATTCATGCCGGATCGGTGGTCATCACGCTGTAGCTCGGTCCCTTGTAAGCAAGGCTTTCCGTACAGGCTTTTATTGGCCGACGGCCCGGGCAGACGCTCAGGACTTAGTCCAACGATGTGTTGGTTGCCAGCTTTTTGCAAACCAAAGACATATGCCACCCATCGCCCTCCAAACTATCCCCATCACCTGGCCCTTCACGGTCTGGGGGCTTGACATGGTTGGACCCCTTAAAGGCGGAACCCACAAGAAAAAATACTTACTGGTCATGGTGGACAAGTTCACCAAATGGATAGAAGCCAAGCCTGTTAAAACGGCCGAATCCGGACCGGTGATAGACTTTATATCCGGGGTCGTACACCGTTACGGCGTCCCCCACAGCATCATCACTGATAACGGCACGAACTTTACGTACGATGAGGTAAAACTCTGGTGCAAAAACATGGGCATCAAGCTCGATTATGCTTCCGTCTATCACCCACAAACTAACGGTCAGGTCGAACGTGCAAATGGTCTTATCATGAGCGGCATCAAACCCAGATTAGTGCGGTCCTTCAAGGAATCTAATACGCACTGGGTAGAGGAGCTAGACTCCGTACTCTGGGGGCTGCGGACCACGCCGAATCGCACCACCGGATACACACCATTTTTCATGGTGTACGGCGCAGAGGCAGTTTTGCCCTGCGACATAATTCATGACTCACCTCGAGTGCGCATGTACGAAGAAAGAGAAGCCGAGCTCGATCGGCAGGACAGTTTGGACGCCTTGGAGGAGGAGCGTGATGTGGCAAAAGCCCGTTCCGCATTCTATCAACAGCAGGCTCGAAGATATCAAAGCAGAGAAGTGCGGGCCAAAAATTACAACGTTGGCGAACTAGTTCTACGCCCGTCGGACAAGAAAAAGGACAAACTCAAGCCCAAGTGGGAAGGTCCCTTCATAATTGACCAAGGCCTGACTGGTGGAGCGTACCGCCTGCGAGATGCATCGGATAACCGACTCGAGCCGAACCCATGGAATGCAGTCCGTCTCCGAAGATTCTATGCCTAGCGCCGGACTCTGTGTTCGTCTCCTTCCTCTATCCATTTTTTACATTTTCTGACTTACATTTCTCTCCTTCCCCTCTTTTCTCTTATAGCCCTTAAAGGCTCATCAAGTGACGCGCTCCCGCGCTCATTAAACCTGGGGGCTTCTTTACACAGAAGCTTATTTATACGGGCTTCATGCCCAACACATGTGTCACACTTCCGCATGTACCTTTTATTGACCATTATATGCATCGATATGACTTAAGTTTTTGCCAAGTTGGGTTGCCTGGCTCCTGTCCTTACCCATATGTTCCCGATTGTTCTAGGCGGTAAAGGGAGCACCTCTGCGATTGTTACTGCCGGGTCAGCCAGATGTGTACCTCAGGCTGGGTGAAGCCGAAAGCTAGCGTTCTTAAGGGAATATTCGGTCGGTGAACTAAAGACGATCTTTTTACTTATTTATTTATGTGCCCCCAGATGCTTTTTCTGCGTCTCTTTTCGCAGTCCGGACATGCACTTTAGGGCATGCCTCCCAGGGAAAGGAACCCCTAACGGAACTATTCTCCCTGGAAGATGTTTCTTACTAACCATGTAATATAACATAACTAGTTGGGCACTTGTCTGTTAAAGCACTAATGACCCCTACGTCTGGTCTCCATGCATACCCCGGTTCTTATATAACCGCAAGGGTATTCGGACACACTCCGGACCGTCAGGTCCCGAGGTCGAAGCGAAAAGGTCGGCCATGACAAACGATCTACAATCCGGCTAGAAGGCATTACACATGTCAATTAAAATTACATAGTCATTATGACTGATTGTATTCCTCTTCAATACCATCTAACAGACTGTCTAGCTTACAGTCCTGCTGGGAATACTTTACGGCCAATTCTACTTGGCCGTACACTAAGCTTACAGGGATCTCCTTCCCATCGGGCCCCACAGGTCCGACCTCGGCCATGTGGTTTGGGTCAGCCTTTGTGTACCGCGTCTTCACCATGGCCCAGGCCTCCCTAGCACCTTGACGGCAGGCCGATATCTTCAACAATCGGAAGCGCCGCCGCGCTCCCTTCAGCTTCTCTGCAAGCTCTCCATGGCCCTCGGGCATGGAGAGGGAAGGCCATAAGGCTTGGGCAACGCCTTGCATCGCCTGCCGAACTCGCTCGTGCAGTTGCGAGAGCTCGGGAAGAAGGTCACCCGTAGAACCGGGCATCTCCTCTACAGGACGACCTGTTAGCATACCTACAGACATCACTCTGTTAGTCGACTTCCTCGCCGAACTCTTTTTTCAAAGTTTGTTTAAGCACTTACTAAATATGTCGCATCGAAGCCGCTGATTCTCCTTAGTGGAGTCCGACAGCTGGGCAGGAACATCTTTAAGTTCAATGTCCAGCTTGTTGTTGGCATCTTGGAGGTCATTCTTCTCCTGCCTCACCTTTGTCAGCATGCTCTCACCAGCCTTTAACTGGCGTAGGAGTTGTTGCTTTTCCGGATCTAATCCGGCGCCATCTGCAATTTTATTTGTCAGATCTACACACACGCCGCACTTCGTAAAATACTTATCTTTTGAAGCAGATAATTACCAGAGGGGGTCTCCTTGGGCTCCCCTGCCATGGCCAGTGCGGCCTCAAGTTGGGCTCGGCACTCTCCTAGCTCCTGGGACAATAGGGTATTCTTTTCCGCAAGAACCTGCATTATAAATGTTCCTTAAAACAGTTTTTCTAACTGTTTCAAGTCTTGGGGGCTACTGGTATATATAACCATTAAATTTTCTCACCCGTATGTCTTTTACATATTGCTCCGTGCCTCTGGCTAGACCCTCTTGAGCGGCACGGAGATACGCATCTCCCGAATTGAAGGCGTCCAATGCCTCTCTGGAGAAACAAGCGTCACGAAGAACTGTCCGGCGACGCCTGTGGTTCATGGCATTCTCCACTTCGGAATTTGTGGTGGACAGCCTGTCCGCATCCTCTGTCGGAGGAGCGTCCGGTGCGCGCCCCGTGTTCGCCTTCGCCTCCGGACCAGGCTATGGAGCCTGGCTGGTGGAGGCGCGATTGGCAGCTTCTCCGGATATAGTCCGGCGAGGTCTTTTTGTCCTGACAAGAGCACGAGTGTTGATATACCCTGAAGGGATAACACCTGGAATAAGAAGGCGTACTATACCTTGCGTCGGTGCCTCGGTCCGGACGGCACTTCTTTTCATCCCACGGGGCCCTGCAGGCTCGGCCTCCCGTCTCAAGAACCTCCCCTGCAAAACACGGTTGTTGTCAGGAAACTGAAAACACGTGAGGATGGATCCCTTTTCAAAGTGCTGGGACTCCGGTCTCAGTTACCTTGGAGGCCGGGATTAACCCTGGGTAATTGGCCGTAATGGCCACCAAGGCATCGTCCTTACTCAGTTGATGGAACACCCCATCAATCAGTTCAACAGATAAGTCCGGATCCTCTTCGGAGGGCAGATCGAGGGACCGTTCTGGATCCTCGGGCTGTGGAGGCGGGCTGTTATGTCCTTTACTTCCTGACACAGTTCCTGTGTTGAAGTCGTTAGACTATATATTTAATCATGGGAATATAAAACGGATGGGCAAGTGAAATTGTCCGCTTACCCAGCTTGGAGGATTGTACATAGTAAATCCACTCTGCGGGTTGACGCGGAGGAATTCCTCCTCTTCTCCCTTGTACAAAGTGGACAAGATCTTTATTAGAGCGGCAGCCGAGTCCGGCCCCTTACGGCCGTAACGGGTGGCGTCATCCTCCCCGTTAAAGTCCCACATGGGGTGACCTCTATACTGTAGCGGTTGCACCCCCCGCATGATGCATGCGGCCATGACTCCAATCGTGGTTAGTCCGGAATGAGCTAATAATCTTATCTGGCCCATCAGGTAAAGGATGTCCCTATCACTCTCTCTGAGAGCTCCGTGGACGCTAGCTTAGGCGCTTCTTCAGGGGAGCACTGTTGAACTCAGGGAGGCCGATCCGGACAGGATCCGGCAGCGGGACATCCTCTATATAGAACCATTCCGAAGGCCAGTTCTCGGATGCCTTCTTTGGGGTTCCGGATAGATATCCGGTCCCGGCGATGCGCCACACTTTGGCTCCGCCCACTTGATATATTGACCCCTCCTAAGAACGGGGCACAAGGGCTACGAAATGACCTTCTTCCACAGCGCGAAATGAGCTTCAACACCCAAGAACAGCTCGCAAAGGGCTACGAAGCCCGCGATATGCAATATGGAGGCAGGCGTGAGGTTGTGCAGCTGGAGGCCATAGAACTCCAGGAGCCCCCGGAGAAACGGATGAATTGGAAATCCGAGCCCTCTTATTAAATAAGGGACAAGGCATACCCGCTCTCCTTTGGAGGGATTGGGGGCGCTCTCCGCTTGCTCTCCGCCATTATAGGTGGCGAGTCCGGCTCGCATCGGGGGGAGAAATCCCTTGGTCTGAAGCGACACTAGCTCGCTGTGTGGGATGGAACATCTCTCCCAATCTCCAGGCCGAGGGCTGGAAGGGCGAGAGGAGGAGCTGCGACGGCTGGCCATGGTGGAATGGACCTTTGTCGGATGCGTTCTGATGAATACTCGCGGAGGGGAGAAGGTGTGGTTTGGATCTGAATCCCCGTCCCTTCAAATAGGCGGCTCATTTACACGGCTAGGGGTGTGAATGTAAAAACACCCAGACTTTTCGTATTCGTTTGACACGTGGAAGACGGCCATTATTGGGCGTAGAAGCCGAGGAGTGCTACATTTATAAGAAACCGGACATTATTCAGCAGGTACACGGAATTCGGAGGAGAACCCGCCTTGCAATGCCGAAGACAATCTGCGCGCCGGACTCGTCGTCATTGAAGCCTGGTTCGGGGGCTACTGAGGGAGTCCTGGATTAGAGGGTGTCCGGATGGCCGGACTATACCTTCAGCCGGACTCCTGGACTATGAAGATACAAGATTGAAGACTTCGTCCCGTGTCCGGATGGGACTTTCCTTGGTGTGGAAGGCAAGCTTGGCGATGCGGATATTTAGATCTCCTACCATTGTAACCGACTTTGCGTAACCCTAACCCCCTCCGGTGTCTATATAAACCGGAGGGTTTTAGTCCGTAGGACAACATACAACAATCATACCATAGGCTAGCTTCTAGGGTTTAGCCTCCTTGATCACGTGGTAGATCTACTGTTGTACTACCCATATCATCAATATTAATCAAGCAGGACGTAGGGTTTTACCTCCATCAAGAGGGCCCGAACCTGGGTAAAACATTGTGTCCCTTGTGTCCTGTTACCATCCGCCTAGACGCACAGTTCGGGACCCCCTACCCGAGATCCGCCGGTTTTGACACCGACATACACCATTTCAAGTTCCATTTACAATTTTTTTACTTTTCTGGATTAATATGATATGTGTAGGCATTTAATGCATTTCAAGCTATTTAATGGACATCGATAGAATTTGAATTACATGTACATTACCAATTGCCCAAATATTCACTAGTGGAAAAATGGCTAGCTACAACTTCCGTTTATGGCACGCACTTTTTCATCAATGCCAGCACTATTTTTTCCAAACAGTGTTGGCGTCTGCCAAATTGGTACGCCAACTATAAGTTGCTATTGCTGATGTTGGCAATACATTCTACGCCACTACTATGTGGGCCCAGTTTTCGTTCCCAGTTGAAGTATATTGCTGTTGTGCGATATAGAACATCGCTTTGCAGCCCGGACCCTTCCTCCTCGGGGCGGCCGGTCAGCATACCTGCATCAACCGAACTATAACATTCCGCATTATATGATTATATCAATAATCTGGACGGTTCCCAAGTCATACCAAATACGCCGCCCTGCAGCTTCTGGTTTTCCTGTTGTGCCTCCAAGAGTTGAGCCTTTAACCTGTTTATCTCTTCGGCCTGCTTCTTAACTTCTTCTTCTAGTTTTTTATCTTTGCCAAAATACATTGGGGCACTCTTCATTTCTTCATGTTCGGAGACAACGGCATTTAGCTGTGCCCAGCTTGTCTTGAGCTCCTGGGACAGTGCATTGTTCTTCTCCTTGAGAACCTGCGGTCATAAACGATCCTCAAATCGGCTTTTTCCACCCGCTTTATGTCTCGGGGGCCACTGCTATCTATCTACCAAGTGTATAGGATGATCTCTTTTGCCGATGGCGGAGATCTCTTTGAGTTCGTCCTGTGATATACACTACTAGAAAAAGGGCTATAGATGAGATTGACACTAATGGCGCATCAGAACAGCGGTGCGCCATTAGTATATACTAATGGCGCACCACCTTCTGATACGCCATTAGAGTTGAAACTAGTAATGACGCACCTGGCCCAGGGTGCGCCATTAGTATCAAAAAAAAATTTGAACTAGTGCGCCTGTCCAAACATACTAATGGCGCATCCAGACACAGTGCGCCATTACTAGTTGTAACTAGTAATGGCGCACCTGTCGGAAAGTGCGCCACTAATGTTGTTTTTTTATTATATTTTTTATTCCTTTTTTTGCCAAACTACTAATGGCGCACTGTTCCACTGTGCGCCATTACTAGTTCAAACTAGTAATGGCGCACTGTGGGACAGTGCGCCATTAGTATGTTTTTTTTGCAAAACTACTAATGGCGCACCACCAGAAGGTGCGCCATTAGTAACATGGATTACTAATGATGCATTTAGAGTTGGTGCGCCATTAGTAATCCCTCCCCTGCCTCGTCTCACCCGCGCCTGACCACCACCGCCCACCACTTTCCCGGCCGTGCTCGCCGTCCCCGGCCGTGCTCGCTTCCCCCGCCGCACCCGACCACCTCCCTCACCATCCCCCCTCCGCCCGCGCCCGCGCCCTCGCCGTCCCCCTCCCCCGCGGCCCCGCCTGCGACAACCTCCCTCCCGAGCGCGACAGCTAGGGTTCCTAGCCGCCGCCACCGCTGCCGGCGCCCCCGCGCCCCCACGGCCCCCACCACCGCAGCTCCTCCATCGCCGACGCCTCCGCGACCTCGCCGTGGCCGCCGGCCTCCCCACGACCAACCGAGGCATCCCTTCGACGCCACCGCCGCCGCCGACCCCGACACCAACCCCGACCCCGACCCCTCTGGCGACCGGCCGCGCCCGCCCAGGTACCTCTCCTCCTTCCTCCTTCCTCCCTCTCCACCCTTCCTCCTCCTTGTCGCCTCCAAAATTGGCCATGACCCAGTGTACTTTAATTTGTTAAACACCTGCAGTAGTATACTTGACTGAATTTAAACACTTGCAGTAGTAATTGACGAGTCTGCTTGATCAACTGAATTTAAACACTTACAGTCTTTCTACTACTGCTTGATCAACTGGAGTACTCTGGTACTTGATCAGTAGTTGTTTTGGTGTAGCAAGTGCAGCAGCTGTAGTACTCCATTTGGTACTCCATCTGGAGACTTTAACTGGATCAGATTAGGTACTCCATTTGCTATAGTACTCTAGTTAACTGAAACTAGTGACATCGCTTGAAGCAACTTAAGTCTGAATAATCAAATTCATCATACACTATTACTTGAATAAAAGATTATGTGCTTGCAGTGGAGTGCATGCGTTTTGGAGTAGCATCAGTAGCTACTGTTACTTTTCCACATGAAGTACAGTACTGGAGTAGCAAGTGTACCATTATTATTGGAGTAAAAAATTCAGTTAAGTTGTGCAGTAGTGTGCTCCTGCTTGCTCTTCTCTGAATCTTTTAAGTTAAATGAAACCTTTTTACTCCAGTAGAATTAGATGAATTTTGTCAGTACTGTGTATTTAAATGAATCTTTTGCTGTGTATTTAAATGAAAGGGGTGTATAAATACTGTTTGGTTAAAACCAAGATTCAGTATCTTGAACTACTCCAGTTGTTTAAATTTGACTTGGTGTAGTAATCCAATACTCCAAACTGTTGATGGACAAATGGCCATTAGTTGGTGTAGTACTGCTTGGAGTAGCTTGCTGTAGAGATTTGTGTATTCTGCAGTTGAGTGCCAAGATAAACCTTTCTAGATGAATCTTGTTTGCATTAGGAGTAATCGCTGGAAATTTACTGAATTTTGTTTCCAGTAGATGCACTATTGGAGTATTGGATTACTGCCTCTGTTTTTAATTAACAGTAATCCATGATCAGCAACAGTTTCTTTCACTAATTTTTAGTTAACAACAATCCATGATTTTTTTCAGCTAAAACTATTGATGATTTTTTGTTGGGTGACCTATTAGATCTGGAATGGAAGCTCACATAACTTGAGCTGATTTTTGTCCATATGAAAGCAGAGGACCATATGGTCTGTGGCCTTTTCATCCATATGAAAGTAGAGGCACATTGTGGTGCTAGTTTGCTGGCTTTTGTCTCCGACCGTCGTGTCGTGATGATTTTGCAGGTACCCCGAGAGGCCCTTGAGTTTGCCGGAATGTCGATTAACTTCCGTTCCTGCAAATTCGGGTACTCCATATGTCCTATTTTCAGCAAAGGTCATGCTGAAATTTTCCATGAATTTTAGCATGACTTTGCTAAAAATAGGACATATGGGGTACTTGCGACTAATGCATGGGCCGGGGTATCTTAGTACTTAGTTAAGTAGGATCAACTGCCCCGCCATTGTTGCTGCATTAAACCATAGGTGGCAATAGAGCCAAGTGATTAGTGCCAAGTGATTAGGCCCAACCTAGGGTGCCTCGGCATCGATAAACCCTAAATGATGAAAACTTAACTTGGCTTCCCCGGATGCCTCGGTGTCGATGAGAACCTAAATGATGTACGCTTAGGCTTTTAGGGTGCCTCGGCGTCGAAACCCTAAATGATGAAAGCTTAGGCTTTTAGGGTGCCTCGGTGTCGACAAACCCTAAATGATGAGACCATGATCTTGTTCCTTGACAATAACCAACTTTTTGACCAATTTTTTTTCCTATTTAGAGCGAAACATGGCCCACAACGATGAGGCTGGTGGTTCGGGCGGCAAGCAATTCTGGGAGCTGTCCCAGGATATGTCGTCATCATCATCGGACGACGAAAGTCTCCCGGCGGAGTGCGACTAGTGTCACGACAATCGAGGTCTGTGCGACATGCCTCACCTAGATGATGATCGGCGCTTCAGCATTAAGCTCGAGGAGACCTTCGAAGTCAAAACGGTACACAATGACGACAAGTGTTATTTTCATAATTAAGCATTACTTCAACTATTTCAACGTGTAATTTTCATCTTTTACAATTCGAGTATAGCTTATCCCATGCCATGCAAGACGCTATGTCTTGGAGAGGATGGATTTTGAAGACCATGAAATTTCTGAAACAAAGAAAATTCACCTAAGGACTCATCACGATGTGGACTTTGAAGTAAATCTATATAATTCTGAGAGCGTAACCCATTTTGGTTGCAAAAATTGGGAAGCATTTTGCAAGATGTATGGTTTTGATGAGGGTATGCTTATCACCATGGATCTTGGTAATCCTGACATCAACCAAGACAATATGGACATTTGGGTCCTTGTTGATACGCCTCCAGTTCTACCGCTATGTGAGTTTCTCAAACATAGTTATTAGCTAATTTATATTGTTTATTTCAAAATAGTTGACAGCTTATTTCCATTGACAGCTTATTTTTATTGTTCAAAGAATGTGCGGGAGATGGTAGACAAAACCCACTACACCGATGGCTCCAAATTAACAACTTACAAGGAGAAAATTCATCTGGTCGGATTTTGTACTGACATTGAAAATTACATTATCCACAAACAAATTCCTCAACATTATGGTAAATACGTGCCACTAGTGCATGTGTTCAACTACGGTAACTACCATGGAGATACCCTGGTAAGATTTTTACTATTACGATATCCGTGCATCTTTTGCATACTTCTAAAACTAGTACATCATTGTAACTATGAAGTTATTACTATGTTTTTCAACAGATAATCCCAGAGAATTGTGTGCCTCATATGATGTATCTGAAAGGTAGTGTTAATGTTTTGAACATACAGCCAGGTCATCCTACGAATCTCAACTGTCCATACGAGATTTCTAAAAGAAGTGGAGACATGAAAATCAAAGGATGGAAAAAATGTATGGACAGTCGTAAGGAGCTTCTTGGAAGTAAAAGCAAGCGAAGCGCAAGAATTGAAGACAGGATGTTCTCCATTCTCCATAATAGAGGCAGGGTTTATATTGTTTTATTCTATTTTAGCTTAAATAGGGTATTTAGGTCCTGCCTAATACTGATGATCATGTGCTGATGAACAATTAAGTAGGGTTGGTTCGAAGACTATCAAGATGATGATCGTATGACTTGTTATGAATAACGAGTAGAAGTTGTATGATGATGATTAGTAGGACTTGTTAGGATTAGTATTACTTCCGACAAACTCGATACTCGCGGTCTTGAGACTTGTAATGTTTTATCTTTGTTCGGTCTTTTGAATTCGGAGACTAATATGATGAATTGTATTCGGAGACTAATCTTCTATTGTATTCGATGAATCTGATGTTGCTATCTATATTCTGTCTAATAATATATTTTATATTCTGTCTAATAATATATTTTATAACCTGCGCAAAAATCAGAAAAGGAAAAAAACAAATATTCATACTAATGGCGCATCACCACCAGGTGCGCCATTAGTATGCCAAAGGATACTAATGGCGCATCAATAGAGAATGCGCCATTAGTATGACAAAGCCATGCTTACGTATGGCCCCGCGGGAGGCACACTAATGGCGCATGCTGTTACATACTAATGGCGCACTAGCTGGTGCGCCATTAGTATACCAGATACTAATGGCGCACCAGAAATGCGCCATTAGTAAAAATTACTAGTGGCGTGCTACTAATGGCGCACCGGTGATGCGCCATTAGTAGGCAAAACCGGTGCGCCATTAGTAGCCTTTTTCCTAGTAGTGATACATTTTTCACGCACGATGGACTCGCCCAGCTCGACCATCACCGAAAGTAGAAATATCCGTGAGAGAGTGTCCATTATGATTAATTTTCTTTGAAGTAATCTTTGATGTTTGATTCTTATGCTATTTCTCATTATGTGATGAAAGGTGTTAGCACAGATCAATTTCGCGGCTATAGCTTCTTCCGATGACGCATCTTCCATTCGGGTCGACTCCGCGGTCAAGTAGAAGCTCGCAAGGACCGTTTAGCGGCGCTCATTTAGAAGCACCTGCAGCTGATCCTAATAAAGTATTTTATGGATCTGGCCAAGAAGAATCCGCCGACTAAGGAGAAGAAGGCCCCACCACATAAAGAGTGTGACGACTCGATGCCATTGAGTCCCTCGACATACATTCCCGACGATGCTTGGTCCTCCACCATGGGGGATTCCCCGATGTGCTCTAACTCCACGATCACCGATTTCACCGACTACACCTGCGAGTAATCTACCTAGATAGTTTGGCGTTGATTTAGTGATATAGTCATGTAGGTGCTGATATGGACTTATATTGCCACTTGCGATGCTTTTGATTGTATGAGTGATGAACGCTTATGTGGATTATGTATGATGTGATATTTTTAACATTGGATTCCTTCTCTGCCTTTTTTCTCTATCTTTGTAGATGAAGTGGTGTGTGGTGTACAGACGTAGATGTTCAGGAGTCTATGATTCATGGTCTGAATGCAATGAACAAGTGCTTCGCTACAAAGGCAGCTCCCACGCGTCGTTCAATAGCAAAGAGAAGGCAGAGTATCATTACAGTCAGTATGTGCTTAAGCAGAAGAGAAAATCTGGATTAGTGGGTTCAGTGGGTGTGCTAGCCAGAGACAGCTTATCGGGTTCAGTGGATGGAAGAACTTGATAATTCTTCTTCAGTTTGTGATAATTATGGTGTTCCTTTTATCATGTGGTCGCATGTAGATATGTATTGTCCACTTTGTTGTTTAGTAAGTAGGCACTTGTACTAAAGAGCTACATTGTGATTTCAAATGAAGTTCCTGTGAACTATTTTATATAATGGTTATGGGAGTTTGTTGTTAGACATTGAGACTGGAACTGCATGTTTGTGTATTGTATATGTTTTTTGCGGCAGGGATCCGAGGGGAAAGCAGTAGAAAGTGGTCTGAGAATGGATCTTTATTGAGAGTGGCTCTCGGCAAAATGGCATGCGTTGGCAGTTGGCTGTGGTAGTTTTGCCAAGCGTCACTCTCGGTAAAGAGCTGATGGAACCAGCCAATGTGAAGTGACTTTATATTGTCAAATGGTACTGTTTGGCTCTCGGCAAACTCTTTACCGAGTGCCCGTGTCCTAACTCTCGGCAAATTACTGTTTGCCTGAGATGTGTACGCCGGGTGGCCCTTTGCCGAGTGCAACTCTCGGCAAAGGCATTGCCGGTGGTTATTGGCGCTTTGCCAAGTGTCCGTGGCGCTTGGCGTATAGGGCGATCCCAGCAGTGTAGTGGTCAGGAGCCATCGGAGAGATGGAGTATCACCTCCATACTCGTTCAGCCGTTGAGGGATTTGGGCGGCCGCCGCCGACAGGGGAATTTCAGATCGTGCGTGCGCCGGTCCATTGGGGTATTGGGTTTGGGTTTGAACGAGTTAGAACGAGGGAGTTGACTCTCGGGCAGGGACCGTTTTGCAAATTGTGCGTCCAGACCTCTCCACCCGAATCTGGACCATGAATCTGCCATCCGATGGTCCAGATCACTTTTTTAATATCTCTACTCCTAATGGAGCAGTTGGTAATCTCGCTTCCAGATTTTTTTCGTCCTACCTCCCGTGGTTTTTTTTTTAGTACCTCCTCCCACCTCAGACTTAGCCACCACGAACCAAAAAAAACCTCGTGCTGAGGCCCCAACCCGCACCCATGCACCTACAAGCGAAAAAAGACCTACAACGATTAACCAACGAAAAAAGACAAGATTAACCAGCGAAAAAAAACCTAAACCTATCGCCCGCACAACTCTGCCCGACTCACTGCCCTCGTTCGCGGCCGCACTCCATCCCTTCGCTGCCGCGGCTCCAGCCCTTCGCTGCCGCCCTCGCACATCAAAGCCGCGGCCCTCCATCGGACCACCTACATCCCAGCCGCCGGCCACCTCTTTCCACCGCGCCCACGTCTTTCCACCGCGCGTCGGCAGCATCCGTGGCGCGGCGTCCTCCTTCCCCTCCCTCCACCACACGCTGCCTGCTGGATCTTGCCGTTGAGCGCGTCGGCCGCCCATCATCTCTGAGGGCGGATCTGGCCGTGGGCGAGGAGGCCGAGCCACCTGCTCCAGTCACGGCCATCCCGACTCCGATCTGGCGTTCCTGGTATGTTCGCCTCCTCGTCCACCCCCTGCCCCGTCCAGTTCATTTTGGTTCGTCCTTCATCCCGTCCACGCCGATTTTTTTACCTTATGTTGCCCCACCACCTCCTGTTCTGGATTCCTGTGGCGGCGGGATTGAGACGATGGAACTCGGCCACGGGAGAGGATGGTGTCCGTCGTGAGGGAAGATGAGTATGTAATCGTCAGCCCGCTACCATACGCCGACGCCATCGTCCTCAGCCAGCGAGCCGAGGATTGACATGCCATTAGGCAGGTACGACCCTCCAACCCTCTGGATTACAGCAAAAGAAAATTAGTATTGTCAACTGTGACGGAGACGCCGGACTCAACGCGGGCGTGTTTGCAGATCCTGGCTCCATAGTGCCGTCGTGCCGCTACTCCGGCCGCAGGCGGCCAGTGAGACGACGTCCTACTCCTCCGCGTCCAGGTCGGCAAAGTTGCCGGCGTCGGGCCGCCGCTCCGGTGAGCTCTCGGTGGAGAGCAACCCACCATGGCTGTCGGGGCACCGGCGTGCGGATCTGTGATATTCCCTGGCGGCCAAAAGAAGACGGGCTATGCAGTGACGCGACTGAAGACAGTGGCCACAAGTTTCAGTGCACACTGCAAGAGCTGTTCGATGACAATGACATGATCGTGATATATCTGCCGACGCCAGCGTAAGTCTCTTGTTTGCGGTCGGTAGTTTCACGTGATGGCCGAGTGTGATGGAAAACTGTGAATCTTGCACAGCATCCAGCTGATGATCCAGGAACTACGTGCATGCATGTGATGGACAAACATGTGTTATCGATTGGGAAACCAACCGTTCGTGAGTCGATTCCTCCATTTAAGCGTGAATTAATAATTAACATAGGCAGTGGATGATGAAATCAGTGTACTTTTCTTTACGGCTGAAAATAAGTGTACTTTTATGCAAACGATTATGAGACAGGGATGATGCTTCTGTGGTGCTTTTGAATTTGCTAATTGTTCTGTTCATACCCAGGTACACCATGGGATGTCTTCGTGATAATTGTTCTCCACATGCTTTTTTCAACGAAGCACTTCTCAATGTGTCTCCGAAGGCTTGCTTCTTTGATTAATGGTCTGGATGGATGACTGGGTGCAACCAAAACATTGTCATGTGTACATAGCAGGTACTCTGTCCGAAATTTTAGAGCAATTGAATTTTGGGTACTTCTATCGTAAATTTCCAATTGTATATATTTTGTTACATATTAATGATATGTTATTAATTAAATATAGTATTATTATTTTCAAAAGTTTAACTTGTGCATTTTTTTATCATGTTCTTAGAAAAAAAATAATATCTATAGTACCAAATTTGTATCATTGGATCCATCGTGAAAAGTATTTACATATTTTATTTAAAAATTATTGCACATGTAGACATTTTATTCTACAACCTTTGACTTTTATGAAAATTGATGTACCTTATATTCTGGAATAGAGGAATTATTACACATGATGCATTTTAATTATGTATGCAGTCTTTGGTTTTCACAACAGTTGCCCAGATAAACTCCTCTTCCCCTCACACGTAGTAACTTTGTAAATCATTGTTTTCTTTATTGCATCTTCTAACTAATGCATCTCTGGTTCTCTTTATGTTAACAAGACGAGATAGTTACATGTTTCCAAGTCAAAATATGTGTGGGGGTACAGGTGGAAGTGGGGTGCCAGTCGGATGCGCCATTGACAGAGGTGGCAATTTAGGATCAGGGAGGTGAAGATTGTGGGTAGAGGATCCTAACGGCAAGAAGGAAGAGGTGGCAACAGTCGGATGCATTTGTGCCCGCCGCCGCTATCTTCCTCCTCTCCCGATTCCTCCAAAGCAGCCGCCGGCCTCCAACCCCACAGCCCACCTCGTCTCCCCCAACCCCGGCCTCCGCCCTCTACTCCTCTGCCGGCGCCCCCTTCCCTCCCCTCCCATTCTCTCCCCCTACGAGCTCCGGCCGCAGCAAGATCCGCCACGGTCGCACCGTTGCTTCCGCATCTGTGCCATCCTCCCGCATCCCCACCATCTCCCGTCCTCACGTCCAATCCGGATGCCACACCCCTCGCCACTACGTGAATCCCCTCTCGCTACTGCGTGAATCCCCTCCGCCAGATCTCGTGGTCCTCGCCATCACGCCGGGGGTTTGGGTCGCCATGAGGAGACGCGGGAGAAGTTTTGTAGGAGCATCGTCACCAAAGGCACCTGCAATGTCTCAGGGAGAACAAGAACGTCGCCGACAGTTTTGATCGATTGTACGATTCCTATATCAGCACCTAGCCCACCCATCTAATCTGCACCTACATGTGAGTTCTTTTCGTTTGTATGTGCTTATGTTGGGGAATTTCTGATTTGATACTAATGTAATACCAACCTCTCTCTTGTTCTAACTTGGTGATTGGTCCCATAATTACCAGGCAAGCCGTGTATTCGCTTTAACAAGGAGGGTGCTCTGTTGGCTGTCTCTACTGTTGATAATGGTATCAAAGTTTTAGCAAATGCCGATGGTCTTCGTTTATTGCGCACACTGGAAGTCGGATCCGGCCCAGAGGAGGTTTTGTTATGTTTTATTTATTGTTAATTCTCCAAACAAGATCTGTAAAATCTCTCACTTGAATGTTTGTAAGCAGGAGTTAATCAACCTTTCGCCGGTTAGTATTCAGTTTTTTGACACACCTTTTCAAGGGAGCAGAAGGTACCTCATTCACTATTTTTTGAACATGTTACAGGTTTTTCAAGTGCTCACAGAAAAGTTTGTTGTTACTTCAAAAGGTTTTGTGTTGATCTGTTGCTTAGTCCAAAAAATGAAATGTAGTCCCGTGGTTCTAGATGGTTAAAAATAAGAAGGTACATTGAGTCTTGATTTTTTCGCATCATTATATTGAGCCTTTTTTAGGATAACCTTTTTACTATTGGAAATCATGGACTAAGTTTTGTGTGTACCGGAAATAGAGAACCTTGTTAACTATATTGTGGTGCAGAGTTGAATATTGTGTGGAGGTTAGTGTTGAAGAATATAAGTTCATTCGTGAGTGCCTTGATTTTGAACACTCTGATTTGCTGTGCAGCCACACACTGAAGGTTTTACTAATGCTACATTGTACTTACGTTAAGCATGATAGTTTATGATAGTTGTGTGCAGTTATAATTTTTCTAGGTTGATGCACACCTCTTTACGTTGAGCTACCTGTAACTTGCAAGCAAACACACTGCACTAGATGTTTGCTTGCTCCTTCTACTCCTAATTGCTGCACCGTTAAAGGTCACTGCATCTGATATTGATCAATTAACATCATGCATGTACTTTCACACGACTGTGATGGCAAGAAGGCGTCACATGTCTTAGTATGTTTATTGCTCCATGGTGTTGGGATTATCTAATTTTGCTGCACTTACAAAATTTATGATTATGTTGATCTTAGGTTACTCAGGTTTAAAGTTTCAAAGTTAGACTGTAGGAGCATACATGTGGATTCAATCTCTTTTTCTTAAAAGCAACTCCAACGCAATGACCCAAATCGTGTTCGTATGGGTCAGCCGAGCGGATGGATCGTGTCCGCAGTGACCCAACAGAGCTCGTGGCAGCTGGGCATGGTGAGGCGAGGCTGGGATGGGCGCGTGAGCTGTGAGGCGCGAGGAGGCAAGGCGGCTGGGCACGGCGAGGCGAGGCCGGGCCGGACGCGCGAGCACCTAGCAGTCGTGGCCGCCGCTTGTGTCGACCAGGAGCACACGCCCGCAGAGAGATGTCGTGGCCTGGCGCTGCCCGCCGCGGAGCTCACGAGGGACTCCTCTGTCATGGGCGGGCGCTGCCTATCACGGCACTCGCGAGGTCCAGCTTGGGAACCATGGAGTCCAGAGTGTGGCGGCAGAGCATGGCGGCGGCGGTGACTATAGCTGCTGCTGCTCATAAGTCCGCTGCGGTGACTGTGACTGCTGTTGTTCCTGCTTGCGCGGTAGCAGTGACTGCAGATGCTGCTCATGCGTCTGTTGTTCCTGCGTGCGCGGGGGTGTGGAGGTGATGGCGTTGCGACGGCGGTGACTGCATTGGGCAAACTTTTTCGTCTGCACGCACATGAACGGACGAAATGGGTCGGTGCGTTGCAGTTGCTCTATCTTCCTGAAATTTTCATTCATTTGCTTTTAGGATGTAGGATGGAGCATAGTTTGTGCTGTTGAAGATGCTTTCTACTCCCTTCGTTCCTAAATATAAGCCTTTAGTTTGTGATGTTGAAGATGTTTTGTACTCCTTGTCTCCTTCCATTCCTAAATATATGCCTTTTTAGAGATTCCAATATACTCTAAAATTTGTCTATATACATCTGTATGTAGTCCGTATTGAAATATCTAAAAAGGCTTATATTTAGAAATGGAGGGAATAACAAACAAAAAAAGAAAGTAACATAAATTTATTGATCATATTTTTTTCTCCTAGGTGGGATTGGTAGCACAGCTGTTCTGTTGGACTATGCAGTTCATTGGCCATGGAGTTTTTGAGGCAAGTCTCTATGATGCTATGTTTGTTGTGTTACTTGTGTAACAGTGTAAGATGAGAATGATGCACCCTGTTTGCTATCTCTGTGTTACTTCAGATAAACTAAACTGCAGACTAATATCGCCCTGAGATGTGAGCATGAAATCCCGATACTATGTTTTTGTGTAACAACATTATTAAGATGAGATCCGTTTTGTGTGTTGTTGCATTTGTGTTGGTGAAGATAGAGTGAACTGTAGAGTAATACTATATTTTATGATAAAGATGCTTACTTGTAACATGGCACTACCTATAAGCTTTGGCGTATGCAAGCAGTGCATGTCCCAGTGCATCAATTTTGTGAGATACTTTCAACTGGACCAATAGCAGGATTTCCATAAGGGATATGATGGAAAAGATGTCATGGGTCAAAAAGTAGATCAAGTTTGTGTGTTCAAGGTTGCCAATGACAGCAGCAATCCATGGTTATGCCAAATGAAAGTGCAACTCAATTAGCAATGATTTCATATCTAATATTTCTTTATTCCATTATCCGTGAAGTAACTAAACCTGTAAAATCAATATTTGCTGCTAAAGTTTCTTGTATTGTATTTTAACACGTTTGAGCATTGAAAATGAAAAACAAGTGTTTGGGTCTGTGGTGGAAATCCCTCTTACGTGATATCTAAAAAAGGTTTAATCAAAAATTGCATTTTTGAATAATAGAACTACCAAAATGTGGACTTGCTAATTTGTTTTTGAGGAACCTAGCACACAACAACGATCACTTGGCCCATGTCAAACAATCACCCCAGCCCACTAACCTGTCATCCACGTGATTTCTTATGGGCCAGTGCGTGGGGCCATGCACTGTGCAAGTAACTAAATACCGATCAATACGAGACCTATAACATTGAATACCAGAGGGAAAAACGGACAGGGGCAAAATCACAAGGGTATGGGTGGCTAAGTTACAAGGCTCGCTGTCGCCCGAGCTTCGAAAGGAATTTTTGGGATGCTTCCCTTATGGTTTGCTCCGCCATTGATGTGTGCTTTGCGGATCGGCATGAACACAAATGGCACGAATCAAGACGGACAGGTGGTTGGTGGGGGACTACTCCTTGGCGGTTCATGGGAAAGTACCGTGTGAAGGAGAGAGGGCGCTATGATGAAGGTGAGGTGGGCATCATCCGACTTTAAAGGAGGGGGCTCCAGCGAGAAATATCCCGACGAAAAACCGAGCGGGAAGGGGAGGATCTGGCAGGAGATAGCATGACTGATAGTCCGGACAACCACACCCTCCCTTTTCCCATATGAGCTTGATTTTGGGGAGCCCGGACTGTCTAGATGGTTGGATTTTGGGAAGCCCGCTGGGCGTCCATGATGTCCGAACACACCTAGACGTATAACGAAGACACAAGCTTCAACTTTGAAGACGACATTAATCATTTAATCTGCATTGAGTGAGTTGAGCGAAGACACAACAATGGGAAGTTTCTTTTTGCGAGGAACAACAATGGAAACTTTATCTATTAATTTATCTACGCACAGAGTACTGCTCGATATTAACAATTGGAACTTTTTATTCGACTGTTTATTTCCACAGAGTACACCTCGAGATTACCTTTTTGAGAATCTACGGCATAAGATTATTTATTTGTGACCACACTTACACATGCATAGATCAAGAACCCAAACTCTTAGTACGTACATAACAGGTTAATGTTACCAGTCGTTTTTACTGTGACGCGAGCCCTGCCAAGAACCCGGCCTTGAATGACCCCTGGTTGTAGCAGTCGAGGTTGCTACGGTAGCCGACGCCAAGGGTGTCACAGTAGCTCTTGTAGAATCCGATCGGGTCAAGCACCTCGGGGTTTTGCCCCTTTCCGCACTCGATCCCACCGTTGATGATGTTGGTGATGACACCGTAGCCAGGCGACCCGTGATCACAGCGTGCGACGCCGGCTTGTTCGCTTGTGTCGTAATCCAGAACCACAACGCGGTCTTAAACGACACCGTCGGGTTTGTCGCCAGCAGGTCCGGGTTGTTCAGCAGGTCCACCCCGATAGCGCACCATGTGTGGCCGTAGTTTTAGTTCCAGGTGAGCTGGATCGGCCCGCGGCTGTAGTAATTCTTGCCTGACGCGCACGGCCATACCGGCTTTGACTCGCAGTAGCTTCCCTCGGAGCCCCAGGTGTACGGTCCGTCGGGCGCCGCGGGCCACCCACCGGTTGTCTCGTGGGAGGTCTGCCCGAGGAAGGTAGCCACCTCCCGCTTCCGCATCTCCGTGCTCCCCGTGGTGCCGAATGACGGGAACGCGGCGGCGGCGGCGAGGAAGGCGCCGTACGTGTAGAACCTGTGGGCCTCTTGGCAGTCGTTGCGGTGGAGGAGGAGCCGCTCGAAGAGATCCCTGGATAGGATGGACGACACGCCGTGATCGCCTGGGGGAGTGGGGCTACCGCCGCAGCTGTTGCACTGGCTCTGGCAGACCGCACCGCAGTAGGCGTCGCCGCTGCCGCAGTACCCAAATTTGCTGCAGCGGAGAAAGTTTGCGCACGTCGCGCCACCAGCCGCACTGCTGGGCGTTCATGCCAGGATGACCACCACCCTCGGGGCTCTCCAGTACCGTGGGCATGTATGGCTTCATGATCGATCTTGGTGGTGCCAAGTGCCGCCATTATACACCTTTTGTGGAGAAAAGTCGTGGTGTGCCTTAAAACCTGATGAATGTTGTGTGTGGAAAATCGGTGGAGAATGGTCCCGGCGGAAGGTGCGTGCAACGCCATTGTAGTCACTCGTTTGAATTCTGTTGCGTGGGACGTCACAGATTTCGCTGATCTTCTTCATTACTACCATGTTACCACGTCTTCTCTCTTAAACAGGCGAAATGGACGGATCAAACCACGTTTGACAGGTAAATTAGTGAATACACCATCAAGACGTTGTGGGATATGCTTGCAAAGAAACGGATAATATGAGATTAACTTGTTGCAACAAAAATATACTCTCTTATTATGGGACGGAGGGGATAGTATAATATGTTAGAGTAAACCACGTTAGGTGTGCTCGTGGGTGCATGCGTGCCTAGTGCAAGTCCATGACCAGGTCGTGTGAGCTAGCTAGACGCCGGTGCATGCATACGTTAGTTGCGGTGCAGTTGATGGTCGTTTGTGTTCCGTGTGCGTGCGTGCAGGACAGTGGCCGCATGGAGTTTGTTAGTGGGTGAGTTAGTTGGTTAGTGGATCAAGTCGTGTGGTGCATGGCATGAGAACCGGGCAGGTTGTTGCCTTGGCTACGTGTGAGTCTTTCTGTACGGGTATTTAAGGTGACCAGATGAATGAGAAAGAGTGGCTAAGAGGGCTGGGAAAAAATGTAGTGCTTGTGTGACCAAGGAGGAGAGCTCTTGGCAAAGCTGGTGCTGGTGTCTTCCTTGGCGTGTGCGTGTGTATGTGTTGAGTTTTCTCATCATGTGTGTGTTCTTGAGAGAAACTATAAGCGAGAGTTGTGTGACGAAGAAGAAGAAGCGGCGTTGCGAGGAGGCGGCGTTGCGAGGAGGCGGCGCTAACATAATATTGTGCAACTCTGTGTTGTGTAGAAGCGGGACTGTTCGTGCATAAGTTAAACCCTAGCAACTCTCACAAATAAAACAGCACTGCAAAATCTTGTTGTTTTAGACTAAAAATATCTGAGATGTCTTGCTAGATATCTAATGCGATGGGAGGGATCGATGAATGATTCTCGTGGCAGGCAACGCAGCGGGGTAGGGTAGGGTAGGAGGATTAACCAAGTCCTTCATGGGCCACTAATAATCAACCACTAACTACAAGAGCAGAGGCTGTATGTGGGTGTATGTTGTGGGGCTACTCTACATTGCCACGTATGTCAACCATTGTAAAAAAATAGCATGCTATAGCGTCGCAAATAGCACACTATAGCATGTAGAGAATTACCTCGCTATATAAATGAGTGTACAATGTCTCACTAATAGCGTATTTTAAAGGGCGATGCTATTATGTATAGCACGCTATTTTTTTCCTTGATGTCAACATGATACCTTATTTGTTCACCAAGTCTCTTACAGCTGTCTAGTTGCATTTTGTTAGTCTGAAAAAAAATACTAAGAATGAAATTAAAAAAATCATTATGGGCTCATATGCAAATGGTGCACCTACCTGATGGACTCTCTTTTCTTTTCTACCAAACATTTTTTGGATGTGATAAAAGGGTACTTTACTTGGATGGTTAGGGATTTTGAGATGGGGGGACCTGACATTCACAGAATTAGTTTTGATATCCTTACTTTAATCTCTAAAGAACCTGGTGCTGATGAGACGAGGAAATTTAGACCAATCAGTCAAGTAACCGTGCTATCAAGATTTTACTAAAGCTATGACCACCAGGGAATCTCTTTTATGTCACAGACTAATTTCTCATAATCAAACTACCTTCATTAAAGGAAGATTTATTTTGGAATGTGTTGTTATGGCTCATGAAGTGATTCATGAGGTCGATAGAATAGGGACTAGTGGGCTTATTCTTAATATTGATAATGAAAAATCCTATGACAAAGTGAGCTGAAATTTCCTTGTAGAAATGCTTACCTATAGAGGATTTGAAAAAAAATGAATTGGTTGGATTTGTAGCCCTCTTTCTAAAAGTTCTTTCTCTGTTAGACTTAATGATACTAATGGATCGCACTTTGTTGGTGGCAAATGCCTCAAACATGGGGACCCTCTTTGCACCTGTTCATTAACCTTGTCGCTGATGTTTTTTTTACTAAAATGTTATTAAAAGTTATATGAAGAAACTCGATTTCTGGTCTCCTCCCACATGTGATTCCTGCGTGCAGATGACACCATAAAATTCCTAGGAAAATATGTGGATCCAGCTAGGAACCTGAAAATGATTTTGTCATGTTTTGAAAAGCTATCTGGTCTTAAAATAATTTTGCATCAAACAGACATGCATACCATCCATGTGGATGAGGAACTTCTGACTATATTGCACAACTTTTCTATTGTAAGATGGGCTCTTTCTCTTTTAAGTATTTAGGGGTTCCCCTACATTATAGAACAATGAGGAGAGATGATTTGCAACCCATCAGTGACAGAATTATTTAGAACATTTCTGGTTGTCTTGGAAGGAATTTATCATAAAGGGGCAAATTGATTCTAGTTACCAGTTTCATTGCTAACACTAATTCCTACATATTTGATGTCCATGATGACGTTTCCTAAGTGTGCCATTGACGACATCATCTCCCACATGTCCCATTTCCTTTCGGAGGATGTGGGTAATGAACATGAATATTATTTGGCTAAGTGGGGGCTTATTTCTATGAGATTAGAGTTTCGTGGGATGGGGGTTCCCAAGCTTTGAGATTTTAATATGGTAATGTTGGTAGCTTGGAGCAAAAGGTTTTATGATGGTAGAAATAGTGACTGGAAAAATATCACGTGCTATAAATATGGCACTAACAAACCTAACATCCTTTGCGGTAAACCAGGTGTGGGTTCTCCCTTTTGGAAGAATATTTGTTGGGCTTTTGATGCCGCCTTTTTTTTATAAATGGAATTAGGAAATGGGGTGAATATTGCTTTTCGGCATGATCATTGGGCTGGGGATGTATCTCTTAAGGCAATGTTCTGGGAGCCATTTGGCACCTGCCAGCAAAAGGATGGCACTGTTGCGCAGGTGTAGGATGGCAAAAACCTGAAACTTTCATTTAGAAGACGTGTTGATGAAGCTTTGTATAAGAAATGGCTGGAACTATTGTCTTTGGTTCAGAATACAACACTTTCTTCTGGTAAAGGTAAACCCACTTGGGTGCTTGAAAAATCAGGTGTCAACGCTGTTCGATCTTTCTACAAACTAATTAACTTTGGAGGGATTCATGATGCGTTTAAAGATTGTATTTGAAAGATTAAATTTCCCCCTAACATACATATTTGCTTGTGCCTTATCATTCATAACAAGAGCTTGACTAGAGATAATCTAGCTAAGTGTCAGGTAGTTCCTTGCACTTCCTGTGTTTTATGTCCGCAGGCTGAAACTATCAAGCATCCTTTCTTTGACTACATTGTTGCTAAACAGATTTGGGGCATTGTGGCTGATATATTACAAATATATAGGATGAGTTGGTTCCATCCCGCGATGAGGAAGTAGTTGTTTCAGGCTCTTCAGCTGGAAATTTTCATATTTTGGAACTTCTTATAAAAGGCTGAATAATACCTTGCACATAATACATTAGATCACTATAGGAATATCTTTCAGTGCTATGCGCTGCAAATTTTATGCATACATACTTCTACTTCGTTTTTCTTCCCGGAACTTCATTTGTAGAATTTGTCGCTGAAAGAATTGAACTGATGATTCATGGGATATGTTTTAGCATGTTCCTTAAATCTCCCATTGAATAGTTGTATCCTATGCACTACTACCCTTGTTAGACACTTGGACGCGATGGCCATAGAAATTGATTTTTTGGGCTAAGGTTTCACGCATATTTTGTGAGTACAAGTGACCAGTCACCATTGTGCTTGAGATCATGTGGAGTCAGCTTCCATGCAACTTTTTGTTCAGTTCAAACCTCTGATCTTGACATGATAGACACTCAACATGGACCCTTCATATATATGTTGACTTGTTGAAAAAGGCACGGATTGCAATAACAAATATATTGTGGTAAATTTTGCAGGTTGACAAATTAAAGGTCTTAGTATACTCCCTTGCCAATTCATCCTCCAAGGCAGAGAGGCGTATTTTGGATCACAGGTGTAGCTTCCGTACAATTCGTCTATGAATCTTTTGATGCCATTTGATCTACTTCATATCATCTACCTTTACGAATTCATTTTCCTCCATCCATCAACCCTTCGACTTTATGATTTTTCTGGGTGAATTCAAAAACTTCACTAGTAGAAAACAGGGCTTTGGTCACAGGCAGTTTTCACATTAGTCCCGGTTCAGTCACAAACCGGGACTAATGTGAGCATTTATCCCGGTTCGTGCGGCTAAGGCATTAGTCCCGGTTCGTGCCACGAACCGGGACTAGAGGGTGCGATGCCCATTAGTCCTGGTTGGTGCCACCAACCGGTACTAATGGGCTTTGAGGCATTAGTACCGGTTCATGGCACGAACCGGTACTAAAGGTCCCATTTTCAAACCCCCCCCCCCCCCCCGTGGACCGCCTTTTCAGTTTTAGAAAAAACAAAAGAAAATGATGGAAATGTCAAAAAATAAAATAAAATAAGTTTCCCATGTGATATGTGGTCTAGTTGTTGGGAAAATTTACAAATATGAATTTCGACTTTATTTGCAAAATCTCTCTGGAATTTGTAAAATGGGCATAACTTTTGCATACGAACTCGGATTAAAAAGTTTTTTATATGAAAAATCATCTACTCGAAAAGTTACGGGGCTTTTAAGATCTAGACTGGAAAAAATCGAAAAAAATTCAAACTTACTAGTGGCGCACCATTTGCTAGGTGCGCCACTAGTAACATAAAAAAATAGTTTCAAATTTTCTTGAAAAAAATGTGGTCAAATCTGGTCAAACAGTGGTCAAACTATGGTCAAACAATGGTCAAACTAATTATTCTAGAATATTAGTGTTACTAAATAATTATTTCAGTTATTTCAAATTTTGGTCAAACTGTGGTCAAACTAAGGTCAAACTGTGGTCAAACAATGGTCAAACCAATTATTCAAGAAATATTAGTGTTACTAAATAATTATTGTTTTTTAAAACAATAGTTTCAAACTCAAACAGTGAAATGTGTCACTTCATGCTCAAGCAAAATTCTTGAAGGTTAATAGGATTGACATCTTACTATTGTCAGGAAAACAACAAGTGCAGACTTGGAAACGAGGGAGAATAGAACCCGGAAGTTAAGCGTGCTCAGGCTGGGGGAGTGGGAGGATGGGTGACCGTTCAGGAAGTTAGATGATTTGGAATGATGAGGGGTAGTTAGAGGATAAATTGAGCAGTGATGAGGGGTGGTGATTATAGACTAGAGGTTAAAATAATTCAGAAATTTGAAAATGAAAAAAAAATTCAAAAAAAATTCAAAAAAATCATAAAATTTCCTTTAGTCCTGGTTGATGTTACCAACCGGGACTAAAGGTGGAGCTCCACGTGGCCGCGCCCTTTAGTCCCGGTTCGTATAAGAACCGGGACGAACCGGGACTAAAGGGGAGAGGCATTAGTAACGACCCTTTAGTCCCGGTTCGAAAACCGGGACCGGGACTAAAGGGCCTTACCAACCGGGACAAAAGCCCCTTTTTCTACTAGTGCTTGGTAGACGATGTAGTATCTCTCATGTTGTTCCTTGCTGTGGTTGCATTCTTTTTCTGGATTTCATTGTGGTACTATTTTCAATAACAAATCAATTGCTAGTGCAAGAACTTCGAGCTGACCTTTCAAAGTTTGTTGTGCATACTGCAGATGCCAGAAAGAGGAGGCTCTTAACATTCGTGCCAAAAAGGAAGATGAAGTCAGTGCAGTTGAAAAAGTAGGAACCCTAGCCCATGCGGTGGCAGTTGAAATGTTTGTACTCCTTCTACTATAAGAAATCATATTTTGGAACATAGGTCTATCATCATGATTTTCATTTAGCAGCTGGTTTTAGCCGTGCACCTTTGGACATGTGTCTTGTTTCATGAAAACTGCATCTAACACCTGCCGTAATGAAACCATTATGCATGTGCATAGTGTTCATGAGATGTAGGGTTGCCAGTGAGTCAAGATCGAGCCAGCCATGATGTGGTTCGAGACTAGAGTTGGGCTTGAGCTCAGCTTGAGCAAACTGATATGAGGTTTAGCTAAGCTCTAAAAAGATCAGTAAGGTCATGCATATAAGAAGTGAAGACAGTTTTGTGAGGTCAGCTCCAGCTAACTGAGGTGAGGTTGAGCCCAGGTCACTTTGAGCTTGAACCAAACTTAACTTGAGGTTAGTTATAACCGAGCTCGAGCAGCTTGTGGAGCCCAAGCTTTGTTTACAAGGCTATTAGGATGTCTACCTATATTTCTGGATCATAAGTACTTTGCATTCAAATTCACGTATGCCACACATACATTAAAATAAATGCTTGGTGACTATTGCTTTTATTGTATATTTTGCTGATGTTCCTTACCTTTTAATGTGTCACTTATATAGGAGTTGGCTGCTGAGAGTTCTGAATTGGAGAAGCAAAGGTATAAACTCGAGGCTCATCTGAAGAAGGTACATCAATTCAAATGCCCTGTTTTCCTTAATAAGACTTTCCTATGTTATTATTTTCATGTTGACTATTTCTAGGCATAGGTTTCACATGGACACAAATGTCTCCGTCCGACAGACTATTTTTTTTGAATGAAAGAGATCTTTCCTCCGATTTCATTAAAGAAACCAAATCTATACCTATTATTAAAGGGAATAGGTATTTTTGGTTTGGTTCGCTTTGTTTCGTCCTATTTTGATGATTTTACGTACGCTATTTGTTTGACCGAGAGTCTGTTTCGTCCTATTTTGATGATTTTACGTACGCTATTTGTTTGACCGAGAGTTTTTTTTGATCGAGAGTCTGTTTGATGAACGTATGACATACGTGCAAAGGAAGCGAGAAACAAAGGGCCCAGTCGTACATGCATAGAAAACTGGGCCGGCCGGCCCATATGTCTATTTTAGTTGCCAGCCCATATTCCGCTGAGAACGCTTCGTCGCTCGGTTGAGGACATACGACAGAACCCGCGGCGTACAGCGTGCGTACTGCATCGCCGCCGCTGGCTTCTTTCGTGTGCTGTGCTGTTTTTGATAGGATCCGTGTAGGGGAATTACACCAATACGGAGCCATGGATGCCTCCATCCGGATTCCATAAAGAACTTATGCAATAAAAAGAAAGGATCGACTGGAAATCGAGCTAAAATGCATCATAAATTCGCAAGACTGCAAGTATCTCGCCCCACGCCGACTTCGCCGGAAGATCGCCCAATGTCGCCTTCACCGACTTTGCCGGGAAACAAGACGACGTCCGATAGAATCTGTTCAATGTCTCCTTTGCCTACTTCGCCGGAAGACTGCCCATTATCGCCACATCAGACTTCTACGGAAAATGATCCGGCGTCCGACAGTGTTCCAGAGTTTGCCGGAACATTGTCAGTCGGTTTTACACTTGAGGTATGTGGACAAGCAGGCTGGAAATCATGATTTCTGGTTCTCCGGCGACCTACAGTTTGTTGCTTCAAATATGTCTGCAACCTCTCTTCCTCCCTAACTCGCTTTGGCTGCTTTGGCAACCTACAGTTCATCTCTTTGGACGTATTTATTAGCACGAATTAACCTTGATGAGAAAAATGTATTGGTTTAGTCGCACACTAAACCTGTATTGGTTTGTTTGGTTGATCTAGCTACAGGCCTAATAGTATATTGTACATTGGTGGAGAGAACATGCAATATCTGACAATGATGTAGATTGGTGACCCGAACAGAGTATTCCAGCATATCATCTTAATTTTGTATTTGGTTAGCGCACACTACACTACCAAGTAGCCCACAATTCCAAACTCATATTTGTATAGTTGGTGATCATGTAGATGCTTGTAGGTAACTAGGTATATGCTAGGTGGGTACTCATGAGTGCTTGCACGAGTGGATGAGTTAGTGCAGATCTTTGATACATATAATTTTTGGAGGCACAACGTTTGCATGTTACTCACGTCCTAATTTAAAAGTAGTCTGTACTATTAATTTATTTCTCAGGTGCTTTATGAAGTTTTTGGTAGTTCACTGTATCATGAGCACATAGTATTTGACATGCGTTGTGGATCATCTCACCCCTAACCAGTGAACGAGTCAGAAGTATCTAAGGAAATTACCCCGACTTGTTGTTTGATAAATTAGTTTCCCAATTCTCATTTTGTTTTGATCTAAATCCTGAGCCCTACACTCCGAGAACTCAGCAGTACTATTTCATTGGTGACAAATTGAACTCAGCATGCAGTACCGTTGAGAGCGTATGCTCCTTTGTGAATCTAGCTTGCAGCAAGTAGCAATTTGAATTGATGCAAGCAAGTAGTAACCATGAAAAAGATGCTCCTGATTCTGTAGTATGTGTCGTATAGTACATTTCTTTTTTGCTGCAGGTTCTATTAATTTTATGTGTCGTATAGTGCTCCTGGTACTGCCTTTTTTTTATGTTAATTTGATATAGATAATTTGATCAGAAGAGTACCTTTTCATATTGAGAGCTGAGTGGAAGCAGGGACTAACGGGTCAAAAATTGTAGGCCGTAGTGTGCGACTAAGCTGAGCACCAACGGGCCCGCCACGGGCGCAGATGCGGAGCACCGCATCACCCAAAGAGGCAGGACCTCATAGACGGCAACGAGGAACGACAAACGGAGAAAGCCGTGCCTTTGTCCAGGTCGGCGACACGCCAGAAACATGAACGGACGGCGCCGATCCAATCGGCGAGGCCGCATGGCGAAGCGTAGCCGGGGATTAACACAAAAGAAAATGGCGAATCTACACCGGTGGAGAGTGCCGCGTGAGTGGGCGGCCGGCGGTTGGGAAAGGCAGCCGGCGGTGGCGTTGACTAGGATAGTGAGATGAGGAACCGGAAGAGAGCACTAGTAGAAAACAGGGCATTTGTCCCGGTTCGTAAGGGCCTTTAGTCCCGGTTCATGAACCGGGACTAAAGGGTCGTTACTAATACCTCCCCCCAGCCCAGAACCGGGACAGATGGGGCTCCACGTGGCCGCTGCCGGCAGCCCAGGCAGGGGGGCCTTTGGTCCCGGTTGATTACATAAACCGGGACCAAAAGGCTTCCACGCGTCAGCAGCTGGCTGGAGCTGAGGTTTAGGGGTTTAGGGGGTTATTTTTAGGTTGTTATTAGCTAGCTAATATAGAGAGAAGTGTCCTCTCTTATATCTTCATCCTTGGTTTACCAACGCTACTGCTATGTTTATTTCACCCCGCAGATATATAATAACTCATGCATGCTCGCATCATACATCATCATATATAATAACAAGTCCTACTAATCAAGCATCATCATACAACTTCTATTCGTTATTAATAATAAGTCATACGATCATCATCCTCATAGTCATCGAACCCAACCCTACATAATTGTTCTTAGCACATGATCATCAGTATCAGGTAGGACCTAAACACACTTAAGGTAAAATAGCATAAAACAATATAGACTCTGACTCTCCATTATGAAAAATGGAGATCATCCTGTCTCCAATTCTTGCGCCTCGCTTCCTTTTGCTTCCAAGAAGCTCATTACGACTGTCCATACATTTTTTTCATTCTTTGATTGTCATGTCTCCACTTCTTTTAGAAATCCGGTATGGACAGTTGAGATTCGTAGGATGACCTGGATATATGTTCAAAACACGAAGGCTGCCGCCATTCTGATACATCAAATGAGGCACACAATCCTCTGGGATTCTCTGTTGAAAAACATATTAATAACTTCGTAGTTAGCAATGATGTACTAGATTTAGAAGTATGCAAAAAGATGCACGGATGTCGTAATAGTAAAAAATCTTACCAGGGTATCTTCATGGTAGTTACCGTAGTTCAACACGTGCACTAGTGGCACGTATTGACCATAATGTTGAGGAGTTCGATTGTAGATATTGTAATTCTCAAGATCATAACAAAATCCAACCAGATGAGTTTTTTGCTTGTAAGTTAACTCAGAGCCATCAGTGTAGTAAGTTCTATCTACCATCTTCTGCACATTCTTTGATACTTCAAAATAAGCTGTCAATGGAAATAAGCTGTCAACTATTTTGAAATGAACAATATAAATTAGTTAATAATTAACTATGTTTGAGAAACTCACATAGCGATAGAACTAAAGGCGTATCAACAAGGACCCAAATGTCCATATTGTCTTGCTCGATTTCAGGATCACCAAGATCCATGGTGACAAGCATACCCTCATCAAAACCATACAATTTGCAAAATGCTTCCCAATTTTTGTAACCAAAATGGGTTACGCTCTCAGCATTATACAACTTTACTTCAAAATCCACATCATGATGGGTCCTTAGGTGAATTTTCTTCGTTTCAAAATTTTTATGGTCTTCAAAATCCATCCTCTCCAAGACATAGCGTCTTGCATGGCATGGGATAAACTATACTCGAATTGTAAAAGATGAAAATTACACGTTGAAATAGTTGAAGTCATGCTTAATTATGAAAAAAAACACTTGTCGTCGTTGCGTACCGTTTCAACTTCGAAGGTCTCCTCGAGCTTAATGCTGAAGCGCCGACCATCGTCCAGGTGAGGCCTGTCACACTGACCTCGATCGTCATGGCACCAGTCGCACTCCCCCGGGAGACTTCCGTCGTCCGATGATGACATTTCCTATACGTTCATAATTCAAAGACTAAATTAGATTATTATTATTCAACTAATCATATGCATATGCCTTGCATAGTGCTCTCTAATTTGAGCATTCAATAAGAAAAATCAAATCGCAAAATAAAGTAGTATTCAAATTAGGATGCATTCAATTATAACAAAAACTACGTCATCTCCATGTGTCCGTACATCGAATATTATCACTAATACACGTCGAATACTATCATACATATCGCCAGTACAGCTAGAACCGTAGCGCCCGACGGGTATCGGCGCGGGCGGTGGACACCCAAAGGGAAGGAACCATCACATGATCATAGTTCCAGTGAGATCCCTGAAGAACCTGCCAGGTATTCTCGAACCTGCCCTCTAACGCAACCATGTAGCAACGGACGTGCTGGTCCTCCTCGCTGACACGGTGACGTACCACCTCCGCGGTGTCCGGAAGCCTCGGCACCGTCACTGGCCCACGCGACCGCCACCAAACAAGGATCGGGTCAACGACGGGCTGGCTCCTCACCAAGCTACGCTCCCCGGAAGGTAGCGCCTCCCAGTACCACCCCGGCGTAGCCCAGTCCCGGACATAGCCCATCTGGTCAAGTAGGTGTCGTCCTCCGCCGACTCGACGACGAGGATGCGGGATAGGCATCGTCCACGTCGATGCGGGAATAATTGCTTTAACTAAAAAAATAAACTAGTTCTATTAATTTTCTTGCTAAAAATAAACTACTTCTATAGTAAAAATAAACCTCTTCTCCTCTATTATTCCTTCTTCTTCTCCTCTTTTTTTCTTCTTTTTCATCTTCTTATTTATTTCTCCGGTTATTCCTCTCCTCTTCTTCTAAATATGAACATATACGTAAATTGACAAAGATAATTCTATGAACAAAAAAATCATAGAAATTCTATGAACAAAATTACAACAGAAAAAAATCATAAAAAATCTATGAACAAAATTACAACAGAAAAAAATCATAAAAATCTATGAACAAAATAAAAATTCTATGAACAAAATTACAACAAAAAAATTCATAAAAATTCTGAACAAATTGACATATTCTTTGCATATATATGAACACACAAACTTTTGCATATGCAACAATAATATCACCAAAAAAATGTATGAACAGTAAAAAATTCTAACTTTTGCATCTAAACTATACATCTAAATTAACTACAACAATTCAATTAACTATACATCTAAACTACGCATCTAAATTAACTACAACAACTCAATTAATTAACTCTACATCCTAAATTACGCATCTAAATTAACTACACACTAAATTAGGAAATTACGCAACGGGCCGGGGCGGCGATCGACGAGGAGGCCGGCGACGGTGAGGGGCGCGGCGACGGCGATGGTGAGAGGCGCGGAGACGGCGACGGTGAGGGGGCGCGGCGCGGCGGGCGATGAGGAGGCAGGGGGAGCGCGGCGACAGCGACGGTGAGGGGCACGGCGTCGGCGGCGAGGAGGCAGGGGGGCTCGGGGAGGCGACGGCGTCTGCGGCCGCGCGGGACGGCGGCGGAGGCAGGGCGACAGCGAGGCGCAGCCTGGCAGCGTTGTCGGGCAGGGAAGAACGAACTGAACCCAAAATTTTCGCAAGTGCTACTTATATAGACGAAGCATTGGTCCCGGTTCGTGACAGAAACCGGGACTAATGCCCTCTTTAGACCCGGTTGGTGGCACCAACCGGGACCAAAGGCCACTTTTCGGCAGCCCAAAGGGCGGGAACCGGCGGCCTTTAGTCCCGGTTGGTGGCACCAACCGGGACCAAAGGGGGCATTCGTCCCGGTTTCTGTCATGAACCGGGACCAATTCCCCCCTTTAGTCCCGCTTGGTGTCACCAACCGGGACCAATGGCCTTGCGCTGGCGCGGTGGTGGGAGTTTAGTCCCACCTCGCTAGTTGAGAGTGATGAGCACCTGTTTATAAGCTCCGCTGCCTCTTCCCTCTCGAACTCCTCTGAAATGCAGGCTTATGGGCCTAATTGGACACTGTAATGCCTGTGGGCCTACTGGGCCTGCTGTGGGCCTGAATCCTGGCCCATGGTTGGGTTTCTAGTCGTATTCAGGCCATGCTGGCCCAGTAGGTGGCATTTTTTTTTTCTTTTTTTCTATTTATTTTTTCGTTTCTACTTAGAACTAAATACTCATAGCTTTTTAGTGATTTCTTTTTTCTTTTAGATCACAAAAATTATAAACTTTCTGTTAGTGCCATTAGCTTTAAAATTTGAATAGCTTAAATTTGAATTTTTTAAAATTTGTGTGAATCACTAGTTTACTAAATATGTGTGAAAACACTTTGTAGAATAGTTAAAATTGATTTTTGAGTCAATCTTTTTCCTGCTATTTAATAGTACGTGGCACTTTTTTTGTTTTTTTGTTTTGTAGTGATTTCTTTTTTATTTTAGGTCACAAAAATTATAAACTTTCTGTTAGTGCCATTAGTTTTAAAATTTGAATAGTTTAAATTTGAATTTTTTAAAATTTGTGTGAATCACTAGTTTATGAATAACTTTACTCAATTTGGTAATTTTAGTTAGTCATAACAAATATTATAGGCATTTTTTTTCTTTTTTGCTATTTATTTTTTCATTTCTACTTAGAACTAAATACTTATAGTTTTTTAGTGATTTCTTTTTTCTTTTAGGTCACAAAAAATAAAAACTTCTCTGTTAGTGAACATAGATGCACTTATAGAGAAAATTAAACATAAATTCATAATTAATTTCTATTTATGAATTTAGGTCCAATTTCCTCTATAGATGCATCTATTTTCACTTTGAGAGGAGCTCAACAACGCAGAGAGGGACGGGCTTATAAACAGGTGTGGGCGCCCTTCGGTTGGCGAGGTGGGACTAAACTCTGGGCCAACCCTTTAGTCCTGGTTCGTGGCATGAACCGCGACTAAAGGGGAGCCTTTGGTCCTGGTTCGTCCCACAAACCGGGACCAATGGTTGTGGGCCAGGAGCTAGGCCCATTGGTCCCGGTTCATCCCACAAATCGGGACCAAAAGGTCCAGACGAACCGGGACCAATGGCCCACGTGGCCCGGCCGGCCCCCTGGGTTCACGAACCGGGTCCAATGCCCCCATCTGTCCTGGTTCTAGATTGAACCGGGACTAATGGGCTGACCCGGCCTGGACCGTTGCCCCCTTTTCTACTAGTAGAGACAGTGCGTGCATTTCTGGTCTCACCAGAAAGGTGTATTGTTTTTCCGAGAGCATGCGTGTTGTGTAGGCCAAGTCCTTGTGGTTGGGGCAAGCCCAATTAGAGTAAAAAAATTACAAATGAGATATAATTTTCAAAGGTAAACATGTTAGTCAATGATTTAAAAATTTCAAATAATGTTCTCGAAAATTGCAAAAAACACATTTTCAAAAATAAAAAGAAATCGCGTTATTCCGAACAACAAAAGAAGAGTTAAAGACTATTCTGTGCATCACTACTTTGTCATTAGATGAAAATGCGAGATGAAAATGTGGAGCTGCAATACATCCTGATGAACGATGTTACGGAGGTTTCTTCACATTCACACTTCATGGAGGGAAAAGGATACTTAGGTTACCTTTATTTCTGATGTTAGTCAAAATTGGATATATGAAGTGTTGTGGAATGGCACGCTGAGCAGGTTATATTAATTTTATCGCCCGGTACAACGCACGGGCACTTGTCCTAGTAGTCATATCATACAGCCAAAACACAAACACCACCTAAGTTTAAAAGGAGACAGATGAAGCAACAACCCCAAAACACATACACACCCTCAAACCTGCGAATACAAGTAAAGAGGGATAGTCAACAGAACATCCATCGAAACATGACCAAAGCTCGCTCCAAACACATTTTTACTCCATAATTGCCCCTCACCCCCCTGTGTGACAGCAGTTCAACCCTCGCCCAGTCTTGGGATCCAGGATGCGCACTCCCGCCGTGCTTGGAAGATTTCACTGGCGACACGATCCAGCCGTTTTGCGCCCGTTGGAGCTCCGGTTTTGCGTCCTCCCTCACCTAAAGACTCCACTCATTAATCCAATGTGACGTCCGACATGCGACAGACTAATGAGTTCCATCATTAGTTGCCTTAACCCAAGGCCTCTCTGATGCAGGATTATCAGAGGTGTTGAGTTACCAGTGATATTTATTGTTGTGCTAAAACTAATCGTATGTATGAGTTTCGAAAAATATCATGTTTTGAGGTCCTACCTCATTTTGTCCAACAGGTCAAAATTTCACTGAATTTTGTTGTTAGGCGGCTCAAGCTAAGAAGGGAAGAGAGGGATCAGTTTGATGAAGCAAACAATGACATGATCTTTAGTTTAAAAGCAAAGGTGCGTCCCCTTTTTTAATGATCCAGTTTCGTATTCTTCCAGTAATATTCATGAGATTGACGTTCGCTTTTTGGGTTAAAGTATTTGAAATACTTACTTCTTTTTTGGTCCTGGATGAATGGATTGGACTGACACTTCCATGAAGCTTAGAGCTAAACAAACCCAAGAGATAACCTCCGTTGTGTGAGCTCAGTGTCAAGCTCTCCCATATCCCATAAGAAAGATGTGTCTGAACTCATGCGGGACAAGCAACGGATTCAGTAACTTGTACTCCTACTACAGAAGAAATGTGGACTGTTCTCCTCCTCATCTTCCGATCTGAAATTATATCTGTTTTCGCGTTTCAGCTGAGCGAGTGGAGCTCTGGATCCAGAGGGCGCTGCCTCTCCCAGCAGCTCGACATCTATCTAGAGGTATTATGTAGTAGTAGTATGGCTGAACTGCTGAAGGCAACCTGAATTTTCCTTTTCGCTGTCATGTTCATCACGGATGGGAAAAATGCTTTCTGATGCAGCCTTTTCGGAAAAACTAATTGGGGAGAGCGAGTGATGCTGACATGATTTTTGCCTGCTGGCTCTTTCCACGGGTGTTTGGGCTATTTTTTGCAATAAGTGACGCTTTATTACTAAAAAGGTTTAAGCATTACACCCGGCCTCTGCATACTAAGGTGCACACAGCCAAAAAGTCCACACACAAAACAAAAAATCAAAAAAGGCGAAATACTAAGAAACATCTAGTGTCTGTATAACGCCTAAGATGTATGGGGGCCAATCCTGAGATCATGCTGCCACCCATGTTAGGTGAAAGAATCCCTCGCCGTAGCCTCCAATCGTGAACAGACCTCCGTAAAGAGGTCGCGATTCTCCACACGTTGTAGAGACGACCATAAACGAAGCGTCCTGATACATTCTTTGCTTGCATGAAATGAAAAATGAGAAAGAAACAATTAGTAACTCACGCAAAGGTGCATGCCTTCATGCTGCTGGACCTAATCGGTTCCGGCCCGCCCGCGAAAGATAGCCCAGGTATGTGGCCCGGTGCACCCATCTTCCATTCTGGCCCGGTGCCCCGGTCCATTCTCCATTCACCACGCGAAACAGTGACCTAGCTGCTTGCCTCCCACCAACCCGCAGGAGCAAGCCGCCATCATTTCCGCTAGAGGAGGTCCTGGAGCTTGGTGTCATCCCTCGACACCGACGGTGGGAGCGGCTCCGCCTTGTTCGCTCGAGGCCAAACAGTAGGTGAGCTGCCCCCTTGCTTTTGATCAGCATTATGGGGATTTGTGTTTCGGGGTGATTCTCTTCTGTTATCCCAGCATTAGGGCTGGAATTTTACAACGCCTCCTTTCTCTCCCCGTGGAACCACCAGGCTGCTCGTCCTGCATTGGAGCTCTGCAGCGCCACCCAAGCTCCACCGGACGAGAGCAACAGGGTGAGTTCTCCCGTCTGTTGATCTGCATCTTCATGATTTGGATGGATCTTCTTTTGATTCCAAGGGAGTTTATTACTAACCTAGCCTGTTTCATTCCCTTCCACAGGAACCAATCCCCATTTCAGCAAGTTGAAGTAGCTCAGCAACCTCCCTCTCTGTTTACCACAAAACATCTGAAGATAGTATTTCAAGGTGACGTATTTTCTTTAGTTAGCAGCTACTTGTATGCTTAAATCACTCCTGCTAACTTTGGATATGCAAAAGTTTTAAATCTTTTTCAAAACACACTAGTTAGGAGTAGCTAATGTTTAATCTGCACCCTTGAATTGGTCAGTGGATGGTTGTAGTACTAGATTCCCTTTTGTTGTAATATAGGTAGTGAATGGTTTGTTTCCCCTCGTTGTTTGATTTTGTTGGAAGTGCAGACAGAAAACCATCCCTTGGGATTGATTTCAGTTTTTATGTATGTGCCAGTTTCAGATTGCTGATTTTGCTTTATCACCAGGTTTCTGTTGACTTCATGTGCTAATTTTTACAATAAGTTTTGTATCTAGTGTTCTAGTGTGTTTTTTGGAGATAACTGACTGGTTTCCCCCAACTGGCTGTAAGTATTGTAAGATCATTGTAATAACTGTTTTCATGTTTTCTGTAAGTTCTAGTCGTAACGTCACTTGTAATAATTACATAGTATTTGGTGTAAGATCTGTTTCTAATACATTGTTATTTTGGAAATTGGAGTACTGATTTGTATGGTTACTTTGTCTCCTACATTGGGTTCGAGCTCATGCCTCATTTGCCTTCCCACGAAGCTCCCTGGGTCAGCCTCAAGCACAAGGTAAGTTATCCTATCTGTCGGTCCCCATCATTGTATTTTTGATGGATCTTCTTTCAAATCCCAGAGATTTTGTTCTTGACCTAGCCTGTTTCCTTCCCTTCCCATGGAAAGAATTTGCAACTCAGCAAAAGGAAGTACATCACTAGCCCTGTCCATATTAACCATGAAGCAAATGAAATTAGATGTTGAAGGTGACATATTCTCTTTGCAACCAGCTACTTTCTTATATGCAAGGATATTGTATGCTTAAATTTCTCCTACTAACTTTGAATTTCATAACATACTAGTTAGGTACTAATTGAATATGTTACTGAAGGGATGAATTCTAGAACCTATGCTTACCATGTAACTTGTTTGTGTGTAGTTTGAATATTGGTTGGGTGCAAGTGCAAAATGACAGGAGGCAAAAGCAATTCCGAGGTAACCAAAAGCAATCTCGAGTTTAACTATTTGTTTTGTTATTAGTGTTAGGTTAAGATAAAATTATTTTACCTCTGATTGTCAGCGTTTTCGAGATCAGGCAGAGAAACACAAGAAAAAATAAAGGGAACATGCCATTGCAAAAGTCGAGGCCATGATCCAGAGAACTCGCCAAGTATGTTCTATACTTTTTGTAGTTCTTGTTTCTGAAATAAGTAGTTCTCTTGTTTTGTTCCTGAACCTAATTGGAATGTACTTTTAGGACATCCCAACCTTCCCATATGGCTACAAATATGAACACACAAATCCGATTGGTCATGAAGCTCCTCTATGGGTTAGTAAACCATCCAATCTCATCCATGACCGGCTAAGTACAATGACCACAATAGAGGAGCTAGAAAATCTGTACGGGTAGATTGACCAATACACATCGTCTTTGCCTCCACTTTTGTTGTCAAGTTCAAGGGAACGTGTGGTGATGAAAAAGTTGTCCTACAATGGTACTGTTGTCACTCAAGTGTGTTTTGATGGGATGAAAGTGAGTTGTACCTCTTCCCTTGTTTTGCTTTCTTTTCAATATCCTCATTGTATGTATGTCTCCATGTTTTTCCTCTTTCAAGTTATGATATTGTGTTCCAAACCAAGTAGGCATCTGTCCTGTCTAGAAAATAATGAAGATATCTAGTATAAGCTGAATGTTTTTAACATGTTTCTCATTGGGACAACATCTATATCATATCATACGCATCAAAGATGGCAATGGGCGCTTCCTAGAGTTCTCGCGACTGATTGCAACTGGATATCTTCTTGCTTGTAAGTTGTTTGGCAGTCTTGACTAGGTGCCTATGGTGTACTAGTGTTATTTCTGTGATGAACTTGGTTTTGTTAAACATCTAAAAGGGTTTTCGAATTTAAAAGGACTCAATACCAAGCAGGATATAGTGTGCCATAAGTACAGTGGTTCATTATTTTTACATTTATTAAATTGTGTGTCCACATGGATCTTGATAGTTTGGTTTTTCTTTACAGGTGACTGTTTGGTTTCTCTTTATGCATTTAGGATTTTGCATGCTCTCTCTTTGGTTTATGAGCAACATGTCAATACTGCTGATGATGATCAAGATGTTGCTATTGTTGGTTATCAAGATGTTGCTGCTATTGATGATCATCATGGTGCTGCCGATGATGATCATGATGTTGCTGATGATGATCATGTTTACCATAACAACCATCGTGACGCTGAAATTGTGGTAGTCTTGCACTTCTATTTCTTTGTTTTTGGTGAGTGTCTGAGGTTTGACCTCTTCAAAGATCGATGAATGAAACCATCACAACCAAAAAAAAATACATTGTGAACAAGTTGGATCGGTCTTTGATGGTCTTGCTCGCCACTGGAACTACTCTTGCAAAGCGGCGCTTTTGCTCAGGCTCATGATTAAAGACATAGAAATTGCACGAGCATTAAAGATTGCAAGACCGGATATATATGTGGAACTAAAAAAGTAGATCCAAAGTTACAGTAAGATGGCTCAGGAGTACTGCCAAGACATTGTTGGACATCATAAGGACATAAAGGTTGAGTTCAAGTGAACGAAGCAAAATTTGCACAAGTTAGTGAATATACAAATATATTTATACAAAAGTTTTATACCTTTTCAATTTATTTTTATTATACTAGACTCTTAGTGAATATCCTTTTTGATTACTTAGTTGGTATAATTATCCACATTAGAACATTGTTAAATAATAATTACTATTATGTTTAATATAGTTGTGATGTATATTATTGATAAACAAATCAACAACATTTAAATTTAACATTATAGTAAAAATTGTTTGAATTGAATTTTGATGATTGCGTAAATCATGTAGTGTACGTATTTGTACTTATTTCTGTGTATATACATGTGCCTCTGTATACTTAAATATCAGTATGGTTTAGATTTCTTTAAAGCATATCATTTATCCGATATCTATCTTGATAGTGGTTTCTAGTGGACTATGAAGTACCTAGATGACCCGTTGCGTCATTGGCGCAAAGATCGACTGCAGCCCGAAAGTTTAGTGAACTATTTCAAACATAAAATGGAAGTTAAGTGAACTATTTGAAGAGACCAACTACAACCAAGAAGCGAAGTACCTAATACGATCGAAATTCAGGTAAACTATTTGAATGATGTTTTTCATGAATGGTTTGAAATTGGTTATATTCATATTGAGTTTGTATCTGCTTTGTATATTTACGAATGATGTTGCACATGCCCTTCTATGCATCATAGGTCAAATACCGGGCAACTGAGCCGAACTGGAGCCGAGAAAAGAAACAGACCACGAATAACATATTTTACAATAATCCACAAATGCAAAAACATATGCAACCAAGAACTTAGGAGATCAATTTTGATGATGTTTTTCAGGAATTGCCTATAAGCGATTAAGTTCGACCGCACCCCTACGACAAATGACTTGAACCATCGGAACTGGGTTTACCCTGAGAGGTGTGGTTATCAAAATTTAATTTGGTGTATGACAACGGTAAAATAAAGAGCGCAACATGCCTGTCCGGGGGACCTAATTTGTTGGCCCAGGACATGCCGAGGGCAACCTTGCCTGCCACCCACTGCCCTCATCCTGCGTATGTAGCCCCGTGCGTTCATGGCGGGGCATGGCGTTTCTTCCACCAAGTAGAGGTGTCGACTCTGCATGGGACGGGTGCGCTCTAAGAAGCCCCTTGGCACTAGACTAAGTTCAACGTGCGATCTCATCAAAGCTCCACACAAGTGCCAATGGGACAAAGCCCATGACGGCAAGTGTCCGGGTAGGCAAATCCATAGCCAAGCCTTCTCTATTTAATTGTTCAGTAATAAAACTCCTTCATGTATTGGTTGGTAGTCTTTTTGTCTAGGTTCACGTGCTTAGCATTGGTTCTTGTTGGGGTCACCATAATCCTCTCTCTCCTCTTTAATTGCTTTGCCACATCATTTTTCTGCCTATGTGGCATCCTTAGCACATGTACACCGTGGAGCACTAGGAAGGGCCTAAGAGGGTATATTTGCCTCAGTAACTTGTGTTATGGATACTGCATGTAATCCTCTCATGCCTTTGAAGACATGTTCTAGTGTCTTTGTTCACTCATTTCTGTGCGTATATGTAGTCATATATGGAGTATAATATCGATAATCATCTTATATTTCTGAAAGGAGGTAGTAATAAAATATGGTTTCTGTTTGAATTAGAACCAGGTCCGCGGTGGAGATGAAGTTCTCAAAGTCATGCCGTGTGAACTGCAAGACCTGATGATGAGTTCTACTGCTGAACTATCCAGCTGTGGTGTCCTTGTCGCCACGTGTCCTGAACTAGTGTATTCCTGTAGCATTGTTGTCAGGCGTGTTCTCGAGGCTGTACTTGACCACAACAATTTCCTGGCTGTGCCTTTGATTACGAAGGGTGTGGTTCTTGTAAAGCTTCCCAACAAATCTGATGCGGCCTGTCTTCATCATCATGTTTATGAGTGGAAGGACCACTCTGTTAGGTTCTCCAAGGTTGACAAGATGGTGATGGTGTATGTAGACATCTCACACGAAGTCCATGGCCTAGGCAGTTATGCGGGTTTCATCCCGTAGGTCGGTGGCAAGAAATAGTCTGCAGAGTTTAGTTAGTGCAACTTTGCTTGTCTGTAGTAAGTACTATTGTTCAGTACTTGATTTGTGTTTGTGAACCCTGTATTGTTTATTAGTACTGCCGCTCTTGGTGTGTGGTCAGTCCTGAGAACGGTCTATGTTAATGTCTGTCCACTCAATTCGGTCTGTATATTTTAAAGTATCCAGATCATATTTTTTGTGAGGACGGTTTATCAATTATGGTTACACTCCAATATCTGTATGCATTGCAGGGTTTATCGCACCCACCAGGATTTCTAGTCCCATGGATGTTTGGTCCATTTGATTTGTCACGACCTTTCGACTGTCCTGCTTGTGGGAGTAGGCGGGGCCCCTGCATGCCACGCGTAGTTGGACGATCAATCTTCTGTTTAGTACTTCAACATAGTGATTTCCTGGTAAGGATTCGCTCGTGTCACATCAAGTAAATCTTATTGATTTACTATCTAAATCTTATTGATTTAATGTCATGTTTTATTTCTTTTCCTGCAATTTTACGATGCAGGTTTTGCCATGTGACATTCATCACAGAATAAACCGTTTGGTTTGCTCTACGATGGCTATTTTTGCAGGTTTCACTTCTTATGCTGTGTCAGTAACGAAGTCACTGTCCATCACTTATATTACTAGAAAAAATTGGATCAGTCTCTTGTCTGAGTACAAGCTGAATCCCTATGATGAACTGCAGTTTGGTTTAACAAAAACGCCACAATTAGTCCTTCTCGCGTTTAAAAGAAATGAAGAAAAAAACTGGATCATGGTCACGGATCCTAGTCAAGTTAGAAAGCTGATCATAGTAGACTAGACACGATCGCCGCTGTCTCGCATAGATCGATCACCGACAGTTTCTCTAGCACTGACAGCGGCAGCAGCTCAGTATGATCCAGCTAAGGATTGGGCACCGACCATGTCAGCGGATCAGTCTGATCTACCGGAGGATCGGGCATCGACACCGGCACCTGCTCCGACACCGGCACTAGCTCTACAAGGAGCACCGTCTCCGGCAGCAGCAGCGGCTTCGGCACCTGCACCAACAATTGCACTTGCATCTGCTCCGGCCCGTGCAGTTGCACCGGCAACAGACTGGGCTGCAGTTCGCACTTCATATACCAAAGTCCTCACAAAAACCGACATGTCCACCTTCTTGGTAAGCATTGGCCGCCCAAGTGCTTCGTTCTTTTTTCTTTCCATGTTGTTTCACATGATTCACTGTGTTGATCTAACTGTTTGGGTATGTCCTCTTGTTTGCAAACAGAGAATTCCTATAGCAACGAGGGAGTCGTTCAACAATCCGGGCGACCGCGGCCAAGTTTCTCTTACCATGTGCAGCCTTGGTGTGAATGAACCTGCTCAATATACCGTAAGTACAAAGGATGGTCGCATGATGACTGATGCTAAAGGATGGTCAAGGTTCAAATCTAAATCATATCTTGCGGTAGGGGATGATGTCAAAATCGAACTTTCTCGGCAAGGAGAGCTGGTCCAAATCAACTTTGAAATTCTTCAGTAGTAGCACGCAACTGCCAAACTGATCTATCCTCTGAGAGATTTTGATGTAATAATCTGGCATGGTGAAACAAGTGTCCTGTGTGTATAAGTAGTACGACAGTATTATTTATCACATGGTATATCGTTGATAGAATTACAACTCTGATTGCTGGTTAGGAACTGTCGTTCGATTTCATTCCAACAGCTGCCGTGCTTTATTCAATTTTGTGTATTCGCCTTGCGACAACATCTAAAACCAGCGCCATACGATCGCTTGCAATATGAAAAGTGTTGAGGTAGAACACATGGGCCCCCAAACATGCAGGGTCGGCCTGCGGCCCAAAGTCCAGAACCGTGAGCCTATCTGAGTATTATATTCTCAGCTGAACCCCCATAATGCCCGTGCATTGCAGAGGGAGTATATTTCTCGGCAAGGTGAGCCTGTGATATAATAGGTTTGTATATTTATTTACAGAGGGAGTATCTCTCTGTCAAAAAATAAATTTATGTGTAACTAGTTACTCCTGTCTTTCTACTTCCTTTCGCTGATATGTGGGGCAACCGACAATGGGGTCCACATGTCATATGCACAAATTAGAGTGCACAACTTCATTGTAGACACACCCCGGTCGTAGTGCCGGAGTAATGCCCAATGAGCCATCAAATCACAACCCCCCCTTCCAGCTTAAGCAGTAAGCTGGACGGACGAAGCGGCAATATTTCACTGGGCCTGAATTCCCTTCTCCCTCATCTGCTTGTTCAGAGAAAACCCCCTCTTGGCGATTGCATAGGGTTTTCTCATGCAGAACCAGGTATGAATTCTTCATCCATCCCCGATAAATCCAAGTCCCTTGGTGGCAGGTAATCCTAGGATGGCAGTCGCCGCCGTTGATCCATTTTTCTTCCTACTGAATCTAGTGTGTTTCATTTGCAGTGCCCAAAGTGCGAGTACCCTACAGGTTTCTGCTCCCTCGGCGAGACGCCACACTTGTTCCTCTCATCCTAACACAACATTTTGAAATGCGCACAGTATGTTCCTAGAATCCTCTTTTCTATCTGGGAGGGTGGGGGTTTTTTGAACATGCTGTGTTCTCATATTATTTTTCCTGCAGTGTATTGTTTGCTCTGCCAGAACACATGTACTCAAGATGCTCGGCCTTGCCATAACTGAATACACTAGTTTAATGGTCACAGTGAAGACAAGCCATGGATATAAGTTCCGAGTTGGGTTCATGAACCAAGAAGATCCCTGCTTTTTTATGGCCGAACTTGGATAAACTTTCTCAAGTGTTACGGACTAAAAGTTGGCGCACGAATGTTGATGGAAATAGCAGAACCTAGTCTCATCTTCACTGCGATCTTCCACCCCGACATCGTTCCAATTGTTCATCCATGTTAGTTTTGTATCTGGTTCTTGCTTGTTGCCTCGATTACTTCTTAATCCACCTATTCTGTCTAACTAATCACAATTTAACTTTAGAAGTAGCAACGAATCTCTCATGAAGATGCTACTTCTAACTAATATTTTCTTATAATTGGTGGCACGTGTAGGTTTTTTCAGAGTTAAGCAGTCTGCTCGTTTGTTACTCTGTAATAACTCGACTGTTACTAATGGCACTAAAGTTGACTGGATCGACATCCACGAGTTCCTACACTTTATTGATCGTCTCGAGGTCCTTGTGGGCGTTTAAATGGTGGAAGGCCACGTGGGATATGTGTGCCACTGCTGCACTCGTTGAAAAGGTCCAACTGTGTCGAGAACTTATGGTACGAGCTGCTTTCTGTTATATATGTTGTTCATAAACTATTGCTTATACACAGTTTTACAGCTGTGATCTTCTTGAAACAGGAACTTCTGAGTTCTATTGTTCCTATACAGATGCCTGACCATTGTCGGGTCAGACTTCCGCTTGGTCACAACATGATGTTTATGTCGACCTACTTAATTCCCCTTGGAGGTGAAAAGATACTTATTCATGGGTGGTCTCAAATAATGAAGGCCCGTCCATCTTGGAGAATAGGACAGAAGATTATGTTCATGCTTTTCCATGGCTCTAAAGCGAATATCCTATTTATTAACCACGTTGCAAGATGAAGCCGCTTTCAGAAGTTTGTGGATGCGCGGGGTGGTGCCTGGGCCTTGTCCTGGGGCTTGGAGGCCTCAACCTTGGTTAACTGTAGGCAAAGTAGCACTATTCGAGGCGTGCTTTGTACGGTTGAACCTGTATAAGTACTCATACTGCTTTCAGCTTTGGTTGTTAAGTGCCCCTGCTGGTTTCAGTTAAGCTTGTTAAGTACTCCTGCTGCTTTTACAGTCTGTCGTGTTTCTTCAGTCCTGTCTTCCTCCAGCCGCCAGAACCAAACCAGCGCCGGCGGGGCCGCGTGCTTCCACCTCCCACGGCTGGTTGCGCCTCAGCGCACGCATCACCGCCCCACCGTCTCCTAAATCGTTAACGCCGACGTCCTCCGCGTGCTTTGGTGCGCTCGTCGCGGCGCCGCCCTCTCCCGTTGTCAACATGGTCAACAAACAACAGGAATCGGCAGAAGTAAGTGGAGAGGATGACAGTAGGGGCTCACCACGTCAGCGTATGGAAAAATAAAATGCTTCCTCCTAGTGTTTTCCTGACATCTGGGACCCACGACATTGTGAGTGTATAAAGTCAATAGACAAGAGAACAGCACAAGATCGGCTGACACCTGGGACGTAGCTACTCGAGCAGTATTTTTTTTGTTTGGTATTGTTGAGACGGAGCAGGGTTTGAACTGGGCTGTGGCCCGTCTAGTCCAGGTTTATATTTTATGTTCACCATGTTACCAGCCCAGCTATTTTTTCTTTGTGAAAATGAGCCCAGTTTATTTTTTCTGAAGAATACCCAATCCAGGCCTACTTATTTTTCTACGCCCTGATGGGCTGCAACTCTTTCAAGACGCCTGCAAATCTTGAAAGTAATATGAAATGGGTAGTAAATATAAAAACAGATGTCAAATTGGCAATTACTTTATAATTTCTGATTTTTTTTTTACATTTTCAGATTCCTATTTCACTGGGCATTAACCTAATTTAAATATATCTTCAAAGTACTTTAAATCTGGCTCGACATGTCAGTATTAAAAATAGTTTGGAACCCATAGAAATATGTGAAATTGTCCCTAGCCAACCAAAAAAACGACTGCAATAAATTGCATAAGAAGTTGCCATGAGCTATATATAAATTATTAAAAAAAATAGGGAGTGGTCTGACTTGTGGGCCTATTTAGTTGACGCGTATGCAATATTTTTTTTAGTTATTATATACGTCAACAAACAATTCTAGTAGACGTAACCATTGGATGTCAATCCAACGGCCATCGTGTTTCTTTAATCTCTGATCTTCTTGCTCCAGCCGCCAAAGCAGCACCGGCGGGACTGCCTGATCCCGCCTACCATGGCCGGCTGTGCTACCGCGCAGGCCTCAGCGCCCCCTACTACTCCCACCCCTGGCCAGGGCATCCCTCTACTCACCCACACCCGCTGTTATTCTGCGGCGACGACAGCCTCACACCGCAGCCGAACCAGTGAACCCTCGTACTCCTCTTCATGCGGGCTTCCGCTGCCGCGTCTTCCCCGGCTCCGCGTCGTCCCCTTCCTAGGCCTCGCTGTCGTACACCGCCGTGGTGCTCTTGGCGCGGCATGGTCAATGTGGTCAATGACCGACTTCCATCGGAAGAGTACTTTACGTGGAGAGGCTGACAGCTGGGTCCACGGCAGCCGCAGCCTCCTTATCACGCGGAAAATAATTATTCCTCCACCTGACAGCAGGGACCCACCGGACGGGCCACCAGTATTTTGCGAAAAAAACATTTGCCCCTGACTGCTGGGACCCACAGGACGGGCCATCGTATTTTGTGAAAAAAACGTTCCCCCGCTGTCAGCTCGGACCCACCGGAAGTGCCTCCTTATTACGCACAAAAAAATGAATACCCCCTGCTAGCTGGGACCCACCTTGGTGGGAGGCTGACTTGTGGGGCTACTAAGTTGACTGGGACGGATGACTTTGTCAACTTTAGTCAATATATGAATGATTCTAGCTCCATTGACCGTACGATGTCCATCCAACGGCCGTAGTGCTTCTTCAACCTCTGGTCTTCTTGCTCCAGCCGCCCAAAGCAGCGCCGGTCGTGCCGCCTGCTCCTGTCACCTGTGGCCGGCTGTTATGCCTTGGAGGCCTCACCTCCCCCTACTACTCTCACCGCTGGCCAGGCCATCCCTCTACGCACCCACACCCCCTGTTATTCTGCGACAACGGCAGCCTCACACCGCAGCCGAACGAGTGAACCCTCATACTCCTCTACGCGTGGGCATCCACTGCCGCGTCTTCCCCGGCTCCGCGTCGTCCCCTTCCTAGGCCTCGCCGTCGTCCACCGCCCTGGTGCTCTCGGCGCGGCGTGGTCAACGTCGTCAAGGAATGGCTTCCATCGGACGTAGACTGTACGTGGTGAGGCTGACAGCTGGGTCCATGGCCGCAGCAAGGAAGTGCCTCCTTATTACGCGGAAAATAATGATTCCTCCACCTGACAGCTGGGACCCACCGGACGGGGCACTGTATTTCGCGGAAAAACGTTTCCCCCTGACTGCTAGGACCCACCAGCTTCATATTCGCACGCAAGGAAGTGCGTCCGGGCAAAACAAACGATTCACCCCCTGACTGCTGGGACCCACCAGCTACACCTTCGCACGCAAGGAAGTGCATCCGGGAAAAAAAAGCAATTCGCCCCCCTGACTGCTGGGACCGATCGGCTACATCTTCGCACACAAGGTAGTGCGTCCGGGCAAAAAAAACGATTCACCCCCTGACTGCTGGGACCCATCAGCTACATCTTCGCACGCAAGGAAGTGCCTGACAGTCGTGACCCACCTGGTCGAAGCGTACATAGCGTTGTCATTCTGGTCGCGAACGTGTACATACATTCTGGTCGTTGTAGAGGCGCGCACGTGTCGTAGTAGAGGCGTGCACGTAGCATGTACACGTACGTATAGCGGCCAGGGTGCAAGAAAGAAAATACGGCCACATATGTGTACATACAGGCGGGGTCTCGAACGCATACTCACGCATACGTATGGCCAGGGCTCGTGTACATGGCTGGGTCGGAACGGAGAAACATCGTCGTCGTCATGTTCATGGGGAGGCAACGGAGTGCGTCGTGTTCATGGGGAGGCAATGGAATGCGTCGTGTTCATCGGGAGGCAACGGAACGTGTGGGAGCCAACCGGCTGGGTCGGAACGGAATGCGTGGTCGTGTTCATCGGGAGGGCTTGGACAGAACAGGCGATGGAAATGAGGCCTGGCGTACCGCACAACGGAGGAAACAGACCTCCTACGTTTGGAACGGGGTCCTGTTGATCGGGAGGGGTGTGGCGTACCGCAAAACGGAGGAAACGGACCTCCTATGGTCGAAACGGGGGTCCTGTTGATCGCGAGGGATGTGGCGTACCGCAAAACGGATGAAACGGACCTCCTACAGTCGAAACAGGGGTCCTGTTGATTGGGAGGGGTGTGGCGTACCACAAAACGGACTAAATGGACCTCCTACGGTCGAAACGGGGGTCGTGTTCATCGGGAGGGGTGTGGCGTACTGCAAAACGGGACTCCACGGGATACTGTTCATCTCCACCGTCGACCTCCTCCAGCCTCCACGGGCTACCGTCGACCTCCTCCAGCCTCCACGGGCTACCGTGGACCTCCTCCAGCCTCCACGGGCTCCTGTTCATCCAGCCTCAACCGCGCGCTACTCCACCGGCTACCGTTCAACCACCCCTCCACCGTCTACTGTTCATCCGGCCCTCCACACCACGGGGTCCTGTTCAACCACCCCTCCACGGGCACCCCTCCACCATCTACTGTTCATCCAGCCCTCCACCACACCACGGGGTCCTCTTCATCCAGAGGCAAACGCCACCGCTCACTGTTCATCCAAACCCCCCCCCCCCCCCCCCGCAACGCTCACTTTTTATCCCAGAGGCAGCATCGATCGGCTTCAGTTAGCAGCAGTAGCGAAGGAATCGCTCGATCGGGTTCAGTTAACAGCCATCGATCGATCGCTCGGGTTCAGTAACGCGTGGCCTGCAGTGCAATCGCTCGGGTTTAGTTAGAGCCCAATGCCTCGCTCGGGTTCAGTTAGAGCCAAAGCCTCGCACACACGCCCGTATGTGTACGTGAGAAACGCGCATCGCTCGGCCCCCGGCCTCCCACCGTAACCGGGAACTCCGTGAAATTTTCCTCCCCCTTGCTTCTACCATGGTTTTTTCCGTCATGGACCGCCCAAAGAATGTCATGCAGCTGCATCTCCGGCCCACCCAGGACGAAAAGCCCATTTTCTGTCATGAATTTTTGTCATAGAAGTAGGAGCCCACCACATCTATGATGATACCGGGTTTTGTCACAATTATCTTCATAGAAGTGTCATATGTATGACAGAACAAAATTTCGTTCAGCCCAAAATGTCACGGATGTGTCTTTTTTTTGTAGTGAGGGGACCATCTTTGACTGTATTAATTTATAAAGGATACGAGATAAATGGGAATACATTTACACGTTTGAACAAGATCAAAAGAGCACCAACCAAAACAGCGGTGTCCGCTTTGATGCAGCAATCGAGAGGGAAAGGACACATATTATGGTTACATAGTGGACATATGGGAACTTGACTACGGACATGATTTTAAGGTCCCTTTGTTTAAGTGCAAATGGGTCAATCTGTCAGGAGGCGGGGTACTAGTAGACCCACAGTACGGAATGACAACAGTGGATCTGAAAAATCTTGGGTTCACTGACGAACCATTGGTCCTAGCCAATGATGTGGCACAGGTTATCTATGTGAAGGACATGTCTACCAAACCAAGAAAAAGAAAAGATAAGGAAGTGAATACATCATACGATGAGCCAAAGCGCCACATAGTTCTTTCAGGAAAAAGGGACATCGTGGGAGTGGAGGGCAAGACAGACATGTCTGAAGATTATGAAAAGTTTCATGAAATTCCTCCCTTCAAAGTCAAGGCTGACCCAAGGATCCTGATAAACGATGAAGATTATCCATGGTTATGGCGCAATAAGGAAATGACACAAGCGAAGAGAAAGTGAAGACTTTCTCCCGCAACTATTATGATGATACCATGCCAAGTTTGTAACAGACGAGTATGATACCATTGTCCGTTTTGTACATGCACATGCTATGTGGGTGAAATTATGATACCATGCCAACTTTCAACTTTTTCAGAGTTCATTTGAAATGCTTTAATGTCTTATGGTTCGGCCCTCATAATATCATTAATCCTAGTTCGCTCCTTGTCAACTATGTTCTCACCAAGAACACTCAAGAGGACAGCCACGTGTGCCATTGGTCCCGGTTTGTCTGGACCTTTTGGTCTCGGTTCCACGCACGAACCGGGACCAATGCGCCTCGCCCCTGGCCCATGACCATTAGTCCCGATTTGTGCCACAAACTGCGAGTAAAGGGTTGGTCCTCATTGCGGTCAGAGTTTAGTCCCACCTCGCCAACCGAAGGGCGCTCACACCGGTTTATAAGCCCCTCCCTCTCTGCCTTGTTGAGCTCCTCTCAAAGTGAAAATAGATGCCCTTATACAGGGAATTTGACCTAAATTCATACTGAATTTCTCTGAAATTCATAGAAATTTATTTTGAATTTAGGTTGAATTCTTTCTATAGGCGCATCTATGCTCATTTTTTAAGTAAAGTTAATCACAAACTTGTGATTCACACAAATTTCAAAGAATTCAAATTTTAACTATTCAAATTTGAAAACTAATGGCACTAACAGAAAGTTTATAATTTTTCTAAAACAAATGGCACTAACAGAAAGTTTATAATTTTGCTGGCCTAAAAGCAAAAAGAATTAAAAAATAAAGCAAAAAAACAAAATAAAATAAATAATGCAAAAAACAAAACAAAAAAGCTGGAAAAAAACTTTGAATTTTAAACACAGTAATATTAAACACAGTAATTTTAACTATTCAAATTTGAAAACTAATGGCACTAACAGAAAGTTTATAATTTTTGTGACCTAAAAGTAAAAATAATTAAAAATAAACTTTAATAAAGTAAATAAAAATGGCAACAATAAGTATTTTGTTGTAAGTAGAAACAAAATAAAATAAATAAAGCAACAAAGAAAACAAAAAAACTGCCACCTACTGGGCCCCCATGGCCTGAATACGACTAGTAACCCTACCATGGGCCAGGATTCAGGCCCGCAGGAGGCCCAGTAGGCCCACAGGCACACAGCGTATGATTAGGCCCGAAAGCCTACAATTGAGAGGAGCTCGAGAGGGTGGGCGGAACAGCGCTTATAAACCACTCCCGAGCTCTCTCAGCTAGCGAGGTGGTACTAAACTTTTGACGCGGGGCAGCACAAGGCCTTTGGTCCCGGTTGGTGCCACCAACCGGGACTAAAGGGGTGCATTGGTACCAGTTCGTGGCACCAACCGGGACCAATGCCCCCCTTTAGTACCACCTCGTGCATTGGTACCAGGTCTGCTTCCCGCCATTTGGGCTGCTGAAAAGAGACCTTTGGTCCCGGTTGGTGGCATGAACCGGGACCAAAGGGGGTCATTCGTCCCGGTTTGTGCCACGAACCGCGACCTGTGCGCTGTGTATATAAGCAGGACTTAGCAGTTTCTCCAAAATCCATCACTTTCTTCTCCGCCCGATGCCCCTTGCTCCTCGTCGCCGTCGCCGCCGAGCCTGCCCCGACGCCGTCAGGCTGGTCCGCGTCACCGTGGCCGCCGCCGCCCATGCCGTCAGGCTGCTCAACTTCGCCGCCGCCGACGCCCTCGACGCCATCTGCCCCGACGCCGGCGCCGCTCCCCGCGCCCCTGCGCCGCCGCCGCCGACGCCCTTGACGCCATCTGCCCCGACGCCGGCTCCGCTCCCCGCTCCCCGCGCCTGCCCCGACGCCGCCCGCCGTGCTCCGCCACCCCCTGTGAGCACCTGCCTCGCGCCCCTGCCCTACCTCGCTCCCGCACCCCTGCCCTGCCATGCGCACCTGCGCCCCTACCCTGCCCCACCGGCGCCGCCGCCGCCATGCCCCTCTGCCCGGCCCCTAGCTTTCCTTTTTTGTTATATATATATAAATATGCTATTTGTTTAGATGTTTTTAGATGTTCTTATATGCTATTTTCAGATATTTTTTGTATGTATGTATGTATGAGGGATCATATATGTATTTTTTGTATGTATGTATGTATGAGGGATCATAGATGTATTTTTTCAGAAATTTCTATCATGCATAGACCGAGAAGGAGAAAGGAAAATAAGAAGAGGAAGAAAGGAGAAGAAGAGGAGAGGAAGAAGAGGATAAATAAATAAGAAGAGGAAAAAAGAAGAAAAAGAAGAGGAGAAGAAGAAATATTCTATTTTTTCTTCTTCTCTTCTATTCCTTTCTTCTTCTCCTCTTTTTTCTTCTTCTTTTTTTCTTCGATCTTCTCCTCTATTCCTTTCTTCTTCTCCTCTTTTTATTTCCTCTTCGTTTTCTTATGTTTTATCGGGTCTGTCGTCGTCCGGAGGCCCAGCCCAGAATTGCTATTTTTTTCCTATTTCCGTGTTTCGAAGAAACGGAATATCAAATGGAGTCCAAACGGAATGAAACCTTTGGGAACGTGATTTTCTCAACAGATATGATCAAGGAGACTTGGACCCTCCGTCAAGAAAGTAGGGGGCGGTCACGAGGGTGGAGGGCGCGCCCCCTAGCGCTAGATGGCTTCTTCTCTCTTTTTGGATCTCAATACAATGTTGTCCCCCTCTCTTGTGGAGATCTATTCGATGTAATCTTCTTTTTGCGGTGTGTTTGTTGAGACCGATGAATTGTGGGTTTATGATCAAGTTTATCTATGAACAATATTTGAATCTTCTCTCAATTCTTTTATGTATGATTGGTTATCTTTGCAAGTCTCTTTGAATTATCAGTTTGGTTTGGCCTACTAGATTGGTTTTTCTTGCAATGGGAGAAGTGCTTAGCTTTGGGTTCAATCTTGTGGTGTCCTTTCCCAGTGACAGTAGGGGCAGCAAGGCACGTATTGTATTGTTGCCATCGAGGATAACAAGATGGGATTTTTATCATATTGCATGAATTTATCCCTCTACATCAAGTCATCTTGCTTAAGACGTTACTCTGTTTTCTTGAACTTAATACTCTAGATGCATGCTGGATAGCGGTCGATGAGTGGAGTAATAGTAGTAGATGCAGGCAGGAGTCGGTCTACTTGTCTCGGACATGATGCATATATACATGATCATACCTAGATATTCTCATAACTATGCTCAATTCTGTCAATTGCTCAACAGTAATTTGTTCACCCACTGTAGAATACTTATGCTCTTGAGAGAAGCCACTAGTGAAATCTATGGCCCCCGGGTCTATTCTCATCATATCAATCTCCACCACTTTATTATTGATTTGCTTTTTTACTTTGCCTTTTATTTTACTTTGCATCTTTATATCAAAAATACCAAAAATATTATCTATCATCTCTATCAGATCTCACTCTCGTAAGTGACCGTGAAGGGATTGACAACCCCTAATCGCGTTGGTTGCGTTGAGCTATTTGTTTTGTAGCTACGAGGGACTCGCGCGTAGCCTCCTACTGGATTGGTACCTTGGTACTCAAAAACTGAGGGAAATACTTACTCTACTCTGCTCCATCACCCTTTCCTCTTCAAGGAAATCCGACGCAGTGCTCAAGAGGTAGCAGGAAGATTTCTGGCGCCGTTGCCGGGGAGGTCTATGCAAAAGTCAATATACCAAGTACCCATCACAATCCCTTATCTCTCGCATTACATTATTTTCCATTTGCCTCTCATTTTCGTCTCCCCCACTTGACCCTTGCTGTTTTATTCGCCCTCTCTTTTTCGTTTGCCTTTTTCTTGCTTGCTTTTTGTTTGCTCGTGTGTTGGATTGCCTGCTAGTCTCGATGGCTCTACCTAAATTTGGTGATCTTCACCTTAAAAGGTTAGAAGAGATTGAAAGCAACGCTAGGAGTTTTATGGTTTTGCAATTTGAGCATACTAATTTCTTTAGAAACGAGCTTAAGGAACAAAAAAAAATTTATGAGTTATATGAATAAAGAGCTCGATGATATGTCTAAAGAATTTGATGGTATAAGATCTCAAATCGCTCGTCTTGAAAAGTTGACTGCCGAAATTTCGGATAAGCAGGCTACCTTAGTCAATAAGATGGCCGCCAAACCGGATTCTTATGAAAATCAAGATGAAGATCTAAAAGTTATTGATGTGTCCCCTATTAAATCTTTGTTTTGCAATATGAATCTTGATGAAACTGAATATGGTCCACCTTTACCTAGAAGGCGTTCTAAAAATTCGGAGTTTTTAGATCTTGATGATGAAATTGATAAAAGTGGGATTGAACAGAATAAAACCCTAGATGTTGCTAAACCCACTATATTGGATTTCAAGGAATTTAATTATGAAAGTTGCTCTTTAATTGATTGTATTTCCTTGTTGCAATCCGTGCTAAATTCTCCTCATGCTTATAGTCAAAATAAAGCCTTTCCCAAACATATCGTTGATGCCTTGATGCAATCTTATGAAGAAAAACTTGAGTTGGAAGTTTCTATCCCTAGAAAACTTTATGATGAGTGGGAACCAACAATTAAAAGTAAGATTAAGGATCATGAGTTTTATGCTTTATGTGATTTGGGTGCTACTGTTTCCACTATTCCCAAAACTTTGTGTGATTTGCTAGATTTCCGTGATTTTGATGATTGCTCTCTAAACTTTCACCTTGCGGATTCCACTATTAAGAAACATATGGGAAGAAATAATGATGGTCTTATTGTTGCAAATAGGAATTATGTGCCCGTAAACTTTATTGTTCTTGATATATATTGTAATCCTTCTTGCCCTATTATTCTTGGTAGACCTTTCCTTAGAACGATTGGTGCAATTATTGATATGAAGGAAGGGAATATTAGATTCCAATTTCCATTAAAGAAAGGCATGGAACACTTCCCTAGAAATAAAATAAAATTACCATATGAATTTATCATGAGAGCCACTTATGGATTGCCTACCAAAGATGGCAATACCTAGATCTATCCTTGCTTTTATGCCTAGCTAGGGGCGTTAAACGATAGCGCTTGTTGGGAGGCAACCCAATTTTATTTTAGTTTTTTTTGCTTTTGTTTCTCTTTAGGAATAAATAATCCATCTACCTTCTGTTTAGATGTGGTTTTATGTTTTAGTTAGTGTTTGTGCCAAGTTAAACCTATAGGATCTTCTTGGATGATAGTTATTTGATCTTCCTGTAATTTCCAGAAACTTTCTGTTCACGAAAACAATTATTAAAAATCACCAGAACGTGATAAAATAGTGATTCCAATTGCTGCTGATCAATGAACAAATTTCCTAGGACTTACTATTTTTTCTGATTTTTTGGAGTTCCAGAAGTTTGCGTTAGTTACAGATTACTACAGACTGTTCTATTTTTGGCAGATTGTGTTTTTCGTGTGTTGTTTGCTTATTTTGATGAATATATGGCTAGTAAAATAGTTTATAATCCATAGAGAAGTTGGAATACAGTAGGTTTAACACCAATATAAATAAAGAATGAGTTCATTACAGTACCTTGAAGTGGTCTTTTGTTTTCTTTCGCTAACGGAGCTCACGAGATTTCTGTTGAGTTTTGTGTTGTGAAGTTTTCAAGTTTTGGGTGAAATCTTTTGATGGATCATGGAACAAGGAGTGGCAAGAGCCTAAGCTTGGGGATGCCCATGGCACCCCCAAGATAATCCAAGGACCAAAAAGTCAAAGCTTGGGGATGCCCCGGAAGGCATCCCCTCTTTTGTCTACTTCCATCGGTAATTTTACTTGGAGCTATATTTTTATTCACCACATAATATGTGTTTTGCTTGGAGCGTCATGTATGATTTGAGTCTTTGCCTTTTAGTTTACCACAATCCTCCTTGCTGTACACACCTTTTGAGAGAGCCATACATTTTGATAGAATACTCTATGTGCTTCACTTATACCTTTTGAGCTATATAGTTTTGCTCTAGTGCTTCAAATATATCTTTTAGAGCACGGTGGTGGATTTGTTTTATAGAAACTATTGATCTCTCATGTTTCACTTAGATTGTTTTGAGAGTCTTAAATAGCATGGTAATTTTCTTAAAAATAATATGCTTGGTATTCAAGATTTGTAAAACTTTCTTTTGAGTGCGTTGAATACTAAGAATAGTTTGATGCTTGATAATTGTTTTGAGATATGAAGATGGTGATATCAGAGTCATGCTAGTTGAGTAGTTGTGAATTTGAGAAATACTTGTGTTAAAGTTTGTGATTCCCGTAGCATGTACGTATGGTGAACCGTTATGTGATGAAGTCGGAGCATGATTTATTTATTGATTTTCTTCCTTATGAGTGGCGGTCGGGGACGAGCGATGGTCTTTTCCTACAAATCTATCCCCCTAGGAGCATGCGCGTAATACTTTGCTTTGATAACTTCTAGATTTTTGCAATAAGTATATGAGTTCTTTATGACTAATGTTGAGTCCATGGATTATACGCACTTTTCCCATCCTTCCACCATTGCTAGCCTCTCTAATACCGTGCACTTTTCGCCGGTATCATACACCCACCATATACCTTCCTGAAAACAGCCACCATACCTACCTATCATGGCATTTCCATAGCCATTCCGAGATATATTGCCATGCAACTTTCCACTGTTCCGTTTATTATGACACACTCCATCATTGTCATATTGCTAGCATGATCATGTAGTTGACATCGTATTTGTGGCAAAGCCACCGTTCATAATTATTTCATACATGTCACTCTTGATTCATTGCACATCCCGGTACACCGCCGGTGGCATTCACATAGAGTCATATTTTGTTCTAAGTATTGAGTTGTAGTTGATGAGTTGTAAGAAAAAATAAAAGTGTGATGATCATCATTTTAGAGCATTGTCCCATGTGAGGAAAGGATGATGGAGACTATGATTCCCCCACAAGTCGGGATGAGACTCCGGACGAAAAAAAAGAGAGAGAAAAAAAGAGGCCATAAAAAAAGAGAAAAGGCCCAAATAAAAAAATAATAAAAAATGAGAGAAAAAGAGAGAAGGGACAATGTTACTATCCTTTTACCACACTTGTGCTTCAAAGTGGCACCATGATCTTCATGATAGAGAGTCTCTTATTTTGTCACTTTCGTATACATGTGGGAATTTTTCATTATAGAACTTGGCTTGTATATTCCAATGATGGGCTTCCTCAAAATGCCCTAGGTCTTCATGAGCAAGCGAGTTGGATGCACACCCACTTAGTTTCTTTTGTTGAGCTTTCATATACTTATAGCTCTAGTGCATCCGTTGCATGGCAATCCCTACTCACTCACATTGATATCTATTGATGGGCATCTCCATAGCCCGTTGATACGCCTAGTCGATGTGAGACTATCTTCCCCTCTTTTTGTTTTCTCCACAACCACCATTATATTCCACATATAGTGATATATCCATGGCTCACGCTCATGTATTGCATGAAGATTGAGAAAGTTCTGAAAACGTCAAAAGTATGAAACAATTTCTTGGCTTGTCATCGGAGTTGTGCATGATTTAAGTACTTTGTGTGGTGAAGATAGAGCAAAGCCAGACTATATGATTTTGTAGGGATAACTTTCCTTGGCCATGTTATTTTGAGAAGACATAATTGCTTTGTTAGTATGCTTGAAGTATTATTATTTTTATGTCAATATGAATTTTTTTCTTGAATCTTTCGGATCTAAATATTCATTCCACAATTAAGAAGAATTACATTGAAATTATGCCAAGTAGCACTCCGCATAAAAAATTCTCTTTTTATCATTTACCTGCTCGAGGACGAGCAGGAATTAAGCTTGGGGATGCCTGATACGTCTCCAACGTATCTGTAATTTTTGATTGCTCCATGCTATATTATCTACTGTTTTCGACCATATTGGGATTTATTTTCCACTTTTATATTACTTTTGGGACTAACCTATTAACCGGAGGCCCAGCCCAGAATTGCTGTTTTATTTTGCCTATTTCAGTGTTTCGAAGAAACGGAATATCAAACGGAGTCCAAACGGAATGAAACCTTCGGGAACGTGATTTTCTCAACAGATATGATCCAGGAGACATGGACCCTCCGTCAAGAAAGGAGGGAGGCGGTCACGAGGGTGGAGGGCGCGCCCCCTGCCTCCACTACAAAAAACTACACTTCCGTGATGATACGTGTTTGTCACAGTAGGTCGCGTTTTTTGTTCTGCATGTACATCCATGACAAATTTATGACAGAATCAAGATAGTCATACCTGTGCTATCATAGAAGTGTTCCATGACATTACCAAAATTATCATCATGGAAGTGTCCACTTCCATGACGATAAATCGCGCGTCACAGAAGTGCTTTCGTCAAGGGTCACCGACACGTGGTATACACCATAACCGAACGCCGTTAAGCTATCGGGTCGGGTTTTGGATCCGATAACCCATTAACAGCCCCGACCAATGGGAAATTTCCAGGTGTAAAATTCTTATTGGCCGGACAAAACACGTGTCAGCTCATCAGTGGGTCAGATAGGTGCCTATGATATGTCGACACGTGGCACGGCCCAACAGTGGCCCATTTAGCTTACAAAGCCAGCCCGTTTGACTTGGTCAAAAGTTAACGGGCTGGCCCATGAAAAGCCTGTTAATGGTCTCTTCACAAATAGCCCATTTTACGGCCCGTTAACTCAGGCCCGTTAGGCCCTAAAGGAAGTTGACCCAACAACGTCATGTGGGACGTCGAATATAATACCAGCCCATTTCACTTTCGGCCCATGTATGGCCCACGACGTCTTTCGGCCCATACGAGGCCTTCGTATCTTTCGGCCCTTTACAGGACCACAGTGACTCTAGCCCATAATGAACAGTAATTTTCTTTATACTCGTTAACGGCCCATGATTTACATGGGCTGTTTCCAGCCCGTGTTAGCTTTCGGCCTATTGACGGCCCATACGTTCTTGGGCTCCTTTTCGGCCCTCGATTACTTCCGGCCCATTACTGGCCCGTTCCCCTAATGGGCCAAATTCGGCCCATGGCAAGAGTAGGCCCGTTACTGGCATGTTCCCCTAATGGGCCAAATTCGGCCCATGGCAAGAGTCGGCCCGTTACTGGCCTGTTAACCCGTTGCGCCGTTTCCAGCCCGTCCTATATTCTGGCCCATTAACGACCCGTTATGCCTGTGAAAGAATTAAGCCTTTGCTGTCCTACGGCCTGTTAACGGCCTATTACCGTGCTGGGCCGATACCAATTACGCCCGATTACGGCCAATGTAGACCCATTTATCTGACGGTCCGAGGCCCACCGTTTATACGCCCATTTATCAATGGCACGTAGGAGACCCATGGATCGTACGGCCCGTATATGGCCCATGGTAGTTGCGGCCACTGCTACCTCTTGAGCACTGCGTTAGATTTCCCCGAAGAGGAGAGGATGATGCAAAGTAGCGTAAGTATTTCCCTCAGTTTTTGACAACCAAGGTATCAATCCAGTAGGAGGCTACACGCAAGTCCCTTGTACCTACGCAAAACAATAGCTCAACGCAACCAACGCGATTAGGGGTTGTCAATCCCTTCACGGTCACTTACGGGAGTGAGATCTGATAGAATTGATAGATAATATTTTTGGTATTTTTGGTATAGAGATGAAAAGTCAAAAGTAAAAGGCAAAGTAAAAAGAAAAGCAATAATAAAGTGACGGAGATTGATATGACGAGAATAGACCCGAGGGCCATAGGTTTCACTAGTGGCTTCTCTCAAGAGCATAAGTATTCTACCATGGGTGAACAAATTACTGTTGAGCAATTGACAGAATTGAGCATAGTTATGAGAATATCTAGGTATGATCATGTATATAGGCATCACGTCCGAGACAATTAGACCGACTCCTGCCTGCATCTATTACTATTACTCCACTCATCGACCGCTATCCAGTATGCATTTAGAGTATTAAGTTAAAAACAGAGTAACGCCTTAAGCAAGATGACATGATTTAGAGGGATAGTTTCATGCAATATGATAAAAAACCCATTTTGTTATCCTCGATGGCAACAATACAATACGTGCCTTGCTACCCCTTCTGTCACTGGGAAAGGACACCGCAAGATTGAACCCAAAGCTAAGCACTTCTCCCATGGCAAGAAAAACCAATCTAATAGGCCAAACCAAACTGATAATTCGAAGAGACTTGGAAAGATAACCAATCATACATAAAAGAATTCAGAGAAGATTCAAATATTGTTCATAGATAGACTTGATCATAAACCCACAATTCATCGATCTCAACAAACACACCGCAAAAAGAAGATTACATCGAATAGATCTCCACGAGAGAGGGGGAGAACATTGTATTGAGATCCAAAAAGAGAGAAGAATCCATCTAGCTACTAACTATGGACCCGAAGGTCTGAGGTAAATTACTCACACTTCATAGGAGAGGCTATGATGATGTAGAAGCCCTCCGTGATAATGGCCCTCTCCGTCGGAGCTCCGGAACAGGCCCCAAGATGGGATCTCATGGATACAGAAAGTTGCGACGGTGGAATTAGGTTTTTGGATCCGTATCTAATCGTTTGGGGGTACGTAGGTATATATAGGAGGAAGGAGTACGTCGGTGGAGCTTCGAGGGGCCCGCGAGGCAGGTGGCGCGCCCTAGGGGGGCGCCCCCACCCTCGTGACCGCCTCTTTTGTTCCTTGGAGTAGGGTCCGAGTCTCCTGGATCACGTTTGGTGAGAAAATCACGTTCCCGAAGGTTTGATTCCGTTTGGACTCCGTTTGATATTCTGTTTCTCCAAATCACTGAAAAAGGCAAAAAATAGCAATTCTAGGCTGGGCCTCCGGTTAATAGGTTAGTCCCAAAAAAATAATACAATGTCTCCTGGATCGCCTCCACCCTCGTGACCGCCTTCCTCCTTTCTTGACGGAGGGTCCATGTCTCCTGGATCATATCTGTTGAGAAAATCACGTTCCCGAAGGTTTCATTCCGTTTGGACTCCGTTTGATATTCCGTTTCTTCGAAACACTGAAATAGGCAAAATAAAACAGCAATTCTAGGCTGGGCCTCCGGTTAATAGGTTAGTCCCAAAAAAATAATATAAAAGTGGAAAATAAAGCCCAATATAGTCCAAAACAGTAGATAATATAGCATGGAGCAATCAAAAATTATAGATACGTTGGAGACGTATCAGGCATCCCAAGCTTAATTCCTGCTCGTCCTCGAGTAGGTAAATGATAAAAAGAGAATTTTTGATGTGGAGTGCTACTTGGCATAATTTCAATGTAAATCTTCTCAATTGTGGTATGAATATTCAGATCCGAAAGATTCAAGACAAAATTTCATATTGACATAAAAGTAATAATACTTCAAGCATACTAACAAAGCAATTATGACTTCTCAAAGTAACATGGCCAAAGAAAGTTTATCCCTACAAAATCATATAGTTTAGTCATGCTCCATTTTCGTCACACAAGAATGCTCTCATGATGCATAATCCCGATGACAAGCCAAGCAATTGTTTCATACTTTAATAACCTCAAACTCATAAACCTTCACGCAATACATGAGCGTGAGCCATGGATATAGCACTATGGGTGGAATAGAATATGATGATGGGGGTTATGTGGAGAAGACAAAAACGAGAAGTTCTCACATCAACGAGGCTAATCAATGGGCTATGGAGATGCCCATCGATTGATGTTAATGCAAGGAGTAGGGATGGCCATGCAACGGATGTACTAAAGCTATAAGTGTATGAAAGATCAAAAGAAACTAAGTGGGTGCGCATCCAACTTGCTTGCTCACGAAGACCTAGGGCACTTGAGGAGGCCCATTGTTGGAATATACAAGCCAAGTTCTATAATGAAAAATTCCCACCAGTATATGAAAATGACAAAACAAGAGACTCTCTATCATGAAGATTATGGTGCTACTTTGAAGCACAAGTGTGGAAAAGGATAGTAAAATTGTCCCTTCTCTATTTTTCTCTCATTTTTTTGGGCCTTCCTTTTTTTGGCCTTTCTCCCCTTTTTTTATTCCTCACTTGGGACAATGCTCTAAAATGATGATCATCACACTTCTATTTATTTACAACACAATGATTACAACTCGATACTAGAACAAAGTATGACTCTATATGAATGCCTTCGGCGGTGTACCGGGATATGCAATGAATCAAGAGTGACATGTATGAAAGAATTATGAATGGTGGCTTTGCCACAAATACTATGCCAACTACATGATCATGCTAAGCAATATGACAATGATGGATGTGTCATGATGAACGGAATGGTGGAAAGTTGCATGGCAATATATCTCGGAACGGCTATGGAAGTGCCATAATAGGTAGGTATGGTGGCTGTTTTGAGGAAGATATAAGGAGGTTTGTGTGTGAAATAGCATATCATATCACGGGGTTTGGATGCACCGGCGAAGTTTGCACCAACTCCCAATGTGAGAAAGGGCAATGCACGGTACCGAAGAGGCTAGCAATGATGGAAGGGTGAGAATGCGTATAATCCATGGACTCAACATTAGTCATAAAGAACTCATATACTTATTGCAAAAATCTACAAGTCATCAAAAACCAAAGCATTACGCGCATTCTCCTAGGGGGATAGATTGGTACGAGAAGACCATCGCTCGTCCCCGACCCGCACTCATAAGGAGGACAATCAAATAACACCTCATGTTCCAAGTTTGTTACATAACATTTACCATACGTGCATGCTACGGGACTTGCTAACTTCAACACAAGCACTTCTCAAATTCACAATTACTCTACTAGCACAACTTTGATATTATCACCTCCATATCTCAAAAAAATTATCAAGCATCAAAATTTTCTTAGTATTCAACGCACTCAAAAGAAAGTTTTACAAATCTTGAATACAAAGCATATTATTATTATTAAGCAAATTACCATGCTATTAAAGACTCTCAAAATAATCTAAGTGAAGCATGAGAGATCAATAGTTTCTTTAAAACAAATCCACCACCGTGCTCTAAAAGATATAAGTGAAGCACTAGAGCAAAACTATAAAGCTCAAAAGATATAAGTGAAGCACATAGAGCAAAACTATAAAGCTCAAAAGATATAAGTGAAGCACATAGAGTATTCTATCAAATTCCAATTCATGTATGGCTCTCTCAAGAGGTGTGTACAGCAAGGATGATTGTGGCACACTAACAAACAAATACTCAAATAATACAAGACGCTCCAAGCAAAACACATATCATGTGGTGAATAAAAATATAGCTCAAAGTAAAATTACCGATGGAAGTGGACGAAAGAGGGGATGCCTTCCGGGGCATCCCCAAGCTTTGAATTTTTGGTGTCCTTGGATTATATTGGGGGTGCCATGGGCATCCCCAAGGTTAGGCTCTTGCCACTCCTTGTTCCATAATCCATCAAAAGATTTCACCGAAAACTTGAAAACTTCACAACACAAAACTCAATAGAAATCTCGTGAGCTCCGTTAGCGAAAGAAAACAAAAGACCACTTCAAGGTACTGTAATGAACTCATTATTTATTTATATTGGTGTTAAACCTACTGTATTCCAACTTCTATGTGGATTATAAACTATTTTACTAGCCATAGATTCATCAAAATAAGCAAACAACACACGAAAAACAGAATCTGTCAAAAACAGAACAGTCGGTAGTAATCTGTAACTAGCACAAACTTCTGGAACTCCAAAACATCTACAAAAATATGAAGACCTAGAAAATTTGTTTATTGATCAGCAGCAATTGGAATCAGTATTTTATCACGTTCTGGGGATTTTTAACAATTCGGGCACTGAGCGCAAAGTTTCTGGAAATTATAGCAAGATCAAATAACTATCATCCAAGAAGATCCTATAGGTCTAACTTGGCACAAACACTAATTAAAACATAAAACCACATCTAAACAGAAGGTAGATGGATTATTTATTCCTAAACAGAAGAAAAAACAAAAAACTAAAAATAAATTTGGGTTGCCTCCCAACAAGCGCTATCATTTAACGCCCCTAGCTAGGCATTGATGATTTTAATGATGCTCACATAAGAGACAAGAATTGAAGCACAAAGAGAGCAACATAAAAAAACGTGACAAACACATCTAAGTCTAGCATACTTCCTATGCATAGGCATTTTATAGACAAAGAAATTATCATAGCAAGCAAAAACTAGCATATGCAAGGAAGCTGAAAGAAACAATAGCAATCTTAACATAACGAGAGGTAATTTAGTAACATGAAAATTTATACAACCATATTTTCCTCTCTCATAATAATTACATGTAGGATCATAAGAAAATTCAACAATATAGCTATCACAAAACATATTCTTAACACGATCCACATGCATGCAAAGTTGACACTCTTCCAAAATAGTGGGATTAACATTAACTGAAGTCATGACCTCTCCAAACCCACTTTTATCAAAAATTTCATAAGATTGAATATTCTCCAAATATGTGGGATCTAAAGTTGACACTCTTCCAATCCCACTTTCAATATTATTGCAAACAATATTATCAATCTCATATTCATCATGGGGATTAAATAAATTTTCAGGATCATAAGAAGAATCACCCCAATCATGATCATTGCAACAAATAGTAGACATAGCAAAACTAGCATCCCCAAGCTTATGGTTTTGCATATTATTAGCACAATTGACATCAAGAGAAGTTATAGTAACATCATTGTAATCATGCTTTTCATTGAGGGAGCTATCAAGCATGGGTGCAATAGCAACCATCTCATTTTTAACATAAGGAACTATAGCAAATTCATCTTCATAAATATTGGCATCATGGCCACAAGAATAGCAAGCATCATGTTCATCAAGGGATATTTCAACCAAATCATCGGAATCATCATTATCTATAGATTCATGCATATCATTATTTTCTTCCAAAGCAACGGTCATTTTTTCAATAAATTCTTGGACATAGACATTATGATGAGCAAGGTTTTCATTGCAATATTTAAGTATGACGGAATTTTCAGATGTGTTGAGAGTAAAATCATACTTTTCAATAAAAGAAGCAACTTCATGAGCACCCTAAAAAACGACAAATTCTTCAATTTGTTCGATATCATAGTAACTATAAACACCCCTTTCATAAGAAGATAAGATTTCATTATCATTGAACTCACATAGGTAGGGAAGGTGTTTTTTAGGGTTCTTAGAGCAACAAGTAAAATCACACATTTCACAAAGATTCCAAGCATAACATAGCAAACTATTTATACGATACCGTAAGAGTCTCCCTTTTTCACATAAACGATGACGCACAAAATGAGCATGCTCATCTAAAGATTTCCCATCAACTAGGCTAGTTGGGTTTTCAGCACGAGCGCATAAGGATCGAAGATGATCCAAGTAGAACACTTTAAGTGGATCCATATCAATAGATTTTTAGCAAGCAAAGATGTAAGCAAATAGAAGGCACGTGGAAACACAAAACAAGATGCATACGGGAAGAAGGCGAACGGAAAAGAGTGGGCGAATAAAATGGCAAGGGTGAGGTGGGGGAGAGGAAAACGAGAGGCAAATGGCAAATAATGTAGTGCAAGAGATAGGGATTGTGATGGGTACTTGGTATGTTGACTTTTGCGTAGACTCCCCGGCAACGGTGCCAGAAATTGCTCGTTGTCGGGAGTCAAATCTTGACTTGACTACGCGTGAGCCTCCCCGGCAACGGCACCAGAAATTCTTCTTGCTACCTCTTGAGCACTGCGTTGGATTTCCCCGAAGAGGAGAGGATGATGCAGCAAAGTAGCATAAGTATTTCCCTCAGTTTTTGAGAACCAAGGTATCAATCCAGTAGGAGGCTACACGCAAGTCCATTGTACCTACACAAAACAATAGCTCAACGCAACCAACGTGATTAGAGGTTCTCAATACCTTCACGGTCACTTACGGGAGTGAGATCTGATAGAGATGATAGATAATGTCTTTGGTATTTTTGGTATAGAGATGCAAAGTGAAAAGTAAAAGGCAAAGTAAAAAAGCAAAGCAATAATAAAGTGATGGAGATTGATATGCTGAGAATAGACCCGGGGGCCATAGGTTTCACTAGTGGCTTCTCTCAAGAGCATAAATATTCTACCGTGGGTGAACAAATTACTATTGAGCAATTGACAGAATTGAGCATAGTTATGAGAATATCTTGGTATGATCATGTATATAGGCATCACGTCCGAGACAAGTAGACCGACTCTTGCCTGCATCTACTACTATTACTCCACTCATCGACCGCTATCCAGCATGCATCTAGAGTATTAAGTTGAAAACAGAGTAACGCCTTAAGCAAGATGACATGATGTAGAGGGATAGTTTCATGCAATATGATAAAATCCCCATCTTGTTATCCTCGATGGCAACAATACAGTACGTGCCTTGCTGCCCCTTCTGTCACTGGGAAAGGACACCACAAGATTGAACCCAAAGCTAAGCACTTCTCCCATGGCAAGAAAAACCAATCTAGTAGGCCAAACCAAACTGATAATTCGAAGAGACTTGCAAAGATAACCAATCATACATAAAAGAATTCAGAGAAGATTCAAATATTGTTCATAGATAGACTTGATCATAAACCCACAATTCATCGGTCTCAACAAACACACCGCAAAAAGAAGATTACATTGAATAGATCTCCACGAGAGAGGGGGAGAACATTGTATTGAGATCCAAAAAGAGAGAAGAAGCCATCTAGCTACTAACTATGGAGCCGAAGGTCTGAGGCAAACTACTCACTTCATCAGAGAGGCTATGATGATGTAGAAGCCCTCCGTGATGACGGCCCTCTCCGGCGGAGCTCCGGAACAGGCCCCAAGATGGAATCTCGTGGATACAGAAAGTTGCAGCGATGGAATTAGGTTTTTGGCTCTGTATCTGATCGTTTGGGGGTACGTAGGTATATATAGGAGGAAGGAGTACGTCGGTGGAGCTTCGAGGGGCCCAAGAGGTAGGGGCGCGCCCTAGGGGGGCGCCCCCACCCTCGTCACCGCGTATTTTGTTCCTTAGAGTAGGGTCCAAGTCTCCTAGATCACGTTTGGTGAGAAATCACGTTCCCGAAGGTTTCATTCCGTTTGGACTTCGTTTGATATTCTGTTTCTCTGAAACACTGAAAAAGGCAAAAAAACAGCAATTCTGGGCTGGGCCTCCGGTTAATAGGTTAGTCCCAAAAAAATAATATAAAAGTGGAAAATAAAGCCCAATATAGTCCAAAACAGTAGATAATATAGCATGGAGCAATCAAAAATTATAGATACGTTGGAGACGTATCAGCCACTAGAAAACCAGGGAAAAAGAAGACTAGGAAATAAATAAGGCCGAAACTAACGCTAGGCTATTAAGGCGATTGCACAGATTACATCCACTCAGCATCAAAGATTGCCACCAGTGCAAATATAGGGAACACCCTACACTATACAAAAATGGCTTGCTGTTTTCTTCAGCCGGTGGCTGCACGTTAAGAATAAATTTTGTATCGCACCAACTATATAACAAAAGGAAGGTTGTCATAAAACTTAATAGTCTAGCAGATAAATGCACCACCAGAAGTTTAGAAGCTCAGTTCATTTGACCTGACTGTTACGTTTTCATGCTGTATTGTCCGATGGAGCACCATAACCCTCGCCTTCATTTCCCCTAGGCTCCTGAACAACATAGCAAATGTCTGATAGTCTGGTTTCAAAACCATGCATATCTTGACGACAATGAGCAATGTTTCTCCTTGTTTCACAAATGGTCTCTGTTAGGGAATGGACTTGTGTCTGGAGCGCAGATACAACATTGCTTTGAGCTTGCATATCTCGATCATGAGGCAGTTTGGACGATATTGCCTTAACAACCAACCCAGTATTACACAGGAACGTGCTTTTGGCACTGTTAGTGGACAGGTACTGACCCACTGCAGCAAGAGCTAACATTGCGGTTATAGTTGCCTCGCCACCTTCAGAAGGTGGCGGTTCCACCATTTTTTCCATAGCTCGCTAAAAAGTTGAGGTTTTACATTAGTAGTACCAGAACAGAAGATATTAAGTAGGCAGCAAAACCAAACAAAATAGCTTTGGTCTATATACAGAACTTATTCTGGTGAACCCATGTAAAATATTAGTTGTATTTTATTGCAAAGTACATAATAAAACCAGGTTCCAAACATATGACCATGTACCATCGCTAATGTATTGTCTATTTCTTCACATTGTATTGAGGGCTAAGGATAAAGATACGAAGTTTATAATACAGTAAGCATAGTATGACATCATTCATATCACAAAACAACTGAGAACAGACAAACAGGCAATTGTAACATTGTGTGGGCAAGTCCAGCACGGAACTAGACTACGGGTCAAGATCAAAGGAACATCACTCCTCTCTTTTAAACCTTGTAAGGTGCAATGATACGCTAAGACAATTGTGTATAAAATTGAAAAGAGTAATAGACATTGGCTGCAAACCATGCAGTTCAAGGCACAAGTCAGAGTAAGTAGTAGTTAAAAGGCATGAGGATTAAGGACTTACAACAGCTGCTTTGACTGGTGTAGTCATGCCCTTCTTCTTGCTGGTGTGACAGTCCTTGAAGATTTCCACAGCATTTGGTTCAGGTACTTTTTGGTCCTTGCGGGCTTTCCTCTGCATTTGGAACAAGTCAATATAGATCTGATAATACGATACATCGTAAAGAGTGAAACATCAGCTAATTACAAGAGCCTCGAAGTGTGCAATATAGCTACGAGATCCTGTCGTCTGTTGGAATTTCACTTTCGTACGGTTGGCCTTGTTCTTTGAACAGTTCACCTAGAAGAAGATATATTTGTGTGGCACATGCGTAAATAGGACTTCAACATGTGATCTGATGACATATATATAATGTACCTGATACTTCGGATCGGACCAGTGTTTAATGAGGCCTCTCCAGTCTTCATCAGATATATTTTCCACTGGAGATGTTTAGGCAAGTTCACTGTTAGCCTTGCCTTCAAAGTGAGTTTTCCTCAAGTTATACCGATACTGTCGCAGAGCAGACTTGAAAACATGGGTGCAAGCTTGTCTGGTTGCATCATCTTGGCTATCCAACTTGAACCTCATCCGTTGAAAATTATGGGATTCTCATTCTCAGCAACCTAGAAAGTATTGGACAGAGCAAGATGATATTACTAGTTTCCATACATAACCATACTTACAGATAATTGGTCGAGGAAGGTGTTGAACTGGGTTTCGTCTTTGTCATTCCTGTACTGACTCCATGGTGGGAGGATACGTACATGACACCTAACAGCAACCGCTGCCTCTCATACTAACTTGGCTGACTCTTTAGCATCACGTGGCCTTTTTAAACCTGCCTCAAAACGGATCTCCATTCTTCCTCCTCTAGATTTAGTTAACCTATCAAGCATTATCCCTGATGTTTGTTTCCTCTTGCGCCTAGGTGCTAGTCCAACAACAAACATAGGAAGTGTTAGTGTACATCAAACTGTGAGACTACATATAAAGAAGCATGCAACTGTAACTTGACTCCAACTACTACCTTCTTGCTGTTGCAGCTCACAAGGTTCATCTGATATTGCCAACTCGTCTTGTGTCAAGAGTGCTTGGGAAGTAGTGTCAGGTGGCAAGGGAGCTTGGGAACATGCTGCTAGCTCAGTTGACGCATGAGTAAGTCGTGCAGCTGGTAGTACTGTGGTAGGTGTTGCAAGAACTAGGGCTGTCTCTGCTTGTTTGGTGGCAGCTATTTGTTTCTGTTTGGCTTTTTTTTGCAACTCGTGTAGCATGGGATGCCGTGTTTGTAGAATTTTCCGCTGGACTTTGACCTTCTATTGCACCATCAGTACCAGCAGAATCTGCAGGATTCATTCGCTTCTCATTCCCTGCCATTCTGTGTTTCTTCCTCTTTCTCTGTGCCATGTTAAGTCAAGCCGACAAGAAAAACGAATAAAAATTTAGTTCTTCATAACAAATTGATGCGTGATGCAGACGAACTGAACTTTGATGTTAGACAACCACATGATCGGAGGATGTAATATGTATGAAAAACAGGACGGAAGAGATGACCAGAACTATGATGTGTAAACTAAGAAGAAGACATTTCACCAAATTAGAAGCAATGCAATGGAAGGTAGACACCATATGAAAGATGCTACAAATATCGGTCTGCCAAGTTAACAGTGTCTCATCATAAATGGCGTTTAAACAAATGTGAAGCAGTACAAGAAATAAATCATATGCAAGATGCAAACAACATCACACTACCATGTTAGAGGTCTCTCGTCATTAGTGCCATTGCATATTCACAGCATTGCATATTCACAGCTTATGATGTGTAAACTTTAGAGAAGGCATTTCAACAAATTAGAAGCAATGAAAGCTAGAAACCATATGAAAGATGCAACGAATATCACTCTACCGAGTTAAAACTGTCTCGTCATAAGTGCCATTTCAACAAATTAGTAGTACAAGCTAGAAAAGAATGTGAGATGTAACCTATATCACACTCCGAAGTCAAATGTGTCCTATGATAAGTGATTGTTACAGGTTACACAACAGTAGTAATTTGATGTAAGAACATGGTGTGATAGACATATATTGTATGTTCTAGAAACAGGAACATGTGTCTTATTCAAGTATAATGTGTAAAGTAAGCAGATGGAATTCAACAAAATTAGAAGCAATACTAGCAAGACATCACACATAACATGCAACCACATATAACAATGCCAAGTTAGAGGGAGCACCGGTGATGCTGCACTAGGGGAGACGTGCTCATCATAAACACAACTTTGTTGAGTGTCTATGCATGTGTTGTCTTGGAAATCATCTTGGGGGTGTGGAGGAGTAGACACTGTAGAGGCCCTCCATTCGGAAGGAGCACCTTCATCCGCTGCCTTGCTAACTTCCTTCCGCTTTATTGATTTTGAATTGTCAAGTAAAACTGACAAGAAAAAGCAATAAAATTCTCTCTTCAAAACTCATTCATGCATGATACTGACAATCACTACTTTGATGTAAGGCAAACACATGATACCAGGATGGAATATGTATGAAAAACAGGACGGCATGGCATGTTCACAACTGATTGTGTAAACTAAGCAGAAACCATTCCATCAAATAAGAAGCAATGCAAGCTAGACACCACATGAAATATGCAACCAATATGACTCTGCCAAGTTAAAAGCGTCCCATCATAAATGGAATTTCAACAAATTAGAAGCAGCGCATGCTATAAATCATATGAAAGATGCAACTAATATCGCACTGCATATACTAAAGGTGTCTCGTCATGTTGATTGATGCGGGATTCAAAAAAAACAATAGTTTTATGTAAGGACATGCTTAATAGACAGATGTACTATGTACTAAATACAGGAAGGCATGTCACATTAACAGGTATAATGTATAAGCTAAGCAGACTAGCACATGCAGTTTAACGAGATTGGAAGAATTACAATCTAGACACCATATGCAACATGCAACCACATATCACGCTGCCAAGTTAGAGCAAGCACCTGCGATGCTAGTGTAGGGGAAATGCTGTAATCAACTGCAGAGCTACGTTCACTATCTTCATCTAGCATTTCTGTTTCTTGAGAATCATGTCGGGAGGCTGACGCTGCATTCTTTAAATGAGGAGTAGTCCCCTTGCCTGCCTGCCTCATCATAAGTGATTGATGAGGGATACTCAAGAACATTAGTTTGATATAAGAACATGGTTAATACACAGATGTACTAGTATGTACCAAAAACAGAAAGGCATGTCATATTCAAAGGTATTATGTGTAAGCTAAGCAGATGCAATTTAACCATATTGGAAGCAATACAAGCTAGACATTCGGCTGGAGTGGTGAGCATGATCATCTAGGACCTGAGAGCCTGGTGGGAGGCGGGCTGCTTCACCACCATCGCAGGTTTTTAGTCGGCTTCCAGGTGATGCCTATCTTTGCTGGGCTTGTCACTGGCTCGGCCAGTGCCCTGACTAGCTATTTGTCTTCTCGTGCTCACGGGATGGTGGTTCATGTAAAAAAATATCTTTCCTTAACTTACCGACTTCGGCCTTTCGAATACAAGCTAGACACCATATGGAGCATGCAACCACATATGACACCACGAAGTTAAAGCAAGCACCTGGGATGGTGGTTCATTGCGAGCGAGGTCATCAACTCCAGAGCTACGTTTAACGTCTCCATCTGGTGACACTGCACCCTTTATAGCGTTGTAACATGTCTTGCCTAGCGGCACACCAAGCTGGAGCGACTTCTCTCTTTTCTTTTTGGCTTCTCTCATGGCAGCAGAGTCTGAAATACCCTTGCATAAAAACACAATAGTGAGAGTAAGGGTGAAGTGTGTGCAGAACTAGTGCACTGTAAAAGTAGCAGATAGCAGGTGGCTGAAAAATAAATGACATGAGACATATGATAGCTCTACAACATTGCATGGCAAACAAAATTAGATTCTACTCCGTATGATTTTGTAATATATGAGCACAGGAAGTGCAGGTACTCCTCCAGCACACCACCACATGTGGTCATATCTAAGATAACAGTCGACTGAAAATAAATAGGTCAGTCAATTTTTTTAATGAACCGTCCGATCTATAAGGAATGGGCAGATGGCCTTCGTCTACCTCCCGCCAGTCACTGTTCACGATCTTTCTCGAACCGCCAGCGACCAACGGCCCAGGCCCCTGCCTCCGCCGCCCCGCACTCCCATCGACCTCACACCACCGCCGTGCTTGGCAGCGCCCCCAGGCCATCCCTTTAATCCCGGCCGACCTCCAGCTCGGGCGCCAGTAGCTCTAGGCCGCACACGCCCCTAAGATAAACACCAAGGCACTGCTTCCCTGGCGCAATAGGTGTACTAGCGCCTGTTACGCCGGGGAATGCTTCCGTTAATTGGGAATCAACCGGCCAGAAATTGAAATTCAGGGGGGCGACGGACCTCTAGCTAAGGTGAAATAGTATATGAGGACAAACCTTGTGCATCGCGAGTTACTAGGAACATCTAGTATCAAGAAGAAGTGGTCAACTAGTGTCTTCTGTGGGATGAATACCATGCAAGCAGAGACGTAAGATTTGCACGAATAAGGGAAGAGGAGTACCTTTTTCGGTTGCCGGTGTGGTCACCTCCACATGTCGCGCCGATTTTCTTGTTTTTATCGGGGAAACCGATGGTCTCTCCACATGTCGCGCCGATTTTCTTCTTTTTATCGGGGAAACTGGTGTTCTGGAGGGTGCAGGCTTGGACGAACCCATGGCCAAATTGTTGACTGTGTTGTCATGGCCGTATGTCGGCGGAGGGGAAGCAGATCCGAGGCGGCGAAGGACGGCGTAGCAGGAACAACTCCGGTGTGGTGGAGGGTGGTGAAGTTGGAGCGGCAGCGGTGAGGCGCAGGACGACGGGGTTGAACTGGCTCGGGTACGGACGGCTCGGCCTCGGCTTCAACTACTAGCCGTGGAGGGCGTTGCGGTTGAGGTTGCGGTGGACGACGACGTCGGGGTATCGGCTCCGACGTGATGAGGAGGGCGGTGGTTGATGGGTGGGATGGGGTGGCGGACGGAGGACGCCGGGGTTTCGCGGCTGGTGGAGAGGTAGTTTTGGCGCCCACGGAGTACGAATGGGGAATCAGACGGGTGGGGGGGAACCATGTTTCGGTCTAGGACGCGCTTGTTTTTGGCTTTTTTGAACAGAAGATGGGACGCGCTTGTTTGAAATTTGGGGAAAGTACAAACTTTGCCCCCCTCTTAAATTTCAGACCTACTGCGGGTCGGGGGTAGGATGGTAATCCCAGGTGTCCCAAATAGTGGGCAGGAGCGATTTCGGCCGCACGCATGTGTGCTTAGGCGGCCATTGTGTATGAATGTTTTTCGGATGCGGTTGTGTGGCGTCTAGATGAAGCTACAAACCTACCCCGGTTTAGACCTTTGGACGTCGGGCTGGTAGGTTTCACAGGTCGGAGTTATTAGAAAAGTAATTTCCTTGTACTACCAAACATTGGTCTCACGCGGTTTCGGGCGAGTAGAGGCCCTTTTGGCGCTTCGTTCGAAATTTTGAAACACAAGCATTCACGTTTAGAGTACTCTTGAACTATGAGGATTGACCTAAATATACAACGTTATATTTGACCTTGTATGTTTGAAAACCTCATTAAATTATCCGCTTCTTTTTGAAATTTTGACACTTGAAAATCCTATAACTACAATTATTTTGGAATGGAGGAGCTAAATTTGAATCTATTTTGTACATGACTACATATTATATTATGTAAAAAATCAGAGCAATTGGTGCCCCCATAATTTAGGTATGGTTTACAAATGCCATGATATCAAATTCAAATAATTGAATGGACTTCATGTTGAATTCGATTTTTTTAAACCACCTTAAGTTGAATTCAAAGGAATGCTATTTCATAGGTAGTAGCTATTTATAATGTCCATTGTGTAACTTTCGTATGTATAATGTGCTTTACACACACAACATGAACTATACTCACGTTTATATTCGATTGCTAAAGCGATGCATTGTCTCGAGTTCAAAATACTAACTATGTGGATCAATTGTGTCGAATAATAACATAGACATGCTCAAATTCGATAGAATCTAGATGTCTGATGGATCAATGACCGCTCCTTACGCGAATTGCAAATATCATGATCCCATCCTAATATTTGGATACAATTTATATCTTTAATCAATGTGTAGAGCAGTCTTTTACGTGTAGTTTAACTCTCCATCTGTGGTCTCTCACACATGCTCACACACTCTCTCTTGAGGTGTCTTTCTCACACACATGCTCTAGATATAACCCTTCCTCCCTCTCGTAACGATTTACACCTGTTTTCACTAACCTTTATCACAAGCACTCTTCCTCTTGCAAACATACACACGCACAATCCTCATCGACCCTTTCTATATACATGGACCTGCCTACGTGTCTCATGTACGCACATTATCTTTAGGCCTGTCTCTCACGCATTGTCTCACACCTCTCTTCCTAATCGACGAGTATTATTCTAGCAGAGCATTCTGTAGGATGCCCCTTAAAGTTAGGTTGGATGAATAGTAATATCAGAGATAAAGGGGTTACCTTAGTCCGAGAACCTAGGGTTACAAATCCTAGCAGGCTTTGTCAGTGGATACAGAGTCCTTCACAATTCTGCTATCTTTGTCTTGTACGACTAGTCATCACGGGCCGACAAATGTGGCGCAGGACGGAACCGAATGAAGGGCCTCACCTCGACCCACCGGACCTCACGCGGTGACACACCCTCTGCCCCCACATCTCATTATTTTCTCACACCCACACATACTGAGGGAGTCCTGGATTAGGGGGTGTCCGGATAGCCGGACTATACTTTCGGCCGGACTCCTGGACTATGAAGATACAAGATTCAAGCCTTTGTCCCGTGTCCGGAAGGGACTTTCCTTGGCGTGGAAGGCAAGCTTGGCGATATGGATATGTAGATCTCCTACCATTGTAACCGACTCTGTGTAACCCTAGCCCTCTCCGGTGTCTATATAAACTGGAGGGTTTTAGTCATTAGGACGAACAACAATCATACCATAGGCTAGCTTCTAGGGTTTAGCATCCTTGATCTCGTGGTAGATCTACTCTTGTACTACCCATATCATCAATGTTAATCAAGTAGGAGTAGGGTTTTACCTCCATTGACAGGGCCCGAACCTGGGTAAAACATCGTGTCCCTTGTCTCCTGTTACCATCCGCCTAGACGCACAGTTCGGGACCCCCTACCCGAGATTCGCCGGTTTTGACACCGATATTGGTGCTTTCATTGAGATTTCCTCAGTGTCATCACTTTTAGGCCCGATGGCTCCTCCGATCATCAACAGCGATGCGGTCCAGGGTGAGACCTTTCTCCCCGGACAGATCTTCGTATTCGGCGGCTTTGCACTGTGGGCCAATTCGCTTGGCCATCTGGAGCAGATTGAAAGCTACGCCCCTGGCCATTAGGTCAGATTCGGAAGTTTAAACTACGCGGCGGACGACCGCGGAGACTTGATCTTCGACGGATCTGAGCCACAGCCGAGCGCGCCGCACTGTCACGATGGGCATGATCTAGCTCTCCCGCCGAACAGTGCCCTGGAGGCCGCACCTGCGTCCGCTTCGACCCTTAGCTCGGAGCCGACCACACCAATCGAGGATGGGTGGTTAGACACCGCCTCGGGGGCTGCAATCTCTACGGCGATCAAGCCGAACACCATCCTTGTCCTCTGCGAAGCCCGTGACTCCAAGGTGCCAGACTCTTCTCCGGACTCCGAGCCCTCCGCGCCCTTACCGATCGAATCCGATTGGGCGCAGTTCATGGAGTTCACGGCCGCAGACATCTTTCAGCACTCGCCCTTCGGCGACATTCTGAATTCACTCAGGTCTCTCTCTTTGTCAGGAGAGTCCTGGCCGGACTATGACCGGAAGGATTGGGATGGGGACGACGAAGAAATTCGATGCCCACCCACCACCCACTTCATAGCCACTGTCGATAATTTAAATGACGTGCTCGACTTCGACTCCGAAGACATCGACGGTATGGACGACGATGTAGGAGAAGAACATGAACCAACGCCTATAAGGCACTGGACAGCCACCTCATCTCATGATGTATACATGGTGGACACACCCAAAGGAAGCGACGACGAGGAACACAAGGATGCAACGAGGGATCGTTCACTCAAAAAGCAATCAAAGCGGCGACGTAAGCGCCGCTCCAAGCCCCGCCTCGACAGAGACAGCAGCCATACAGACCCAGCCATAGAGCAGGACGAGCCGGCGGATGATGAACATGCCTTCGAGCAACCGTCCGAACAGGGCAACTTGGATAAACAAACCGAACACCCCGTCCCCGGCGAAAACAACAGTCCGAACAACCTTACGCCAGATAAGCTCATGGAGCAGAAGAACCTCCACAAAAGGCTCGTCGCCACTGTGCGTAGCCTGAAAAAGCAGAAGCGGAAGCTCAAAACTGCGAAAGATGCACTCAGAATCAGATGGAGCAAAGTACTCAACACCGCAGACAAATACGGCGGCAGTCACCGCACCAAAAGCTATCCAAAGCGAAAGCTACTGCCTGAATTTGATGAGGAGGCCTTAGAGCCCCCACGACCAAAAAATAAGGAAGCCACGCGGTCGGATAGACGACCCCATGGCCAACCTAGGACGGCAAGCGGCGCCGCACACAAGCCGGCACGCGATCCACCAAAGGATCCGCACCAAAAAGATGGCCCAGCCAGATCTATCTATGGGCCAAGAAAGCAAGCTCTAGTAAGCAAGGCAACACAACAAATATCCGAACATCACGGCACACCCAAATACAGGGGTGCCGCACACCCCCTTTGTTTCACCGATGAGGTTCTCGACCATGAATTTCCAGCGGGATTCAAGCCCGTAAACATAGAGGCGTACGACGGAACAACAGACCCTGGAGTCTGGATTGAGGATTATATCCTCCACATACACATGGCCAGAGGAGATGAACTCCACGCCATAAAATACTTACCCCTCAAGCTTAAAGGGCCAGCCCGGCATTGGCTCAAAAGCCTTCCCGAAAACACCATCAGAAGTTGGGAAGAGCTCGAGGATGCTTTTCGGGCAAATTTTCAAGGGACTTATGTCCGCCGTCCGGATGCAGATGATCTAAGTCATATAACTCAATAGCCCGGAGAGTCAGCCCAGAAATTCTGGAACAGATTTCTTACTAAAAAGAACCAGATAGTTGACTGTCCGGACGCCGAAGCCCTATCAGCTTTTAAGCATAACGTTCGAGATGAATGGCTCGCCAGACACCTCGGCCAAGAAAAGCCAAGAACAATGGCCGCATTAACAAGCCTCATGACCCGCTTTTGTGCAGGAGAGGACAGCTGGTTGGCGAGATGCAGCACCAGCGACCCAAGTACATCCGAAGTTAGGGATGGAAAAGGAAAACCCCGACGCAGCAAGGACCAACGCCGGACTAAGGAAAACAGCCCAAAGAGCACGGCGGTCAACGCCGGATTCAAAAGCTCGCGGTAGAATCAGAGAAAGCCGCCCCTCAAGGATAACAGGGACGAGCTATCCAACTTAAACAAAATCTTGGACAAGATATGTCAAATACACAGTACTCCCGGGAAGCCTGCGAACCATACCCATAGAGATTGTTGGGTTTTTACGCAATCCGGCAAACTCAATGCCGAACACAAGGGGCTCGACACACCAAGTGAGGACGATGACGAACCCCACAAGCAGAGCACCAGGAAACAAAAGGATTTCCCACATGAAGTCAAAACAGTAAACTTACTTCACGTGACGAACAGAATGGCGCCAACAGAGATACGCACCATACAGCCTATCCCAAAGGAGTCTCGCCAATGGTTGTTAAAACCGATCACCTTCGACCATCAGGATTACTCTAGAAGTATCCGGAATGCAGGCTGGACTGCCTTGGTATTAGATCCAATAATCGGCGGACTCCACTTTACAAATGTCCTGATGGACGGCTGTAGTGGTCTAAACCTGTTATACCAGGAGAAAATACGCAACATGGGGATAGACCCAACAAAAATTCGCCATAGCAAAACCTCCTTTCAAGGAGTAACGCCAGGCCCGGATGCCCATTGCATGGGTTCTCTCCGGCTAGAAGTTATGTTCGGCTCCCCCAATAACTTCCGTCGCGAACAACTAACTTTCCACATCGCCCCATTCTCAAGTAGCTATCAGGCACTGCTGGGACGCGAAGCTTTCGCCCGCTTTAACGCAATACCGCATTATGCATCTCTTACGCTTAAGATGCCCGGTCCACGAGGCATCATCTCATTAAAGGGAAACATTGAGTGTCCCTCCCGTGCGGAAGACCATGCGGCTGCCTTGACAGCCCCACAATAAAGCGGCTTCACCATCCAATGCACCTAAACAGGTCGTAAAGACCACGGACACGGCTAGACGAGTCCGGCATAAACATACAATGGATAAAGGCTTAATAGCCATATACCCCTGTACTAGGGGCTCCGCGCATATAAATCAAGAGACAATAAAGCTCAAATTTACCCATTTCAATTTATACTTTGTTTATTTAGTATAACTTATGTTCGGCATGATCTTTCTTCAACTAAGTTCCTTTCTTTTACAGATGAACACCGTGCTACGCCCGTCCAGGATACGGCACAACGGAGACACAGGCGCAGACGTGCAGCAGGGACCCGTTCCAAGGATTCTTTTCAAATTAAGACCCTGCGTAAACCTTTTTTACTGTCTCTTGTTGATACACATCCCCTGGTTTCTTGGTATAACCAAGGAGGAGGCTGGCGTTTTGGCATGTGGCCACGTCAGAGTTTTGCGCATACCTGGACACTAGGGGCTTATTACTAAGGGCGTTATCCCGCCCGCCCTCATAAAGACCGAATACCTTAGGGAGTGTTCGGCGTCGCGAGTTTGGCCTTATATGCATCAGCTCCAAATCATGTCTTTGGTCAAATGTTGGGTTTGCCCGGCTCCTGTGTTTTGCTGCCTTACGTTCCGCTCTATCGGCTAAGGCGGCACCAGGAGAACTACTGCGATTGTGCCCCAGTTCGGCCAGGCGAGCACCTCAGTAGAGAAAGCCGAAAATTGACTGTCATGATATAGCGTGAGACTGGTCAACCACTCGATTACTTACCGGAATCTTTAGGATTCCTCCGCATTAACTAAGGGTCGTTTCCCGGCCAGGCACATACGTGCCCCGAGTTCGGGCGAGGCAGGCGCCACCAGGGGCTATATAAGTAGCATCACTGTCAAACTATTATGGCTAAGTGAAAATGATAAAGCATCATAGTCCGATTGCTTAGTTCGCTGCGCTATCACCTCCTTTGTAGGACCAAGACGTTGGATCAAGTGTGAAAATGCGCCTTCTATGAACACCCCCGCATTATGTGCGTGGGGGCTGAAGCTGACGACTGCCATCTTTCAGATTATATATACACTATCATCAACCCGTGCATCTGCACGGCTAGTGTCGATAACCATACAAATAATTACAATATGAAATAGTTCTAGATGCATACATGCTTTTCCAATTGTACATTACATTTCAAATAGTTCAAAACTAATTTATATTTCAAATAGTTCTAGATGCATACATGCTTTTCCAATTGTATTTAAGAGTTTTTGTTACACGGTTGTGTTACTACCTGATGATCTTATCTTAATTATATGGCTCATCCGGTTACTTCGTTATATATAAGGAATCGTTGTCTGCACCACACAATGTACAATATAGTTACCCGCTGCTACTGATTTATTTTTCCTTCATGGCTTCCTAATACTTTTATTTTGATATCGTACACTTAAAAATTCGCCGTACAAATCTTGGGGCATCATATCACTTTTAGATGCAATATTTACCAAATATATGCTGAAGCAAGTACATATGGAAGACGGAACCAAATACATTATGAAACCATAGAAAACTAAGAAAGTAGTATCAGTAGGGGCACAATATGCAGTAAACATTTATGGAATAAATATCATATCCAGGTTGAGTACATTGGTTCCTTCCAACAAAGAGTATAACAAATAAGTAAGAACAAACATAATTATGCAGGAGAGAGTATCGTGTACTCCTGGACATGGGCCACTACGTGTCAACTGCAAGGAGCTTGTAGACTATATTTTCACTCAAATTTTATTTTCTTGAAAAATTGATTTACAAAACAGAGTAAGCACTCATAGAATAAATATTAAACCCTTTCAAAGAAAATACATTTGTTCCATAAAAAATATAAGACATAATTAAGAACAACCATCAGCGGTGCAAAGGAATATCATGTACTCAGGGACATTGGCTTGTCTCCACTGCAAGGGTTATGTTTGATGCTATTATTTCGCTCTATTTTTCATTCAAAATGTTTTACAAAAAATGTAAGTCTGTGCAAATCATCATGATCATGAAAACCTAAAGAATAGGGGATGCCAAAATATTTATGTTTGGTTATAGTTTCTTCGGGTATTCTATCTAAGACAATCTGAGACAACCTTTTTGGGACGGAGGGAGTACATGATAGCTTCTAATCTATACCACTTCTAGTGATGTGCCCTAGATTTTTTTTCATGTACCCGACATATCATATTGATGTGCCAAATTTACATTTTTTCGATTACCTTCAAGGTGGTACAATAGTTAACTCTATCATGATTTTTCCTAATTCAATGTCTTTGTCTACACAAATAGTTATTTCTGCTTGAAGTACAAACATGGAAACTCTATGAAATTCTTTCTCGTTCAGGGGATTTAATTTATTAATTCAATTTTTTTCTAAGAGTACAATTATTTTTGTATGAAGGTAGAAAAATACAATGTTGTCCAAGTGAACAAATGAAATCAGTAGTATTTAATTTTCTATTCTTTTATATATGAAACAGCCATTGTGATCTCTTACTAGCAAAAGTATTACTGAACTGATTTCACCATATCTCATGAAACTTTATTTAGAAACAATGATTCTCATGCAGGGAAACAATATCATGGTACTTAAGCTAGCCTTGTTTCAAACTTGATGAATCTAATATTTGTTAAAGAAAGTGTTTTATAAAATTAATTGTTTTCAGTTCAGTTCGGCCGACCGGCATCTAATTTCTAATTTCATGTAACTAATTACCTGTTGACTGCTTCTCTTCAAATTTCTGCATGCAGCACATAAATCAACTAACCAACTCACCCCATTTTTTTACGAAGTAACCAAATCTCCCTTGTTGCGTTCAGTGGGTTGAAATTCTGCTGATACAAAAATATTATTATGGTCACATCAATTCTAGCAATGGATAAAGAGTTACAGTCTGTAGCTGCTTGGGTATCTGCGTGTTTGGTGCTGTGAATTTGGATGTGAGATGAGAAATTACAACTCTATAAATTTAAGATATGAACGGTCAGTCGGTGGAAACCTGCCATTAGGAACCATGACTTGGGCGAGCATGTTCAGACATGCAAATTGCTGCGAGATGACCTCCTCATGAGAGCCAGCCAATGTATCAATATGATCCAAATAAAATAATTGCAAGTAGGCTGCCGTATGAATCCAAAAGATATCTATCCGATGCAGTTAGCAATTTATACATGGCACTGGAGCAACACAAATGAATCTTTTCACAGGACAGAGAGAAAAGAAAATTAGTACTCTTAATTTGCAGGACCGCTTGTAGTGCACCCGGCGTCTCGTCCATCTGGTCGCCTTGGCCGACACCGACGTGTAGACATACATCGCCTTGGCTGACGCCGGCGTCTCATCGTCCTGCATGTTAGCACTGGAAAGTTTTGTTCTCGTAGAAAAAGCATTAGCCGAGATAATCAAGAAAATAAATTAGCTGAGCATGTAGTATATGCGTGTGTTTCCGGCCAATCGATCTAGAGTAGCTAGCAACCCTTGAAGATAATCGATTCAGTGACTTGCTCCCAAAAGGACAACTCGTGTACTTGTATGTCCGTATCGGAATCAAGCCAAGAGTGCATGTGCGCCAGCGTCGTGCAACTGCCGTCCAATCTGACGACTTCATTGTGCAACGCTCGCTCATGATGAAAGTGGCCGGATTGCAGTCCCGCCGTGCAGGAGCCATACAATCCAGGTTGCACGTCAGCCTCAAGGTTGTCCAGTCCGAGAACGACGTAATCTCCCTGGACTTCAAAGTTGAGGGCGCTATGGAGAAGAACGGCCATAGGGATGTCTCGAGGAAACTTCTAATGGAGATATTTTATCTCGCCAAGAAACTTCGGTGGGCACATGAATATTTTTTTCCTATATTACGCATGCAACAGTTTGGTAAAATTGCATGTATAGGACACCAGGCGAGGATTCCTTATTATTTTTAATCCGACGGAGATGTGTCTTATTTAATGTTAAGAGGCCATCTCTATCACGTAACTTTTTATCTATCGGTGGAGTTATATGGGTGGAGACTTAATTTTTTTTGGCTAACACTGAACGTGGCAGGTGCTTTTTTGTGTTAATAAGAGGCCTTCTGTTCCGTAATTTTTTCTGATTATCCTGACCATAAATTCTACAATCCAACGGTTAATTTAATTTTAATGATGTGGATTAATGTAATGGCTTGAAAGGTGCCTCCAATTAGTAAATACTAGTCGTCAACCCGTGCATTCGCACGGGCTAGTTATTTACATTCCAGCACTACATGTGAGTTTCCAATAAATGATGGAATAGTAGTACCAATAAACCATGTACACAAAAAAGCTCTTTTACATGAGAATGTATCACGCTGTCAACTATACCGCTACATGTTAGCAGCTATATAAATAATGAATTGGTTAAAGCAATATCACTTATTTGGTATTTTAAAAAATTATCATGTGATTTTTCGCATTTTATATTTAAGTGGAAGGAAAACTTCAACAATATATGCCAACATGAAATTATGATAAAAAAAGTAAATGAGAAACTCAAAGGTAAAGTAGATTGTAATGCCAAAACAGAAATACTTAATATCGAGAGGAAGAGCATGCAGCCTTGATTTTGTCAACACTAACATCTCATGATGAGATGGATTACTGTTATACATACCCGACGATGGATGTGCACACGACACACCAAGTTATGGATTATCTATGTCAAATCAACACACGTTATAGTTCTCTAGCAGTCCTGCCATTCCTCCGATATTGGAGTGAATAGGGAACAAACTCTCATTGCACCATCATGGTGATATTCCACAACTAAAATAAAAAATAGCACTTGATTGGCAAATCAACCCAAGACAGCGAGGCACTACGATATAAATATTTGCATAAACTAAGGGTTAGAGATCAAAATAATAGGAACAAATAATGCAAACAGCCAAATACACTCACTTATTGTCAGAAAGGGGAAACACATATATTGCATCATTTAAGATATATTTTATGCATACAATAATTAATATATTAAAATAGTTGTAAGATTATTGGAAGTAACCGTTCAACATGATAAGTGTGATATTGATACGTTTACGTAATAGCATTGACACATTCACCCAATATGTTCGTAGACCCTTTCCATTCAGGAAATCTGTACATGTGGTGGAGGCCAATACTTTGTTCAGCTTACAATAATGCCTGGATGCACTACTTATTTAGAATACAGGAAGTTGTAGACCAATTGAAAGAGTTCAGGGTGAGTTTGACAATTTTGGAAATATATTCATCCATCATCTCATATAAATAGGGCGGAACAATCTGTTTGCATCAATAAATATTTATAAAGAAAGAATAACAAAGAGGCTCATGATGGTGTTACCAATTAGACCTTAAGTACAAAGCAGATCTTACTAATTAAGCAAGTCAGAGCACTATATATACAACAGAATACGTAAATGTACGAAAACGAACTCTTACCTGTTCTTTATTAGTACACCAATTCAGAAAATGGGCGACTTTAAAATAACAAAGTAGAAAAATTTATGAGGAAGAACTGCCAAGAGGTTAACTTACCCATCATTTTTCGATCTTCCGTGTTGCTTTGAATAAATATTGCTAAGGTGCTGCCTTCTTGACCTTCAGACTTCATATACACTCCAAGTTTGCAAAGAGCACTGTCGAAAGAAATTTCATTAGAATAGAGCATAATTTATGCTTCTCAGATGCACATATCTTTGCCGGATCACTGCATGGGCATAAAATTGAAAGAACAGGTCCAAGTTAACAAAACGATATATTTAGCTTGTAAAAAAATGTATAGTAGTAGATTTAACAAACCAAGTAATGCTCCAAAATTTATATATCCACATCTTTAGCGAACTGAATCCCCAAACTGAACTGTATAACACCTACAAATCTTACCCATCGAAGTATCTATGACAGGGCTGAAACTAATTAATGCACGTGATCAAGATCCCCTCAAAACGAAAACCTACACTGTATGTGCTCATTACAGACCATGTCTTAAACTACAGGATGAATAACATAAAAAAAACCCACAAAATGAAAACCTACTACGTTATTGATCCTTGCGTACCTTATAGGATGGACTGGTGTAAGCATTGGCTGGCTACCCATGGCAATGCAGGTGTGCTAACTTCGTATGCAAGTATCGAGTGGTATAAACGATGGGTAAACCATGGCTAATATGTGCACATCGGAGAGCGATTGTGGTATCTGAGAGGGAGTCCAAATCAGAAAGGAGATAGGGAGGAACTATTGCGTGTGGAACTCCCTGACGAAATGAGTCTGAGAGAAGATTAAGATGATGAGAAGTGGCAGCCAAGAAGGTGAGCACACAATGGTGGAGTCGTCATTCTTGAGTAGGCTCCAGATCTGAGAGAATGTTTTGCGGGCTAATGGAACTTTGACAACTGAACTGAAACATCAAGGAGAACATGTAAGAAATTTTTCAATGGGGGTATATAAGCATCCATATCATGAATCCCATCGAAGCACATATATCATAACTTATGATTAAAATCTTATCTACTGAAAAAACAGTAAAAATCAAAAATAGAGTAGGGAAGTTTACTTGTTCTATAGAAACTTTTGCGAGTTGAATCGAAGCCACTACTGAATGTATGGGATAGGCGTTCCTATCTTTTGCAATGGAAGGGAAATCTGAGGAGGAGACATATAACCTGCGGAGACTCGTGACTGGAGAAGGACGACATCAATCACAGAAGCAGGAGACTGCTTAGAACAGGATTGGCGAGGGAGATGATGGAGAAAGAAGGCAGAGGAGGCCGTGTTAACCTGCGGCATCATCGACGGAGGTAAGAGGACGGATTAGCGCAGGGTGACGGCAGCAGGCATACGAAGCGACCATTGAGATCGTCCATGACGGATAAATCGATGGCCTCCACATGTGCGCATACTCTGAAGGAGAAGTGGAGAGGAGACGTGGGCCGATTAGGGCCAGGGAGAGGGCTGGGTGATAGCAGCAGACGGAGGAGGTTGCCAATAGAGATCTTCAATGACAGATAGATGGCAGCAGACGGAGGTGGAGAGGAGACGTGCGCGAGAGGCGGACAGGAGACGTGTGTGCGTGGGACTATCTTTTTTTTTGCGGGTGGTGCGTGGGACTATCTTTTTTTTTGCGGGTGGTGCGTGGGACTATCTAATGGCTAGAGATGATTCCTAGCATAATCTGATAGTTAAAAGTTTATTTCACATTATTTTTTCTCAGGTTTTGATTATAGATTAACCTAAAAAATAGGTAGATCTCCACATATTTTCTCAGGTTTTGATTAGATTAACCAAAAAAATTAGGTAGATCTACACCGTTATAATTAGGTCCCACAAGATTAACGGCTCCTAATTTCTAATTAATGTGATAATTTCTAGGGAGTCGCTAATTAGTTTATTTCACATTATTTTTTCTCAGGTTTTGATTATAGATTAACCTAAAAAATAGGTAGATCTCCACAGATTTTCTCAGGTTTTGATTAGATTAACCTAAAAAAATTAGGTAGATCTACACCGTTATAATTAGGTCCCACAAGATTAACGGCTCCTAATTTCTAATTAATGTGATAATTTCTAGGGAGTCGGTAATTAGTATAGGTATAGATAGATAGATAGATAAGATATATGTTAAACGGCCGCACAGGAGGCATTATAATACTTGCAGGCACAAGTATAAAAAACTTCTACAATTTATCAAAATATTGTTTTACAATAATATATGCTATTCGAATATAGTATCCTTCGAACACTGCGTCTCTATTAAACGAGCGCCTTGCAGAACTTCCTGAAAATAGTGCTCGGCAGGTACTCGGCTTCCATCCGAGTCCGGGGATGCAACAACGGTGGCCTCCATTTCCACCCGGTATGTCTTGACACGGGCAAGAGCCATCCGCGCACCCTTTATGCACGCTGACCTCTTCATCGCATTGATATGCGGCGCCGCACCAAGGAACTGCTGCACCAAGTTGAAATAACTTTTTGGCTCTGGCCTCTCTGGCCACAGATGACTCATGACATACTTCATGGCGAGTCCGAACAACCTATTTAGCTCGGCCCATTCGGCCAAATGATCGGCTAATGACAATGGACGCTCTGGATTGTGGAACTGCGACCAGAAGAGCTTTTCCACTTCGCGACCTTCTTGATCTCGGAAGTGTTCGGCAGCATCTGCGGCACTCGCTGCCAAATCCAGATAGGTGTCCACCGTACTCCACATCCTGTCTAACGGAGCATGTTTAGGATCACAGAACATCCTCCGCAGCATAAAGGGCTTTCCAGCCGTAATCTCTCCGGCCTGACGCAGCTCCTCCTTCATAGCTCTCATTGCAGAGCGAGCATCCTTGGCATCGGCAACGGCCTTCTCCAGGTCCGTCTGTTCCGCCCGATCTTCTTTTTCAAGAAGCCTGCAACGTTCAGCAGCGTTCTTTAGCTTCACGGCCATCTTGGCCATTTCATTCTTGCTTCGGCAGTGAGCAGCCTATTCAGCTTTCAGCTCTTCAATTGCCTTTCCGGCAGCCGCATCACTTTTCCTGGCTTGCTCCTTGGCTCGGGCAAGTTCCGCCCAAAGATTCTCCATGGGAGCAGCACCATCTGCATCAAGCGCACACATTGTAAGATATTGGCATAAAGCTCCTCTTACCAGATGCCGCCGGAGGAATTACATACCTTGTGCCTCGTCAAGCCGCTTGTTGACAAGCGTGATGTCGGCATCTGCCACGTCAAGTTGCCGCTTTAGCTCGGCAAATTCATCAGTCCGGCTGGCCACCGGACACATCACCACCTACGTATGAAGGCGGCATATTAGACCTGGGATTATGATCCTCTGCGTGCCGTCACCTTTGACAACGCACAGAGTCTCAGGGGCTACTATCTACACAGGGCGCATCTTATTTATGCGCAACTGTCAAAAAGGGTACATTATTTCGTGTACCTCAATACCTGTCAGTAAACTCCTGACGGCTTCGTGCAATCCGCTCTCCGCGGATGAAATCCTTTCAATCACCGTGCTCATCAATGCACGTTGCTCCTCAGAGATAGATGCTCGCCCTAGCAGATCCTTCAGCCCCTCCGACCACGCACCGGACGGTGCCGGACTCGTCCGATGGTCCTTCTCGAAGGCCGGATGCGGAGGGCTTTGGGGGCCCATATGACTACCTTCCGGCCCCGCCGGATTCGGAGAAACCCTCCGCGACGATACCTCAGGGTCACCCGCCTCGCGAGGCGGTACGGCAGGGGGAGGCGTTCCGCTCTCCATCATCTCCAGAAAAAGATCCCCCGAAGACGAGCTCTGTTGAGAAGGGCTGAGGTCCGAACTACAAGGTAAATCTTCGGTTACTTTTCTCAGATACAAATCAAGGATTCCTCTCATCTCTTAAAAAGAAAAACTCCTCTCTACTTACGGCTCGGTGGAGGGCTGATCCCCTTGAGGACATAATTCGGCCAAAGTATTCCCCGGCGCAGTACCCTCTGACGAAGATTTCTTCCCTCGCTTTGAGGCCATGGTCTCCGGGTCGTTAGAGGCGGTCCTCTTCTTCCCCCGAGGAGAGGAATTTTCAATTCCTCCCTTCCGAACAGCCTCCTTCGAGGAGGCCGTAGCTTCCTTGTCCCCTCCCTTGCCTTCCTCCGAAGGCACAACCTCCAACATCCGGACCAGCACAGGATCCAGCGTGGTCTCGGGGAGGGGGGCCGGACACCTGATTAGCTTTGCTTTCGCTATCCACTCCTGTTTAAAGGATAAGTCCTTCAAGGGCAATTTTATGATAAATATACGGATAGTGAGTCCGGGCACAAGGCTACTTACTTGAGTATCCGGGCGATTGCAGCTCAGACCTGCATCCTCGGTCAAGTCCGGACACGTTGCTTGTGATCCGAAGAACAATCTGTACATCTCCAAGGGCGCCGCGCCCATAAAATGTTGGAGAGCTCGTGGTCCCTCCGGATTGAACTCCCACTGGCGGAGGGGGCGGCGTTTGCAGGGCAGAGCTCGGCGAATCAGCATAACCTGTGTCACCATGACCAGACTGATATCTCCTTCTAGGAGATCTCGAATGCGGCCCTGCAACAAGGGCACGTCCTTGGACGGCCCCCAGTCCAGTCCTTTGTTGACCCATGACGCTAGCTGTGGTGGCGGACCCGAGCGAAAGGCAGGTGGCGCCACCCACTTGGTGCCCCTGGGAGCGGTAATATAAAACCACTCTTGTTGCCATAAGCTGGACTCCTCTTGAAAAGAGCCCTCGGGCCATGGAGCATCAACATTCTTGCTTATAACAGCGCCTCCGCACTCTGCGTGCCGTCCCTCGATCATCTTTTTTTTGACTCCTGAAACAGTAGGAGAGTCTCCTACTGTGTAATTAAATTAGTGAATGAGTGAATTTACATATGTTATTGTACATGCCATGCCCTTTGGGGATGGGGGGGAGGAGAAGATCAAAGAGTAGCTATAAAGGAATTGAGAAACGAGATGTTTTTTTCTCCAACCCTATGGGTTAGGAAAGAGAGGTCCTCTTTTAGCCTTGATATCCAGGATGTTTTCGTGGGTGTTATTCTTCTGAAAACCTTATTATTTCGTTCCTTCCAGATGCTCCATGCAGCTTGTACGAATATTGCCATGAACATTGGCTTATTCTATGCATCTTTGGCTGCGCTTAACCAATCCAATCGTGAACCTTGAGCGCTCCAACTTATGGCAATATCAGACCAGCAGTCTTTGCTGAAGGCACAACCGAAGAAAAGATGTTCAAGCGTTTCTTCCACGTTGGAATCATAGAGGGGGCAAGTATAGTCATTGCCAATGTTGTAGTGTCTTTGCTTTAGCATGTTTCTGGTGTTGAGTCTATCAGACAGGAGAAGCCACCCAAAGACCTTTATTTTCATTGTAGCCTTAGACTTCCAAAGCCAGGTATAAGCTTGATGGGATCGGACCTCCCTGAAGTAAAAGTTATAATATTTGTTGGCCGAGAACATCTGGGTCGTCCAAGTGCAGATCCAGCTATCATTCCCCGAGAGACTATCATTCAGTTGGATATCACGTACGAGACTCTGAAGATCTCTAGTCTCTGCATGCGCCTGAACTGAGAGCGGCAGATGAAACGTTTTGTGTAAATTCGTGGCGCCCAAGAAATCTCTAATGGAAATATCCTCCTGTGAGGCGAAAGAGAAAGCCCGCAGATGTGTCTCTGCCGGTATACCATCCGTCCAATGTTCTTTTGTCGGTGGGAAACGACACCTATGGGATCACAAGAATCCCTACTACGGTTGCGGGGTGCGGGGGTCGTGAGAAGAGCGGATCAAACAGATAGCACACGGTTCGTTTATCTAGGTTCGGGCCGCGAGGATGCGTAAAACCCTACTCCTGCTTTGGTGGATTGTATATTTGTGTTCTTGAGCTAGCTATGGGGCGTGAGGAGCTCCAAAAAGCCGAATCCTCCTCCCGGTCGCCTCGGGCCTCCTTTTATAGGAAAGGGGTTGCCACAGTGGCACACAGGAGGTGGAAAGGGTACAGTAATGTGAGGTTATCCCTCGCATTACATGACAAGGCGCATTTAATGCGCCTTGCTTAGGTGTCCTTGTTTTATCGGGGACGTGGGAGAGCCCTGTCCCGTCCGTCGCCGCTCCCTCTTGCGTTGACACGCGCCCTGGCCAGCGGTGCTTGTGGTGCCATGTAGGCAGGCAAGCAGCTGAGGTGGCGCAGTGGAGGGTCTCCACGAAGATCTGTACGCCGCCACGCAGGTGCCTGCCCATCTGGTTGGTTCGACAGCTGCATGCGAACGGCGGTGGAGGTGCGACTGGCGCGGGCCTGATGGTGGCCCCACGGGTGTCCTTGGCAAGGGCCTTGCCAGGGCCCCGGCAAAGGTCTCGCCGTGGTGCTTGTTGTCATCCCCGGCAAGGCTCTTGCCGGGGGCCTTGTGGTCCTCCTTGGCTGGGATCCCGCCAAGGGTCATTTCCTTCTTAAGTGGGCATCTGGTCTTGAATGTCTTCACAAAGATCTGCATGCCACCACGGGGATGTCTCCCGAATCCTTGCCCCATAGGGGCAGTGGACTCAAGGGTGACCTCGCTCCGTAGGTGTGGGGCGAGCTGCCACGGCAAGGATCTTGCCGGGCTAGCTAAAGCTGCCCCCTGGCAAGGATCTTGCCGGGGGTGTCTGCTCTGTCCCCTTTGCTCTTTGTGGTCTTGGTCTGGGCGTCGTTCTGCTTCTCTTCAGCTTCGGCCTTACCTTGGCTTACCTCCCTTGCCGTGCTCGGTGTGGCGGCGCCCGTGGCTCAGACTGCCCGTGCACAGTCATAGGGGTACAAAAAGTGTACCCCCCTTTTTGTACACCGACATCTTTCCAAAAGAGTATGTCCTTCCCCGTGTGCACTTGGGCTTTGGTAATCCCTCGGTAGATGGGCATTAGTCTCATGACATCCCGCCACCAAAAGGATCTGCACGGGTCAGCTGCATGGGGGATCTTGTTGCTATAATACGTGTTCCATATGAGGTCCACCCAAGGCAAGTCCCATCTATTATAGAATTTGTGAAGGTATTTTAACATGAGTGCATCACTTTGTACCTTGAGATTAATGACTCCGAGGCCGCCCAAAACCTTGGGTTGGCAGACCATGTCCCAAGCCGCCAGAGAGTTACAAGAATCACCATTCTCCGTTTTTTTGGTCCATAAGCATTTGCGTTTGATTTTGTCCAGAAGTTCAATAATGCTCGCTGGCAACTTGAGAGTACAAAGAGAGAAGATGATTAGGGAGGTGATGACCGAGTTGAGAAGGGACAATTTTCCTCCATAGGAGATCATGTTGAGGGTAGCCAAAAGCCTGCGTTCCACCCGACAGACAAGGGGGAAAAGATCTAGCACAGTTGGCCTGGTTGTCCCCATAGGCAAACCGAGATATGTGAAGGGCATCTTGCCCACCACACACCCGAAGATGGTTGCAATGCAGTTGTACGTGTCTTCATGACAGTTTATTGGTATCAAAGTTGACTTGTCGAAGTTTATTTGGAGGCCAATAGATGTTGCATAGTCCGAGAGAATGTCTTTGATGATCACTGCTTGCGTTGTGCATGCGGCATGGCTAGGATAGTGTCGTCTGCGTATTGAATGACTGGGTAATCCGTTTGATTGGTCGAGGGGAATGGCAGTTGGATTGCTCCTCTAGTGTAGGCGTCATTAATTGCTGCTTGTAAGAGATCAGCCGCCAATACAAACACCAGAGGAGAAAAGGGATCACCTTGTCGGACCCCGCATTTACAATGGAATTGTCGTCCAGGTACACCATTTAAGAGAACCGCTGATTTACCAGACCCAAAAATGCATTGTACCCAGCCGAGCCATTTGTCATTAAAGCCCATATTCTTCATTATGGTCAACATGGCCGCATGATCAATAGTGTCGAACGCCTTGGAAAAATCAAGCTTGAGTAGCACAATTTCTTTCTTAGAGGCCTGACATTGGTAAATGTATTCAAATGCCCAAGCAACGCAATCTTGGATAGTGCGCCCTTTGAGGAATCCATATTGGTTTCGATGAATAATACGCAGAATCACTCTTTGTAGGTTGTTGGCAAGTATCTTGGTTATGACTTTAAGGCAGCAATTTAATAAAGTGATCGGTCTATAATCATTGACTGAAGTTGGGGCATTATTTTTGGGTATCAAAGTGATAAAACCATCATTAATGCTTTCAAGATTGAGATTGCCATCAAAAAATTGGTTGCAGAGATTATAGAAGTCATGCTTGATAATGTGCCAACAAGATTTCAGAAACGCACCGTTGAAGCCATCCGGGCCAGGTGCACGATCGGCTGGCATGAGCTTAATAACACTGTCAATCTCGTAAGTGGTGAATGGACTAGTAAGCTCATCTAACCCATCCACCTTTTTAATAATTCTATCCAGGTCGAATTTCATATCATGATGTGACGCCAAACCCAATCTTTGCTTGAACGTATTAAATATGAGAGCCTCTTTTCCAGCATGATCCTCCATGATGATTCCCGTATCATTGGTCAGGGAGGCAATGTTGTTAATTCTCATCCGTTCCGAAGCCATTGCTTGAAGGAATTTTGAATTCTCATCTCCGAATTTAACCCAACGTATAGTGCAACGTTTTTTCCAATATTGCTGTTGATAGGATAGGAGGCGAAGGATATGTGACATGAGAATCCTCCTAAAGTTTGCTTCTAGTAATGATAGTGTGCGTTTGTTTTCCAACTCATCCAGTTCAAAAAGTGCCTTATTGGAGTTTTCAATGGCAATCGAAAGTCTAGAAATCCCTTTGCTCCAAGCCTTAAGAGCATGTCTAAGAGCCTTTAGTTTTCTGCAAAGAACCGTGGCCATATTATCAGACCTCATGAAATCCATGATGCGGAACACAATAAGATTCAAAACGGAACACCTTTGATCATGGGATGGAGGTCTCAATATTGATAACACAAGGTGTGTGATCCGAAACTGGTCTCCCTAGAGGTTTAACCATGGTCTTGGGAAAGGAATTGGTCCAATTGGCACTAGTAAAGAACCAATCAAGTTGCTCTAAGAGGGGGTCGGTTTGCATGTTGCTCCAGGTGAACGATCGACCTTTAATAGGTAATTCAATGAGGGCTTGTGAGCGGATGAGATCATTAAAGGTTATCATGTCATTAAGATTACCACCTGGTTTATTGCGGTTGTCCGGGCTTCTGATGAAATTAAAGTCTCCAACTAACAGCCAATCTTCATTATCAGGGATGTCTAATTGGTCAAGCCATTGAATGAATGCAAGTCTCTGGTCCCCTTGACAAGGTCCATAGACATTCACGAGAGTCCAACGATGAGCGGATTGCATTGATTTGAAATTAATGACCTGAGCGAAATAGTTAGTAGAAATAATATATGCATGAAAGATGGAGTTGTTCCAGATTGTAACGAGACCACCAGAGGCCCCCCGGGAGGGGACAAAAGCAAATTTATCATAGCGTCATGGACAATAGGATTTAATGAAAGCATTATCAAAAGAGGCCATTTTTGTTTCCTACAAGCAAAGCACAGCACAACCACTAGAGTTTATGGCGTTGGTCAGGGCTAGCTGCTTAGCATCAGAGTTCAAACCCCGGATGTTCCAGCAGAGAACGTTCCAATTAAGTGACAGAACCATAATAAAATGCAGCGATAGCAGAAATGAAAGGTTAGGCCGAGGCCGAAAATGGCCCCGCCTCCTTGTCAGAAAGGAGCGCTTCCTCCGAGAGCTCCGAAGCCCGGATGGCACAGAGGTTGGTACCAATGTGCTGAATCACCTGGATTGGAGTAGGCGGTGGTGGTGCAGTAGCTGCTGGGGCTTCATTGTTGTCGGAGATTGTAGCAGATGATGCAGAAGGCACAGTCCTTGGCTTGACCTTGGACTTTCTAGTTGACGTGTCCGCAAGAGAAGGCACTTTGAAACCATCATATTTGTTCGAGCGAGCACTCCTACGCAGCACAATGGCACACTCTGGAGCCACAGTCTTTCCGCGACGCCCAGCTGAAGCAGAACCAGATGGAACAGACAAGTCCGCAGTTTGTGGCAGAGCAAGGAGTGCTGAACCCTCATCAGACGGCACTGAAAGTCCCGAAGTGACATAGTTGGGTGAATTCTCGAGCACAAGTCCTAAACCCACAGATTCAGAAGTTGGCGCCACAGGGACAATGCTTGAGGCCATTTCCAGTCTGGGCACATCAGTAACAGCAGTATCCTGATCTTGGAGCAACCAAGCCGACAGATCAGTCAATAGGTTAGTGCTGGAGACCGAGGAAGCAAGGTGAGTGGTCATGGAAGCTTGGGACACCACAAAAGATCCATTCTCTTCAGAGAGAACCACTCTAACATCAATGTTGTTGTTTCTAAAACCAAGTCCAGTGCTCCAAGGGCCATAACTAGCAATGATTGGCATTATAGCTGCTGTGAGGAAGGTGTTGATTCTGACAAAAGGAATTCCAGGATTCAGCAGGATGGAGGACACAGTATCTCCCTGGGACGTCATCTCAATGTGCAAGCCCGTCGAGGAGAGGGAGAGATCAATTGCCAAAGAGTTGACACTGGTTGGTGCAGCAACAGTATTGGAATTTTCCTCAGCAGTCAAAGCAGGTACATTCAGCGAGTTATCTCCAGTAGTCATAACAGGGGCAATAGCAGAGCTAGATCCAGATATCATGGAGTGAAGAACATTTGCTGGCACAATAACAAAACTGTCAGACAGAGTGGCACTTGAGTCAGAGCTAGAATATGCAGAGATAGAATCATTCGAAGCTATTCCAGGGCTGTCCTGAAGATTGTTGACAAGCAGCACCCCGTCTTGCACCTGTAGCCCTTCTGCAGCAAGCCACTCCTGAAAGTTGTACAGGGCCGGTGGAGCTTGAGGAGGAGAAGGAGGCCATTCCCCCACAGTTTACCTGAAAGTGTACCTCATTAGCCTGAACATCCTGCTGCCCACCTTGGTGCTGTGCAGCCTCAACAACAGCGTTCTCTGCCATCCAGTTATGCAGTTGGGCTTGGTAAAGTTGTTCGGCAGTGAGACCCTGTCCATACAGGGGGTGAGGGATACCATCCTCCGGTGGTGGATCCTCTCCAGCCGGCGGGACCTCAGGCAAGTGAGCATTCCAGTCGCTGCTTCTTAACATTGTGACACAAACAGTCCAGCTGCGCCTCTCTCCACCCATCTGACGCATAACAAAGCTCTTTGGCACTAAACGCAAGCTAATTACACGGCATTTGATCAGCACAATCTTTCTGTCCGCTCGTGGGCTATGCCAGGTAATCAACTCCCCAAACTTATCAACAGACTTATGAATGTAGTGAGAGGTCTGAGAATCATGAGGAAAACCAACATATAAAATCCAAATCTGAGGCCCATAACTAGTCATGCGCATGTTAATAGCAGCATCATGCGGAACAAAAGAAACTACTATGTTCATGTTTTCCTCATCCTCATCAAGCTCAAAGGTTGTGCCCACGATAGCATCCCTAACCACAGAATCCACAAACCCAAAAATGCCAATGCCAAGCGGATAGTCATCTACCTCAGTTGGAAAGAAGTTGGATTCGTGAAGCAAGCCCTCTATGGTGTGGCGCAGATCTGCCTTGCGGTGAAACGGGACGAACCTGTTAACCTCAACAATGGCAAGGAAATTGTGCCGCAACGGCGGGTTGGGGCCGATCACCATGTCATCGCGCACCTTCCGATCAGCGGGACCGAGCTCAATGGTCATACCCTATGGGAGGTAAGGAATGACATTGACCTGATAGTTCGCCATGGGAGCAGAGGGAGGAGCTTGGAGCGAGACAGGGGAGGGGGCGGGCTGGGTGGTGGAATGCGTATCGGCAGCGGTCTTGGGAACCCAAACCCCCACCTTTTTCCTTTGGTTGGCTGGGCAGGAGGTGGCGACATGCCCCGGCTGGCCACACGATGAGCATCGAATAGTCCTAGGTGGTCTCACGCTTGGTCTCCCAGTGCTCAATGCAAGTTTGGTCAGAGAAGTAAACTGCGATTGATTGGATTGCTAGCAGGACTTGCCAATACTGGCTCAGCATTAAAGATTTTGCCATCCCCAAGATGATAAGAATCAACATTAGCCGGAGATAAATAAGATTCGTTATTTGCCTGCCTAGGTGGGGGATTATTTCCAAGTGTGGAATCAGTGTGACGATTCTTATAAATCTTAGGCTTCCTAATGAAATAGGGGGCATAACCATAGGCCCAGGATGTGTGGCCCATTTACCACAAGAAGAGCATTTAAAATAAGCCGGGCAAGCAAAAAAATTGTGATGAGAAGAACCACACGTGATACAGACCCGATCAGCAGAGGGTTTAGTGGGCTCATCCTGTCCAGTGGGTTCCAGGGCCGTAGCCAGCAAAGAGCCGGATTGTGATCCATCAGAATTAATAGCCTCATCCAAAGGGCAGTTACTGGCTAAGTGACCCGACATATCACAATTAGAACACTTATTGATTCTTTTGTAAATATAATCCAGAGGCGGAATGTGTTTCAAGGACCAAATGGTAGCTATATGCTGAGGTGTATAGCCGAAGCACAAATAATCCAGGATATGAAGTATAATGAAAGTGGGAATTGAATTCCAGTAGTGTAGCATAAAGCTAGGCCCAACAAAACGCCGAAAATCCCGATCATTGGTAGACAAATTGAGAGAAAAACTGCCAATTCGAATAATCCTCTGTGAGCATTGAGGACAATCATTAAATTCTTGATGACCAATTTGTCCCTCATTAAAAACGAAATTTCCAATTTTGAGGCCTCGTGAATCTTCATTGCATTGAATGTGATTGGAATTACCGAAATTGACCAGACCCTATGGGGAACCTGCACCGGTCGCCGGAGTAAGAATCTCCGGTGAGCAACCAAAACGGAGAGATGAAGAGCTCTGTCCATAATCATCCGTTAAAAATAAGCCCTTGGAACTGATGGCAAAAGAAGAACGTGGCGCAACCTCAGCAATCCGTTCATCAGCATGCCAACAATCAACATCAGCAGAGTAGTCATGGACATTAGGACGGAAAAGTTGAAAATGACATACAAACTCAGGCCAAATTTTGTCCTTAAGATGATAGATGAAATGGCCAACCTTGTTAGAATTAAGAGAAAACCGAAATCGTCGATCACCCAAACGAACGATCTTGAAACCAGAGGCTAGACCACCAATACAGCATTGAAGCGCAATGCCCACAAATTCCTCCGACAAGGTGAAGGAGGCAGAGGAAAAGTAAACGACCAAGAAGAATTCCTTGGATCGCTCCGACGAAGAGAAATGCACCGTGGTGCCAAAACGACGACGCACCTGAGCTGCGACCTTAAGGCCCGGGTTAAAATCCCAGTGTAGAAGACCCTCCATGACCCTAGTAGATCAGAGAATGCCATTGGAACCTAGGTGGAGGTGGAGGAGAATGCCATTCCCCTCTCTCGTCATTCATTCACTCCCTGTCTCGATCATCTTCGGCTCTACTTTCAAGGTCTTGAGCCATAATCCGAAGTGAAGAGTAATATGGAGGAAGGCTTCACACACGACGATGAATGAGGAAATCTGGAGGATGGACTCCGGAGCTAAGTCGTGAAATTCCATCCCATAATAAAAGATGAGCCCCCCACGAAGGGATCCGTCTGGAAGCCTAGCCCCCGACGGAAGTGAAACACAAACACCACGCTCTCACCAGGATTGGGAGTAGGAATGGACTGCCCTTGCACCGGCAGCCTATGCGAGATTTCGCCAGTCAAGAACCTGGCCTCTCTCAACTTCAGCATGTCCTCCTCCATGATGGAGAAAGGCATCCATCGGCCTCGAAGGTCAGAACCGGACATTGTCGGAAGTCCGAAGCGCCTGAAATCTGGAGCCTTGGGTGTTGGAACTCGAGGCGAAGGGCGAACTCGTTTGAGATTGAAAGAAAGGGGTAAGGCCGTGGTCTCTTTATAAGAGGTTGAATGCCAAGGGCCCTCCCCGTGGCCGTTTGGGACTCACCTTTGATCGAGAAAACATACCAACGGGCACGATTGGGTTACCCACATCCGTATTGATGAGAATCCCGTAAATAAAGGGGACACGATCTCTGCTTTGAAAGGACATGCCAAGGAAACCGCCTCGCAAAACGCGCTGAGGTGGGACAGTAAAAACGATTCAAATAAAGGCTTGGTCATGGTGTGATGACACACTATGGAATACGTCAGCAGATTAGATCTGTGTAAATATTATTCTCTATATGGCAATATGTGGAAACTTATTTTGCAGAGCCGGACACTATATCCTTGTGTTCAAAAATCTTCTATGAAGTTCCTTGAGGAGGAACCCGCCTTGCAATGCCGAAGACAATATGTGCGCCAGACTCGTCGTCATTGAAGCCTGGTTCAGGGGCTACTTAGGGAGTCCTGGATTAGGGGGTGTCCGGATAGCCAGACTATACCTTCGGCCGGACTCCTGGACTATGAAGATACAAGATTGAAGCCTTCGTCCCGTGTCCGGAAGGGACTTTCCTTGGCGTGGAAGGCAAGCTTGGCGATACGGATATGTAGATCTCCTACCATTGTAACCGACTCTGTGTAACCCTAGCCCTCTCCGGTGTCCATATAAACTGGAGGGTTTTAGTCCGTATAACAATCATACCCTAGGCTAGCTTCTAGGGTTTAGCCTCCTTGATCTCGTGGTAGATCTACTCTTGTACTACCCTTATCATCAATATTAATCAAGCAGGAGTAGGGTTTTACCTCCATCAAGAGGGCCCGAACCTGGGTAAAAACATCGTGTCCCTTGTCTCCTATTACCATCCGCCTAGACGCACAGTTTGGCACCCCCTACCCAAGATCCGCCGGTTTTGACACCGACACATACCAACACAAACACCACACACACAGAAATTTTTTCCTGGTGCCTCTATTCCCTCCCCCCTTGCATATACACACTCAAGGGAATGGAATCTCTTGTCGTGACGTCATATTCGTCTCTCTCTCTAGACCACTCTCATTTCTCGTGCTATCTCTCCCATGCCCGCCCTGTCGGACCCTCTATCCATGCCTCTCTCGAATACGTAATACACACACATACCTCTCTAGGCCCCGCCAAATGCATCAACTACACATTCACACATGTTACATCACGTACCCCATTGATCTAAAAAGCCCTCTCTTCACGTTTATTTCGCATACAACATTCCTTTCGAATAAAGTGTGGCCAAAAAATTATTTTAGAGTTTCTACATATATACAACATTACAAAGTTATATGGAGGAGTACGAACGCTAATTTCCATTGCATGGTGCCCACAATGATATTAATTCCGCACCGTGAATTTGTATATTTTTGTACTATATACAAAGTTAGTCATAATAAAGAGAAACGAAGAGCATCTCTCTCTCCATCGCATACCCACCCTGTACGCCCCTTTCACGTATGCACACAAAACTATCTCCAGGTCCTCTAAAAGTAAGCCCCCAGAAAATTCACGCATGTTTCATCTTTCTCTCACGATATATGCAATGACGATCATTGTATTTGAAGCGAAAGGACGATACGTACATTGGGGTTCAGAATCCACTCATTACCGTCAACATTTACGTTTAGTGGTTATTATACAGTCACGGGCTCACCGTACAACTCTGTATTTGCTCATGACATGACTAGTTGACCAGTTAAACGCTCCACGTGGCACCTCTAGTGTTGCATCACATTATCTCACTACCATCGTGCCCACCTATCGACTTGTATCTACTCTACATCTACACTCTTAAAAAATACATAAAATACGCTCTTATAAAAAATAGTGTTGGTGATGATGGTGTGCCTGCCATCTTGCAATATAGGCCGTCCGATTTATATCTGACGGATAGGGAAGAAACTATGGCAATTTTGCAAAAAGGTACCCACACGCCTCTCCACATTTGCAAATAAGGCCTTCCCTCGTTCATCCTTTTCTCTCACAAGATAAACAAGTCATACAAATGCATCTTGATGTTACGTGCAACGCACGGGCATCTTGCTAGTAAGAATGAAAACAAACGACAAAAAAATATTTGGACGGTGGTTCGAAGTCATGACCGCGGGCACAGTGGACAAGGTGGCCTTGTATTGGTATGCTGAGCCGTCTGTTTTAAAACACAGGAGCTGGTGTGGTGATTATACACACACGCACGCATGCACACGAACTGCATCCATGCAACACTCACACGTACACACGCAGCCACGCACGCACGCAACACTCACATGCATGCACGCAACACTCACACGCACACATGCACACATGCATGCACACACCATTACACTACACGACCAACACACACTCTCACGCTCAAGTGCTCAACCTACACGTGCATGCGCACACATCAGGCCCTGACAGACACATACACAACCAGGTGATTCCCGCGCACGGGTTGGAGCCTTGTCGCGCCTGCGTAAATTTGTGTTTATCTAAACTTTTGCCTATGCGAACTAACAGGTGGGACCCACAAGGAACGTGGTCAATTTAACTAGTCAACATGGCGCCACGCAGACTATTTGGCTGGTCAACAGAGTGCAATTCGATGCTGAACTGTGAGCAAGTGACCGTATAATCACCGCAAAATGTATATAGTGACCGTAATCAGCTTATTCTGAAGTTCGGTGACCGTATTACACTTTTCTCTCTGTAGGCCCTCCAAAACTACATCTCTACACGTTCTCACATGTTACATCTACCAACTATGCAATACAGCACTACTACTACACTCTAACATAATAAATCATATGTGTTTTTAGTTTTACTAGATATCATATTGTTACTTATAATTATTCGGTTTGCATACATTAAAATTGCCTTTGAAATGTATGGCCAGTATCATCTACCGCGCGGGAAAAATCCCGCCCTTTCCTGTTTAATCGGGTTTGTATCGATGGATCATGCGAAACAGCAAAACTATAGTACTATACAGTACAAGTGACACACTGGGCCGTCGTGTCGTCTACTCCTCCGTCGTAAGAGTGGAGCGCTCGCTTTCATAAATCTTCTAGTCCCTTTCGCCGACATGTGGGACATCAAGCTACTGGGTCCACGTGCCATACTGGAATACAGTGCAGAGCAGCCGGGGTGAAGCACCCCAGTCATGGCGCGGGCGTAGTAATGAGCAATAAGGCATCAAATCACAAAGCTGCACCTTTCCCACAGTTAAGTTGGAGGGACGAAGCAACCATCATTTTACTCGTTGCTGAATCCGCTTCTCCCTCATCTTCTTCAACTTAACCACGTGTTGCTTCTGCCGTTGTTCTGCCTCATGTGGGACGCGGATCGGCTTGGTAAAGCACTGACACGTGGGACCGCATGTTAGCAAACCGCCAGGTAAGGATGGCAATTTTACCGATGGGTATGGGTACCCGCGGATACCATACCCGCATGGGAAGGATATGGGCACAATTTCATACTCATGGGTAGTACCCATACCCTACCCGTTAAGTCATGGGTAGGGCACAGGTATAGCCTTGTACCCATGGATATACCCATACCCTACCCGTTTATACTGACACGTGTACCTTATCTAAGGATGGCAATTTTACCCATGGGTATGGGTACCCGCGGATACCGTACCCGCATGGGCAGGGTATGGGCACAATTTTATACTCATGGATAGTACCCATACCCTACCCGTTAAGTCATGGGCAGGGCATGGGTATAGCCTTGTAACCATGGATGTACCCATACCCTACCCGTTTATACTGACACGTGTACCTTATCCCATGAAGTTTGTCGTGAGATTGTGAACCTATGATATAGTTGTCACCAATCATCAATTTGAACTATGATAATTGTTATGTACTCATCTATCTGTTACTTAGTTGAGATAAATATTTTTTTTATTAATGTGAAATTGTGAATAACTTGTGTACTATTTGATCTACCCGTTGTGCACCCAATGGGTGTGGGTACCCGCCGAGTATGGGCACGAGTAAAGTTTCATACCCGTGGGTATGGGTATGGGTAGAATTTTGTACCCATTGACTACACGGGTATGGGTATGGTATTGCCCTACCTGCCCCATACCCTACCCATTGCCATCCTTACCGCCAGGACAACGTCCTCCGAAAATAAGAAGCCTGATCCTAGACTTACAAAGGGCTACGTAGCTGCTACATATACTTTCCATCTAATATATATATGCCCCCCTGATTTACAGGTGGGGTGGGCCTAATCCTCTCCTTTAATCCAATCAAATAGTACCACATCACATCAGTTTGTAACTTTACGTAAACCATTACGTGGATGTAGCATTGCTCAAATAAGAAACCTCCCCCGCCATCCACGCGGAAAACTCACCTCCTTTTTACTAATCTTGATTCTATAATTTTTTAGATCAATATAATTGAGATTTGTATAGATAGCAAATAGGAGCAAAACCAAGTGGTACGGTTAACGGCATCCACAATGTGTAGCCAAATGTGAAAATAGCTTTTGGCATCATGGGAACCATTGTGGACGGTGTTGCCAAAGCCAAAAAGATGGAACCAAAGCTCCCTAATTGATTGATTCAAGGAATAGAAAAATGCAACATCTCTCCTCTTTCTCCCATGCTTGAAAGCATGTAGTACAGTATAGAGCACAGAGTCTACTCCCCTGTCCCTTCTATCACAAATCACAAAGAAGTGAGGCGTCAAATCACAAAAGCATGGACGAAGCAACCATCATTTCACTCTTCGCTGACTCCGCTTCTCCATCGTCTTCTTCGAGAAGCCATCTGACCGCACTAGTACTCCTAGTAGTACTAGTAAAGGACTTCTTGGATGCAAATAAGGCGGTTGTCTCGGCTTGTAGGCGGCACTTGTGAACGACTTACCGTGGTCTCCCTCAATGGTGTTCTCCGTCGAACGCACTTCGCCAAACCACAAAAAAAGATATCGTCGACGTCACCGCAATGGGGAAGGAAGTCAAATATAGTTACTACCTCCATTTTTTTTGTACACAAGGCCAGTATATCAAAATTACAATTTGCAAAGGGCCACTAACACTAATCGAGGCAAAATTGATGGGGTTAGCAACCAAGGACATTAATATCCCATGCATGCATGCGGAAGTGAGAAGGTTGGTTTGCATGGCGCTGCATTAATCAACCGATGAGGAGTGAGATGGTTAGCTCTTTGGTCTTTGGAGATGGTTAGCTCTTTGGTCTTTGCATGACACATGAAACGAGGATTTGTATCGATTAAATCCCGCGAAGGAAAACCCCGCCTTTCTTTTTTAACACTAGTACTCCTAGTACGTATGTACTTATCCTATTTGGGTCTAGGCCTTGCATTGCCAAACTTCGCCACACATTTTTGCCAAGCTTGCCTAAAGTTTTCAAAATGAGAAGGAGGTACACTTGCGCACGGCTGTCGCGGTCGCGCCGCACCCTCACACGGTCGCTCCTGCACGCCGCGGTCGCACCGCACCCTCACACATTCGCTCCTGCACGCCGCAAACCCAACCAAGGGAACGCACCCTCACTGACACGTGCTATCGCATGTGAACAAACCAAACTCAGCCATCCTATAGCTGACACATAATTTTCATTCATAGAGTATGTTTATCCAACCGCATGTTGGGGAGTATCCGTACGGCCCATGCGGTCGTCTGTTGGGGAAGAAGAAGAGGGGAGGAAGAAGGAAAGAAGGGTTAGGAGACATAGGATATTCATCCAACCGCCTGAAATGGTAGACTGACCCAAGTCAGGCGACTTGCATAACAAATATATGTTTTTACACAGCAAAAGATCCATGAAAACAACAACATAAAGAAAAACTATCACTGCTCGCGAAAAGAGACGGCCTCGTCGTCTTTGGCTGCCGGCGCGAACCAGCCGTCGCTGCCGATGTGTGTCTCCGCAGCATGGTTGTCCTCGGCCTCCAGCTACTCGTTCAAGCGGAACGTGCAGGCGCTCTGCACGGACGAGAGCACATCTCGGTTCAAGTCGAGGACGTCCGATTCCGCCTGCAGGAGGGCCTCGATGGCAGCGGCATCCGTGCGCTCCGCGCCGAGTCGAGCCTCCGCCGCCCGGTTCAAGTCCAGGATGTCCGGTTCCGCCTGCAGGAGGGCGTCGATGAGATCGGCATCCGCGTGCTCTGCGTCGAGTCGAGCCTCTGCCTCCCGGTTCAAGTCCAGGACGTCCAGTTCCGCCTACAGGAGGGCCTCGATGGCAGCGGCATCCGCGTGCTCCGCCTCAAGTTGAGCCTCCGCCGCCCGGTTCACATCCACGACATCCGGTTCCGCCTGCAAGAGAGCCTCGATGGCAGCGGCATGCGCGCGCTCCGCGTCGAGTTGAGCCTCTGCCTCCCGGTCCTCCTTTAGTATCGCCATGTTGAACCGCTAGTCCGCCTGCACCATGTGGGACTCAGACGCCGGCAAGAAGTCGACGTCCATCGTCTCATACCCATCGGGGGCCTTCTGCGCCGCGACCTCCGCCATGAACATTGGATCGGCTTCCTCCTCCTCGTAGCTTGGCTCCAGAGAACTCGGGGATTGGCCCGCCTCAAAGCGAGCTTGGGAACGGAAGTCTGTGGTGCCGACCGCCACTGCGATTTCTGCGCGGCGCTCTGGCGTCAGCATCTTGTAGTAAGTGATCTTGCGGCGCACCATGGCTTTCCAGCGAACTAGGGGACGCTTGATGCGGGCTAGGGGAACGAAATGTGGGGGAATGGGCTGGAGATTTGGTGTGGTTTTAGGGCAGTGGCCTGCGTAGGCCGAGCAGCGAAGGTTCTGGTGTAAATAGTGGTTCCGGTGACGACCGGTTAATCGGTTTTGACTGTACATCGCTCTTGTCGCGTTCGCGTTGCAGCTCGGCACGCTGGACCCTCCACGTCGCTCACCGAATGGAACGCGCTTTGTCTTGCATTTTCGCTCGCTTGTGGGACCGCAGTTGAGAGCAAACCGACGTCCCTCCCCCTCCCCCACCCGCGTCATTTTTTATACCACCACTCCCTCCATTTTATGCGGAGTAAATAAAAATAGAGGGAGTCTACTACGGATGAGGACCCCTGACGTGGCCGAACCCATTGAGTAACTGACATGCGGGTCCGCCAGTAAGTGACCGAAAGGGAGGGTAAGGCAGGGATACCTACGTCAGAGGATCCACTTCCACTATACTACTTTGACCAAATGTTAGAGTAATAATATATGACATGCAACTTACACAAATGTTAAGAGTAATAATATACGACATGCAACTTACACAAAGCATACAGGGTCTAATGCGTTTTTCGAGGCTAACTTTGACCAAATGTTAGAGTAATAATATATGAGATGCAACTTACACAAAGCATACGGTCAAATTCGTATGTGAAAGGAGTTTCCAATGATATAATTTTCACATTATACATCTCATGTACTATTAATCTTGTCAATAGTCAAATTGGAAACCATCTCGATTACAAATCTAGGAGTACGTACGAATCTAACCGTATTGATTAGGCGTTGTTGAATGTTTGTACCTTTTTGATCAAAGTAGATATACTTTGACTACACATAAAACTTATATGTAAACTAGAAAGGATAGGAGGGAGTATATTGTACGTTCAAAAATGAAACGAACATTGAATACCCTTTATATATGATTTGCGGATGCTATGATCACCGGTTCAAAATTTTGAATCCGCCTTAGGTATCACGTGCCCCCACTCGTTCCCTCTCAATTTCATCTCGGGGTCCGGAGATCTATTGAAAGAAGACTAGGGTGGGTACATGTGAATGATACTCGGCGGAATGTTGAAATGAGGCATGCGGGAGGATGGACTTGACTGGAGGGCGACATGATCGATGGAGAAGAGGGTTGGAGAGGATTGGGAAATAAGCAAACGCCACATGATTATACTTGAACGGCTCAAATAAACAATAAGTTGTCTCGCTTGGCCTACATAGTGAAAGGCCTAATGCGCAATGCGGAGCACTGACGCTCAAATATGGCCGGGAAAACAGGGAAACAGACATGTGGGGCACACCCGTCAGGATGGCGTAGCACAGACTAGTCCACTGGAGGAGCTGGCCCACGACCTCCTCGCCACCGACAACCGTTCATGTGGGTTGTTGGGGCCAACAACGGGGCGAGGCTCCAGCACCGCCTCTGGACACGGCGACGGCGGTGAGCGACACGCTCATATCGTTGCTAGACATGGTCGGTTTCAGTTTGACGAGGGTGGCGTTAGTGCTGTGGCACAACCAACGGTATGTTTGGTTTGTGCCCAAGGTTGCCCCATCAAAGCATTGGGTAGCCAAAATTTTGGTTGAGGTATTGGTTGCCCATGATTTGGCCGACATTCGCAAGAAAACTGAACTAGAGTTGGCTAGAGTTCATTGGCATGCCAAAGAAATGGCAACCATCCAAACAAAGACCAATCTTTGGGTCATGACCAAAATTTTGGTTGAGGTATTGGTTGCCCATGATTTGGCCAACATTGGCAAGAAAAATGAACTAGAGTTGGCTAGAGTTCATTGGCATGCCAAAAAAATGGCAACCATCCAAACAAAGACCAATCTTTGGGTCATGACACAAAATTTGGTAAGGTGCACTTTGGCCACAATCCAGACACACCCCAACACCCGGCTCGTCGTGGATGCACGGGGCGCCGCGACGCGTCCGCGGAGTGGTGTAGCGCGGCCAACCGCATCCTCTGGACCTGAGACCATGCCGGGTCGTCTTGTTTTTTCAATGACATGCGGGGATCGGATATGAGCAAAGGGCATCTCCAACGTTGCCACGACCGCAGCTGACTACCCTGGCACACCAAAACCCTCGTCCCTCGCGCGGTGCGTTCCCAGCCGGCGCCAGCTGCCCGCATTCATGCTGTCCGTTCATATGTCGTCCTCCTACCTAATGACGCACCCGGACGCTTGGCCTCACCGGAATGCGCTACTTAAAGCGGCAACGCCTAGCTAACCTGCACACCATAGCGCATCGTCCTCCTACCTGGAACCACATCCTCCATTACCGCAAGTGCGAATGCTCTGCGAGAGAGCTTGTCTTCGGGGATGGAGCTCGAGGTCGCCGCCCTCACTCAAGTCGCCGCACAAGCGGTGGCCACGCTGGCGGCCAACGACGGGAGCACCGTCAACCACGCGTCCTACTTGCCGTCGTCCAACGTCCGGCACCGCCGAGGTCGGGGACTCCTCTGAGGATAAGTAGGGCATGGGAGGCGGCAGGGCATGGTGTGCCAACTGGCCGGTCCGTCTCCCATGTTCTACTTTTCCTCGCTGGTGACCGCACCTTCACTTCACGGGTCTTGAACCCCGCCCCCCTTACATGGTGATCACAGATTGAGGACGTCGGTCGCCGCCATAGAATAGGTTTAGGGTCGGGTTTCTTTTATTTTTTTGTCCTATAAAAGTTCAAAATGTAATGAAAATCTGTTGTGTTTGCATTAATCTCGGCCGGTGTATATGAACTTTCACAATAATATACATATTGTAGGAGTACTAGCAAGATGCCCGTGCGTTGCACGGAAGATCAAGATCTTGTGGGAGAAAAGGATGAACGAGGGAAAGCCTTATCTGCAAATGTGGAGAGGAGTGTGGGTAAATTGTCATAGTTTCCTTCCTATCCGTTAGATATAGATCGGATGACCTATATTGCAGGATGACAGGCACACCATCATCACCAACTCTGCTTTTTATTGAACCGAGACCAATCTAACATGCGAAGTAATATAAACACATAGTGTTGGGGATATTACTACTGGGCGTAAACCGGCCTATCTGGGCCGGGTTAACTTCGCCAGTAGTTGAGTATATTAAAGCCCATGAAGGCAGAAGAGGGCCCAAAACCCATAGTTGGTTCAAGGCCTATAGCCATAAACAGGCATCGGTATGTAACTTGTATTGTAAGTTAGGAATAAGTAGAGACCAAACCGGACACGTATATGAGCCGGTGTTGGGACTCTATGAACCGACGGGCATCACCCATGTATATAAGGGGACAACTCGGCGGCGGTTCAAGAACAGACAACAACTCGAGACTTAGGCCAAGCTTGTTTGCTCCCTAGTCATCGAAACCCCATCAATTCCATCACAACTAGACGTAGGCTTTTACCTTCATCGAAGGGGCCGAACTAGTATAAACTCTCTTGCGTCCCTGTGTCCGCTTTAACCCCTTCAAGCTAACCCGTCACGATGGCTCCACGACTAAGTCCTTTCATGAGGACATCCGCCATGACAAAACCACGACACATAGGGTCTATACATACACAAATTATCTTAGGCACTCCAATAGTACGTCCACTACACATTCACGCATTTCACATCTTTCTACATCTACGGGAACCTACGAAAGGGTTAACGTAAATTGCCTCTCTCTCTCTCCTCCCCTGATTTTCATGGTGGTGGGCCCCTCCCTCCCCCCAATCTACAATCAACAGCTCACACGTTTCACATTACGTTAATTACGCAACTGGGATTACGTAGGTGTAGCATTAGTCGTCCTAAAAAACCCAACTAAGCCAACCTCCCAGCATATCGCGCAGGAAAAGACCAGGCCGCGCCGTTTTAGTCGGGATTACCGGATTACTAGTAGTAGTATCGATGGATCGCGCGAAGCAACAATTTTTTTTGAGGGGGCGGAGCACCTAGTTTAAAAGGAAAAAGGGCGGTACACTCACAACACTCCTATCGCGGTCGCATTGCACCCCACACACGTTCAGTCCTGCACACGACTCACGTAAACGGAACGCGCTTCGGCTTGCCTCTTCTCTGACACGTGGGACTGCACTTGGAGAAACTGACCATGCGCCAAACTCCCCCCGCCCACCGCGCGAAAATCCTCCCCCCCCACACACCCAAAAATTTCCCCCAAATCTGATTCAACCGCCCTTCAGCCAACTAGCCAATAATATTCCCCAAACCCCCCTCCCCCCTATCCCCCTCCACTCCATTCGCTCCGCCAAAGCCGCCCTCCCCGCCGCGCCGATATGTCGGCGCTGTGGTTCGGCGATCCCCTCGCTCCCACAGTACGCTCTCGTAGACTGCCGTCCTCTAGCTGCGCCGCCACCTCAGGCTACGTTCTTGTGGAGGCGCATGGCGGTTAGCGCCGCCACCGCTGGCGACGTTCGTGTGGAGACGCACGGCGGTCAGCTTCTCCGACGGTACACGCATTCTAGACTGAGGCCACGTTCATGTCTGTGTAGCGCTGAATGTTAGCTGATAGACGCTGTTAATCTCACTATTTGCCGAAGTAGTTTACTGTCAATATGCTCTACTTAAGAAGCTTCCTTGCCCTGTTCTGCACTCAATCTTCTTAGCTGAGATGACATGCCAAGGCCGATTAGTTTCTAAAATATCCTGCCATATATTTATTGTGGCATAGATTGCCATGGTCTAGTAGCCAATCTGTTAGGTGAAATAGCTCTACACCATTTTATACTCGATCTTTGTTGCTGCGATGGCCTTCGATAGTTCGATGGCTGTGTGCTCGGCCTCATTGACTGCCGAAATAGCCTGCCATAATTTGGCACTCAAATCTGTTTGCTGAATTAGCTTTACATATATTTCGTTACTTAGATCTGCTCGTCTAAATATCTTGCCATAGCTTTAGACATCGACCTAGGTAATTTTTTTCTGGACTTCATAAAAAAGCATATATGTTTTTCCTGTAATATCTAGTAGAGGAACTAATTTGTATGTCTAACAAATGGACATGACTTGGATAACTTCTGCTCGAAGATTCTCCGCTGCATATGTCGAGGGGGTTGAAAACTTCATGAACTTTATCAGAGCTGAGTATGGTGGTCCGAAATCAGATGTGCTCTGCCCGTGCAGCAGTTGTATGAATTCAGTTACAAGACCCCAGTCAACTGTGCAAAATCATCTACACTTGTATGGGATGTCGGTCACATATACTAGGTGGGTTCATCATGGTGAAGCTATGAACGTCAATGTTATTGACTACGTGGAAGCAGCAGATCACAATCTTGATCTGCCTGATGCTCAGGTGGAGGAGGAGGACGAGGTGGTGGTGGCGGAGCCAGTGAGTTTGACCAACATTGAAACAATGCTACGAAATGCTCGTGCATTCCGTGGACTTTCACCTGCAGAAGAAAAACGATGGGCCCGCATGTTGGAACAATGCAACATTGCTGTCACCCCAGGAAATAAGCTGTTAGTGTTCTCAGCTATGGTCACCTTTCTTTAGGTGAAGACATCTGAGCGGATGACCAACAAATCATTCGATGCGATGTTGGCTGCTTTCCGTGAATCTTTCCCAGATGCGTCTGAGCTGCCACACACCTATAGTAAAATGAATAATTTCCTTCATGCAGTTGGAATTGGATATGATATGATCCATGTTTGTAAGAATAATTGTGTTCTGTTCCGAAAGGATTATGCCAACTTAAGTGAATGCCCGAAATGCAAATCATCAAGATGGAAAGATGGCGATGCTGTGAAGAGGATTCCTCATAATGTTCTGAGACATTTTCCAATTACACCAAGATTGCAGAGGTTGTTTCATGATGCTGAAACAAGAGAGGATGTACTGTGGCATTCTAGGAACCAGGAGTACAGAGATCAGAATGTAATGAGCCATCCATCTCATGGTAGTGAGTGGAAAAGGTTCAATGATAAACACAAAGAGTTTGCTGCTGACCCAAGAAACATTAGACTTGGCTTAGCTTCAGATGGATTTAACCCATTTGGCCACCAGAGCGCCACATATAGCATGTGGCCAGTGCTTGTTATCCCTTACAACATGCCTCCAAATGTCTGCACCAAAGAATCAAACTACATGATGGCCTTGCTCATCCCAGGTCCAAAAAGTCCTGGAAAGGATTTTGATTTGTTCATGGAGCCTCTTGTGGAGGAACTTCAATAGCTATGGAAGGGTGTTCTCACTCGGGACCTATATAGCAGCCCACCAGCTGATTTCTTTCTGTGTGCTGTTATAATTTGGTGCATCCATGATTATCCGGATTTGGCCACTATGTCAGGGCGAACGACACATGGTTACAATGAATGTGTTCGCTGTGATAGTAATCCGCTGTCATACGCAATACTTAGCAAGATCTGTTACATTGGACACCGCCATTTCCTTGCCAAGGACAAGCCGCATCCTAGAAAATATCGAAGACATGTGTTCAATGCAAAGCATGAAAACCGTGATTCGCCAAAGAGGCTCACCGCCGATGAGTTGCAAGTGGAATTAGAGAAGGCCAGGCATATTACACCAGGAAACCATCCTGGTAATGGTAGCGGGAAAAGGAAGCGTGGCAGGGTAGAACAGAGATTATTTTTTACCCGCAGGTCCAATTTGTGGGACTTGGAGTATTGGAAAGATTTGGATCTGTGGCATAATCTTGATGTGATGCACATCGAGAAAAATATATGTGGCAGCATTATCGGCACACTTCTTAATATTGAAGGCAAGACGAAAGATACCTTAAAATCTAGGATTGATTTGACACACCTGGGTATCAGAAAGGATTTGCAGGTGCAAGATGAAGGTAAACCACGGGATATGGCACCAGCTGTGTACGTCTTGGACAAGGTAAAAAGAAAGGAATTCTGCGAGGTCACGTCACGTGTGAGACTCCCACATGGATTTGCTTCCAACCCTGAAAGGAGAGTCAGTGCAGATGGGAACAAGGTACAAGGGTCGAAAACTCATGACTACCACGTCCTACTTCAAAGGGTTTTACCTGTTATCCTTAGAGGATTGGGCCACCCTGACTTGTATAGAGCAGTTGCAGAGTTGGGACAATTCTTCAGGGAACTCTGCAGTAGGAATATCAGGATAGATGCTTTGGAGTGTCTTAGAGACAAGATACCAACTATCCTATGCGACCTTGAGAAGATATATCCTCCAGCTTTCTTTGATGTGATGGTGCATTTGGCTGTTCATCTACCTGATGAGGCACTACTTAGAGGTCCAGTACAGTATGGCTGGATGTACCCTATTGAAAGGCGGCTAGGCACTTTCAAGGGCTATGTTAGGAACAGAGCTAGACCTGAGGGTTCCATTGCAGAGGCCTACATTGCTACAGAAGCGTTGACATTCTGCTCAAAATACATTGAAACAGCTAATCAACTTAGCAAAGAGGTGGGTGAAGACAATCCCGGGCTCAATGTTTTCGATTATTCTGTTCGAGTTACAGGGAAGAGTCGACAAGAGGACAAACCTAAAGATTTGGACAAAATGGTTTGGTATGTGTTGAATAACTGTCCTGAGATACTACCTTATATCAAGTAAGTGCAGTACTGTACATTATACATCGTAATATACTAAACTTGTAGCACATTCTTATATATTTAGATGTTTGACGCGTTCACTATGTTGTGCAGCATCCACAAAGAGGAGTTACTGCTGCAAAATCCAAGAAACATCGACAAACTGGTTATGGCAGGATTTGCGAAATGGTTCAAGAACCATGTAAGCTTTTGAAGTGCACTGTCAGGTTTTTTAATATATTGAGTACATAAGATGATCAGCTTGTCTATTTTTTAACCATAGGTTAAGAAGATGCGGGAGGATGGGCAGGCAGTTGATGATGCCCTTTACTCACTAGCAATGGATCCTGATACTCGGGTAAGACATTATGAATCTTGCGTTGTTGGAGATGTGCGCTACAACACCCTTGCACGAGACAAAGGCAGGAAGACACAAAACAGTGCCGTCATGAGCACGGATACGTATGACAAAGAGACAACTGAAATGTATGCTAACATAACAGACATTGTTCAGTTGCAGTATATCTCCAGTTTCGACGATCATCGGTGTGTGGTTTTGTTGTGCTGTCGTTGGTATAACCTGTTTTCCAGGATCGCAAAACCCAGAGCTGATGATTATTTCAAATACATCAATGTCAAGGCGGCGTAACAGACCAACGAGCCTTTTATTTTGGCAAATCAAGCAACACAGATATTTTTCTTGGAAGACACATTTGCACGTAGCGATGACTGGAGAGTATTGCAAAGGTTTGAGCAGAGGAATTTGTTTAATGAAGTTGCACAACAAGATGTTGCTTACACTGCTCCTGATGTACAAGATAACACAGATGTTCCTAATATCTTTGAGAACCGTCATGTCAATGACGCTAGCGAAAAGATTGCCTGTCATGCTGTGGACATACAAGAGTTGATCAAGAAGAAGCCAATGTTCGAGGACGTTGAAGACGAAGAAGAAGATGACACCGTGGGGAATTACGATTCAGACTGATACACATGGCGAAGATGTTGACGCTGCTGCTGCGGATGATGATTACATTGCTTTTGTCGTATTTCCCTATCAGAAGACGTTTTTTCATCTACTATGTGAAATTGTGTTTGCTATGACAACTGAAACCTGATGAACATGTTGTTTAGTATTTTATTGTGAGAACATCACTAGTTATGTATGCTGATTTGTGTTTGGTGATTGTATGACAACTAAAACATGATGACATTGTTGTTTAGTTGTACTCATATTTGGCTGTGAAACTTGAATTTGATGACATAGTTTGCTGTTGGACTGCAATTTTCTCGACGTCTTCGAATGAGAACAAAGCTAATCCGACATGGCCTCTGGTATTTATTTATTTATATGAGCAAAAGGGGAAATCATTAGATGTTCACAACACTACGCCCAGCCTGCTGCACAGGTTTCATTCATTACTAGTTTCAGCAAAGTGCTCGTGTCGTAGCCACTGAATACATCACGAGTGCTACATACACTGCAAATAAAGAGAGACAATCATCCTACAGAGCACATCGATTTTGCCCATTATCTTCACAAGCTCTTTCATCTCCTCATTGCTGTCAATGCCATTCAGCAGCTGTTGCTTGGCCATGATCAGAGGAACTGCATCTTTAACCTTCTGCTCTGCATCTTCCTCTTCTGCCGTTCCTTCAGTTACTTGTCCAACACCCCAACCTACTGGTATTGGGATACCTCGGCTAACCAAATAATCAGCATAGTTGCATTCCCGCACATCAGCAACTTCCCAAAAATACAAATCACATGAATCTTCACTTTTCTGCACGAATCAAATTGGAACATCATCAACCAAACTATTAAAAAAATCAGCAACAGAAAGTAGCAGAACAACACTTAAACATATTATTACCCCATGATTCTGGCATTTGTGGAAGACTTGGCCAGGGTTGCGGATTGTGGTTGAGACGCGACGGATGACTCTGCGTGATTTGCAGCAGTGGCACCACACCAACGGCAGCAGGTTGCGATGAGCAATCGGCTGCGGTGCGCGTGCCGACGAGGGTGTGATGAGACCCATAGGCGATGGTACGGGTGGCAACTTGGCGCATATCTGGTTGTTGCCTGCTGAAGAGCAGGTGGACGAGCAGCCAGCAGACATGGTTGCTCCGGCCAGAGCTTCTGATGCTAGGCAGAGTAAGTAGAGAAGAGGAGAAGCGAATGTTGGATATGTCAGTTTATTACTTGCAGAGTAGCATAGCACCATATATAGTCATAGTCTAGGTTTGGATTCGAACCAGCTACATGAACATGTCTTTATTTTTTCAAAAACTCGGCAACGTCTCTTTACTGGTACACTAGCTTGTTCTATACGCCTTCCCAAGTCTTTGATTTTCTTTCCCTTTTTTGCGAGGAAGGAAGGAGGACAAAATTGAGAGTTCCTGGGACTCGAACCCAAGACCTCTCGGATGAAAACCAAGGGTGCTAGTCACTTATGTGGCGAACGTTCCCTGTGAGGAGGACGCCAGATGAACGCATTTTCCTCGTAGTTTTCTTCCTATATATAAAAAAGTATGCTACTTGGTGTCTGCTTAGTCAACAAACGATTGTGCCAACCTTGACCGTTGGATTGACATTCAACGTCTGTCGCGTTTCTTCAGTCTCTTCTTCCTCGAGCCGCCAAAGCAAAACCAGCGCCGCCGGGACCGCCTGCTCCTGCCTCCCATGGCTGGTTGTGATCTTCCTCGGCTCCTGTTCGTTCCCGTCCGAAGCCTCACCGTCGTCCTCCGCCTTGGTTCGCTCGCCTCGGCGCCGCCCTCCGGTGTTGTCAACATGGTCAACAACCGAGAGGAATAAGGAGATGACTGTACATGGTGAGGATGACAGTTGGGACCCAGGAGCACGCGCAGTAATTTTGTTTTTTCGAGACGGAGAAGGGTATCAACTGGGTTGTGCGGGACCCGTGGCCCGTCCAACCCATGCTTTTATTTCATATGTTTAGCACATGACCAGCCCATTTTGTTTTTTTCCTTTCTGAAAATGGCTAGCCAGCTATTTTGTTCTTTGCAGAATAACCAACGTAGGCCTACTTGCTTTTCTACGCCCTGCTGGGCCAGAAATATTTCAAGACGAGGAGGGATGCATTTTTCCCAGAAAATGGGCTATAAGTAATAAGAAATGGGCTATAAGTAATAATAAATGGGTTGTAAAATGAAAAAATACAACAAACAGGCAATTAGTTCCAAAATATTGTTTTCTTTCGGATTTTGATATTTTAAATTTCATTGTTTTTGTGCGGGTAAAATTTCATTGAATTTAAATTAAGATATATGCTGTTTGGGACAGATTTGGAGACTGACTTGTGGGTCTACTAGGTTGACGTGTACTTTGGCTTTGTCAACTTAGTCCACAAACGATACTAGCAGCAGTGATCGTTGGATGTTAATCCAACGGCCGTGCTGTTTCTTGCTCCAGCCGCCCAAACCAGCTCCGGTGGGACTGCCTGCTCCCACCTCCCGTGGCCGGCTGTGCTGCCGCACAGGACGCACCGCCCCACCCTACTTCATTGCTGGCTCCCGTGGCGAGGCCATTCCTCTACTCACCCACACCTCCTGTTATTTTCCGGCGACGGCACCCGGACCAGTAAACCCTCATACTCCCCACCGCGTGGGCAACCATTGCCGAGTCTTCCCCCCCCCCTCTGTGTCGTTCCCTTCCTAGGCCTCACCGTCATCCACCGCCATGGTGCTCTCGGCGCGGCCTGGTCAACTTGGTCAACGAACGACATCCATCGGCCGTGGACTGTACGCACAAAATAATGATTCCTCCACCTGACAGCTGGGACCCACCGGAAGGGCCTCTGTATTTCGCGAAAAAAACGTTCCCCCTGCTGACATGTCGGACCCACCAGCTATATCTTCGCACGCAAGGAAGTGCCTCCTTATTACGCACAAAAAAATGAATACCCCCTGCTAGTTGGGACCCACCATAGTGGGAGGATGACTTGTGGGCCAACTAAGTTGACGGGGACGGAGGGCTTTGTCAACTTAGTCAATATGAACGATTCTAGCTCCAGTGACCGTACGATGTCCATCCAACGGCCGTAGTGCTTCTTCAACCTCTAGTCTTCTTGCTCCAGCCGCCCAAAGCAGCGCCGGTCGTGCCGCATGCTCCTGCCTCCCGTGGCCGGCTGTGCTACCGTGGAGGCCTCACCGCCCCCTACTATTCCCACCGCTGGCCAAGCCCTGCGGCGATGGCAGCCTCACACCGCAGCCGAACCAGTGAACCCTCGTACTCTTCTCCGTGCGGGCTTTTGCTGCCGCGACTTCCCCGGCTCCGCGTCGTCCCCTTCCTAGGCCTCGCCGCCGTCCACCACCGTGGTGCTCTCCGTGTGGCGTGGTCAACGTGGTCAAGGAACGACTTCCATCCACGGCCACAGCCCAGTTTTTTTTGTGATTTGCCAAGCAAGTCGCTTTGTCAGGCCTGTTGGGCTGCAAATCTTTCAAGACGATGAGAGCTTTCATTCGGCTGGCCGAGAAAATGGCCCTTCGGTAATGAGAAATATGCTGTACATTTTCAAAACACATCAAACCGGCAATTAGTTTCAAATATCTTTTTTTATTTCAAGATTTGAAATTACATTAATTTTTATGTGTGGAGAATTTGTTGGATTTTATATTGATATACATTTATTTTTTAAATCAGTTTGAATGTGAGTCGAAATTTTGGGATTAAAAACAGTTCGGACCGCACCGAAATATGCAAAATTTCATATAATTTTTTAACCATGAGAATTAGCAAATGGGCTGTAAATTATTAGAAATAATGGCAGATGGGCTGTATGCTGTTTTCCACAGATTTGAGGCTTTCCTGAAAAAAGGTTGACACACAAGCAGTGACTGTCGGATGTCCATCCAACGGCCGTCGTGCTTCTTCAATCTCTTCTCGTCCTGCTCTAGTCGCTCAAACAAGCACCGGCGGGACTGCCTGCTCCCTCCTCCCCGCGGCCGGCTGTGCTGCCGCGCAGGCCTCACCACCCCATCGTACTCCAATCGCTGGCCTAGCCATCCCTCTACTCACCCACACCTGCTGTTATTCTCCAGCGACGGCAGGCGAACCAGTAAACCCTCGTACAGTCGTACTCCCCTCTGCGTGGGAAACAACTGCCGAGTCTTCCCTGCCTCCATGTCGTTCCCTTCCTAGGCCTCGCCGTCATCCACCGCCCTGGTGCTCTCGGCGCGGCCTGGTCAACGTGGTCAACGACCGACATGCATCTGAAGAGGACTGTATGTGGAGAGGCCGACAGCTGGGTCCACGGCCGCACGCAAGGAAATGCCTCCTTATTACGCGCAAAATAATGATTCCTCCACCTGACATCAGGGACCCACCGAAAGGGCCTCTGTATTTCGCAAAAAAAACGTTACCGCCACTGACAGCTCGGACCCACCAGCTATATCTTCGCACGCAAGGAAGTGCCTCCTTATTACGCACAAAAAAAATGAATACTCCCCCTATTAGCTGGGACCCAGTATAGTGGCAGGCTGACTTGTGGGCCTATGATAACCCGCAAGTATAGGGGATCACAACAGTTTTCGAGGGTAGAGTATTCAACCCAAATTTATTGATTCGACACAAGGAGAGCCAAAGAATATTGTCAAGTATTAGCAGCTGAGTTGTCAATTCAACCACACCTGGAAATTTAGTATCTGCAGCAAAGTGTTTAGTAGCAAATTAATATGATAGTGGTGGTAACGGTAACAAAAGTAAAGGACGCAAAAGTAATATTTTTGGTATTTTGTAGTGATTGTAACAGTAACAACGGGAAAGTAAATAAGCGTAAACCAGTATATGGAAAGCTCGTAGGCATCGGATCGGTGATGGATAATTATGACGGATGTGGTTCATCATGTAACAGTCATAACATAGGGTGACACGGAACTAGCTCCAATTCATCAACGTAATGTAGACATGTATTCCGAATATAGTCATACGTGCTCATGGAAAAGAACTTGCATGCCATCTTTTGTCCTACCTTCCCATGGCAGCAGGGTCCGAATGGAAACTAAGGGATATTAAGGCCTCCTTTTAATAGAGGACCGGAACAAAGCATTAGCACATAGTGAATACATGAACTCCTCAAACTATGGTCATCACCGGGAGTGGTCCCGATTACTGTCACTTCGGGGTTGCCGGATCATAACACATAGTAGGTGACTATAGACTTGCAAGATAGGATCAAGAACTCACATATATTCATGAAAACATAATAGGTTCAGATCTGAAATCATGGCACTCGGTCCCTAGTGACAAGCATTAAGCGTAGCAAAGTCATAGCAACATCAATCTCAGAACATAGTGGATACTAGGGATCAAACCCTAACAAAACTAACTCGATTACATGATAAATCTCATCCAGCCCATCACCGTCCAACAAGCCTACGATGGAATTACTCACGCATGGCGGTGACCATCATGAAATTGGTGATGGAGGATGGTTGATGATGATGACGGCGACGAATCCCCCTCTCCAGAGCCCCGAACGGACTCCAGATCAGCCCTCCGGAGAGGTTTTTTGGATTGGCGGCGGCTCCGTATTGTAAAACACGATGATTTCTTCTTTTTATTTTTTTCACCCCGAAAGCAAATATATAGAGTTGGGGTTGGCGTCGGAAGGTCTCCGGGGGCCCCATGAGGTAGGGGGCGCGCCCAAGGGGGGGGGCGCCCCCGACCCTCGTGGACAGGGTGTGGGCCCCCTGGTCTTCATCTTTGGCGAGGATTTTTTATTATTTTTTATAAGATATTCCGTGGAGTTTCAGGTCATTTCGAGCACTTTTGTTTTCTGCACAAAAAACAACATCATGGCAATTCTGCTGTAAACAACGTCAGTCCGGGTTAGTTCCATTCAAATCATGCAAGTTAGAGTCCAAAGCAAGGGCAAAAGTGTTTGGAAAAGTAGATACGTTGGAGACGTATCAACTCCCCCAAGCTTAAACCATTGCTTGTCCTCAAGTAATTCAGTTGACAAACTGAAAGAGAAAGAAAAACTTTTACAAACTCTGTTTGCTCTTGTTGTTGTAAATATATGAAGCCAGCATTCAAGTTTTCAGCAAAGATCATAACTAACCACATTTGCAATAATTCTCAGGTCTCATGATCACTCATATCAATAGCATAACCAACTAGCGAGCCATAATAATAAATCTCGGATGACAACACTTTCTCAAAACAATCATAATATGATATAACAGGATGGTATCTCGCTTGCCCTTTCTGTGACCGCAAAACATAAATGCAGAGCACCTTTAAAGATCAAGGACTGACTAGACATTGTAATTCATGGTAAAAGAGATCCAATTAGTCACACCCAATATAGATTAATAGTGATGGATGCAAATGATAGCTGTGCTCTCCAGCTAGTGCTCTTTAATAAGAGGGTGATGACTCAACATAAAAGTAAATAGATAGGCCCTTCGTAGAGGGAAGCAGGGATTTGTAGAGGTGCCAGAGCTCGGTTTTCAAATAGAGGTAAATAATATTTTGAGCGGTATACTTTCATTGTCAACATAGCAACTAAGAGATGGCAATATCTTCCATGCTACACACATTATAGGCGGTTCCCAAATAGAATGGTAAAGTTTATACTCCCCCTCCACAAACAAGCATCAATCCATGGCATGCTCGAAACAACGAGTGCCTCCAACAAACATCAGGTCCCAGGGGGAGTTTTGTTTGCAATTAATTTGGATTTAGTTTGCATAAAGCATGGGACGGGGCATCCCGGTGACCAGCCATTTTCTCGTGAGTGAGGAGCGGAGTCCACTCCTCTTGAGAATAACCCACCTAACATGGAAGATAAGGGCAGCCTTGGTTGATACATGATCTATTCGAGCATACAAAATAGAATGTCTAATTGAAGGTTTAGAGTTTGGCATATACAAATTTACTTGGAACGACAGGTAGATACCGCATATAGGAAGGTATAGTGGACTTGTTGGGGTATTACTATTGGGCATAAACCGGCCTATCTGGGTCGGGTTAACTTCATCAGTAGTTGAGTATATTAAAGCCCATGAAGGCAGAAGAGGGCCCAAAGCCCATAGTCGGTTCAAGGCCTGTAGCCATAAACCGGCGTAGGTATGTAACTTGTATTGTAAGTTAGGAATAAGTAAAGACCAAACCGGAAACGTATATGAGCCGGTGTTGGGACTCTGTGAACCGACGGGCGTCACCCATGTATATAAGGGGACGACCCGGCGGTGGTTCGAGGACAACAGACAACAACTCAAGACTTAGGCGAAGCTTGTTTGCTCCTTAGTCATCGAAACCCCATCAATTCCATCAAAACTAGACGTAGGCTTTTACCTTCATCGAAGGGGCCGAACTAGTATAAACTCTCTTGAGTCCCTGTGTCCGTTTTAACCCCTTCAAGCTAACTTGTCGCGATGGCTCCACGACTAAGTCGTTTCATGAGGACATCTGCCGTGACAAAACCACGACAGTTGGCGCCCACCGTGGGGCTATCGCACGATGGTTTCAAGTTCTTGGAGGGAAACTTTGAAGGACTCAAGGGCTACGCTGTGGGCCGGATGACCAAGAGTCATCGTGGCAAAGTCTACATCGACGATGCAGGCTGGGGTTCCGAGCCGGCTCGATTGAGTACGGGTACAGGGTCCCCTTTGGTGGCATACACGTCTTCATTAGCAAGATCGGTGAACCGGGCCCTGAGCTGGACATCTGCACCGACCTCGTCGAAATGGCTCAGCGTGCGTGATCTGCCGAGGTTAAACCGGCCATGAAGCATGCCTTCGTGGGAGTCATCCATGGAGGAGACTATGAGGATGGATCGGAATCTGGTGGCGAGACCGTCGTTTATTCAGGCGACGACTCATTAACTGGAGAAACCGAATCGTTGTATCAGCTACAAGACGGCCGGATCGGGGGCTGTTCCGATGGCGATAGTATTCCGGACCCCTCTGATCTGCCCAACTGGGTTGGAATATTCATGGCCGGTACACAAGCGGCGATCCACTCTTCGACAGCAACAGCCATGATCTCCGAGTCAGTAGCAGCGACAGCTGCCAGGGCAGGAGGCCCTGTGCGCCCGCCGGCTCAAGTTTTGTCTGATCTGTTAGATGCGTTGGCTACGCTTATGGCAGAGGCTAACCCGGTGGATCAGGATGCCCACAACTCAGAAATTGCAAAGGTGAGGGAACAGATCACTCAGGCCAAGGCCGATCTAGCAGCTGAAGATGCCAGGATGACTACAGAGCGGGCCGCTTTGGATGCGCAGGCCTATAGGCTTATGCTGGATCAGAACGCATCACATGAAGTCCTGAAGAGGAAGCATCGATCTCGTTTGCCTCCGGTTTTTGAAGCCAGGGATCTCTTTAACACCCCAGGAGCGGGAACCAGTAATCCGCCGATGGTAAACCGGGCGGAAGCACCAGGGACGGGCACGCCGGTTCAGCCTCGCTTGATGGATCCGCCTCGCCAGAACACTATTGTACCTCACGCTGTCCCGACACCTCTAGGTCATTACTCCAACCCGATGGACAACCTTGTTGCTGCTACTTCACGACTGGAGGCCATCCCAATTGAAGGTGATTCGCCGTAGACGGTGGAAATGCGCCGGGTTAAGGAACTTCTTCGGACAGCTTTGATCCAACAGGAAGTGTATTCGTACAGTCGTGACCGAATTCATTCCACCCCTCGTCCAAGCCAGAGCTATAGCAGGCATACGGATGAAGAGGCCGTGTCAAGTAATGCACGAAACCGTCAAGCGCCCCGTGGTAACAACCCGGCAGGTGGTGTTGGTGATGCTCAGGAAGTGGTAGACCGGGCCCGAGCGTGCAGGGAGGCTGAGTTAGGAGCACAATATGAGGCCTGTCAGCTTACGCCGGTTCATCCAACCACCTCAGTCGAGCCAGGCGTTACTTCTAGTTCTTTGGGGGTGCCCTGTCTTGTTCCCGCTTTACGCAATGTGCGCCTGCCCAAGGATTTCAAGGGCCCAGGCAAGGTGCCAAATTACACTGCCGATCAGCCTCCAGAGACATGGGTAGAGAGCTATGAGATGGCCATGGAGATGCTTGATGTGGATGATGCGGCATGTGCAAAGTACTTCGCCATGATGCTTGAAGGAACGGCCCGTACTTGGCTAAAAAGTTTGATAGTGGACTCTATCAGTTCATGGGCCCAATTTCTAGCCCGGTTTATCCAGAACTTCAAAGATACATGTAAATAGCCTATGTCGATAGTGGACTTAGCAGCCTGTGTCCAGGAAGAAGGAGAATCGATGACCCGTTGGGTGCGCCGGGTCTCGCAAATTTTGCATTCATTGGACCGTATCAACGCCGATACCGCAGTTATAACCTTGGAAGGCAACTGCCGGTTTGGGCCTCTAAAGTTGAAATTAGGACGGATGAAGCGCCATTGCAACGATATGGGAACCCTCATGGCTGCGTTTGTGAAGTACGCTGATTCTGATAGTACCAAGGATCCCGAGTCTGATGATGACAAGATAGGGAAGGGAAAGAAGAACAGCAACTCCAAAGGGCAGCAGCATAACCCGGCAGGTCATGGAAATGGAGGCAAGCGTAAAGCGGATAGCAGCATGGACTTTGTGGATAATACCAATGCGCAGGACAAGGGCTAGCGACGCAAGGGTAAACCGCTGAATCGCAGTGGAGCGCCTAATCCTAACCCGGACCTCCTGACTTATCTGTTAAACCAGCCCTGTCCAAAGCACGGGACGAAGGAGATGACAGCCAACCACCTTTGGAAGGATTGCTACATTATGCAGGAGTTCAAGAATTCTAATGCTTTCCGGTATGATCACGGATCAGGTGGTGGCTCAGGATCCGGGCCGGGTTATGGTGGAGGAAATTCCGGTTGAGGCTTTAATGGTAATCAGGGCGGACATAACAATCAAAATAATCAGAGTAGCCAGGGTGGCTAAAACCAGCAGCAGCAGCAGTCGGGTTATTAGAGCAACTCGAAGCAGTTGAATAGTGGGCAATACCATGTCTTCACCACTAGTTTGGACAAGCGAGACCAGAAGCTTCATAAGCGGGCAGTAAACTCTGTTGAAACGGCCGTGCCCCATTATTTGCACTGGTCTGAACAGCCAATCGTATGAAGCAGAGAGGATCATCCTCCCCGGGTTGACAATCCGGGTTAGCTAGCGTTGGTGGTGGCACCTCAGGTGGGAGGTTATAAATTCACCAAGGTGCTCATGGATGGAGGGAGCAGCATTAATATCTTATACTATGAGACCTTCCGCCGTATGGGACTAACAGATAAACATCTTAAACCGTCCAATACGGTATTCCATGGTGTGGTACCTGGTAAGTCAGCATATCCTGTTGGCAAGATAGCTCTGGAAGTGGCCTTTGGAAATGATCACGATTCCAGGTCGGAGACACTGACTTTTGAGGTGGTAAAGATCCAGAGCCCATATCACGCCCTGTTTGGGCGGCCGGCTTACGCCAAATTTATGGCATGGCCCTGTTATGTGTATTTGCAGCTCAAGATGCCGGGTCACAAAGGAACAATAACGGTTCACAGAAGCCGCAAAATTGTTTTGGAGTGTGAAGAAGGTGATGCGGCTTATCCATAGTCGGTTTGCGCCACAGAGGAGCTGAAATATTAGAAGGACAATGTTGATCCGGCAGACATGACTCCATTGAAGAAGCCCACTACGGAGCATGATCCGGCCCTGAAGTTCAAATCGGCAGCTGAGACTAAGCTTGTTGACTTCGTACCTGGCGATTCGTCCAAGAAGTTCAGTATCAGTGCCAACTTGGATCCGAAATAGGAAAGCGCGCTCATCGAGTTCATCCATGAGAATCGGGACATCTTTGCATGGAAGCCTTCTGACATGCTAGGTGTACCGAGGCAACTCGCTGAGCACACTTTTAATGTGGATCCTAAGTACAAACCAGTGAAGCAGTTTCTCCGCCTGTTTAACAAAGAAAGACGCAAAGCTATTGGAGAAGAGGTAGCCAGGCTCTTAGCGGCTGGCTTTATCGTTGAAGTTTTCCATCCTGAATGGCTGGCTAATCCGATGCTGGTCCTTAAGAAAAATGGCACCTGGCACATGTGTGTGGATTACACAGATCTTAACAAGGCTTGTCCAGCAGATCCTTTTGCCCTCCCCCGTATTGATCAAATTATTGATGCTACGGCGGGTTGTGAGTGTTTGAGTTTTCTGGATGCATATTCTGGTTATCATCAGATCAAGATGGCAGTTAAGGACCAGGAGAAGATGGCGTTCATAACTCCCTTTGGAGCCTTCTGCTATGTACCTATGCCCTTTGGGCTCAAGAGTGCCCAGGAAACTTATCAACGGTGTGTACAGAATTGCCTTCATAAACAGATTGGCCGTAATGTACATGCCTATGTGGATGATATTGTGGTTAAGTCAAGGGAGAAGGAGACTCTGGTTGACGATTTGAAGGAAACCTTTGATAACCTGAGGACATACAAGATGATGCTCAACCCGGCCAAGTGTGTCTTTGGTGTACCGGCAGGCAAGTTATTGGGTTTTCTGGTGTCCAATAGGGGAATTGAGGCCCATCCGGAGAAGATCACAGCTATCACCTCCCTGGCTAAACCGAAGTGTATCAATGACGTTCAACGCTTGGCAGGCCGGATTGCCGCGTTGAGACGGTTTATCAGCCGCCTTGGTGAGAAGGCGATCCCTTTGTATCAGATGTTGAAGAAGACGGATCAATTCGTCTGGAGTTCTGCTGCTAATAAAGCGTTTGAGGATTTAAAGCGGAAGTTAGCCAATCCGCCTGTTCTCCATGCTCCAATTGACAAGGAGCCGTTGCTACTATATATCGCAGCTAATGCTCGTGCAGTCAGCGTGGCTATTGTGGTGGAGCGCAAGGAGGCAGGCAAGGAGTATCCGGTTCAGCGTCCGGTTTACTATATCAGTGAGGTGCTTATTGAGTCCAAGCAAAGGTACCCGCATTGGCAGAAGCTCGTATATGGAGTTTTTACGGCAAGCCGGAAGCTTAAGCAGTACTTCCAGGGACACCCCATCACAGTGGTCAGTTCTACTCCCTTGGGAGATATAATCCAGAACAGGGAAGCAACTGGTCGGATTGCCAAGTGGGCTATAGAGCTTGGGCCGCACGGATTGAAATACATGCCGTGGACGGCGGTCAAGTCTCAAGCACTTGTGGATTTCATCAATGGTTGGACAGAACTGCAAGCACCTGAAGAGAAGCCGGATCACACATACTGGACTATTCATTTTGATGGGTCCAGGCAATTGGAGGGCTCGGGGGCTAGAGTCGTGTTAACTTCCCCACGAGGTGATAAGTTTTGTTACGTTCTCCTCTTAATATTCCCTTGTACTAACAATGCAGCTGAGTATGAAGCCTTACTCCATGGTCTCCGGATGGCTAAGGAGATGAATCTAAGCCGAGTTAAGTGCTTTGGTGACTCGGACCTGGTGGCTCAGCAGGTGTCTGGCACATGGGATTCCAAGGACCCACTCATGGCAGCATATCGTCGTTAGGTAGATATAGTTGCAGGTCACTTCAAGGGTTATCAGGTGGACCATGTGGACCGCCGGAAGAATGAAGCAGCGGACGCTTTATGCCGGTTGGGCTCTCAACGCAAACCGGTCCCGCCTAATGTTTTCTTGGATGTGCTGCATAACCCGTCGGTCAAGCTCCCTGGTGAAGAGGATTTGGCTATTCCTGATCCGGAGGCTCAATTGGTGGCAGCTCTTCATGTCATTCCGGATTGGACGATTCCTTATCTTGCGTACATGAACCGGGGCGAGTTACTAGAGGATGAGACTCTAACCAGGCTGATAATTCGGCGATCCAAGTCCATGACTATTGTCAATGGCGAATTGCATCATTGCAGTGTGTCAGGGGCGTTTCAACGCTGTGTGTCTCCTGAGGAAGGCTGTGAAATATTACATGAGATCCACGAAGGAGATTGTGGTCACCACGCCGGTTCAAAGTCTTTGGTGGCTAAAGTGTTTCGCCACGGCTTCTATTGGTTGACTGCTCATGCTGATGCGGAAGATCTGGTCAGACAATGTGATGGTTGCCAAAAGTTCTCAAGACGTGCTCATGTGCCGGCCCAAGAATTGAGGATGATTCCAATCACTTGGCCGTTTGCGACTTGGGGGGGCTGGATATGGTTGGGCCTTTCAAATGGTCCAAAGACAAGAAGACCCACCTTTTGGTGGCTGTTGACAAGTTTACAAAGTGGGTGGAGGCAGAACCCGTTAGCAAGTGTGATGCGGCCACGGCAGTTCAATTCATCAAAAAAGTGATTTTCCGGTTTGGCTTTCCACACAGCATCATCACTGATAATGGTACCAATTTGTCCAAAGGTGATATGAAGGAGTTCTGTGAACGCGAGTACATCCGGCTTGACGCTTCATCAGTGGGTCACCCACAGTCCAATGGCCAAGTAGAGAGGGCTAATCAAGATATCTTGCAAGGCATCAAACCCCGGCTTATGGTTCCTTTGCAGAGAACGCCGGGTTGTTGGGTGGAAGAGTTACCGTCTGTATTATTGAGTATCAATACTACACCCAATAGATCGACAGGATACACACCGTTCTTGATGGTCTACGGAGCGGACGCGGTTCTCCCCAGCTGATGACTCGCCAGACGATGAATGAGAAGTGCCCTGATAATCAGAGTCAGATGGATTAAGAGGTTGACGAAAACAGCCCGCTTTAGGACAAGAATTGACAAGAGAGTTAGAGACCTCTGAACGGCGTTTCCGAACCGGACTGTTCGGTAAACCGGCGGAGGTAATTACCTGGCCGCTGTGCCGGGTTGTGCGGCAAGCTTCGTGCTCTTGTGTCTTCATAAGAAAGTTTGGGTCCAAATAAGCAAGAGGATGAGAAAATTTAACTTTCCGGTTTGCCCGACAGATTTTTAGTGAAGGCAAAGGGTTTGAATCGGAGGAGAGAGCAATTACCTCTACAGCATCAGCATGACTGACTTCGGCGTCATCCTGGCAATGATCTTTATCAAAAAGGCGTGTGAAAAATAAGCCAAGTGAATCAAGCTCTACCTCAAGGTCCGGATTACCCACATCATCGTCAGCTGCCGGATCCGAGGACACAGTGGTTTTCTTCCTGTTAGCGGGCTTCTTCACAACTTTGGTTTTGGGCCGGGTTGGTCGCTCCGGTTTCTCCAGTTTCTCTTGAGGAGGTTTTTTGCTCCAAAACGGATCATCACCCTGTTTGAAAACGTGCTCATGTTAACAGTTGATAATTTGAACAGGCAGATTCAATAAAAAGTATAAGGTATGAGTCTTACAGCTGGCAGTTTGTTAATGGCACAAAATGGAGCCAGGCCGGTTTGAGCACAGACAGCTTCCGGTTCATTCAGTATCTTTTTCACAGCTTCTGTAACTTCATCGTCTGTGAGCTGGATATCAATGTGTCGAAGAGGGTCTTTTTCATTTCCAGTGTACTCGCACATCAAACCGGAGCGCTGGCTTAAGGGCAAGATGCTCCACGATATCCAGCAACGAGCAAGGTCGACCCTGTCAACCCATTAGCCATGAAGGCCCTGAGTTTGGATAATTGAGGGGCATATTTGCTTCTCTCCTTAGCAGTCAGCCTTTGCGGGAAAGGATGTGTGTTGCTTAGCCGCTCTGGGCGGTAACCCGGCAAAGAATTTTCGTCAGAAGGAGAGGTATCTTTGAAGTAAAACCATGTTTGATTCCACTCTTTGGGATGGCTGTGCAGTTTGGGGTGAGGGTAAGTGATCTCTTTCCTCTTTTGAATCGCCATACCGCCTAACTCGGTGTTGGGACCGTCCGTAAATTTAGTGCGGCAGTTTAGATGGAAGCAATCTCTGAAAAATTCAACTATGGGCTCCTCTTTAAAGAACACCTCACAGAGCACTTGAAAGTGACAGATATTGGTTACGGAGTTTGGGCCAGTATCTTGTGGACGGAGTTGGAAATTGGCTAAGACGTCCCGGTAAACTTTTGAACCAGGAGGATTAAAGCCCCGGGCTAGATGATCAGTGAAAGTGCGTTATATCGACTAGAGGGGGGGTGAATAGGCGATTTTTATGAAATTCTACACTGAGGAATTTGCTAGTGAGGAAATTCCTTAGTGAAGAACTACTAGCAGCGGAATAAGTACTCAGAAGTAAACATAGCAAAATACATGCATGGTCATCATGATGAAATGAAGACAAACAAAGAGTACAGAAAGCATAAACACAGGATAGCACAAGATGAAGACAAACAGACTGAAGAAATTGAACTGAGGAAATTGAGAAAGTCTTCAGTCAAAGTCTTCGAACACAGATATGAACAAACACACAACACAGTAATGAGGAAATGAAAGTGTTGAGGAAATGGAACCAGTTGGCTTGGTGAAGACAATGATTTGGTAGACCAGTTCCAACTGCTATCTCAGTTGTACATCTGGTTGGAGCGGCTGAGTATTTAAACTCGAGGACACCCAGTCCCGGACACACAGTCCTCATCGTATTCTCCTTGAGCTAAGGACACACAGTCCTCGCCCAACCACTCGTGGTAAGTCTTCAGGTGACTTCCGAACCTTCACAAACTCGGTCACTCGGCGATCCAAAATTCCTCTTGGATGCTCTAGACCTTGACGCCTAACCGTCTGGAAGAAGCACAGTCTTCAAAGCTAACAAGCGTCGGATCCATGCAGGATCAATCTCTTCAGTGATGCTCAATCACTTTGGGTTTGTAGGTGTTTGGGTTTGGGTTTGGATTTTCCTCACTTGATGATTTTCGCTCAAAGTCCTCGGAGGATGGGTTGCTCTCAAATGACAAGTGTCAAGTTCTCGCGGAGCAGCCAACCAGCTAGTGGTTGTAGGGGGAGGCTATTTATAGCCTAGGGAGCAGCCCGACATGATAAGACATAAATGCCCTTCAATGATATGACCGTTGGATGGATAAGATATTTTGGGACAGTTGGCGTGTAGCACAGCAATGGTCGGAAATTTGAGGTACAAATTCCTCAGGGCTATCATGTTCCTCACTGTGTAGGCAATTCGCACTGGCGAATTCCTAGCTCCTCAGTCAGAGCAAAGTCCTCAGTGACCAGAAGAACTGCGTCTCTGTCACTGAAGAAATTGACTGAACTGTTTGAGATCTCCAATGGCTTCACTCGAAGGGATTGGTAGGTGTAGGATTTGAGTTGAGCATCACATGGAAATTTTCTCCTTAGTATTTCCTCGGCCCCCTTTAACAGTACGGTGTTTCCTATGACTCAAGAAAGAGAAAACGAAACTACAAAAACAAAAGTCTTCACGCTTCATATTCCTCGAATGATAACCAAGTCTTCAAGGTCACACCAATTTCTTCACTTTCAAAGTCTTCAGAAATTCTTCAGAATATCAAAGTCTTCAGTTGAAGAACTTCATTTTTAGGGGTCGACTTTCTCTGTAAATATCAAACTCCTCATAGACTTATAGACCTATGTACACTCATAAACACGTTAGATCCTTAACCTATAAGTCTTCAATACACCAAAATCACTAAGGGGCACTAGATGCACTTACAATCTCCCCCTTTTTGGTGATTGATGACAATATAGGTTAAGTTTTCAACGGGGATAAACATATGAAGTGTAAATACTGATATTGAGGAATTTGATTGCAAGATATAGAAGAACTCCCCCTGAAGTTGTGCATAGTGAGGAATTTGCTTTTGAAGCAATGCACACTTGAAGAGTTGAATCATGGAGATCTCCCCCTATATCTTGTAATTCATACACGCATTTGATATATAATATGAAGAATTTGAAATGCATGATGAAATATGGTGCCTGATGAAATTCAGCATGCGTGAAATGATATTAATGAGGAATAAGCACGCCGAATAGTGCATCAAAAGTATCAGAGCATAGTGCAACAAAAGTATCAGTGCACCATCGAGTTTAAGATTACAACTCAATCCAATAAAGTTTCAGAAGAATGAGAGTTGTAACTTAGCAAAAAAACAATGTATAAGGACGTTAAAATAGACCCGCTTGAAGACTAACTCAAATTTCTCCCCCTTTGTCATCAAATGACCAAAAGGATCGAAAATGAGGACTAACGCTCTTGAGGATAATCATGATGATGAAGGAGCGCCAGCGTTGTTGGGGTCGGTTGTTGTAGTAGGGCCTGCCGCTGTGTCTTCCAAGTCTTCATTTTCATCAGTCTCACGCGATGAAGAATATGAGCTGGCCACCAAAGAAGGAACCTTGACCTTCTTGAATTTCTTCGGAGGAGGTGCAGACCAGTCAAACTCTTCTTTGAGACCCATTTGCTTCAAATCATCAGCGCTATAAACTTGAGATAGAACAGCCCAGGTGCGGTTGAGGGTTTCATGAAGGTTGAGGAATTTCTGGTTCCTCCTCAGGTGCAGTCACATTTCAGCAGCAGCATCAGTTTCTTCAGCACTAGTGGCTGGAATTTCTTCATGCACAGATGTAGTGGGATGAGTTTCTTTAGAGCCCAATTGAACTGTTGGTGCAGGAGAGTGAGGGATTTGCTGCAGTGGGGTGAAGAGTGGAGAATTGGGATGCTAACTTTCCCAAAAATCGTCATTCATCACTGGAGTTGTGCTTCCAATGTCCACATCTTCATCTTCCTATTCTTCAACACCAGCCTCTTCAGCAGTAAACCGAGGCATTGGTGATGAGACCACTGGGTTTGAAGGGATTGCATCCACTTCAATTTCTTCATCAATCTGCTCTGACGAAGCAGCAGATGGAGTTTCTTTATCAGATCCGCTTGGGATCACATATTCTTCATCAAAAGGAACAAGGTCCTTCGACGGCATGGTTGAGATCGGAACAGCATCAATTGGATTCTCCAACGAGCTGGTCATCGGCTTCATCTTCTTTGGAGCTGAAGATTCTGAAGCATTTGATGCTTTCCTTTTCTTCACTACAGCTCGCTCTACAGCCTTGGTCTTCTTCAGATCTGATGCAGATGGAAGGATAGGAGTTGGTGTAGGTGCAGGTTGAGCTGAGTAATCTAGTTGATTTTCCTCAGGCGCAACTGATGCAGTTGCCCTGACTTCTTCAGTTTCTTTAGGCGCACCACTAGTGGATGCCCTGGCAATTTCTTTAGTGGTTGGAATGGAGTTATCAGCCCTGGAACTAGCATTTTCTTCAGCAGCCTGAAATCATGAGCGGTGCTGGCATGTTCTTCAGTTGGCTGAGCAGAAGCTTCAGCTTGAGGAACTTCTTGTTGCGTTGGAGCTGCAACATTGGTGAAAGTTTCAGTTAGTCTCACAAACCTGACTTTGGCTCCTTGCCAATCAGCATAGTATGAGTTGAAGTTGTCGTTGAGGGCTTTGATTTCAGCCTGCATCTTGATAAGTTCTTCAGTTGTCATTTTGACAACATTTTTCTTCAGCAGTTTCTCTTTTCTGTACTGTGATTTCTTGATGTCTCTGGCCCTATCATATTTCCACTTCTCCTCTTGGATGAAGTGAGTCAGCATGTGACTTTTGCCAGGTGTCATCTTGAAGTCAGGCATAGGTGTGATGGGATCCTTATGCCAGAGATCAATGTAATCGAGGATCACCCTTGGATCCAACAGCAGTGGCACAGGTGTGCCTTTGTCTCTAGCGGCCCTTTCTTGTCGGTCCCTGATGATTTCTGCAAGTTCTTCTTCATCAGCTTCATCTTCGTCAGATGGTACATTGAAGACTACCTGCTTCTTCTTAGGACTTGGGCGAGTACCGCATCCAGCAGTAGCCTTTTTCTTCAGCAGAGAGGGTCCACCTGAGGAACTTGGTGCAGCTGAGGAACTTGCTGAGACACCAGAGGCAATAGAGATGCCTACCGTCCTTTGACACGTGGCAAGATGCGCAGGTGCTGAGGAATTTGGCGGAACAGCTGAGGACTTTGGAGGAGGTACTAAGGATTTTGGAGGAGCAAGGGCAGCTTGAGGAATTTGCCTTGAAGATTTTGAAGTTTCTGGCCGTGAGGGCGCAGCTAAGGAACTTGGCCGTGAGGGAATTGTTTGTGAAGCACTTGGCTTTCGAGCGGGCTTCTTAAACATTGATTTCCTCGGCTTGACAGAGGCCTCAGTGGCTGCAGCAGCAGCAGAATCTTCATTGAATTTCCTCACCGCTTCTCTGGCTTGTCTTGCCAATTTGGCTTGGCGCTTGGCCCATTCTTCAGGAAAATCCTCACCGTGTTTGATGCTAGTGGGATCAGCCACTTGGCCAGGTGCCAATGGGGCTCTTGGGCATGGAGGATTCAGTGCGAATTTCTTCATGTACTTTGGAGTGACGTATCTGTACTCCCTCCATTCACGTGCCCATCTCCGTTCTATCTTCTGAATGCGCACCTTGCGCTGATTTTTGGTCTCTTTGCCAAACTTGGCTTCATCAGGCGTGCAGTACTCAGTATATATATCCTCAGGGATTTCAAATGCAGTCATGACCTCTGGCTTCTTTCCTCCTTTCTATGGCCTTTTACCGTCAGCCATTTTCTTCAGTTGAGGAATTTGAACAATTGAATTCTCTAAAGAAGTATGCAGTTTTTCTTCGAGGAACGCTGCAAACGAGTTAAGTTGATGAGAACCTAATGATTCAGCAGCGGACATGTGTATCTGTGAATAGAGTATAGTTGCGAGGAATTTGGAGAGGTCATATGCGTTCTCAGAGGGTTTTTCAAAAACAACAAGTTTGAGGAATTTGACCAGATGCGTCTTGAAGAATTTCACTAAGCGCGCTATATCTTAGGTTCTAGAGTTGTATAGATCGAAGATCCACACAATTGAGGAATCTTGAAGAAAATGATGCTTAGGGAAATGAATCAAGAACAGATAACATGTGTGGTGTTTTGTGTGTGAGGATTTGAAGAATAAAACACCTTTGAAGATTTTGTAGAAAAGTTTCGAATCAAAGATGGAAGTAAACGTAACTTTTAATTACCCTAAACGAAGAACACGACGAACAGTGAGATGAAACAGTGAGGTTCGTCGGTGTAGATCTTCCACGCCCTAAATTGGCGGAGGAAGACGTCTACGGCGGCGGCGGAGGTGAAGATTTCCGCGGTCGGCACGAGTACGACGGCGACGAGGTCGAGGCAATGAAGCTCTTCCTCACTTGCGACGATGGAGTAGCGGCGGCGCTAGGGTTTGAGAAGCTCGAGCGGGATAGAGAGATCGAGCGGAGTAAAAGAAGTGAGGAAGGGGAGAGGGGTATTTATAGAGGCAGTGAAAAACTGTTCGCCCGAAGATTTAGGACGAACGTGCCCCTGACCATTCTTCTTCTCATGACATGTGTCACCCACGTACTGTGTAGTGTAGATCGTGTAAGATCATGGGTGAGTAAAATAATGCATCGTGGGATGCGGAACGGTTTGAGCGGCAAAACCGAAAATTTGGATAAGATCAGTTTTAACGTTCCGTTCGCAATTTCTTCACCTGACAAGGACACAGTGAAGATTTTGATCGAGTTTCAAATAGAACGCACATGAAGAATTTGTGAATAGATTGGATTGAGTATAGCATAGAGGGGAAGGGTCCGATCACATTCACTTAGCAGAAAGACCAACTTGAAGAAATAGCTATAAGTGAATGCTGTAGAGGACATAAACTCATATATATATATATATATATATATATAGCTAATGAAGAAAAACGACGGCACAAGTGAAGATTTTGCAAGTTGAAGAATTTGCACAACTGAGGAATTTCAAAAGTTGAGGAAAAACTCAAATTGAAGATTTTCAACTTTTGTGGTGGCTTGACCCACCGTATAAGAATGATGATTTTAGACACCGCGTACAATTGTCGTAGGGTTCTGAGAATCAAATTCTTCATTAATTTCTTCACACTTAGAGTGTTATTCTTCATTGATTGAAGAAAAACGTTTCTTCATGTGTTGCACATCTAAGTAATCAATTTTGCATAAGGGTTAGGATGAGTGCCTTTTTCAAAGTACATTCGAAGACTCTAAGATATTTAGCTCACACTGCAACTTGCTAAATCTCTTCTCATCCAAGGGCTTAGTGAAGATATCGGCTAACTGTTCTTCAGTCTTCACATGCTCAATAGAAATGTTGCCCTTCAACACATGATCACGAAGAAAATGATGACGAATCTGAATGTGCTTTGTCTTCGAGTGCTGAACTGGGTTGTGAGCAATCTTGATGGCACTCTCATTGTCACAAAGGAGAGGCACATTCTTCACATTTACGCCATAGTACTTGAGTGTTTGCTTCATCCATAGCAGTTGAGCACAGCAAGAACTGGCAGCAATGTATTCAGCTTCAGCAGTAGACAATGATACGCAGTTCTATTTCTTCAAGGACCAACAGACCAAGGATCGTCCGAGGAAATGACAACTACCAGATGTTGACTTGCGGTCCACACGGTCACCAGCATAGTCAGAGTCAGAATATCCAATGAGATCAAAATCCGAGCCCTTGGGATACCATAATCCAAGTGTTGGTGTGTGAGCTAGATGACGAAGAATATGCTTCACAGCCTTATGATGTGATTCCTTCGGTGCAGCTTGAAATCGGGCACACATGCAAACACTAAGCATTATATCTAGCCTAGATGCACATAAGTACAATAAAGAGCCAATCATGGAGCGGTATACCTTATGATCGAAGTCAATACCATTTTATCAGTGCATAGATGACTATTTGTGGGCATAGGAATTTTGATGCCTTTGCAATCTTGCATGCCGAATTTCTTCAGGACGTCCTTGAGGTATTTCTCCTGAGATATGAATATGCCATTGCGCCGTTGACGAATTTGAAGACCTAGGAAGAATTTCAACTCTCCCATCATAGACATTTGATATTCTTCACTCATCATATAGGCAAATTCATCACTATAACGTTGGTCAGTATAGCCAAAGATGATATCATCAACATATATTTGGCACACAAACAGTTCACCATCATAAGACATAGTAAAAAGAGTGGGATCGAGTGAACCGGGTGTGAAGCCTTTCTTCATGAAGAATTCCTTCAATGTATCAAACCACGCCCGTGGGGCCTGCTTGAGGCCATAGAGGGCCTTGTTAAGTCTGAAGACTTTGTCAGGATGTTTTGGATCTTCAAAACCTGGGGGTTGAGCAACATATATTTCTTCCTCAAGCTTACCATTGAGGAATGCACTTTTTACATCCATTTGATATAAGATGATATCATGATGGTTAGCATAAGCAAGCAATATGTGAATAGCCTCAAGTCTAGCAACAGGTGCAAAAGTTTCACCGAAATCAACTCCTTCAACCTGTGTGTAGCCTTGAGCTACTAGTCGTGCCTTATTCCTCACCACAACACCATTTTCATCTTGCTTGTTGCGGTAGATCCACTTTGTGCCAATGATGTTATGCTTGCGAGGATCGGGACGATTGACTAGTTCCCAGACGTTGTTGAGCTTGAACTGATGTAATTCTTCTTGCATGGCTTGAATCCACTCAGGCTCCAGAAATGCTTCATCTACCTTAGTGGGCTCTATGATAGAGACAAAAGCAAAGTGCCCACAAAAGTTAGATAAGTGTGAAGCTTTTGAGCGTGTGAGAGGACCTGGTGCTCTAATGTCATCAATGATCTTCTCCACTTGCACTTCTTTAGCAACGCGAGGATGAGCTGGTCGTCGTTGAGGAATTTGATCGGCATTTTCTTCAGCATCAATTTCCTCAGCTTTTTCTTCAGGTTCATCAGCTCGACGTTCTTCACGTTCTGGAATGAATTCTTCAGCAGATTCTTCAGTAGGAATGATACCTTCAGTAGCACTGTGTTTGATAGAATCCTCGGGTGCTGGTTCATCTAACACAGAAGGTAGGTGCTCTCTTTGCGAGCCATTAGTTTCATCGAACCGCACGTCTACAGTTTCAACAATCTTGTGAAGAACATTGTTGACGAATCTATAGGTGTGCGAGTCCTTTCCATAACCAAGCATAAAACCTTCATGTGCTTTCGGTGCAAACTTAGAGTTTTGATGAGGATCTCTAATCCAGCATCTAGCACCGAAGACTTTGAAATAACTCACATTGGGTTTCTTGTCAGTGAGGAGTTCATAAGCAGTCTTCTTGAAGAATTTGTGAAGATATACTCTGTTGATGATATGGCACACAGTACCAATTACATCAACCCAGAAACGACGAGGGGTTTTGTACTCATCGAGCATAGTGCGAGCCATCTCAGCAAGAGTCCTGTTCTTGTGCTCCACGACATCATTCTGTTGAGGAGTATAAGGAGCAGATAACTCATGAGTAATACCAAGTTCATCAGGATAGTCATCGAGACCCGAATTCTTGAACTCAGTGCCATTGTCACTTCTGATGTGCTTGATCTTCACACCAAAGCTGGTTGAAGCCCTCGAGGAAAATTGTTTGAAGACTTCTTGCACTTCAGTTTTGTAAGAGACAAGGTGTACCCATGTGTAACGAGAGTAATCATCAACAATAACAAAGCCATATTGAGATGCTTCATCTGAAACAGAGGAGTAGTGATTAGGACCGAAGAGATCCATGTGAAGCAATTCGAATGGTCGAGTAGTGGTCATGATGGTCTTTGCTGGATGCTTGGCCTTGGTCATCTTTCCAGCTTCACAGGCACCGCATAAGTGATCCTTGAGGAATTTGACATTCTCAATGCCAATAACATGCTTCTTCTTCGCAAGTGTGTGCAAATTCCTCATGCCTGCATGACCAAGTCGTCGATGCCATAGCCATCCTTCTGAAGCTTTTGCAAGTAGGCACACGGCTGGTTGTGAATCTGCAGAGAAATCAACAATATACAAGTCTCCTCTCCTAAAGCCTTCGAAGACTTTGGAATTGTGAGCTTCCATAATCACAACACAACGATACTTGCCAAAGACAACAACCATATCAAGATCACAACGCATTGAGACAGACATAAGGTTGTATCCTAAGGACTCAACAAGCATGACTTTGTCCATGTGCCGATCCATTGTGATAGCAACTTTACCTAGACCCAATACCTGGCTTTTACTTCTATCAGCGAAGATGATATGCTTCAGATGTGATGACGATAAGGGAGCATCCATCAACAGATTCCTGTCACCATCATGTGATTTGTACATCCACTATCAAGTACCCACTCAGTGGCTTTGGGTTGATCATCCTGCAGATGAATTAGTGCAACTTACGACCTCATATACTTCAGCAGTGAAGAATATGATATCACAATTCATCAGATCAATTTCATCAAGCAGTAGGACAGATAAAGCAGAGGGAGGACGTGTGAAATGAATGTTCATTTCATCATGATTAGCCTGCGTCCTTTCAGGCATTTTGTCAGGTCCCCAGCAAAATTCTTCAGACGTTACAGTACGTCTAGAGACCGACCCTGCATAAGATATTAGTTCTTTTTCTTCACCACCCACATCTGAAGGGGTGGCAAAGAGTTCATCACTCTGCGAGCTCCATATGAAAATGGTGGCATAGCGGCCAAACCATTACGTTTCACATAAGAGGGATTAGGGTAAGCATATGAATAAGCAGAGAAATTCTTCGAGGACTTATGAACATAATAATTTGAAGAATAATGCTCATATTCATAGCCCTTGGCTCTTCCCTGCGAAACAGAGTTGTTAGCACGATGATGTTCATATGAGGATTTTGATCCATGTGAGGAATTTGATCAGTATGAGGACTTGGATCCATATGAAGAATTTGATCTGGGGTTCCTATTCTTCATTGGTGGTGTCATGAGGACATTCACCTAAAGACATTCAAGGCACCTTTTGGGAACCCAGATTTTCTTCATAGGGGAACCATTCCTGCAGTTAGTGCCAACATATCTAGCAAATACTTCACCATTCTGATTTTTGAACAGTTTATAGTTGGAGTCAAATGACTCATCAGAAGAATGAGAAGATTCACATGTATAACCAGATAAATTAGATGGATCAACTGGAGGTCCCTTTGCAGCAACCCATGAGGTTTTGGGGTACTTCTCAGGCTTCCAATATGTACCATCAGCATTGAGTTTCCTCTCAAAGGCAATACCCTCTTTCCTAGGGTTCCTGTTGAGGTTCTGCTTTTTAAGCACATCACAAAGAGTCTAATGCCCTTTAAGCACATCACAATTCCTTCAGCCCTGCATCGTCGGTGATACTAGCAATGTCCTCAGATGAGGAATTAGTGATAACAGAGACAGGCGAAGAATTTGTAACATTAGAAGCATTTGAACATTCAGGTGAAGAATTAGCAGATTCTCGTTCAATGCATTTTAAACATGGAGGAATAAATTCTTCCTGAGCAGCGCTGATTTGTTGAGCAAGCAATGAATCGCGCTCCTTCTGAAGATCTTCATAACTCACTCTTAGCTCCTCAAGATCTTGCTTTCTTTGAAGAAATTCATAAGAAAGCTTCTCATCATCAGATAAGAGAGTGTTATGATGACCTTGAAGGTTATCAAACCTGGTCTGAAGTCTCTGAAGATTTTCAGTTAAGGCTTTAGTGCGATCCATTTCTTCACCCAACATATCATCACGTTTGTCTAGCATGTTTTGAACCTTTTCAAAAGCCTTTTGTTGTTGCACAGCAATCTTAGCAAGTTTAGAGTAGCTAGGCTTAAGATTTTCATCAGATTCATCTTCACTAGATTCAGAGGAGGTATATTTAGGTACCATGGCACCCTTTGCCATGAAGAAATAGGTGGGAGCATAGTCATCGTTGCCTTCATCAGCCTTGTTGGTGAGGTCATTTTCTTCAGAGTTGAAGATAGACTTGCCGACGAATGCAGTAGCGAGGGCTAGGCTTGCCACACCAGACTCAGAGTCCTCAGAAGCCTCCTCTTCGTCTTGTTCCTCAGATTCAGCTTCAGAGTCCATTTCCTTGCCAATGAATGCCCGAGCCTTCTTGGAGCTGCTCTTCTTGTGAGATGAAGACCTTAAGGATTTTGATGATGAAGATATTGAGGACTTCTTCTTTTTCTTCGCATCATCCGAACTGTAATCCTTGTATTTCTACTTCTTTGATTCCTTTTCCCACTGAGGACAATCTGTTGGTTTTCGTAGTAATTTCAAAAAAATTCCTACGCACACGCAAGATCATGTGATGCATAGCAACGAGAGGGGAGAGTGTTGTCTACGTACCCAATGTAGACCGACTGCGGAAGCGCTGACACAACGTAGAGGAAGTAGTCGTACGTCTTCACGATCCAACCGATCAAGCACCGAAACTACGGCACATCCGAGTTCGAGCACACGTTCAGCTCGATGACGATCCCCGGACTCCGATCCAACAAAGTGTCGGGGAAGAGTTCCGTCAACACGACGGCGTGGTGACGATCTTGATGCACTACAGCAGCAGGGCTACGCCTAAACTCCGCTACAGTATTATCGAGGACTATGGTGGCTGGGGGCACCGCACACGGCTAAGGAATAGATCACGTGGATCAACTTGTGTGTTTCTGGGGTGCCTCTGCCTCAGTATATAAAGGAGCCAAGGGGGAGGGGGCGCCGGCCAGGAGGAGGGCGCAGGAGGAGTCCTACTCCTTCCGGGAGTAGGACTCCACCCCAATCCTAGTTGGACTAGGATTCCCCGAGGGGGAAAGAGGGAGAGGGGGGCCGGCCACCTCTCCTAGTCCTAATAGGACTAGGGGAGGGGGGAGGCGCGCAGCCTACCTTGGGCTGCCCCTTTCTCCTTTCCACTAAAGCCCATTAAGGCCCATATGGCTCCCGAGGGGTTCCGGTAACCTCCTGGTACTCTGGTAAAATCCCGATTTCACCCGGAACACTTCCGATGTCCAAATATAGGCTTCCAATATATCAATCTTTATGTCTCGACCATTTCGAGACTCCTCGTGATGTCCGTGATCTCATCCGGGACTCCGAACAACCTTCGGTACATCAAAATGCATAAACTCATAATATAACTGTCATCGTAACCTTAAGCGTGCGGACCCTACAGGTTCGAGAACAATGTAGACATGACCGAGACACGTCTCCGGTCAATAACCAATAGCGGGACCTGGATGCCCATATTGGCTCCTACATATTCTACGAAGATCTTTATCGGTCAGACCGCATAACAACATACGTTGTTCCCTTTGTCATCGGTATGTTACTTGCCCGAGATTCGATCGTCGGTATCCAATACCTAGTTCAATCTCGTTACCGGCAAGTCTCTTTACTCGTTCTGTCATACATCATCCCGCAACTAACTCATTAGTTGCAATGCTTGCAAGGCTTATGTGATGTGCATTACCGAGAGGGCCCAGAGATACCTCTCCGACAATCGGAGTGACAAAACCTAATCTCGAAATACGCCAACCCAACATGTACCTTTGGAGACACCTGTAGTACTCCTTTATAATCACCCAGTTACGTTGTGACGTTTGGTAGTACCCAAAGTGTTCCTCCGGTAAACGGGAGTTGCATAATCTCATAGTTATAGGAACATGTATAAGTCATGAAGAAAGCAATAGCAACATACTAAACGATCGGGTGCTAAGCTAATGGAATGGGTCACGTCAATTAGATCATTCTCTTAATGATGTGATCCCATTAATCAAATAACAACTCATTGTTCATGGTTAGGAAACATAACCATCTTTGATTAACGAGCTAGTCAAGTAGAGGCATACTAGTGACACTTTGTTTGTCTATGTATTCACACATGTATTATGTTTCCGGTTAATACAATTCTAGCATGAATAATAAACATTTATCATGATTATAAGGAAATAAATAATAACTTTATTATTGCCTCTAGGGCATATTTCCTTCAGTCTCCCACTTACACCGTAATGATTCTAACACCCATGGAGCCTTGGTGCTGATCATGTTTTGCTCGTGGTAGAGGCTTAGTCAACGGGTCTGCAACATTCAGATCCGTATGTATCTTGCAAATCTCTATGTCTCCCACCTAGACTAGATCCCGGATGGAATTGAAGTGTCTCTTGATGTGCTTGGTCCTTTTGTGAAATCTGGATTCCTTTGCCAAGGCAATTGCACCAGTATTGTCACAAAAGATTTTCATTGGACCCGATGCACTAGGTATGACACCTAGATCGGATATGAACTCTTTCATCCAGACTCCTCCGTTCGCTGCTTCCGAAGCAGCTATGTACTCCGCTTCACATGTAGATCCCGCTACGACGCTTTGTTTAGAACTGCACCAACTGACAGCTCCACCGTTTAATGTAAACACGTATCCGGTTTGCGATTTAGAATCGTCCGGATCAGTGTCAAAGCTTGCATCAATGTAACCATTTACGACGAGCTCTTTGTCACCTCCATATACGAGAAACATATCCTTAGTCCTTTTCAGGTATTTCAGGATGTTCTTGACCGCTGTCCAGTGATCCACTCCTGGATTACTTTGGTACCTCCCTGCTAGACTTATAGAAAGGCACACATCAGGTCTGGTACACAGCATTGCATACATGATAGATCCTATCGCTGATGCATAGGGAACATGTTTGATATTCTCTCTATCTTCTGCAGTGGTCGGGCATTGAGTCTTACTCAATTTCACACCTTGTAACACAGGCAAGAATCCTTTCTTTGCTTGATCCATTTTGAACTTCTTCAAAATCTTGTCAAGGTATGTGCTTTGTGAAAGTCCAATTAAGCGTTTTGATCTATCTCTATAGATCTTTATGCCTAATATGTAAGCAGCTTCACCGAGGTCTTTCATTGAAAAACTCTTATTCAAGTATCCCTTTATGCTATCCAGAAATTCTATATCATGTCCAATCAGTAATATATATCAGAAATGCTACAGAGCTCCCACTCACTTTCTTGTAAATACAGGCTTCACCGAAAGTCTGTATAAAACCAAATGCTTTGATCACACTATCAAAGCGTTTATTCCAACTCCGAGAGGCTTGCACCAGTCCATAAATGGATCGCTGGAGCTTGCACACTTTGTTAGCTCCCTTTGGATCGACAAAACCTTCTGGTTGCATCATATACAACTCTTCTTCCAGAAATCCATTCAGGAATGCAGTTTTGACATCCATTTGCCAAATTTCATAATCATAAAATGCGGCAATTGCTAACATGATTCGGACAGACTTAAGCATCGCTACGGGTGAGAAGGTCTCATCGTAGTCAACCCCTTGAACTTGTCGAAAACCTTTTGCGACAAGTCGAGCTTTGTAGACAGTAACATTACCGTCAGTGTCAGTCTTCTTCTTGAAGATCCATTTATTCTCAATTGCTTGCCGATCATCGGGCAAGTCAACCAAACTCCATACTTTGTTCTCATACATGGATCCCATCTCAGATTTCATGGCTTCAAGCCATTTTGCGGAATCTGGGCTCACCATCGCTTCTTCATAGTTCGTAGGCTCATCATGATCTAGTAGCATGACTTCCAGAACAGGATTACCGTACCACTCTGGTGCGGATCTTACTCTGGTTGATCTACGAGGTTCAGTAGTATCTTGATCTGAAGTTTCATGATCATTATCATTAGCTTCCTCACTAACTGGTGTAGGTGTCACTGAAACAGTTTTCTGTGATGTACTTCTTTCCAATAAGGGAGCAGGTACAGTTACCTCATCAAGTTCTACTTTCCTCCCACTCACTTCTTTCGAGAGAAACTCCTTTTCTAGAAAGTTTCCGAATTTAGCAATAAAAGTCTTGCCTTCGGATCTGTGATAGAAGGTGTATCCAATAGTTTCCTTTGGATATCCTATGAAGACACATTTCTCCGATTTGGGTTCGAGCTTATCAGGTTGAAGCTTTTTCACATAAGCATCCCAGCCCCAAACTTTCAGAAACGACAACTTTGGTTTCTTGCCAAACCATAGTTCATAAGGCGTCGTCTCAACGGATTTTGATGGTGCCCTATTTAACGTGAATGCGGCCGTCTCTAGAGCGTATCCCCAAAACGATAGCGGTAAATCAGTAAGAGACATCATAGATCGCACCATATCTAGTAAAGTACGATTGCGACGTTCGGACACACCATTACGCTGTGGTGTTCCGGGTGGCGTGAGCTGCGAAACTACTCCACAATTTTTCAAATGTACACCAAACTCGTAACTCAAATATTCTCCTCCACGATCAGATCGTAGAAACTTTATTTTCTTGTTACGATGATTTTCAACTTCACTCTGAAATTCCTTGAACTTTTCAAATGTTTCAGACTTATGTTTCATTAAGTAGATATACCCATATCTGCTTAAATCATCTGTGAAGGTGAGAAAATAACGATATCCGCCACGAGCCTCAATATTCATCGGACCACATACATCTGTATATATGATCTCCAACAAATCTGTTGCTCTCTCCATAGTTCCGGAGAACGGTGTTTTAGTCATCTTGCCCATGAGGCACGGTTCGCAAGTACCAAGTGATTCATAATCAAGTGGTTCCAAAAGTCCATCAGAATGGAGTTTCTTCATGCGCTTTACACCGATATGACCTAAACGGCAGTGCCACAAATAAGTTGCACTCTCATTATCAACTCTGCATCTTTTGGCTTCAACATTATGAATATGTGTGTGTGTTACTACTATCGAGATTCAACAAGAATAGACCACTCTTCAAGGGTGCATGACCATAAAAGATATTACTCATATAAATAGAACAACCATTATTCTCTGATTTAAATGAATAACCGTCTCGCATCAAACAAGATCCAGATATAATGTTCATACTTAACGCTGGCACCAAATAACAATTATTTAGGTCTAATACTAATCCCGAAGGTAGATGTAGAGGTAGCGTGCCGACTGCGATCACATCGACTTTCGAACCGTCTCCCACGCGCATCGTCACCTCGTCCTTAACCAATCTTCGCTTGATCCGTAGTCTCTGTTTCGAGTTGCAAATATTAGCAACAGAACCAGTATCAAATACCTAGGTGCTACTGCGAGCATTAGTAAGGTACACATCAATAACATGTATAACACATATACCTTTGTTCACCTTGCCATCCTTCTTATCCGCCAAATACTTGGGGCAGTTCCGCTTCTAGTGACCAGTCTGCTTGCAATAGAAGGACTCAGTTTCAGGCTTAGGTCCAGGCTTGGGTTTCTTCTCTTGAGTAGCAACTTGCTTGCCGTTCTTTTTGAAGTTCCTCTTCTTCTTCCCTTTGCCCTTTTTCTTGAAACTAGTGGTCTTGTTAACCATCAACACTTGATGCTCCTTCTTGATTTCTACCTCCGCAGCTTTCAGCATGGCGAAGAGCTCGGAAATAGTCTTGTTCATCCCTTGCATATTATAGTTCATCACGAAGCTCTTGTAGCTTGGTGGCAGTGATTGAAGAATTCTGTCAATGACGCTATCATCTGGAAGATTAACTCCCAATTGAATCAAGTGATTATTATACCCAGACATTTTGAGTATATGCTCACTGACAGAACTGTTCTCCTCCATCTTGTAGCTATAGAACTTATTGGAGACTTCATATCTCTCAATCCGGGCATTTGCTTGAAATATTAACTTCAACTCCTGGAACATCTCATATGCTCCATGATGTTCAAAACATCGTTGAAGTCCCGATTCTAAGCCGTAAAAGCATGGCACACTGAACTATCGAGTAGTCATCAGCTTTGCTCTGCCAGACATTCATAACATCCGGCGTTGCTCCTGCAGTAGGCCTGGCACCCAGGGTGCTTCCAGGACGTAATTCTTCTATGCAGCAATGAGGATAATCCTCAAGTTACGGACCCAGTCCGTGTAATTGCTACCATCATCTTTCAACTTTGCTTTCTCAAGGAACGCATTAAAATTCAACGGAACAACAACACGAGCCATCTATCTACAATCAAACATAAACAAGCAAGATACTAATTAGGTACTAAGTTTCATGATAAATTTAAGTTCAGTTAGTCAAATTAATTAAAGAACTCCCACTTAGATAGACATCCCTCTAATCCTCTAAGTGATTACGTGATCCAAATCAACTAAACCATAACCGATAATCACGTGAGATGGAGTAGTTTTCAATGGTGAACACCGTTATGTTGATCATATCTACTATATGATTCACGCTCGACCTTTCGGTCTCCGTGTTCCGAGGCCATATCTGTATATGCTTGGCTCGTCAAGTATAACCTGAGTATTCCGCGTGTGCAACTGTTTTGCACCCGTTGTATTTGAACGTAGAACCTAGCACACCCGATTATCACGTGGTGTCTCAGCACGAAGAACTTTCGCAACGGTGCATACTCAGGGAGAACACTTCTTGAAAATTTAGTGAGAGATCATCTTATAATGCTACCCTCAATCAAAGCAAGATAAGATGCATAAAAGGATAAACATCACATGCAATCAATATAAGTGATATGATATGGCCATCATCATCTCGTGCTTGTGATCTCCATCTCCGAAGCACCGTCGTGATCACCATCGTCACCGGCGTGACACCTTGATCTCCATCGTAGCATCGTTGTCGTCTCGCCAAGCTTGTGCTTCCACGACTATCACTACCGCTTAGTAATAAAGTAAAGCATTACATCGCGATTTCATTGCATACAATAAAATGACAACCATAAGGCTCCTGCCAGTTGCCGATAACTCGGTTACAAAACATGATCATCTCATACAATAAAATTTAGCATCATGTCTTGACCATATCACATCACAACATGCCCTGCAAAAACAAGTTAGACGTCTTCTACTTTGTTGTTGCAAGTTTTACGTGGCTGCTACGGGCTTAAGCAAGAACCAATCTCACCTACGCATCAAAACCACAACGATAGTTTGTCAAATAGACTCCGTTTTAACCTTCGCAAGGACCGGGCGTAGCCATACTTGGTTCAACTAAAGTTGGAGAGACAGTCGCCCGCAAGCCACCTATGTGCAAAGCACGTCGGGGGAACCGGTCTCTCGTAAGCATACGCGTAATGTTGGTCCGGTTCGTCTCGTCCAACAATGCCGCCGAACCAAAGTATGACATGCTGGTAGGCAGTATGACTTATATCGCCCACAACTCACTTTTGTTCTACTCGTGCATATTACATCAACATAAATAACCTGGCTCGGATGCCACTGTTGGTTTTCGTAGTAATTTCAAAAAATTTCCTACGCACACGCAAGATCATGTGATGCATAGCAACAAGAGGGGAGAGTGTTGTCTATGTACCCAATGCAGACCGACTGCAAAAGCGCTAACACAACGTAGAGGAAGTAGTCGTACGTCTTCACGATCCAACCGATCAAGCACCGAAACTACGGCACCTCTGAGTTCGAGCACACGTTCAGCTCGATGACGATCCCCGGACTCTGATCCAGCAAAGTGTCGGGGAAGAGTTCCGTCAGCACGACGGCGTGGTGACGATCTTGATGCACTACAGCAGCAGGGCTACGCCTAAACTCCGCTACAGTATTATCGAGGACTATGGTGGCTGGGGGCACCGCACACGGCTAAGGAATAGATCACGTGGATCAACTTGTGTGTTTCTGGGGTGCCTCTGCCTCAGTATATAAAGGAGCCAAGGGGGAGGGGGGCGCCGGCCAGGAGGAGGGCGCAGGAGGAGTCCTACTCCTTCCGGGAGTAGGACTCCCCCCCTAATCCTAGTTGGACTAGGATTCCCTGAGGGGGAAAGAGGGAGAGGGGGGCCGGCCACCTCTCCTAGTCCTAATAGGACTAGGGGAGGGGGGAGGCGCGCAGCCTACCTTGGGCTGCCGCTTTCTCCTTTCCACTAAAGCACATTAAGGCCCATATGGCTCCCGGGGGTTCCGGTAACCTCCCGGTACTCCGGTAAAATCCCGATTTCACCCGGAACACTTCCGATGTCCAAATACAGGCTTCCAATATATCAATCTTTATGTCTCAACCATTTCGAGACTCCTTGTCATGTCCGTGATCTCATCCGGGACTCCGAACAACCTTTGGTACATCAAAATGCATAAACTCATAATATAACTGTCATCTTACCCTTAAGCGTGCGGACCCTACGGGTTCGAGAACAATGTAGACATGACCGAGACACGTCTCCGGTCAATAACCAATAGCGGGACCTGGATGCCCATATTGGCTCCTACATATTCTATGAAGATCTTTATCGGTCAGACCGCATAACAACATACGTTGTTCCCTTTGTCATCGGTATGTTACTTGCCCGAGATTCGATCGTCGGTATCCAATACCTAGTTCAATCTCGTTACCGGCAAGTCTCTTTACTCGTTCTGTAATACATCATCCTGCAACTAACTCATTAGTTGCAATGCTTGCAAGGCTTATGTGATGTGCATTACCGAGAGGGCCCAGAGATACCTCTCCGACAATCGGAGTGACAAAACCTAATCTCGCAATACGCCAACCCAACATGTACCTTTGGAGACACCTGTAGTACTCCTTTATAATCACCCAGTTACGTTGTGACGTTTGGTAGTAGCCAAAGTGTTCCTTCGGTAAACGGGAGTTGCATAATCTCATACTTATAGGAACATGTATAAGTCATGAAGAAAGCAATAGCAACATACTAAACGATCGGGTGCTAAGCTAATGGAATGGGTCATGTCAATCAGATCATTCTCTTAATGATGAGATCCCGTTAATCAAATAACAACTCATTGTTCATGGTTAGGAAACATAACCATCTTTGATTAACGAGCTAGTCAAGTAGAGGCATACTAGTGACACTTTGTTTGTCTATGTATTCACACATGTATTATGTTTCCGGTTAATACAATTCTAGCATGAATAATAAACATTTATCATGATTATAAGGAAATAAATAATAACTTTATTATTGCCTCTAGGGCATATTTCCTTCACAATCTTGAATGTAATGTCCTGGTTTCTTGCACTTGTGACAAAGCCTCTTCTTGTAGTCACTGGATCATGACTTAGTTCTTCAGGGTCACCAAGGCTGCTACCAGAGTATTCATCTTCGGATTCTGATACTGCCTTGGCCTTCAGTGCACGTGATCTACCATAGCTCGAACCATAGAGATCTCTCTTTTCAGCAAGCTGGAACTCATGAGTGTTTAGCCTCTTGAGGATATCAGCGGGGTCGAGTGACTTGTAATCAGCACGCTCTTGTATCATCAGTGCCAGAGTGTCAAATGAGGAATCAAGCGATCTCAGCAATGTCTTCACCACCTCATGGTCGGTGATGTCAGTGGCACCAAGTGCTTGAAGCTCATTTGAGATGTCAGTGAGGCGATCGAAGGTTTGCTGAACATTTTCATTGTCGAGTCTTTTGAAGCGGTTGAAGAGATTGCGAAGAACATCAACTCGAGAGTCACGCTGAGTTGAAACTCCTTCATTGACTTTGGACAGCCTATCCCAGATAAGCTTAGCAGTCTCCAAAGCACTCACTCTAGCATACTGTCCTTTACTCAGATGGCCACATATGATATTCTTCGCTTGGGAATCGAGTTGCTTGAATCTCTTCACATCGGCAGCGTTCAGTGAGGGTGAGACTGAGGGAACACCATTTTCCACAACGTACCAGAGATCGTTATCAATTGCCTCGAGATGCATGCGCATCTTGTTCTTCCAGTAGGGGCAGTCCGTCCCATCAAAGGTAGGACACCCAGTAGAGACCTTGATCATACCTGCGGTCGACATAACTAAAACTCCAGGCGGTTAAACCAAAATCACACAGAACAAGGGAGTACCTTGCTCTGATACCAATTGAAAGTGCGTTATATCGACTAGAGGGGGGTAAATAGGCAATTTTTATGAAATTCTTCACTGAGGAATTTTCTAGTGAGGAAATTCCTTAGTGAAGAACTACTAGCAGCGGAATAAGTACTCAGAAGTAAACATAGCAGAATACATGCATGGTCATCATGATGAAATGAAGACAAACACAGAGTACAGAAAGCGTAAACACAGGATAACACAAGATGAAGACAAACAGACTGAAGAAATTGAACTGAGGAAATTGAGAAAGTCTTCAGTCAAAGTCTTCGAACACAGATATGAACAAACACACAACACAGTAATGAGGAAATGAAAGTGTTGAGGAAATGGAACCAGTTGGCTTGGTGAAGACAATGATTTGGTAGACCAGTTCCAACTGTTGTCTCAGTTGTACATCTGGTTGGAGCGGCTGAGTATTTAAACTCGAGGACACACAGTCCTCACCGTATTCTCCTTGAGCTAAGGACACACAGTCCTCGCCCAATCACTCGTGGTAAGTCTTCAGGTGACTTCCGAACCTTCACAAACTCGGTCACTCGGCGATCCACAATTCCTCTTGGATGCTCTAGACCTTGACGCCTAACCGTCTGGAAGAAGCATAGTCTTCAAAGGAAACAAGTGTCGGATCCACGCAGGATCAATCTCTTCAGTGATGCTCAATCACTTTGGGTTTGTAGGTGTTTGGGTTTGGGTTTGGATTTTCCTCACATGATGATTTTCGCTCAAAGTCCTCGGAGGATGGGTTGCTCTCAAATGACAAGTGTCAAGTTCTCGTGGAGCAGCCAACCTGCTAGTGGTTGTAGGCGGAGGCTATTTATTGCCTAGGGAGCAGCCCGACATGATAAGACATAAATGCCCTTCAATGATATGATCGTTGGATGGAAAAGATATTTTGGGACAACTGGCGCGTAGCACAGCAACGTCGGAAATTTGAGGTACAAATTCCTCAGGGCTATCATGTTCCTCACTGTGTAGGCAATTCGCACTGGCGAATTCCTAACTCCTCAGTCAGAGCGAAGTCCTCAGTGACCAGAAGAACTGCGTCTCTGTCACTGAAGAAATTGACTGAACTGTATGAGATTTCCAATGGCTTCACTCGAAGGGATTGGTAGGTGTAGGATTTGAGTTGAGCATCACATGGAAATTTTCTCCTTAGTATTTCCTCGACCCCCTTTAACAGTACGGTGTTTCCTATGACTCAAGAAAGAGAAAACGAAACTACGAAAACAAAAGTCTTCACGCTTCATATTCCTCGAATGATAACCAAGTCTTCAAGGTCACACAAATTTCTTCACTTTCAAAGTCTTCAGAAATTCTTCAGAATATCAAAGTCTTCTGTTGAAGAACTTCATTTTTAGGGGTCGACTTTCTGTGTAAATATCAAACTCCTCATAGACTTATAGACCTGTGTACACTCATAAACACGTTAGATCCTTAACCTATAAGTCTTCAATACACCAAAATCACAAAGGGGCACTAGATGCACTTACAATGAGAAAAAACAACAACCTCTCCCTCTTGAGGCGTGGGAGGGCATTCTGTACCGGGGACACTCCAGTGAATAACATCTTGACTGCTTAAAGCACCAGTTTTGACTAAATTACTCAGTTGGGTCTCGGTCACGCGAGAAGGACCCCAGTTGCACTCGTACACTTGTTTGGCCATGGTGCAGTCTACAAGGCAGTAGTACCGGTTCAAGAATATGTTGGAAAAATATACACTGGTGCATACATAGCTAAACCGGAGGCAGTTATTTATAAACCGGAGTTCTGCAAAGCGGCAGTGCCTAGCTAAGGAATTCCGGCGGTTCAACAAGGGGACTGATGGTATATACCGGTTTATCAACTTCTCTACAAGGTTAAATCGCCTGGTCTAAAAACATTGAAAAATCAAGATTGCGGATGATTGTGTGTGCAAAAACAGATTTCACAACATTGCACTACAATTTTGGTCTAGAACATGTTCAGAAAGAAGAAAAATATTCAAGGTTCAAAAAAGAACAGTACCGGATCAATGGGCAGAGATACAGGTAGATCTACGGTCTTGAGGCATGTAATTAAATGAAGGCGGATGCTAAAAACTACCGCTACACAGAGCAAGGGTTCACAGGTTCATCTAAGATCTATCATATGAGCACGAAGCAGACGATGAACACTGAAGAACTTGGAAACCCTAGAACGGATCTACGAAGGAAAAAGTGAAGGACTCACCGGAGCCGAGGAAGAAGCAGAAGGTCGCCGCGATGCTCTGGTACAATCAGGGTGATGCACCGGCCAAGGTTGGAGCGGAGTTCGTCGACGGCGGCGGAGCTCCGAAGCTGGACAACGCGGGGAAGACGAAGCAGAAGGGCACGAAGGGGAAAAAGAAATGACCCTTCGGTCCTATTTATAAAGCAAAAGGACATGTGTCAGGCGCGAAAATCAAGGGACCGTGGCTTTGGAAACGAAGCTGTCGCCTCGATTGTCGTAGACCGATTACAAAAAAAAGGTATTATGGATAAGTTTATTTACAACAGGTGACGTCACGCCGGTTTACAACGACCAGAGAAAATGACATCACGGCGGTTCAACAAACTACAAGAAGATGTTGAAGATGAAGATTTTTGCTAAAGATTGACATGAACTTGTTCAAATCAATCTGGGGCCTATTGTTGGGGTATTACTATTGGGCATAAACCGGCCTATCTGGGCCGTGTTAACTTTGTCAGTAGTTGAGTATATTAAATCCCATGAAGGCAGAAGAGGGCCCAAAGCCCATAGTCGGTTCAAGGCCTGTAGCCATAAACCGGCGTCGGTATGCAACTTGTATTGTAAGTTAGGAATAAGTAGAGACCAAACCGGAAACGTATATGAGCCGGTGTTGGGACTCTGTGAACCGACGGGCGTCACCCATGTATATAAGGGGACGACCCGGCGGCGGTTCGAGGACAACAGACAACAACTCGAGACTTAGGCGAAGCTTGTTTGCTCCCTAGTCATCGAAACCCCATCAATTCCATCACAACTAGACATAGGCTTTTACCTTCATCGAAGGGGCCAAACTAGTATAAACTCTCTTGCGTCCCTATGTCCGCTTTAACCCCTTCAAGCTAACCCGTCGCGATGGCTCCACGACTAAGACCTTTCATGAGGACATCTGCCGTGACAAAACCACGACAGGACTCATCTAGAATAACTTTGGGGTTTAAGGGATTGGATGCACAAGCAGTATTCCCGCTTAGTAGAGGTGAAGGCTAGCAAAAGACTAGGAAGCGACCAACTAGAGAGCGACAACAGCCATGTACATGCATTAAAATTAATAAACATTGTATGCAAGCATGAGTAGGATATAATCCACCATGAACATAAATATCGTGAAGGATATGTTGATTTGTTTCAACTACATGCATGAACATGTGCCAAGTCAAGTCACTTAAATCATTCAAAGGAGGATACCACCCCATCATACCACATCATAACCATCTCAATAGCATGTTGGCACGCAAGGTAAACTATTATAACTCATAGCTAATCAAGCATGGCACAAGCAACTATGATCTCTAGTTGTCATTGCAAATATGTTTATTCATAACAAGCTGAATCAAGAACGATGAACTCATCATATTTACAAAAACAAAAGAGGTCGAGTTCATACCAGCTTTTCTCATCTCAGTCAGCCCATCATATATCATCATAATTGCCTTTCACTTGCACGACCGAACGATGTGAATGATAATAAGAGTGCACGTGCATTGGACTAAGCTGGAATCTGCGAGCATTCAAGAAACAGGAGAAGACAAGGCAATATGGGCTCTGGGTTAAATCAACAATAATGCATATAAGGGCCACTTCAACAATTTAATCATGGTCTTCCCCTATCGACCCCCAAAGAAAAGAAAAGAAATAAAACTATTTACACGGGAAAGCTCCCAACAAGCAAAAGAAGAACAGGAAATATTTTTGGGTTTTCTTTTTAATTATTACTGCTACAGCAGAAAAATAAACTACTACTAATTTTTTCGTTTTTTCATAAGGATTATCAAACACACAAGAAGAAAGCAGGAAAAAGAAAATAAACTTGCTTTGATATTACAGTGAAAGAGTATGAGCACCGACATCTAGCAATGAGTGTGTGTGATCATAAATGTAATGTTGGTGAGAAATACGTACTCCCCCAAGCTTAGGCTTTTGGCCTAAGTTGGTTTATTGCCAGGGATAGCTGGGGTCATACTGCGACGAAGAATAGTTGGGGTTGTATTGTGATGCAGCGGATATCGCCTCCTGAGCTGCAGCGTGGAGTCAGGCTGCCTCCGCTCTCTTCTCGTACTCATCTGCCTCCTCCCTAGTAATAGTATATCTTCCGTTTGCCTGGTAATCAAAGAAGGCAGGAGCAGGGAGAGTAATACGGACAACATGCCGTTTGTTAAAGATTAATCGATACTGGAGAGCTGACTCAGTCCTCTCAATAAACTGGTGAGAAACCATAGAATCAAAATCTAAATAAGTAGGAGGCAACTCCATGTCTCCTTCATGAACGTCTATCTCAAGAAAATTAGCTAAGCGGGTTGCATAAATTCCTCCAAAGAAATCTCCATTATATCTATTATGATGCAACCTACGAGCTACAATGGCTCCCATATGATAAGATTGGTCTCCTATCGCAGCACTCCTAAGAATGCTAAGGTCAGGGACACACATATGACATGCTTCATCCTTAGCATTTATGCATCTACCTATGAAGAGAGCAAAATAATGTATAGCAGGAAAGTGAATGCTCCCTATGGTAGCTTGCGTTATATCCCTAGACTCCCCTACATTTATACTAGTAAGAAAGTTTCTAAATTCAGATTTTGGGGGATTCCTAACACTACCCCATTGTGGAAGTTTGCAAGAAAAAGTGAAATCCTCTAAGTCCATGGTATAAGATTTGTCATAAAGATCAAACATGATTGAAGGAGAATTACGCGAAGATGAAAACTCAAACCTCCTCACAAATGAGCTTGTGAGATCATGATACTGGGGGCATTTATCTGCCTCAAAGTCCTCAAGATCGGCGTTACGCAAATATGCGTTAAATTCTTTTTTAATTCCTGCATGATCCATGAAATTTTCCGACGGCCATTCACAAGGCCGCACTAGAGCGTCTCTTGGTGGTTCCTCGTCAGCATCACGCATAGCAAGCGTAGGTCCTTGCTTCATAGAAGAACCACCTTGGAACATCTTCCTAAGCATATTGTTTTTCTTTGAAAAATTTCTAAATTTTTTAGTAACTTTAAAGAAAAGTGAACCAAGCTCAACAAAATTGATAGCAACTACTCCTACAAGTGTCTAGAGCTTATATCAAGCATTAGAACTACTTGGAACCATATAAATTTGACATGCAAACTCAAGAACATGGTCACCTATGCAGCACAAATTTGCAAAGAATAAAGCACTAGAACAAAAACTAATTGGACCAATCGAGGAGTCACATACCAAGGAACAATCTCCCCAAGCAGTTTTGCGAGAGGTGCTTTGAGCAAGGAGGTCGAAAATCACAACAAAGAGAGCTAGAACTCGTGCTTGCGCTGGTTATTCGGGTTTGTGGGAGGAAGAAGAAGAGGATGGGTGCAGGAATAAGTGGAGGAGGGCCACCGTGGGCCCACGAGGCAGGGGGCGCGCCCTCCACCCTCGTGGCCAGGTGGCAGCTCCCCCCGCGGTGATTTTTGCACCATAAATCCTCAAATATTCCCGAAAAATTCATATTAAATTGGCATGTCATTATGAGGACTTTTATCTTTGGGGTATTTTTATATTGCATGGATAAAACAGGAAACAGATAGAAAATACTATTTTCACTTTATTTCAACTAAATAACAGAAAGTGTAAAGAGGGTATAGAAGCTTGTGCTTCTAGTTTCATCCGTCTCATGCTCATCAAAAGGAATCCACTAACGAGGTTGATCAGGTCTTGTTAACAAACTCATTCCGATTAACATGGAACCGAAGAAATTTCGAATAACACTATGTTACCTCAACGGGGATATGCACATCCCCAATAATAAGGATATCATATTTCTTCTTGACAGTAGGAAGAGGAAATTCAAAACCTCCAAATATAATCAATGGAATTTTTCCAATAGAGTTGATACTATGAACTTGAGGTTGTTTCCTCAGAAAGTGTACCGTATTCTCATTACCATTAACATGAAAAGTGACATTGCCTTTGTTGCAATCAATAACAGCCCCTGTAGTATTAAGAAAAGGTCTTCCAAAAATAATAGACATACTATCGTCCTCGGGAATATCAAGAATAACAAAGTCCGTTAAAATAGTAACGTTTGCAACCACAACAGGCACATCCTCACAAATACCGACAGGTATAGCGGTTGATTTATCAACCATTTGCAAAGATATTTCAGTAGGTGTCAACTTATTCAAGTCAAGTCTACGATATAAAGAGAGAGGCATAACACTAACACCGGCTCCAAAATCACATAAAGCAATTTTAACATAATTTCTTTTAATGGATCATGGTATAGTAGGTACTCCTGGATCTCCAAGTTTCTTTGGTATTCCACTCTTAAAAGTATAACTAGCGGTGTTTCCCGCGCATTTGCGAGGCTAGAGTTTTTATCTACAACTTATATTCATTTGCTAAGTGTATGTGTTGTTTTATCGGGAAAATTGTCCTACTAATTTTTGGAAAATGATGTTCTACTAATTTATTCAAAAACATGCAAAATGTAGTATAATTTCAATCATGATGTGAAGTATGTAGTCTTTCCACCGTAAAAGAGCTCGTCTAATTGTGGTTCATACTAATTTCACTTTACCCGGCCTATCCCACATTTGTACTTTAAATGCCCATATATACGGTCATGTAATAGCCCTAGATTTTATTTATTCTTGTATCCGCTTAATTGTGCCAAGTTCAATGTGTATTCTGGACATGTTAATTCTTCTTTTTTTGATTTTGATTACAAAATACGTTCATATTAAATAAAATCAACCACTAATGTTTATAATAAGGTCATTTTGGATTTTTAATTTAATTTTTACTCTATGTTGAGTCATAGACAAAAGTATATGTATTTACTTTCTATCTTTTTAAAGGGATATATCTGAGGGTGGACACCACATTTGCATATATGGACTTTTTACATATTGATATACATGTCAAATTAGATGTTACATGAAACTTATACTTCAATGAGATTTTGAATTATAGCACCGTAGAAAATGTATGTTATAGATAGAATGATGTTATAGACGGAGCTACTTTTTATCAGAGTGCTCCAAAGAGGTCTTGAAGTGATTATTTGTATAGTTCATGTAAAATCATGTGCCTTTGCGTTGCTAGATATGAGATGGAATGTATGTGCTTTTCCATATATGCAAATGTACATGTTTGACAACTATTCTTTGGTGAGGAAAACTCTAATTATATTTGAGTTTCTATTATTGCTATTGGATATATTTCTACTATAGCAATCAACTTAAAAACATTATTTCATACATTAGTTGCCATCCGATGGAAACATCTTCAAATTGCTATACTTGTACAAATCAAGTGTTTAGATTCAGTGGTCCTTTTGTTGTGGACCTGTAAATAAATTTCCATGGTCATATAAGAAATAACAAAATAATTACTCTTCATTAGATAATTCTTTTACGATACACATATTTTGAAATTCCAAATTATTTTATTTTTAGGGTTAACCCATCTCAGCACAAACCTTGTTGTTTGTGTGAAGCAGCCAACTAAAACCTTTTTGCATGCACAACGATTCCTTTTGCCAATTTGTCTGACTTCACAGACTCACGCGCTTGTCTCATTGCCTCTACTTAGTCACGCGCTTGTCTCATTGCCTCTACTTAGTTGTTGTGGATGTGTTTGATCTTGTCCTTGACCACTACATAACAGATTCATATCGAAAATCGTCTCTTATTATGAATTTTGTTCAACTGGTGATCGCGGCATACCCTAACCGTTAAGGCATGGATGCGGTACTCAAGTCAAACCACGAACAGCTTGGCGCTATTGTTCTTGGACTGAAGGTTTTACATCCATGAATTCCCTTTTACTCAGTCAACCCTCTGTATTCTCCTTTTCCTTGGCAATATAGGTAACTTCCATCTAGGGGAAGATATAATTTTAAAAGCATTTTTGTCTATGATGAAGTAGAATATGCAATAGGAATTTCTAATTAGGAGATATCCTGGAACACATAGTAATTACACATGTATTTATCATTTAGGTAATAGAGATTACATTGATCAGTTAGACAATATATATTATAGAATACATATCTCCAAATAAAAATAATTGATTTGCTAACAACATTGGTGATATCATAGCGTGCAATAGGGAACAATGCCTGGCTAGTTTCTTATAACATCACTTGATTGTTGCTTTAAATTTCTTACTCCCTCGTGCACAAAATACAACTTTGACAATAAATTAGACTAAATATATATTTTGCTTGTTTTTATGACTTAAAAGTAATAACACTGAGAACTTGTGCCGAATAAGAATTCAATGGTATATTTTTTTGTGACATATAAGACATATTGAATTTGTCTAATTTACTATCAAAGTTAAATTTAAAAATGCTGGCCATAAATTAGACTAATTTTGTTTTTGTGACGAAACTTCTTTTGACGCACTGGTGGTCGCATTTTCCTTAATTTTATTTTACGCCTTCTAGCATTGCACAATCAGTGGGAGGAGAGACTTTTCCGCCGACTACAAAGATGTTTGTGGCAACTTCGACAATTTTAAGATCATGTTTCAGCTCAGTCTCTCGGAGGTTGTCATAGAGATACAGTGTGTGTGGTGCGTTCATAGGGGTCAGTGTATGTGCGTACATATGAGTGTCTACGTCTGTATATTGTTTAAAAAAATCATCTGAATAGGACAACTATCCTATTAGCTATGCCCACGCACGGGAGATTATATTGCTCTTTTTTAAAATTCTGATCAGGATGATGTCATCACTTGTATTTGCAATAGGGCCATATATAGAATTCCTACGTGAAGCAAACTCATAAAAAAAACAATTCCTATGCAAACCGGACTACTATAGGCGAAGGACACACGTACAGAAGATTTATTTGCCCAATCGTCCATCAAGTGGCCACTATCCTATTAGTACACGTACAATAGATTGGATTTTTTTAATTCTGATTTGTTTCCTAATCTCAAGCTTGTAGGTGGCCTTCTATGATGTTGCTTGTACTATTCCATTGTAGAAGCATGTATGTGACAGATTTTTTATGTGCAATCCAATATATGTCCGTACACAATATTTATATGTAACGTAATATCTTTAAATCTCAGCCGTTTATATTAAAAATTAACAGTCTTGATAATTAAATCTGTGTGGACGAACGTGATGGTTTGTTTGTCTCTTGTCTTAATTATATAATAGATTAGCAAGTACTAGTTGTCAACCCGTGCATTCGCACGGGCTAGAATATAGAATATTGATGAATTCCTATGATTTGGGTTCATTGTTGTTATTCTACTCTTGCATGCTTTATAATTCTACCTTTTCCATACTCATTTAACTACAACACTATATTTCCCATATTAAAATTTTAATCAACAAAATTCTATTGTTTTTTATTTCTAATTTACCTAACCTTGAAATTTTTATTGTATTTATGTTTCAAGTGCACATTTTAATTTGCATTCATTTTTATTTGCATACTTCATTACATTTAACCTTGTTTATGTAGTATAAAATGCATCTGTTTACAAATGTAGAAATGAGAACTTCCTTCAAAGTGTGAATTCACATAAGATTTACAAAATGGTAATATCTATCTAGGCACGACTTCATAATTACCGGAAAGAAAGTTACCTATCGTTGTCTTCTCCACCATAAAGTAGCTTTCTAAACAATATGTCCTAGTGAAACATCCCTTTGATAATAAAAAAGTAATTCAGATATTTATTTAGAGTACTTATTTCCTCAAAAATAATATTGTTTTTTATCTGAGTAAATACACTCCTATAGAAAAACATTGATACAACTCCAAGACATATCTAAACTGTGGTAAATACACTCCAATAGAAAAATCATAATCTAATTCTTTTCTATGAATTTAATATGTGGCTAGATATTAAGATGTACAAATTAGTATTATTTTTTACTGTCAACATGATGAAGTCGAGCCTTTTGTCCACTATATACCATCTATTTTGATATAATTATACTTTTATTTTTATATAGAGAGTGACCATGATTAGGTTGTACCGAAGCGTCAGGAACTAATGTCATCAACACAAAAGGATCAATTAGACACATATCATTCCTTGCTAATAACCTATATTTTACAAAGCTACTTTTCGGTGTATGCATGTGTCCCTAGATCATAGCAAATTGAAACTGTATGGAATGCTATTTATATTTAATTATTATTTCTACTTACAAAATGAAATAAGTGTTCCAAAATACAGTTTTCAGTTCCCCGAATATTTGCATCTTTCTGAAAAAAAAAATTGAACCTATACATCACGTACATATATGACCCAAAAAAACGCGTCTAAACAAAACATAGTATGCATCTGAATTTTGCATAACACGCATTTTTTAACATACTATAATAATTTATATGTATCTATTCCAAGAATCATAGAGCACCGTGCCATTGTTACTTTGCTATTGCAAATACTATAAAAGATGAAACAAACAATAAGCAGAATGCATTAAGACATCCACCTAATAGCAACTAAACTGCGGTTTGTAAACTGATTATTTATTGTCAAAGACGTCATGATCCAGTCCCAGCCGTCAAAGGAATTAAGCCTGAAGCAACATGTTTGTTTTATAGGATTATAAAGATCCAGCCTTCAGAACATGGGCGTAAGCATCTGTTCTTCTTTCCTTGCAATTTCCTCTGTCCTGCACTCCTCCTTCACCCCTTCGCTCTGCGTGCATTGTCTCCGATGGCCCTTCACTCCTCACTGGACACAGCGGGTCAGCTGCAACCATGGCCTGAGAGACATGGCAAACATGACTCGGCCAACTTGGCCCAGGTCCCCGTTGGCCGTTGGGACTTGAACGACAACATATCTTAGTTCATCTACAGTTGCAGCATGCTATCCCAACCACCGCACCACCTGGGAATCATCTACACACTATAAGAAACGAATTTACCATGCAAACATATTCCCTTTAATTAGAAGGTAAAATCAAACCAGTTTAGCTACCTATACGATCTAGCGACCTTAAAATCAGCGGCTTGGCTTTGCTAAAGGTGTTTTTATAAAAAGAGGAGATCTGTGGTGTTAGTGCTAGAGAAAAATCAAGCAGGATATTCAAGGAATTTATGGATATGTTACTTGCCTGCAGAGATCGACATCTGAGGACAAACTCAACGACTTCGTAGAGGTAAATCAGTGTGCCACACCACCCACCAGTCATATAGTAGGTTTTAAAATTGTCAATGCACCACATACGGCAGTAGCACCATCTACGTTAGAACCATCAGTACACCTTACACTACCATGCAGGAATCATAACCACAGTTAGATTGCAGCCTTGTCAGAACATGGAAGTCAAAGAGATTAGGTAGACTATGGATATTATATATATTTGCCTTTTTTTTTAGATCAGAAGCATTGGTTGAACTTTGAAGCTCAGGGCGGATGAGTAGAACAATTAATCTTGACTTCGCAGCCTGGCATGTGGACATAGGCGGGGCGGCAACAGCCATGTTTGGTCGACCATGGCCATGGAGCACGTTCTTATAAAAAGGGAAGAGATATGTGGTGTTAGTGCTTGGACAAAATCAAGCAGGCTATGGAGGGAATTTACTGATATGTTACTTGCCTGCGAACATGGACAGCCAAGAATGAACTCGACACCTTCAGAGATTTAAATGTTGTGCCACCAGTCCTGTAGTAGGTTCTCGAATTGTAAATGCATCACATACAACAGCAGCATCACTACTTTAGAACACCACCGGTTCACCTTACCATACCTTGCATGAACCATCACCATTGTTAGATTGCAGCTTTGTCAGAACATTGAAGTCAAAGATATTAGGTAGACCATGGATTAGATAGAGGATTGTACCTGTTAATAGGCATTGTATGCACATAGTTAAATTTCCCCTCCAGCCAATATTTTTCTCGGGAAAGTTGGTCAAACACAGAGAAGTTTTACCTTTAAAAAAACAAAAACAAAAAGATGCAGTTGTTGATTGCCTCCCAGGACTTGGTGTATGTCGATCTGTTTGCCGCATTGACAGAAGACTCCTCTGCAGATTGCTCGGCTGCGTCCAAGAGGCGGCCACGAGGCTGACCCCAGAGTGCAGGCTGAAGATGAATTGATATTATCCTAGCTTTTCTAGCTAGCGGCATAGAACTACCAGTATATAGTACAATGAAAATTACAGATAGCTAACTGCGTATGTAAAAAAGTATAGATGAAACTGGGTTTCTGATTTCTTCTTCCAACGTATATGGTGTTTCTCTGCTTAAAAGAACACCCTAATCACACACATCCACCATGTAGATTGCAACACTGTACAACGAACCGGCCAAAATATGCCTATGAAAAATCGTTCCTATATAACAAATCTATACCAGATTTACCTACGTTTCTATATAATACATCTGTACATCTTACCATGTAGATTTATCTACCATCAGGCGTGTTTGTGGCTGCAACCTCTGCCGATCTACACCAGACGAAGACGGGTGACACAGGGTGCAATCTGGATCGATCTGAACACCAATTATTCCTCGGGGGCAACACGTTTATTCTCTCCAGTCTCACTTCTCCACGGGTCATCCATTGCCATCCCCCTCTACAGATCGCAGATGCCGCTGCCTCCATCTCCTTTGACCCTCGTTCTTCACAAAATCATGCGCCGCTAGCTTCCTGTCCTCCTATCAAACCTCCTTCCCTTTTTTCACGTGGGGTATTGAATATGTTTAAGGAAGGATCGATCCTTTGCTTTGTATGGAGAGAGAGAGAAAGAATAGGGAGGAAAGATCGGTGGAATTGCATGAGTATATTTTAGGAAGGATCTATCCTTTACTTTGGAAAGGAGAGAGAGAAAGAATAGGAAGGAGAGACCAGTCACCGGTGGAATAGTAATTAGACGGTAGTTAGTAGGAGGGATCGGTGGAGTAGTAGATGGAGACCAAGAGATGGAAGTTAGGATTAAATCTCTTATGTCACAAATTTGAGAAAGGTATGTGGGCCTTTGAAGTAAATATTTTTTTTGTAGAATTGGAAAAGTATCATTGGGTATTATATCTGATAATCTAGACTGTTATAACTTGGTCCCACCAGATTAACGGTTCCTAATTTCTGATTAATGTGATAATTTCTTGGAAGTCTGTAATTAGTATAGGTATAGATATAGATAGATAGATGGTGGAAATTTCAGCTTCCGGTATCTTTCTTTTATTAGTAATGATATCCTTCATATACTTAGCATAAGGATTAGTTTTGAGCATATCAGTCAATCGCATACGTAAAAAGATAGGTCTAATCATTTCAGCAAAGTGCTCAAAATCCTCATCATCTTTTTTCTTGGATGGTTTGGGAGGAAAAGGCATGGGTTTCTGAACCCATGGTTCTCTTTCTTTATCATGTTTCCTAGCAACAAAGTCTCTCTTATCATAACGTTGATTCTTTGATTGTGGGTTATCAAGATCAACAGCAGGTTCAATTTCTACATCATTATCATTACTAGGTTGAGCATCATCATGAACATCATCATTAACATTTTCACTAGGTTCATGTTCATTACCAGATTGTGTTTCAGCATCAGACATAGATATATCATTTGGATTATCAGGTGTTTCAGCAATAGGTTCATTAGAAGTTTGCAAAGTCCTATCATTTTTCTTTTTCTTCCTTTTAGAAGGACTAGGCACATCAATATTATTTCTCTGAGAATCTTGCTCAATTTTCTTAGTGTGGCCTTCAGGATACAAAGGTTCCTGAGTCATTCTACCAGTTATAGTAGCCAATCTAACAGCATAATCATTTTTCTTACTATTCATTTCATCGAGCAATTCTTTTTGAGCTTTAAGTACTTGTTCTACTTGAGTGGTAATCATAGAAGCATGTTTGCTAACAAGTTTAAGTTCACCTTTAATATTAGCCATATAATCATCCAAGTGTTTAATCATATAAGCATTTTGTTTTAATTGTCTACCAAAATTAGCGTTGAAGTCTTCTTGCTTAAACATAAAGTTATCAAAAACATCCAAGCACTAACTAGCAATTTTAGTAGGAGGGATTTCACCTTTATCATATCTATAGAGAGAATTTACCTTTACTACCTGTGTCGGGTTATCGGGATCAGGAGGTTCTTCAATAAATAAAGGATTAAGATCATGTGTTTCTCCAACAGGCGGTAAATTAAGACCATGTATTTCTTCAATAGGAGGTAAATTCTTAACATCTTCAGCTTTAATACCTTTTTCTTTCATAGATTTCTTTGCGTCTTGCATATCTTCGGGACTGAGAAATAGAACACCTCTTTTCTTCGGAGTTGGTTTAGGAATAGGCTCAGTAATTGGATCGGGAGCTGGCTCAGGAGGTGCCCAATTATTTTCATTTGTCAACATATTATTCAATAAAATTCCAGCTTCATCCGGTGTTCTTTCCCTGAAAAGAGAACCAGCACAACTATCCAGGTAATCTCTGGAAGCATCTGTTAATCCATTATAAAAGATATCAAGTATTTCATTTTTCTTAAGAGGATGATCAGGCAAAGCATTAAGTAACTTGAGAAGCCTCCCCCAAGCTTGTGGGAGACTCTCTTCTTTAATTTGCACAAAGTTTTATATTTCCTTTAAAGCAGCTTGTTTCTTATGAGCAGGGAAATATTTACCAGAGAAGTAATAAAACATATCCTGGGGACTACGCACACAACCAGTATGAAGAGAATTAAACCATATCTTAGCATCACCCTTTAATGAGAATGGAAATATTTTAAGGATATAAAAGTAGCGAGATCTCTCATCATTAGTGAACAGGGTGGCTATATCATTTAATTTAGTAAGATGTGCCACAACAGTTTCAGATTCATAACCATGGAAAGGATCAGATTCAACCAAAGTAATTATATCAGGATCAACAGAGAATTCATAATCCTTATCGGGAACACAAATAGGTGAAGTAGCAAAAGCAGGGTCAGGCCTCATTTTATCTCTAAGTGATTCTTTGTTCCATTTAGCTATTAACCTTCTAAGCTAATCGTTATCATTGCAAGCTAAAATAGCAGCAGAAGCCTCTCTATCAAAAATATAACCTTCAGGAATAACAGGCCTATCCTCATCATCATTTTCAACAATATTACCAGATTCAATAATTTCTTTCTCTCTAGCCCTAGCAATTTGTTCATCAAGAAATTCACTAAGGGGCACAGTAGTATCAGGCATAAACGTAGTTTCATCATAAGTATCATGCATAGCAAAAGTGGCATCATCAATAACATGCGACATATTAGAACAAATAGCAGAAGCAGGTTTAGGTGTCGCTACCTTACTCATAACAGAAGGTGAATCAAGTGTAGAGCTAGATGGCAGTTCCTTACCTCCCCTCGTAGTTGAGGGATAAATTTTTGTTTTCTCGTCTTTCAAGTTCTTCATAGTGTCCAGCAGATATAAATCCCAAGTGACTCAAAGAATAGAGCTATGCTCCACGGCAACGGCGCCAGAAAAAGGTCTTGATAACCCACAAGTATAGCGGATCGCAACAGTTTTTGAGGGTAGAGTATTCAACCCAAATTTATTGATTCGACAAAAGGGGAGCCAAGGAATATTCTCAAGTATTAGCAGCTGAGTTGTCAATTCAACCACGCCTGGAAATTTAGTATCTGCAGCAAAGTGTGTAGTAGCAAAGTAATATGATAGTGGTGGTAACGGTAACAAAAGTAAAGGACGATGGCGCTCCCACCCACCCACTCGCCCCTAAACCCTAGGCCGCCGGTGATCTCTTCCTTCCCACCCAGCCTCCTCGGCATTCTGTGACCTATCTTCCTATACCCTTAGTGATGGGTTCTTCTTCTAGATCTACCCTTGGCTTGGACTTCTCCATGGGTAGAGTTTTTGCTGATGAGATCTACAAGGTTTCGGGCCTCACTGTGCATCCCATGGAGAATTTGGGATCCTTCAGCTTAGTGCTTTCTTTCAGTCGGCATGATTTTCGTCTTACAGAGGATTCGGTGGCAGCGGCTTTGGAATCTGCCTTGGGTGGATCTGCCATTGATTTCTTGGTCTCAACCATTGGTGATAAGGTATTCAGCTTTAATGTTTCTTGCAAAGATGTGGGGTTTTACATTGTGGATACACGTTCTTTTTCCTGCCCTCAGTTCAAATGTTACTTTCACTTGTGGGGAAATGGGGGACCCAATTGGGTTCGTGAGTTTAAGATTTGGAAGAAAGAATGTGATGTTGAGTGGATCTTGGTTAGTCCTTCTAAACGTAGGGCTGCTTTGGGCATGCTAGCTATGCATAATCCACCAGTCAAATCTGCCCTTAAGTCTGGTTCTGCTGCTCGTAAGAAGCTATCTTTTGCTACATTTCAAAATTATAGCGTTTGCAAGGGCTATCGTTATCATGCCTCTACGGAGTGTATTGTTGCATCTGAGGATGCGGGTTATCATAGTCCATCCGCTGAGCGTGTGGTCATTCATCCTCCGAAACCTATTGATTTGCAATGGATTGTTGCTTCACCTCCGATCATCTTTGGGTCGGTGAGCTCGTCGGTGATTCAATGACGCCGTGAATTGGGCGATCTTCCTCCTCAAGATCCGGCACGTTGTTTGCATGAGTCGACATGTGCTGCTTTGATTTCCCATGATGGGCCCTCGCCTGTTAGGTTGAGTGGGCCCTCTCCGCTCCGGATGGATCTCTCCGCTTCTCCAAATGGGCCAGGCCCGTCTTCCTCGCCTCAGGTTATTCCGGGTTCTCAGGAGGCACATGCTGCATTTGAATCTATGATTGATAATATGGTGGAAGATATTTTGACTTGCCCAAAGTGCTCATTATCGGGTCATTTTGAAAACAATTGTCCCCTTAATATTGTTTGTGAGTCTCGCACGCGTGTGGGCCATCGTAAGCGGGATTGTGCCAAGATTGCAACTGCCAACAGATTATTTTGGAAGCCAAAATATCAGCCGCCTCCTCTGGTTCCCGATACCGGTCTCGAGTCTGCCGCCACCACCTTTGACAGGCCTGGCCTGTCTAGTCCAATTACTCCAGCACCAAAAACCCCCAACATCCACACCTCCGGTGACTCCTCCACCTCCTGAGTCTCCTTCGGCATCAAGGAACTCCTCTGAGCCGATGGCGGTCTTCGCCATTGATCCTTTGCGGTACGTGCCGGCGGGTCACCACATTATCGATGGTGGTGCCAATCGCGTACCCAGGACCTTCGTCTCGCCGCCCTCCCCCATTGTGAAGCAGCATGAGCAATACATGGTCGCAGAAGTGATGCCTCTACCTCCTCCTAACTAGGTGGGTATTGCTCGGGAGGCGGTGGTTGATTTCTTGGAGCATCGTGGGGTTCAGGTTCGATCTGCGCAGCCCTGGGTCTGTGGTGTTGGTTTGTTTGAGTTAAGGGATGCTGGGGTTCGTTTCCCTCTGCTGCTGTTGCCACCTCGGCCTCTTGGCAATGACACTTTTGTTCGATTTCATAAGCATGATGAGGGGGTAGGCTTTCGGGGATAGCATGGTTTTCGTGATGGCTGCTTGATGTTTCTGGGAATCCCACTTGATCTTCGTAATACTGAAAATATCTGTGCTGCTGTCAACACTTTTGGAAAGTTTCAGCACTGGGTTCAAGATGACCCATATATGGTTAGAACCATTGTTTTTGCTTCTTTTCCTGAAGATATATTGGTCCCACGAGATGTGGTGTTCACGGATTATGCTGCTTATGGGGGTGCAAAAGTTTCTTGGACTGTGTTATATCCTAGGTGCAAACTTTGCGGATCAAATGCGTGAAGATGAAGACCCAATGCCCATTGATGGTAATCCACATCCTTTGCCGGGTGCTCTGCTCCCTGATAATCATAACTTTGTGCTTCCTCCATACCCTGCTATTGGATGGAACAACCTCCCGCCTGTTCCCCCTCCAATGCACAATCAGGCTGATCAAGATAATTGGGGTCATGAGCACTGGGGTGATGATCAGGTCGGTCATGATGGAGAGCTTAACCCAGAGCCAGTGGTTCAGGATGAAGAGTCGATTGTTATCGACAATTCTATGAAGTAGTCAGAGTCTGAAGTTCAGTTGGTGGATTCTCCTGAGCAGGTTATCAATGTTAATGATTGGGCCATTGTGCCATACCAGCCGCCTGTTATTCAATACGACCGCATTGTCATTGCATCTGTCAAGGTTGTTTATGGGCCTGTTTTGCCACCGGAGTTGGCATGGAAGCGCAGTTTTGAGTCTCTAATGAAGTGTTGTCCTGTTTATGAGGTCCCCGTGCAGATGTCGTTGGTGGACTTGCAGCCAATCATTCTGTCTAAGAGGAACTGGACTCTTGCTTTTGATGATGTTCAACCTGTCTCCCATCTGCAGCTCATTGTTGTGCCAGCTGCCAGCAAGACCAGACCAGTTGTGCGAGCCCTCTTTCCTGAACCTGCAATTTCAGATAGCTCTGTCTCTGCACCTATGGACTCAACTGTCTCTGCACCTCTTCAGGACAGCCAAACCTCCATTCCTACTGCTCAGTTGGATCAATCCGATGAGGTCTTCTCTTTTTCTGCTCAATGTGACAAGAAGAAGACGCGACGTCGCAAGACCCTGGCTCCAACGCCAATTGTGGATACTGAAGTTCGTTGATGCACGCGTGGCTCAGTCAAGAGGGACGGCTTTAAACCTGTTTTTCAGGAGCTTCAGCAGCAACCAAAGAAGAAGAAGCCTCGTTGCAAGCCGCTCATTGCTCCCCCATCTGAAGAATTGCCACACCCAGGGTCTTCCTCTCATGTGCCCCTACCAACGCCGATCAGGGTGATTCAAGATATTGGCAGAGACCTGCAGATTCCGGATGATCAACTTACAGTGGATAAGCTTATGGCTAATCCTACTGCTGACATCACGTCTGGTGGAGATGTTTAGTTCTCTTTGGAACTATGGGGTCTGTCATGCCCTTATGATGGCCCTGCTGTGGGATCTTTTGGTCTTATTTAAGCTTTGTAATAATTTTGGCTTCAAACTTTCTTGCTTGTTGGGATATTATACGCTGTGGTACTATTATGTAGTGCTCTTTTGCTACCATCTGCAATATGGTTATTATGAGTAATTATAATTGCAAGAATTGGAGTGTGCTCTGCTGGAATGTGAGAGGGCTCAATGCACCGGCTCTTAAGCATGCTGTTAAACAAAAAATTGAGGAAAGCCAATGTGTTGTTGCTTGTTTCCAGGAAACTAAATGTGAAACATTTGATATAAGGGAAATTCAGGCCTTCTGCCCTAGGCAATTTGATACTTTTGCTTTTGCGCCATTTGTGGGTGCTTCTGGTGGGATCCTGGTGGTCTGGAACTCGGCTGTGTTGTCTGGTGTGCTGGTGGAAATACAATCCTTTGCGGTTGTGGTGCGTTTTACCTCTAAACAAAATAATGAGCAGTGGTCTTTAGTGTCTGTGCACTAGTAGAAAAAGGGTCAAACGTGAAGCACATTAGTGCCGGTTTGAATTAGAGCCGGCACTAATGTGTACATTAGTGCCGGTTCGTGGCGGCGATCAATAGTACCGGTTCGTGGCGAACCTTTAGTACCGGTTCATGCCACGAACCGGTACTAAAGAGGCTGCATCAGCCTGCGGTCAGGCTATGGCCCCACCATCACCATTTAGTGCCGGTTCTTACCACGAACCGGTACTAATGAGGTTATGGCAAGCTGTTTTTAGTCCCACCTCGCCAAGAGAGAGGCAGTATGAGCGGTTTATAAGCCGTGAGTGCACAGACAATGACGAAGAGTTGCAATGCCCACCTACATGTTGATTAGCTTCAAGCCTTGCGGAATAGCATAGATTGCACTGAGCTATGTGCAGTGCAGTCTACACTATTCCGAATGGCTTGAAGCAAATTAACCAGCATTGCACCTCTTTTTTATTTTTAATAACTTATTTAAACTCCGGACTTCTTTTGTGTTCAGTATGCAGCATTTAAAGCGACATCATCAATTTCCAACATGTTCTGACATCATTTGTTGTTTTTCGGTCATTTACCTAAATGTTTAGAGAGCTAAATGACCGTGAAATTGAAAATCACTACAAAATGAATCCTGAAAATGTTGAAACTTGGCATGGTATCATCATATCACCCGCATAGCATGCGCGAAAGAGTAGAGAGGGTCACGGCAAAAACTGGACGCACTTCGTGTACAAACTGGACAAACTCTTTCCGAGTATCAGGGATTCGGAGTCCGGAGTGGGTACTAATGTGCATCCCACCAATCAGGAAGAATCACACGGATCGTGTGTTTCTTTCTAGCTCTTGCGAGTCGTTGGATCAAGGGTGTGTTTCTTCCTAGCTCATGTGAGTCGTTGGATCGAAACTACCACAATCACTTTGTGAGCCAGACGACCCTATATATAGCTAGCCCACCTCTCGCCTTCCCTGCATAAGTCTTTCAGTTCATCAACTACATACATCTACCAGTTCATCGACTGCATACATCTACCAGTTCATCGACTGAATACAAATCATTCGGATTCGCCATCATACGTCCAACCGTGCATTTGATATGCATATATATATGCATCACGAGCCACGGTTGGGCTGTATGATGGCGATACCGATTGGTTTGTTCTAGATCCGACATAAAAGGTTTGATACAACTTCTTTTTTGTGACATAAGAGCTATCTCTCCTCCTACCTATTTTAGTTACACAACTACCTATTTGTGCCAAATTTTCACTTTTGCTGTTGCTCTTGCATCATAAGCATCCATGTTAACTGGACTTACAAGTAATGCAATTTAACCAAACTATCTTGTGATCTTCGCCAAGAGAGAGGCAGTATGAGCGGTTTATAAGCCGTGAGTGCACAGACAATGACGAAGAGTTGCAATGCTCACCTACATGTTGATTAGCTTCAAGCCTTGCGGAATAGCATAGATTGCACTGAGCTATGTGCAGTGCAGTCTACACTATTCCGAATGGCTTGAAGCAAATTAACCAGCATTGCACCTATTTGTTGTTTTTCGGTCATTTACCTAATTGTTTAGAGAGCTAAATGATCGTGAAATTTAAAATCACTACAAAATGAATCCTGAAAATGTTGAAACTTGGCATGGTATCATCATATCACGCGAAAGAGTAGAGAGGGTCACGGCAAAAACTGGACGCACTTTGTGTACAAATTGGACAAACTCTTTCCGAGTATGAGGGTTTCAGACGATACAAAAATAAATAATGCAGAAAATAAAAAAACTATACAAAAAAATTACTCAAAAATAAATAGAAGAAAATAAATAATGCAGAAAAGAAAAAACTATATAAAAACTACTCAAAAATAAATAAAAGAAAATAAGTAATGCAGAAAAGAAAAAACTATATAACAAATTTGTTGGCGCACTGCCCTGTGGGTCTACCAGACCTAGGGTGTGCAAATGCAGGCCCAGGAGGGCCAGCAGACTCACAGGGCAGCGTGCCCTAATTAATTAGGCCCAGAAGCCTGCTATATAGAGGAGTTCGAAGAGGTAGCCGCGGTTGGGTTTATAAACCAGTGCCGCTGCCCTTCGCCGGGCGAGGTGGGACTAAACTTTGGGGTGGCAGCGCAAGGCTTTTAGTACCGGTTGGAGCCACAAACCGGTACTAAAGGCCCCCCCTTTAGTACCGGTTGGTGGCTCCAACCGGTACTAAAAGCCTTCGTTTCCCGCCGCTTGGCCTGGCGAAAATAGGCCTTTAGTACCGGTTGGAGCCACCAACCGGTACTAAAGGCCCATCCTATATATATAGCTCTTACGAAAATTTCAGTTTCATCCCCACTTCGTCTCCAACCTCCGCCGCGCGCGCCGCATGATCCCGTCGTCGCCGCCCGTCGTCCGTCGTCATCGTCGCTGTCCCCGCCGCCGCCCGTCGTCGTCGTCGTCTCGCGCTGCCGCCCCGAACGCCGCCGCCGTCCGTCGCCATCGGCGCGGCCGTACGTCTCTCTCTCGCTCCCGCACACACATACACACACATACATACACACACATACACACACACCGGTGCCCCCGCCCCGTACGCCGGCGCCCCCGCTCGTACGTACGGGGCGGCGGCGTACGGGGCCGCACACACACACACATACCACACACACACACGCATACACACACACATACACACATACGTACACACATATACGTATATATACACACACATGCATACACACACACATACACGCACACATTTCTTTTTTACTTATTTTCTGTTTTTTAGAAAAGTTAATTAGATGATCGAATGTTAGATTAATGTCGAATGTTAGATGAATTAGCTAGCTAGATAGAAAAATTGTCGAACTAGAGATTAGAACTGCTAGTTGAATAATTAATATAACTAGTTTATTTTTAGTAAGAAAATTTAGGTATATGAGATTAGAACTAGTTGAATAATTAATATAACTAGATTATTTTAGTAAGAAAATTTAGGTATATGAGATTTGATGATCTAATTAAAATATTATTTGTTAATGAGTTTTTCTGTTTATTTAATTTTTTATATATTTTGAGTTTATATAAATGTTAGATTAATGTCGAATGTTAGATGAATTAGATAGAAAAGTTAAATATATAGTAATGTCAATTGAATATATAGTTAGATATATTAATGTCAAATGTTAGATGAATATATATTTGGCTAGGTATAGGTGTTTAATATTTCACCTATATGAACATAGGAAATATCATCTGACGACGAAAAAGATTTTATTTTGTGCGAACACTGTGAAGACCAGCGCGGCCTGTGCGACCAAAATTTCCTTGTTGATGGTAGGCGCTTCAGCATCAAGCTGGATGAGACATTCGAAGTTGATACAGTAAGTCACTTTGTCAATTATTAGTTGAATGCAAAACTTATGCTTCATTTGCTTCAACTTATAATTTTAAATTTTCACTATTCTACTAGCGCATCCCCTGCCATGCAAGAATTTTTTTCTTGGATAAGATAGGTTTTAGTGCTATAGATGATATGGAGGTAAAGAGAGTTTACTTGAAGACGGAGCATGGGTATACTTTCAATGTCAAATTATATAATGGAGACACATGCACCCATTTTGAATGCAAAACTTGGCAAGCACTATGCAAGGCTTATGCATTTGAGCCTGATATGGTTATCACCTTTGATATTCGTCCGGAAGATGATATTGAAGGTAATATAGACATCTGGGTTGATGTGCAAACGCCTCCAGTTCTACCATTTGGTGAATTTTTCTCAACCATGCATGCATATGTTTATGTCTTTCATACAGTTTATTCAAAAATAGTTGACAACTAATTTGTATTGTCAGCTTATTTCGGTTCAAGCAAACATGTCCGGCGCTTGGTAGACAGGACCTACTACTGCCCCGGTGCTCAACTAAACTGCGAGGAGATAAGTCATTATGTTTCATGGCTTGAGGATCTTAATACTGTCAAGACAATTTTTTTTCCTAAAATTAGAAATGTTAGTACTCAAAACGTGCAACCAATGGTGATCGTATTGAACTACGGTCACATCTATAATCAAAAGATGGTAAGATTTTAAATATTTGTCCTTAATTAGTGCATCTTTTGCATACATTATTTTTGAAGCTAAACTTTCATTGCTTAGTATATTAATTACTATACGATGTTGTTCAACAGGGACTTCCGATGACAGTTGTGCCTCAGTGGATCGAGACAAAAGGTCACATGTCAATGGTTAGCTTACGACCAAGATTTCCTACATTGCACATGAGTGCATTCAGGATTTCTGAAAGCGAAGAATGCTTAATAGTGAAAGATTGGAGCAAAATTGTTAACGATCACAGAGAAGTACTAGGGGGCAGTAAGGAGAAGCGCAACCCAAGATTAGGAGACAGATTCATCTGCATGCTCCAGTATGATGAATCAGGAGAGCTATACATGTTCTATGCTATTCTACCTGAGAGGGAGCAGCAGGATCAGTAGCTACTAGTTCATGCTCTTAATTAGTACTTGTCTCATGTCCGTGTCCTGAACTTCGATCTTGGTGACGATTATGTTGAACTTGATGATATCTTTGCTTCTGTTACAAAGTGAATGTTTCCTCTTTAAGCTAGCCAGCGTTGATGATGATTAGATAGCTAGCGCGGTAATGACTATGATGATTAAATAGTGGTAATTAGACGACTACGATGATTTTTAGCTTGCTAGAGTTTATTTATTTATTAATATGCGATGATGATGATGATGATGACGACTACAACTCATTATAACGTAAAACAATCCTAAATTAAATTGATAACACAAATTTAATTGAAAAATACAAAATAAAACAAAAACCCACAACCATTTAGTACCGGTTGGTGTTACCAACCGGTACTAAAGGGCTCCCGGCCCCCGGAGCTGGCTCGTGCCACGTGGTTCCCCTTTAGCACCGGTTCGTGCTGAACCGGTACTAAAGGGGGGGGGGGCCTTTAGTGCCGAAACGTTAGTGCCGGTTCCATAACCGGCACTAAAGGCCCTTACAAACCGGTACTAATGGCCCATTTTCTACTAGTGGTGTATGGGCCATGTCAGGGAGAAGCCAGGGATAACTTTGTGTCCTGGTTATATAATTTGCATATTCCAATTGATGATAATTGGCTAATCATTGGAGATTTTAATTTCATCAGATCCTCTGAAAACAGAAATTTACCAGGGGGGGATGTCAATGACATTTTTATCTTCAATGAGATTATTGGTCATCTGGGTTTGCTTGAATTGCCACATAAAGGAAGGTCTTACACTTGGTCTAACATGCAAGATTCCCCATTGCTTGAGCAGCTGGATTGGTTTTTTACCTCCACTAACTGGATATCTATTTATCCCTTTACTGAAGCACTGCCTCTAGCTAGAACTGCTTCAGACCATGTGCCTTGTGTTGTAGTTATTAAAACCTCCATTCCTAAATGTAACATCTTCAGATTTGAGAACTACTAGGTGCACATGGAAGGGTTTTTGGAGTGTGTGCAGAAATCTTGGAGTAAACCGTCTAACAAATCACACTCCTCTGCAATCATTGATGATAAGTTGAAATCCCTCAGGCAGGATCTAAAGAGGTGGCAAACCAATTTTTCCAAAATGAAGCTGCTCATGTCTAACTGCAACAAGGTCATTTTACTGTTGGATAACTTGGAGGAAATCAGGCCTCTTTTTAGACAGGAATTTAACTTCAGGAAAATTGTCAAGCTGCATTTGGAAAAATTGTTGCATCTTCAGTTCTTGTATTGGAAGAAAAGATGTACTATTAGATCCATCAAAGTGGGTGAGGAGAACACCAAATTTTTTCATGCAATGGCTACTGAGAGGTTTGGAAGAAACTCTATTGCTAGTCTGCAACAGCCTGATGGTGCTGTTATTTCAGAGCACTCTCAAATGGAAGGAATGATTTAGAGTGCTTTTAAAGGGAGGATGGGAGTTTCAAGAGGTATTGTGATGGGTTTTGATCTGCCTGTCCTGCTTAGACATGTGCCTGGCCTAGATGATTTAACAAAACCATTTACAATTGAGGAAATGGACTTGGTGGTCAAACATATGCCAATTGATAAAGCCCCTGGGCCAGATGGGTTCAATGGCTTTTTCTTCAAGAAGTGTTGGCATATTATTAAGCAGGAGTTTTATGCTTTAGCTCAGGAGTTTTATGATGGCAAAGCCACCTTGGAAAACATCAATGAGTCATTCATCACCTTGATTCCTAAGAAACTTTCACCAGAAGTGGTTGGGGATTACAGGCCTATTTCTTTGACTGGCATGGGCATTAAGTTTCTGTCCAAAATGATGGCTAATAGATTTCAGGAGTTGATAATGATGTGCATCCATAAGAACCATTATGGTTTCATTAAGTCTAGGACCATACAAGATTGCATTGGGTGGACTTTGGAATATTTGCATCAGTGTCACCAGTCCAAGAGGCCAATTTTAATTCTCAAACTTGACATTGAGAAGGCTTTTGATTCCATTGAGCATGAAGCTATCTTTCAAATCATGAGGCACAAGGGCTTTAATGGCAAATGGATGGGTTGGGTCAAATCTCTATTATCTTCTGGGACTTCATCTGTTCTGCTCAGTTGGGTGCCTGGGAAAAAATTTGTATGTAAAAAAGGTGTCAGGCAAGGGGACCCAGTTTCTCCCCTCCTTTGTGTTCTTGCTGCAGATCTCTTGCAATCTGTGGTAAATGATATGCATACTAGAGGAGAAATTAAGCTGCCTATTCCCTGTCATGACAAGGACTATCCAATTGTGCAGTATGCTGATGACACCTTGATTGTGGTACCTGCTGATGGAGCTCAACTCTTGGCTCTCAAGAAAATGCTACTGGTTTTCTCTCAGTCCACTGGCTTGGAGGTTAATTACCATAAGTCTTCCATGATACCAATAAATGTTTCCCAGGAGGAAACCCAAAGATTGGCATCCCCTTTGGTTGCCAAGTGGGCAAGATGCCATTTACATACCTTGGTCTGCCTGTTGGAACTACCAAACCTGCAATGGCTGATGTGTTGCCTTTGGTTACTTGTATGGAGAGGAGAATGTCTGCTAGTTCATCTTTTCTTGCTCAGGGAGGAAGACTGCAGTATTTGAATTCTACTTTGTCCTCTTTGCCAATTTTCTTCCTTTGCAGTTTGCTCATTGCTCCTGGTATTTTGAAGCAGCTACAGAGAATTCGGAGGCAGTGCTTGTGGAGGAAAAATAGGCAAGAACCAGCACCTTCTCTAGTTGCTTGGGATTTGATTTGTAGACCCAAAAACAAAGGAGGGCTAGGTATTCTTGACCTTGGTCTTCAGAATGTGGCCCTTCTTTTGAAACATGTGAATAAGTTCCTCAACAAGGCTGACGTTCCTTGGGTTCACCTCATTTGGAACTCATATTATCATGAACTTGTCCCACAAGGAACAGCACCATGTGGATCCTTTTGGTGGAAGGATGTCCTTAAGCTCTTGGATCAATTCAGAGAAGTTACATGGGTCAAGGTTAATGAAGGGGACACTTCTCTTTTCTGGCAGGATAAATGGCAGCTTGGAAATTCTGTTTTGCCTTTACAGCACAGATTTCCTAGGTTATTTTCTTTTGTCAACGATGCTCTGGTCACAGTCAAGGATGGATTTTCTGCCCTGGATCTGACCTCCTGGTTGCATCTTCCTCTTTCAGAGCAGGCTCACAATGAGCTCTTAGTTTTGAAATCTCTTATGTTGAACCATGAGAGGGATTCTGATTTGAAGGATGTTTGGTCTTGGCATGGCTCTGACAAACCATATACCCCTAAACAGTTTTATGTCTCCAGGTTCATTCATCATACCTTTAATCCTGTTTTGACTTGGATTTGGAGAAGTTGATGTACCATGAAGATTAAGGTCCTTGCCTAGATGTTAATCATGGATAGACTCAACACCAAGGATATGGTGGAAAGAAGGCATTGGCATATTGATGATGGAGTCAATTGTGTGCTTTGTCCCACTCACACCAGAGAAAATAGAGATCACCTCTTCTTCAATTGTAATTTCAGTCAGAGGGTTTGGAACTTTCTCCAGATTGATTGGGAAGCTGGGAATGACATGAGTCAAATTGTGCTCAATGCTAAAAGGAACTTTGCTCATCCTTTCTTTGCTGAAGTGGTTTTTACTGCTTGTTGGAACATCTGGATCATAAGGAATGGAAAAGTTTTTCGAAAGGAAAGGCCAAGTTTTAATAAGTGGAGAGGAGCTTTTGTGAATGATATGATTTTATTATCACATAGAATCAAGCTGAGGTACAAGGAGGGCCTGATTAGATGGGTCTCCTTTCTCCCTCCTTAAATGTATTTGTTGTACTTTAGATTTCCCTTTTTCTTTTGCTACTTCTGGTAGCATTTGTAATCTATGTAATTATGTTTTTATAAGTCAATAAAAGGCTGTGGGGGCTTTCCCTATAGTGTTCAGTAAAAAAACAAAATTAAAGGACGCAAAAGTAGTATTTTTGGTATTTTGTCGTGATTGTAACAGTAACAACGGGAAAGTAAATAAGCGTAAACCAGTATATGGAAAGCTCGTAGGCATCGGATCGGTGATGGATAATTATGCCGGATGCGGTTCATCATGTAACAGTCATAACATAGGGTGACACAGAACTAGCTCCAATTCATCAATGTAATGTAGGCATGTATTCCGAATATAGTCATGCATGCTTATGGAAAAGAACTTGCATGACATCTTTTGTCCTACCCTCCCGTGGCAGCGGGGTCCTAATGGAAACTAAGGGATATTAAGGCCTCCTTTTAATAGAGTACCGGAACAAAGCATTAGCAGATAGTGAATACATGAACTCCTCAAACTATGATCATCACCGGGAGTGGTCCCGATTATTGTCACTTCGGGGTTGCCAGATCATAACACATAGTAGGTGACTATAGACACTCCGAACCCTCCGTGCCCCTGCCAATCGAATCCGATTGGGCGCCGATCATGGAATTCACCGCCGCGGATATCTTTCAGCACTCTCCCTTCGGCGACATTCTGAATTCACTAAGGTCTCTCTCTTTGTGAGGAGAGTCCTGGCCGGATTATGACCGGCAGGATTGGGATGCGGACGATGTAGAAATTCGATGCCCACCCACAACCCACTTCGTAGACACTGTCGATGATTTAACCGACATGCTAGACTTCGACTCCGAAGAAATCGACGGTATGGATGATAATGTAGGAGACGAACAGGAACCAGCGCCTATAGGGCACTGGAAAGCCACCTCGTCATACGACATATATATGGTGGATACACCCAAAGAAGGCAATGGCGACGGAACAGCAGGGGATGACCCCTCCAAGAAGCAACCTAAGCACCAGCGTCAGCGACGCCGCTCTATGTCCCGCCAAAGAAAAAACGGTGATACCGACACGGGAGATAATAACACCCCAGATAGTGCCGAAGACAACTCCCTCCAGCAAGATTTAGCGCAGGAGGATGGAGAAGCCAGCCCCCCTGAGAGAGCAGCAGACAGGGAAGAAGAGGATGATAATTACATGCCCCCCCTCCGAAGACGAGGCAAGCCTCGGCAACGACGAATTTGTCATGCCTGAGGATCCCGTCGAACAAGAGCGCTTTAAGCGCGGGCTTATGGCCACGGCGAGTAGCCTTAAGAAAAAACAGCAATAGCTTAGAGCTGATCAAGATTTGCTAGCCTACAGATGGACTGAAGTCCTTGCGGCCGAGGAATACGAACTCGAACGCCCCTCCAAGAGCTACCCAAAGCGCAGGTTGCTACCCCGATTAGAGGAGGAAGCACTTAAACCTACATCACCAGCGCATGATGCGGCTGACCGGCCACCTCGCGGCCGCGACAGAGAGGCCTCTCGGCCCTCCACTCAAGCCGCACCCCGGCGTCGCTCAAAAAATACCAAGGCACGGGGAAATGTGCTAGATCTGGGAGATATGTTGGAGGACAAGGCAAGGAAAACAAGATCGATCTACGGATCGCACGGGCGCCCCATGACACGAGACGATAACCGTCACGCCGGTTACAGTAAATCCGGCCGCGTCAAACACAGCAGACAAAGCTCATTTGAGCTACGTCGTGATATAGCCTAGTACAGAGGTGCCGCACACACACTATGCTTCACAGATGAAGTAATGGATCATCAAATCCCAGAGGGTTTCAAACCCGTAAACATCGAATCATACGATGGGACAACAGATCCTGCGGTATGGATCGAGGACTATCTCCTTCATATCCACATGGCCTGTGGCGATGATCTACATGCCATCACATACCTCCCACTCAAGCTTAAATGACCAGCTCGGCATTGGCTTAACAGCTTGCCAGCAGAATCAATTGGTTGTTAGGAGGACCTGGAAGCCGCATTCCTCGACAATTTCTAGGGCACCTATGTGCAACCACCAGACGCCGATGACCTGAGCCACATAATTCAGCAGCCAGAAGAATCTGCCAGACAATTCTGGACACGATTCCTAACCAAGAAAAATCAAATCGTCGACTGTCCGGTCGCAGAGGCCCTAGCAGCCTTCAAGCATAACATCCGTGACGAGTGGCTTGCCCGGCACCTAGGACAGGAAAAGCCGAAACCTATGGCAGCCCTCACGACACTCATGACCCACTTTTGCGAGGGAGAAGACAGCTGGCTGGCTCGTAGCAATAACATGACCAAGAGCCCTGGTAATTCTGATACCAAGGACAGTGATACGTCTCTGTCGTATCTACTTTTCCAAACACATTTGCCCTTGTTTTGGACTCTAACTTGTATGATTTGAATGGAACTAACCCGGACTGACGCTGTTTTCAGCAGAATTGCCATAGTGTTGTTTTATTTGCAGAAAACAAAAGTTCTCGGAATGACCTGAAACTCCACGGAATATCTTAGAATAAATAATAAAAAATCCTCGCCAAAGATGTAGACCAGGGGGCCCACACCCTGTCCACCAGGGTGGGGGGCGCGCCCCTCCCCCTGGGCGCGCCCCCCTACCTCGTGGGCCCCCTGGATGCCCTCCGACGCCAACTCCAACTCTATATATTGGCTTTCGGGGAGAAAAAAAATGAGAGAGAAAGTTTCATCGCGTTTTACGATACGGAGCCGCCGCTAAACCCTAATCTCTCTCGGGAGGGCTGATCTGGAGTCCGTTCAGGGCTCCGGAGAGGGGGATTCGTCGCCGCCGTCATCATCAACCATCCTCCATCACCAATTTCATGATGCTCACCGTTGTGCGTGAGTAATTGCATCGTAGGCTTGCTGGACGGTGATGGGTTGGATGAGATTTATCATGTAATCGAGTTAGTTTTGTTAGGGTTTGATCCCTAGTATCCACTATGTTCTGAGATTGATGTTGCTATGACTTTGCTATGCTTAATGCTTGTCACTAGGGCCCGAGTGCCATGATTTCAGATCTGAACCTATTATGTTTTCATGAATATATGTGTGTTCTTGATGCTATCTTGCAAGTCTATAGTCACCTACTATGTGTTATGATCCGGCAACCCTGAAGTGACAATAATCGGGACCACTCCCGGTGATGACCATAGTTTGAGGAGTTCTTGTATTCACTATGTGCTAATTCTTTGTTCCAGTTCTCTATTAAAAGGAGGCCTTAATATCCCTTAGTTTCCAATAGGACCCCGCTGCCACGGGAGGGTAGGACAAAAGATGTCATGCAAGTTCTTTTCCATAAGCACGTATGACTATATACGGAATACATGCCTACATTATATTGATGAACTGGAGCTAGTTCTGTGTCACCCTATGTTATGACTGTTACATGATGAACCACATCCGGCATAATTATCCATCATTGATCCGGTGCCTATGAGTTTTCCATATACTGGTTTACGTTTATTTGCTTTTCCGTTGCTACTGTTACAATCACTACAAAAATAGCAAAAACATTACTTTTGCTGTCTTTACTTTAGTTATCGTTACCACCACTATCATATTACTGTGCTACTAAACACTTTGCTACAGATACTAAGTTTCCAGGTGTGGTTGAATTGACAACTCAGCTGCTAATACTTGAGAATATTCTTTGGCTCCCCTTGTGTTGAATCAACAAATTTGGGTTGAATACTCTACCCTCGAAAACTGTTGCGATCCCCTATACTTGTGGGTTATCAAGACCTTTTTCTGGCGCCGTTGCCGGGGAGCATAGCTCTATTCTTTGAGTCACTTGGGATTTATATCTGCTGGACACTATGAAGATCTTGAAAGACGCTAAGACAAAAATTTATCCCTCAACTACGAGGGGAGGTAAGGAACTGCCATCTAGCTCTGCACTTGATTCACCTTCTGTTATGAGTAAGCTAGCGACACCTAAACCTACTAATGCTATGAATTCTGATATGTCGCATGTTATTGATGATGCCACTTCTGCTATGCATGATACTTATGATGAAACTACTTCTATGCTTGATACTACTGTGCCACTTGGTGAATTTCTAAATGAGCAAATTTCAAAGTCTAGAGAAAGAGAAATTAGTGAACCTGAACACGATGATGTTAGTGATGATGAACCTATGCCTATTATTCCTGAGGGTTATCTTTTTAATAATGAATCTTATGAAGCTATTCTTGCTTGTCCGGATTAACCTGAACGTAAGAGGTTACTAATTAAGTGGAGTAAGGAATCTTTTCGAGGTAGGATGAGACCCGACCCTGCTTTTGCTACTTCACCTATATGTGTTCCTGATCAGGATTATTATGATATTACTGTTGATCCAAATATAATTACTTTGGTTGAATCTGATCCTTTTTATGGCTATGAATCTGAAACTGTTGTGGCACATCTTCGTAAGTTAGATGAAATAGCTTCCCTGTTTACTAATAATCTGAGATCGCGCCACTTTTATATACTCAAAATATTTCCGTTCTCATTAAAGGGTGATGCTAAGAAATGGTTTAATTATCTTGATCCTGCCTGTGTGCAAAGTCCCCAGGATATGATTTATTACTTCTCTGCTAAATATTTCCCTGCTATTAAGAAACAAGCTGCTTTGAGGGAAATATACAATTTTGTGCAAATTGAAGAAGAGAGTCTCCCACAAGCTTGGGGGAGGCTTCTCAAGTTACTTAATGCTTTGCCTAATCATCCTCTTAAGAAACCTGAAATATTTGATATCTTTTATAATGGACTAACTGATGCTTCCAGAGATTACCTGGATAGTTGTGCTGGTTCTCTTTTCAGGGAAAGAACACCGGATGACGCTGAAATTTTATTGAATAATATGTTGGCAAATGAAAATAATTGGGCACCTCCTGAGCCACCTCCCGAGCCAACTCCTGAGCCAGCTCCTGAGCCAATTACTGAGCCTATTCCTAAACCAACTCCGAAGAAGAGAGGTATTCTATTTCTCAGTCCCGAAGATATGCAAGAGGCAAAGAAATCTATGAAAGAAAAAGGTATTAAAGCTGAAGATGTTTAGAATTTACCTCCTATTGAAGAAATACATTGTCTTAATTTACCGCCTGTTGAAGAAGTATATGATCTCAATTACTTATTTACTGAAGAACCTCCCGATATCCCGACACAGGTAGTAAAGGTAAATTCTCTCTATAGATATGATAAAGTTGAAGTCCCTCCTACTAAAATTGCTAGTCAGTGCTTGGATGGGTTTGATGACTTTATGTTTAAACAAGATGACTTTAATGCTTATTTTGGTAGACAATTAAAGCAGAATACCTTTATGATTAAATGCTTGAGTGATTATATGGATAATATTAGAGGTGAACTTAAACTTGTTAGCAAACATGCTTCTATGGTTACCACTCAAGTAGAACAAGTACTTAAAGCTCAGAAAGAAATGCTTGATGAAATGAATAGTAAGAAAAATGATTATGCTGTTAGAGTGGCTACTAGAACTGGTGGAATGACTCAGGAACCTTTGTATCCTGAAGGCCACCCTAAGAGAATCGAGCAAGATTCTCAAAGAAATAATATTGATGCACCTAGTTCTTCTAAAAGGAAGAAAAAGAAAAATGATAGAACTGTGCAAACTTCTAGTGAACCTATTGCTGAACCACCTGATAATCCAAATGATATCTCTATGTCTCATGCTGAAACACAATCTGGTAATGAACATGAACCTGGTGAAGATGTTCATGATGATGTTCATGATGATGCTCAACCTAGTAATGATAATGATGTAGAAGTTGAACCTGCTCTTGATCTTGATAACCCACAATCAAAGAATCAACGTTATGATAAAAGAGACTTCGTTGCTAGGAAACATGGTAAAGAAAGAGAACCATGGGTTCAGAAACCCATGCCTTTTCCTCCGAAACCATCCAAGAAAAAGGATGATGAGGATTTTGAGCGCCTTGCTGAAATGATTAGACCTATATTTTTGCGTATGTGATTGACTGATGTGCTCAAAACAAATCCTTATGCTAAGTATATGAGGGATATCATTACTAATAAAAGAAAGATACCGGAGGCTGAAATTTCCACCATGCTTGCTAATTACACTTTTAAGGGTGGAATACCAAAGAAACTTGGAGATCCAGGAGTACCTAATATACCATGCTCCATTAAAAGAAATTATGTTAAAACTGCTTTATGTGATCTTGGAGCCGGTGTTAGTGTTATGCCTAACTCTTTATATCGTAGACTTGACTTGAATAAGTTGACACCTACTGAAATATCTTTGCAAATGGCTGATAAATCAACTGCTATACCTGTCGGTATTTGTGAGGATGTGCCTGTTGTGGTTGCAAACGTTACTATTTTAACGGACTTTGTTATTCTTGATATTCCCGAGGATGATAGTATGACTATTATTCTTGGAAGACCTTTCCTTAATAATGCAGGGGCTGTTATTGATTGCAACAAAGGAAATGTCACTTTTCATGTTAATGGTAATGAGCATACGGTGCACTTTCCGAGGAAATAACCTCAAGTTTATAGTATCAACTCTATTGGAAAAATTCCATCGATTATATTTGGAGGGTTTGAATTTCCTCTTCCTACTGTCAAAAAGAAATATGATATACTTATTGTTGGGGATGTCCATATACCCGTTGAGGTAACATAGTGCTATTCGAAATTTCTCCGGTTCCATGATTATCGGAATGAGTTTGTTAACAAGACTTGATCAACCTTGTTAGTGGATTCTTTTTGATGAGCATGAGATGGATGAAACTAGAAGCACAACCTTCTGTACCCTCTTTATAGTTTCTGTTCTTTAGTAGAAATAAAGTAAAATAGTATTTTTCTGTCTGTTTCCTGACTTATCTGTGCAATATAAAAATATCCCGAAAATAAAAGTCCTCAGAAGGCCATGCCAATTTAATATGATTTTTTCGGGAATATTTAAGGATTTTTAGTGCAAAAATTACCGCGGGGGGAGCTGCCACCTAGTCACGAGGGTGGAGGGCGCGCCCTACTCCCCTGGGCGCGCCCCCCTGCCTCGTGGGCCCACGGTGGCCCTCCTCCACTTACCCCTGCACCCATCTTCTTCCTCTGTCTCGCACAAACCCGAAAAACCAACTCAAGCTCGTGTTCCAGCAACTTTTGCTGCGATTTTCGATCTCCTTGCTCAAAGCACCTCTCGCAAAACTGCTTGGGGAGATTAGTTTTTGTTCTAGTTCTTTATTCATTGCAAATTTGTGCTGCATAGGTGACCATGTTCTTGAGTTTGCATGTCAAATTTATATGGTTCCAAGTAGTTCTAATGCTTGATATATGCTCTAGGCACTTGTATGAGTAGTTGCTATCAATCTTATTGAAGTTGGTTCACTTTTGTTTGAAGTTACTAAAAATTCCAGATTGTTTCAGAGATAATGAAGAGACTTTTGAGGGGCTCGTCGAGCCGATGTTCTAAGGAGAAACAAAAGGAAGAAGAACAGAAGCCCAAATTTAATCTGCCTCGTATCGCGGAGGTCCGGCCGTGTGAATGGCCTTCCGATGACTTCTTGAGGAGTGCCGGGATTTATGAAGATTTCTATCTATTGATTGAGAACGCTGGCCTCACCAACTTCCTCCGCGACCAACGTCATCAGTATCTCTTACTCACAATTACTTTTGTGTAGAACTTCTACTTTTTCCCTAAGAAATCACCTCCAACAGTAGAGTTCCATTTATATGATGTTGCTAGGGAGATGACATTAGCTGCATTTTGCGAGGTTTGCGAAATACCTTTCGAGGGTTCTTTAGATGAACCACACCGTAATGAAGTGGAAGCTTATATTGACACTATCACTGTGGGAGAAACCAGGAAGGTTTCTGATGCAAGAATTACCAGCATACATTTCCCTGTTTTACGCTACTTTGCCTTATTTGCTAGTCGTTGCTTGATTGGTCGCGGGAACTGTGGGAACCTTAGTATTCCTGATATTATTATTTTGCTCCATGGTTTATACCGCAATAACTCTGTTAGCATGGGTGGAATTGTTGCTAGACGGTTGAGTATGAACTGTACTATGGGCCCCATCTTTGGAGGCATTTATGCTTCACGCCTAGCTGAACATTTTGAAATACCTATTAGGCATGAGGAGAAAGAAGAAACAACGGCCCCGTGCTTATTTAGATTATAAGAGTATGGTAGCGCATGATTTTCTTGTTAAGAATCGCGAAGGGGCGCTTAAATATAAATTGTACTTTGATAAACATCACCCTGAGACTATTACTTTGCCTGCTCCCTCTTTGTTTAACTTGTCTGCAGGTACTTACATTGTTCCGTGGGCGGCTGTTCAAGCCTATCGGAATCCTGCACCAGCCTCGGAACCGGAGCCTCCACGAATGTCTGTTTATTCTTAGGATCCTGAGGCGGTTGCCAGCCAGTGGCAGTCAGAGTCCTCTTCATCACATTATGATCCCAACTATTCTTCATCGCAGTACGACCCCAGCTTCACCTACGAATATCAGCCAGGTTATCCCTGGCAATAGACCAACTTAGGCCAAAAGCCTAAGCTTGGGGGAGTATGTATTTCCCACCGACATTACATTCATGTTCATACACACTCATTGCTAGATGTCGGTGCTCATACTCTTTCATTGTAATATCTATATTAGTTTAAATTTATTTTTCTAGCTTTCTTCTTGTGTGTTTGATAAACCTTAAGAAAAAAAACAAAACAAAAAAATTAGTTAGTCTACTTTCCATGCTTGTAGTAGAATTAAAAAGAAAACCCAAAAATATTTCCCGTCCTTCTTTTGCTTGTTGGGAGCTTTCTCGTGTAAATAGTTTTTATTTTTATTTTCCTTACTTTGGGGGTCGAGAAGACTATATTGAAAATGCTTAGTGGCTCTTATATGCATGATTGTTTATTTAACTTAGAGCCCATATTACTTGTCTTCTCTCTTGAGTTGAATGCTTGCAGATTCCAGCTTAGTCCAATGCACGTGCACTCTTATTATTATATACACCGTTCAGTCATGCAAGTGAAAGGCAATAATGATGATATATGATGGACTCATTGGGATGAGAAAAGCTGGTATGAACTCGACCTCTCTTGTTTTTGTAAATATGATGATTCATCGTTCCTGATTCAGCTATTATGAAGTAAACATATTTGCAATAACATTTAGAGATTATAGTTGCTTGTGCCATGCTTGATTAGCTATGAGTTATAATGGTTAACCTTCGTGCCAACATGCTATTGAGATGATTATGATGTGGTATGATAGGATGGTATCCTCCTTTAAAATCATTGAGTGACTCGACTTGGCACATGTTCACGCATGTAGTTGAATCAAATCAACATAGCCTTCATGATATTTATGTTCATGGTGGATTATATCCTACTCATGCTTATATTCGGTGTGAATTAATTTTAATGCATGTTTACGACTGTTGTCGCTCTCTCAGTTGGTCGCTTCCCAGTCTTTTGCTAGCCTTCACCTGTACTAAGCGGGAATACTGCTTGTGCATCCAAACTCCTTAAACCCCAAAGTTGTTCCATATGAGTCCACTATACCTTCCTATATGCTGTATCTACCTGCCATTCCAAGTAAATTTGTATGTGCCAAACTCCAAACCTTCAAATGAAATTCTGTTTTGTATGCTCGAGCAGCTCATGTGCAACTATGGCTGCCTATATCTTCCATGCTAGGTGGGTTATTCTCAAGAGGAGTGGACTCCGCTCCTCATTCACGAGAAAGGGCCGGTAACCGGGATGCCCAGTCCCATGAACCAAAAAGATCAAAGCAAATCAAAATAATTAAACAAAACTCCCCCAGGGACCCGTTGAATGTTGGAGGCACTCATTGTTTCGAGCAAGCCATGGATTGATGCTTGTGGAGGAGGGGGAGTATAAACCTTTACCATTCTGTTTGGGAACTGCCTATAATGCATGTAGTATGGAAGATACAGCCATCTCATAGTTGTTGCGTTGACAGTGAAAGTATGCCACTCAAAATATTATTTATCTCTATTTCAAAAATCGAGCTCTGGCACCTCTACAAATCCCTGCTTCCCTCTGCGAAGGGCCTATCTATTTACTTTTATGTTGAGTCATCACCCTTCTTATTAAAAAGCACCCGCTGGAGAGCACACTGTCGTTTGCATTCATTATGATTGGTTTATATTGGGTATGACTTGACTAGATCTCTTTTACCATGAATTACAATGTTTAGTCAGTCCTTGATCTTTAAAGGTGCTCTGCATTTATGTATTGCGGTCTCAGAAAGGGCTAGCGAGATACCATTTTGTTATATCATGTTATGATTATTTTGAGAAAGTGTTGTCATCCGAGTTTTATTATTATGGCTCGCTAGCTGATTATGCTATTGATATGAGTAATTGTGAGACCTACGTGTTATTGTGAGTACGGTTAGTTCATAATAATTACTGAAACTTGAATGTTGGCTTTTCATGTTTACAACAACAAGAGCAAACAGAGTTTGTAAAAGTTTTTCTTTTTCTCTTTCAGTTTGTCAACTGAATTGCTTGAGAACAAGCAAGGGTTTAAGCATGGGGAGTTGATACGTCTCTGTCGTATCTACTTTTCCAAACACTTTTGCCCTTGTTTTGGACTCTAACTTGTATGATTTGAATGGAACTAACCCGGACTGACGCTGTTTTCAGCAGAATTGCCATGGTTTTATTTTATGTGCAGAAAACAAAAGTTCTCGGAATGACCTGAAACTCCACGGAATATCTTAGAATAAATAATAAAAAGTCCTCGCCAAAGATGAAGACCAGCCCACACCCTGTCCACGAGGGTGGGGGGCGCGCCCCTTCCCCCTGGGCACGCCCCCCTACCTCGTGGGCCCCCTGGATGCCCTCCGACACCAACTCCAACTCTATATATTGGCTTTCGGGGAGAAAAAATGAGAGAGAAAGTTTCATCGCGTTTTACGATACGGAGCCGCCGCCAAACCCTAATCTCTCTCGGGAGGGCTGATCTGGAGTCCGTTCGGGGCTCCGGAGAGGGGGATTTGTCGCCGTCGTCATCATCAACCATCCTCCATCACCAATTTCATGATGCTCACCGCCGTGCGTGAGTAATTGCATCGTAGGCTTGCTGGACGGTGATGGGTTGGATGAGATTTATCATGTAATCGAGTTAGTTTTGTTAGGGTTTGATCCCTAGTATCCGCTATGTTCTGAGATTGATGTTGCTATGACTTTGCTATGCTTATGTTATGACTGTTACATGATGAACCGCATCTGGCATAATTATCCATCATTGATCCGGTGCCTACGAGTTTTCCATATACTGGTTTACGTTTATTTACTTTTCCGTTGCTACTGTTACAATCACTAAAAAAATACCAAAAACATTACTTTTGCTGTCTTTACTGTAGTTACCGTTACCAGCACTATCATATTACTGTGCTACTAAACACTTTGCTGCAGATACTAAGTTTCCAGGTGTGGTTGAATTGACAACTCAGCTGCTAATACTTGAGAATATTCTTTGGCTCCCCTTGTGTCGAATCAACAAATTTGGGTTGAATACTCTACCCTCGAAAACTGTTGTGATCCCCTATACTTGTGGGTTATCAAGACAACAATGGCAGGTTGCATCGCAACAAGCACAAGCACTGCATTAACAGCGACAATACTGAGGATAGGACAGTTAATGCCAGATTCAGAGGCTCTAAACCCGGTCAGCGGAAAAAGCCATTCAAAAGAAATACTCTGGGCCCGTCTAGTTTGGACCGAATACTCGATCGCTCGTGCTAGATACATGGCACCCCCAAAAAACCAGCCAATCACACCAACAGGGATTGTTGGGTGTTCAAGCAGGCCGGCAAGTTAAAAGCCGAAAACAGAGACAAGGGGCTACATAGTGACGACGAGGAGGAGCCCTGGCCACCGAACAATAGTGGACAGAAGAGCTTCCCCCCACAAGTGTGGACGGTGAACATGATATACGCAACCCACATCCCCAAAAGGGAGCGGAAGCATGCACTCAGGGACGTATATGCGTTGGAGCCAGTCGCCCCAAAGTTCAACCCATGGTCCCCCTGCCCGATCACTTTTGATCGAAGGGGCCACCCCACTAGCATCCGCCATGGCGGATTCGCCGCATTGGTTTTAGACGCAATCATTGACGGATTTCACCTCACTAGAGTCCTTATGGACGACGGCAGCAGCCTGAACCTGCTTTATCAGGATACAGTATGGAAAATGGGCATAGATCCCTCAAGGATTAAACCCACTAAAACGACCTTTAAAGGCGTCATACCAGGTGTAGAGGCCAACTGTATAGGCTCAGTTACACTTGAGGTGGTCTTCGGATCCCCGGATAATTTCCGAAGCGAAGAGTTAATCTTCGACATAGTCCCGTTCCGCAGTGGCTATCACGCACTGCTCGGACGAACCGCATTTGAAAAGTTCAATGCGGTGCCGCACTATGCACCCCTCAAGCTCAAGATGCCAGGCCCTCGAGGAGTCATTACGGTCAATGGAAACACCGAATGCTCTCTCCGAACAGAGGAGCATACGGCGGCCCTGGCAGCGGAAGTACAAAGCTGCCTCTCAAGGCAATTCTCCAGTCCGGCTATTAAACGTCCACACACCGTCAAGCGTGCCCGGAGTAACCTACAACAAGACCGCCTGGCACGTTCCGAGCAAGCGTAGCAATGCGGCCCCAACCCCAGCCCTCGCGAAACTGCGAAACCAGTACTACGCATACATAATTACGCTCTGGAAATACCATGGGCGCAGGGGAAGGGGCACGACCACGGCACGCCCAAAAATGCGGCTCAACCGCATTAGGGGCTCCCGATTTTATCATTTTTCCTACCACTACTAGGGAAAAGCCTAGCAGCAGCGCGGGTTTTGGGCCTATTAGTAGCGCGGGGGCCGGCGCTACTAATAAGGCGCAACAGCTAACGTATAGCAGTAGCGCTGGTTCACCCACGCTACTGCTACACAAGTGTTGCAGCAGCGCGCTTAAAGGAAGCTCGCTGCTGCTAATAGCTATAGCGCGCTTCCCCTGTGCGCGCTACTGCTACAACCGCGTTGCTGCTAACTTTTCTCCACTCGCTACTGCTAATTTTAGTAGTTTTTTGTTTTTTTCGGCATATTTGTTTTGTATTTAAACAGGCTTTATAGAAGAATCTTTAGCACATACAAATGTCATCATGATACACATACAAATGCCTGCGAGACCACAAATGTAATCATAGCATATACATACAAATAGTCTCATCATAATCATCATCCAACACAAAGTGGTATCTTGTCATCATCTCGAAAATAGCGATACATGCAAGTCTCGAATACTTGCAACTACAACGTCATCCATCTAAACAAAGGTATACGCGAGAAGAGCTATCACTATGAGTGAGAGCGGAACTATGCAGTACATGAGATGGCGGTTACGAGTCCTCTCTCGCGCTAGCGTGAACCTCAAGTAACTAGCTTCTCCTTCTTGTCTGCTTTTGAAGCCTTTATGGCTGGCATCTGAGAACCCATTCACTTGCGCCTGACACTCATGCCACTCGTTGTACACCCCCGGAACCTTCCCTTTGTACACGACATAGCAGTTCCATCTCGCCATCAAGAAACTAGGTACCTGTTAGAGATGCATGTTCATGAAGAGGATGTACAATCATATATATGCAACAAAATATACTAGAGAACACCGAAAAAGAAAGGGTTAGCAACTAGATGCAACATATAGTATGCAAATTAATTAACTAGAGGTACGCAGGTCATCGTACGCAAACTAACAAAGTAGCGTTACGCAAGTTCGGCAGGGATCGTGGACATCACAAAGTTTCATCGCTACAAATAGTATACAAGTTCAACCGACACATATCATCATCATCGGCATCATAAATCACTAGAAGTTCCATCCTTCCATATCATCAAGGATGGACCCTAGCTTCTTGAACGGCGTGAGGTCTAGACGTTGCATGCCTATGCGAGTTCGGACGTCAGCTCGCGATATAGGGCCGTGGTGGAACATTCCCTTCTCATCGACGACTTCTTTCATGATGATCGTCGCAATGTCGCTTTGGATGCGAAAGAAGTCATCTCTAAGTTTATAATCCGCTTCTCCATGAGATTCTAGCCACTTGTGGATATGATCATCATTTTTGCTTCTCATGCGAAGCTTTTGGTGATCCGTGTTGAACTGAATCATGAGATGGAGGATGTAGAATCCATCCTTCTTGCTTGGTTTTGGGACATGGATGCAGGAGAAGTTAGTTTTATGCACGAAACCCATCTTCTTGTTCCTTTGTTTCCTGATCTGCATGTGGCCACCTCTAAAGCTGAAGCCTTGGAGAGCATCATCTAGAATATTCATTATGTGGGTGTAGTATTTTTTTCTCGTAGTCTCTGGAAGGGTCAAAATACACTGCGTGGGAGACTTGCGGACAAAGAACGATAAGGACGGCGCGCCCGTTGTTGCGGGGAAAAGACACCTCAAATTATTCCCCATAGAGAGAGAAGGAATGATTGAAATGTATGAATGGGTTGTTCGAAACTGACTTACTTTGGATGATAAGGCACGAGGACAATTTCCCGGTCCTTATTCTGTACCATGAAGTTTTGGAGGTACTCCCTAGCAGTTTCACGTTCAAAGTCGCCGAGACTCAAGAAAGACTCGTGCATGTACTACGGATCCGCCACACAGATTTGCGAGACTTCTTCACTGTTCATGACGGAGCTCATATGTAGCGCAAAAAGGCGGACGATTGTAAAATCGAGCCGCCTTGTCAGAAACATCTCAAAGATATGGTCAAACCGCAGGAAGAACACCTCCGCGGGCCGTGTCTCGACGTAGAACTTCCCCTCAGGCACACGAGCCGCGTATGTCGGATATCCTCGATCCTTTGAGGCTAGTAGGCTTTGCTCAGTCGACAGCACATGGTCGTGCAGTCTCCTGAGATCCCCTGATAGTGCCTCCAGCAGTTTCGGCAGTAGCATCGGCTCGCCCGTGAGATGGAACATGGCCGCACCTTTCACGGGTACACGCTCTTCAGAATGCATCGTCTGGCTGCTATGTGCTCTGGCTTGTTTGGAGGCAGCTATCTTCTCCGATCTCTTTCTCTCCTTTTTCTTGGGCACACCTTCTAGACCCTTCCTTAACCCCTGCCCCAGTGTTCCCGGGCTAAGTACTGTACGACCCTCGCGCTGGGATAGTTGAGCCTTTGTTGAGGCGGCATCTTCAGGCGTGTCCTGTGAGGATTTCATGAAAAGAGACTTTTTGCAATCCCTGCTACGACCTTCCTGCCCGGGCATGTCATCCATATCCTCATTAGCAAGCTGATAGCCCGATTCGTCATATGGTTGACTCATCAATTCTATGTCACAGTCATACGCATTTGTATTGAGGAAATCCATAGGGTCGACCTCCATCTCATCATCCATTCTCTGTTCTACAGGACAAATTACATCAGCCAGCACTATTGCACCACCTTCATCATGTCGTCCGCCACTCTCACCCGGCACTACAGGAGCTGGTAATTGCGTAGGCGGGGTGGTGGTCTCCGCACATGCTTGTTGATGTGTGGTTATTGGTGTGCTCTCGGCTGGCTCCAGACGAATAAGATTCTTCGGCCATTGCAGCACCCAACCCTTGCAGCTTCCAATCCGCGACAGGGTCTCGTCGTCCGCTCCCACATGCTGTACTGGAGGAGGCAAATCCTCGTGCCCCGATTTCACACTGGACAAGCTAACTATGAAGTGCCCAGCAGGGATCGGCTGGTTGTGGAACGTGGGTTGCAAGGGGTCCATTATCATCCCCTTTCGCACGTCCACCTTCCGGCCTTTGATCAAGTAGAGTATGGTGCACGGGGTTTCTTTCGCCTGCAAACACATATGTCTGTGGCGTAAAACATCCGAAAGGCAACAAAAATGGAATATTATATATATATGGTGGTGCGACATGTAATTACCGTGATGGCTTCGAGCTCAGCCAAAGACGAAGGCCCACCGAGCACGCCAGAGACTGAGGGCGGGCTGCTATGAGCGGGAGCGGTTGCGAGAGGAGGCCCGGTTGCGTGGGCAAGTGATGGTGCAATGATGTTGTTGTTCATGCAGTTGCTCCCGTTGAAACTGGGCAATGGGAGATCATGTACCGTCTTGTCTGGACTTTCCTTCGTCCAGTTGATGATAACTGGAACCAAGTTAGTAGCAAAATCATTTCTGCAGGCAGTTACAGCTGCATTGACTGCCTGCTGTAACAACTCATATTTGTCCTCGGCTGCTTTTTTCGCGTCCTCAGCTGCTTTTTTCTCAACCGCAAGCTTCACCTTCGCGTCGATGTCCGCCTGACTAAACTTCTTTTTCTGCTTCTTGGCCTCCGGGCCCTCGTTGTAAAATACCTTCCATGTGGCGCCGTCTCCAGCGCCGTGCACATGACCATATTGCGGCCGCTGGCCCAAAGGGAGTCCCTTAAGTTCGTTCAAGGCCCGGTTGAGAGGGGTGTCCCATTTGGGCCTCATCGGAGAAGTAGGGCTTTCGGCTGCAAGCTGGTGTTGCTTCTCCAGTAGTCTAATCAATTTCCTCGTGATCTTGTCCGTGTAAAAAACCTTTTTCTCCTTGTCCCACTTGTAGCGGGCCCTAATGAAGTCATGCTCCAAGGGGTTGGTGAACTTCGCGAAGGGGTCTGGGAGACCCGCGGCTTCACGTTCCGCGTCCTCCTTATCCCATATGGGCCTTTTACCGAGGTAGCCATGGCTTCCGAGGCGATGCTTCCCCGTGTTCCTTTGCTGAAGGCTCTTGAATTTCGCAGCCTTAACCTTGGCGTCCTCGGTAGCGCAAGTGTCCTTGAACTTTTCGAACTCCTCTTCCGTAAGTGTCGGATTTTCCTCCAGAATCTTGGACAGGGGTTCCTCAGCCTCAATAGCTCATTTCACCCTCGATTTCCAGGAGGCCAAATCATTGCTGAACATGCCCATGGCGTGATTGCTAATCTTTTTCATCTTCGGATCATCCCACGGTTGTTCTATGTTATCATCCCGGTCGGGGAACTTGAATCTCTTGTGCAACTTCGTTAGGAGCAACTGCGTCAAATGTTCTTTACTCCTTAAGTCATCGTTGTTGATGCTCGCGCATTCCCGTAGGATGCATGCTACTTGGTTCCCATTGCACTTGCGAGGTTCTTCCGGCTCTAACGGCTCAAACTTGCCAGGTGCCATCTTTGTGATCACAAGTCGTCCAATCCCTAGTTTGTTAGGTTTTCGTATCCTCTACTTCTTATGCTTCCTCTTTTCGGTACCGGCATCGGTGCCGGTATCTTCCCCGCCGGTACCTTCCCCACCAGTCTCGGCGCCGCCATCGGTGTCGGTGTCGGTGTCAGTACCATCATCGAGGCGGACCTGCAAACCTTGCTTAGCAGTCAAAAAGTCGAGGTAGTCTTGTTCACCCTCATAATCCATCTTGTCTGCATCTTGGTCAGAAGGCCCAGTTTCTTCGTTGTTCAACATGTTTCCTATGATTAAGTGTCCTCATTTACTTCTAAAAGTATGAATAAATGAGAAATGAGATAAAACAGAAATCTATGTGCCAGCACTCGATATGCCAACTATGTAGCACAAATCATGCCTTTATTCACGGGAAATTTCGGCATAACCTTTGCTAAAAAATGGACATATCGAGCGCCTGAAATTCACCGGAACAAAAATGAATCAACATTCCGGCGTAACATAGGCCACTTGGATCATTTACCAAAACATGACATATCCACATATCACATGTCCAGTTCAAATTTGCATATAAATTCAGCTAATTTTGAAACCTATCTAAATTCATAACTAAATAGATAACCTAATTAACATAACTAAAACCTAAGTAATTAACCCTAGCTAGCAGAGAGAGAGAGAGAGGGGTGGTTTACAGAGGGTGCAGGCGCGAGGAGGCAGGCCCGACGACGGCCGAGGTTGGGAGGGGAGTAAGCAGAGGAGGGAGGCAAGGGCCGATGGGTCATGGGCGAGCGCGCCGGGGTCGGGGGCGAGCGCGCCTGGGTCGGGGGCGGCGGGGTCGGGGGCGAGTGCGCCGGGGTCGGGGGCGGGCGCGGCGGTGCGACGGGGCCGGGGAAGAGATTGGGGATTGGGGGAAAAGAGGCGGGATGAAGCAGGGAGAGGGAGAATTTTGGGTTAAGTGGACGTAGCAGTAGCGCGTTTACACAAAACACGCTACTACTATTACGGGCAGCTGTAGCGGTTTTCTGCAGAAACCGCTACTGCTACCTTGACTAGCTGTAGCTCTTTTTCACTAAAGCGCTACTGCTATAACCAGTTTCCCTTTTTTCTTTTCCTCAGCAAAATAGGAACATATATATTACATCATTGGACCCTTGCATAATAATGGCTAAGTGTGTATACAAAATAGGAACATATATATATTACATCATTGGACCCATACATAATAATGGCTAATTAAGTGTGTATACAAAATAGGAACATATATATATATATATATTGCATCACTTGACCGATTCCTCAGCGCTGACGTTTTCGTTTTTGAGTCAGCTTCTTTCCCTTCTTGTTCGTCGAAGAATAATTGAGCCCCTCATTGTGACTTTGCCTTTTCCATGGAGTATGATTTTTCTTTGGTAATGTAGTATTGATTCTTTTTTTGACGTATACTTCATCATCATCGTCATCTTCCCTCATTAGGTTGTTGTACTGATCATAGTCTTCCTCGTTGGCGACTCCATCCATTCCAATGATGTTTCTTTTTCCTTTCCTCACGACAACACGACTGGGATTGCATGGGTCGGTTATGAAGAAGCATTGTATCATGTGCTTAGCGTGTACCCATGGCTCGTTTTTTGCGATAGCGTTCACGGTAGCACTCTTGGCGTCGGGTATAGTCATGGTAGGGAAAATCCAGCTTTCTCTTTCGACATTCTTAGCCCATCTGACACGGAACATCGTCGTGTTGTGCAGTCCAGAGTAGTCAAGCTCCCAGATCTCCTCGACCCTTCCATAAAATCGTTCAGTTGCGCTGTTGTTGCTGCCGATCATGCATTCCATCGTCACCCCTGAGTTCTGATATTCATCACTGTCCATATCTTTGGCCTCCGTGTAGAACGTGTATCCGTTGATATCATATGCCTGATAGGTTACGAGGTTGGGCGAGGGGCCATGTGCTAAGGCGTATATGAGCAATCCGTCCTTACACTACAAGAAATATATCAACTTTTGACCACCACTATTGGTCACTGAAAGGTCACAAATTTCCATTTGCGACCTTTTTGTGACCAAAACCAGAAGGTCAAAAGCTGGCGGTCGTAAACTGACTATAGCGACCTCTCTTCTGGAATGGTCGAAGACGTTTACGACCAAAATACGTCTACTGTGGCGTTTTGGTCACTAGCAACCTCCCCTAGCCACGTAGGCATCCAGCGTGGCAATCTGACATGGCACAAGATTCATCCCGGTCCAATTCGATTTTCTACATGGGCCTAGCCCAACAATTCGGCCTATTTGTGTTTTTTTTTCTGTGTGTCAATTTTTGGTTGGGTTCATGGGCCAAGCCCAATATTGCAGCCTTTTTATTGTTGGGTTGTGGCCTTTTTGTCTAAACGAATTTAGTTTTTCTTTTTTCCCAAAAGAAGGGTCCACTAGTCAGATAGGTCCCAGTTGTCAGGTTCTAGTAACATCATCAGTTGGCTGTAGCCTTTTCAGGCGCAGTACACAGGAATACAATTTTGCCCATATATATTGTTGAGAAATTTTCATAATTTTGCTGTCAAAGCAGCATGTACACAGGAATACAATTTTGCTATCAAAGCAACATTTCAAACGTACATCTTCATGACATCGTACATAAAAACCAGCAATAAAAAGATTACAATATGCCATTTGGCTCAAATCACATAACATATGACATCCAGGTTCCAGCAACGAAAAAAGATAACCACCACATCATACAATCTGCACATTCAAAGAGAACAAACTATATGTCAAAAGAGAACTGAGCAAAAAATTGCCAATAAAAGAAAGAAGATAATATACTCTATAATTACTACAGATTTGCTCACTGGATACACACACACACACACACTTTGCATATACAGATTTGCTCCCCGCAAAAACAATTCTGAACAGTTGGCTATAATAATTTACGGCAAAGAAATTCCCAAAATAGAGAATGGTACATCTCGAAATTCCCCAAAAACAAAGGAAATGCGACATCCATGACAACTTGTGGCATTACTAGAGGATTTGATTAAACCAACATGTTGGAGTGTGTTGAATAGATAAAAGAAACTCAATTAATGGGGCAATGCAAATTCTTTACTCACTACCGCATGGCATTCACCTGTGATTGAACCCTGCGGGCACATACAAATTATCACTTGACCCGGTTATGGAATGAGCTGGTGCAAGAATGAGGTAATTCCTACTTTACGTTGGACTAACCAAACACTGTCCTTTAGTATGTAAAACCTTCTGTTCTTCCAAAAGATTCAGTAGAGTGGGCTAAATTCTTTACTCACTACAGTTTCAACTATTCTATATGGAAAAAATTACCAGAAAATCTCTGTAGAGAGCCATTACCACCAATCAGTTGTGACTCAATTCTTCTTTCTTGACACAAATGTATTATTTCAGGCCAAACAGAATTGAGCCTCCTATCGAAATCTTCAACTTCCCTGTTTGTTCAGAAATGAAGCATGTCATTAATTCGCATGAGGTCTTTTGTACAGGAATATGAGCAGTAAATTCGTTATAGCATTTTCAGTATACATAATAATAGAATAATCAAATATAAACAGCAGTGGGACGAAGTACTAGCAAATAGATCTTCTACATAGAACACTACATCTTAGAAAAGAGAACTAGGGGTAGGAGAGGGAGCCGCTCACCGATGAGCTTGTGGTCGCTGCCATACATAGCCGCCGTCACGCCGGTCACCGTGCGCAAGAGCAGAGCACCGTTGCACCGGTGACACACACCATGAGCTACCTGGGGAAAACAATATGAGCCACAGTTAGCCAATTCACATGACAGCAGGCAAGTAAAAGCAGAACCAGAGGATCATGAAGCAGGCGGAGCTGGGATTTCACTTTTTCTCTGGAACTAATAGAACATGCTAACAAATTATCGGAACCATTCCAACAGCAGGGCACACCACAGCTACCCACTACTCCATTAGTTAGTACGTACCAACCACAGCATGCTAACAAGTTGTACCATGGCGCCAGTGAAAGAAACACGCAGCAGAACTCTCAAAGAATCTCCCCCCCCCCCAATCACTTCTCAAATATGTTTCACTTCTTATTGGAAGCAAATGTCATTGTACTGTACATTTGTACACATGAAACAGTTATCGTACATTTGTTACTACTGCCATATTTGATGCAGCTTGACTAGTATAATCAATGCAAATACTTCTAATCCCCATGAATCATAATATCAGTCAGGTTAAATGAAATCAGTTATCCCAAAGCAATGAAGCTTAATGATTTGTTGCTTCTGAATCACCGCAGCGCTTAAAGGGGAATCATAACAGTGGATGATAGTTCAACTTCTGGTTATGATGTTTCTTGTCCATTTTGCTGACTTGTACAAATAAATTCGAACATGTTGCTGGATGGCTTGCAGCTTATAAAAAAAGCACTTGAAGCAACAATTAAATCACCGTATATAATTGAAGGGCTTGCCATATACGAGTACTTATTTAATATAAGGAAATAAGAATGCCAGGAATGATTGATGACATGCGTCTGCCTGAAATATGGTTGTCTGGTATGGTGTTTCTATGACAGATTCAGGGATTCTTGTACTAGGTAGTAGCTCATTGGTTTTTCAGGCAAACAAAAAATAGTAATACATCCGCAGAACAAAGGGAAGGGCGCCCCAGTTAGTAGCAAAGGGATTTGAGGTTCAGGTTCAGGAGCAAAGTCTAGCAATCTACTGTAAGTAGTACTAGTACTCCGTATGTAGTAACAGAGCAGAAAAGGACTAGTAGAAGGTGTTGACTTTACATATCACATCTTGGGTGTCAATTCAAGCAATTGCTGTAGAGTGAAAGAATGACATGATGTTACCTGGGCATTGACTTCTGCAACCGTGCCAGAGTTGGATGTGTCACTGTTGGCCTTTTTGTACCTCTCAATGGTGGCTTTCACACTGCAAGTAACCATTCAATGTCTAATTAGTACACATATATCTACACTCTGAAGAAAATTATACTAGAAATTAAGCAGAAGTATAATCACATGTATGCAAGGCAACTATATTGCATCACACGTTTCCTTATATCAATAATGCCATACTAGTAGGTTACAGTGTAGTACTTGTTGTCTTACCAGATCCGCCGGCCGGCAGCTTCTCCCACGCCCCATTCCGGCCTGCAAAGAAACCAAGATAATTCCGTGTCACATTTGTCTGCACAGCACCAACACAAACTGATGTATGCACTACTGTACACGAGTGAAAAATACTGCTGTATAACACTGGATAACAACAGACAGCATCTGGCCAGTATCTAACCGAGATCCAGGCGGTTCTAAATCTAGCCACTCTGCGTCTCTGCAGAGATTGCTTTTTATGAGACACAGCTAGCTGCTAGTGCTTGATATAAACAACTAAATATGGCTAGGTGTTAACTGAAATATGGCGCGCTCTGAACCTAAGCTAAATCTGCCTCTTTGCGAACATGTGGACCTTCATCCAGAAAAGGAAATCCCCTTTTTATCTATTTCCGGGAACGGTTCCATCAGTTTATGAGTTTTTTGTCATTTTTTAGAGTGAGAGAGTCAGTTGATGAGTCAACTTAACAAACATCCACACAAAGAAATCCAGATCCTTTGGCTAACGTTTCTATACTCAGTGAGACGGGATGAGTTGTTACCCCTAATTAGATCAAAATCTTACTCAACAAAATAAAGATGTAGATTGTTAAGTAGGCAGATAATAATGTTTGCGACGGGGAGGCAGTCATGCAGGTAGATTTTCCCTCCACCTAAGGTTCAGCTAAGTGCAAGAAACATGAAGAGAGATCCATTTTTAGAGAATCATTACCCAGTCACGGTCACCACGGGCCCTTTCCACTCCATACTCCATGCCTACATACACCCCAGCAACAGCACCTGCAGATTAGTCACATAGAAAAGCATCTGAATCGCTCAGCAAGAATTAGAAGAATGGATGAAAGAGTAGGGTGGGGGTGCATACGGCGCCGATCTTGAGGAAGCCGTCGATGGTGCGGTTGAGGAGCGGGTTCCTGAGGTCGATGGCCCCCATCTCCTAAGGAAACGCTGCTGGAGCAGAGGTGAACGAGGACGACCACGATGGGGCGGTGCCATGGTCCCCTCCCGGTCCGACGTGGCCTAGCCTCAGATGATGGCCTCTCACTCCATCCCCCCTCCAGATCACGCAGGAGAAGAGGGAGGAGGACGTCGACGGGGGACGCCGGCCAGCCCCTCCTGCGCCAACTCTGGGGACGCCGACAGCAACGAGTGCATCTGTTAGGAACCGCAGGAGAGGGAGGGGAGGCCGGGGCGATCGCAGCGACGGTAGGGGCGGAGGGACGGAACCCTAGCACGTCAGCCGACCTGCTCGACTCGATCTGGGGCATAGGGTAGGGAGAGATGGTGAGGGAAGGGAGGGACGAGGTCGGCAGCGGTGGTGAGGAGGGCTGCGAGGTCGGCGGTGGGTGGGAGCGGCGGGGAGAGGACTGGATCGGGGTAAGGAGGCCGGGGAGAGGACTGGATCGAGGGAGGAGGTGGCGGCGGCTGCGAGGAGAGGAGGGGTGCGATGGGGGGAGTCGATGGGATCTGACCTAGGGTTTGGGCTGCGGGTGGGGGGTATCTCTTTTTCATTTTATTTTCTTCTTTTTCTTTAGATAGATGGATGGATGGATGTGGGATGGAGAGATGGATGGATGGATGGGCGCCATGTCATCGATCCGTGGGAAGAGTCCTGATTGGTTCAAAAACCAGTGATTTAAAAAATTATCTAAGTACTAAAAATAGAGGTTTTTGTGAAGTAGCTATCAAAAATATTTTGCAAAATGGCACCACACAAATTTTCACTAGAGTTAGACCACATTTTATGGATAAGGACTAATTTCTATGCATTTCTGATCTTTCTAGCTATTTTTAATCATTTTCCGAGTGCCCAAAATGACTTTTTTTGTGAAGGACCTACCATATATTTGTTGCAAAATTGTACCAAATCAATTTTCTAAAATACTAGGACATATTTCATGCACAATTGACCAAATGATTGGGTGTCAAAAAAATTTATCCACCTCTCATGAAAAAGACAAATTTCCGCTCATTCAGTAGGAAACGGGTCAAATTTGAACTGCAGCGTCCTCATTTTTTGTTATTTATTTTTTCCAAAAATCATTTCTAGGTACAAAAGTATCTATTTAATCAGAGAAACACCAAAAAAATTTCAAGATTCAAGCACTAGCTAGGAACGGTCATTCCCGCCGTTTTGATCGCATTTTGAAACGGGCATAAAAAATTCAAAAAAATTCAAAAAATTGGAAAACCTTCGCATTGTGTCATTATATGTGACCAAGTTACCAGGAAAAATAATAAACTTGTAATACAGTAATTCTTTTAAAAAACTGTTCTCAGAAACGAGCTATCATGTGTGAAGATCAATGGCTTTCAAGCCAAATGATCAATCTTATGGCCACATTCATGGCATAGTTTGTTCAAATGATCTCATATTGTGCACAAGGTTGCATATTTGAATGGCAAACAATGTTGCCTAAGGAAGTTTTCATTTTCTTTGGATGAAAAAACCATTTTCCATTTTTCGAGTGCCCAAAAGGAGTTTTTTTTGTGAAGGACCTCCCAAATAATTGTTGCAAAATTGGACCAAATCAATTTTGTAAAATACTAGGACATATTTAATGCACAATTGACCAAATGGTTGGGTGTAAAAAGTTTTGATCCACCTCTCGTGAAAAAGACAAATTTCCACCGATTCAGTTGGAAGCGGGTCAAATTTGAACTACAGCTGCCTCATAGTTTGCTATTTATTTTTTCCAAAAATAATTTCTAGGTACATAAGTACCTATTTAATCAGAGAAACACGAAAAAAATTCCAAGATTCAACCACTAGCTACAAACGGTCAAGCCCGCTGTTTTGACTGCATTTTGAAACGGGCATAAAAAATTCAAAAAAACTCGAAAAATTGGAAAACATTCGCATTGTGTCATTATATGTGACCAAGTTTCCAGGAAAAATAATAAACTTGTAATATGGTAATTATTTTAGAAAAGTGTTCTCATAAATGAGCTATCATGTGTGAAGATTCATGGATTTCAACCCAAACGCTCAATCTCATGGTCACATTCATGGCATAGTTTGTTCAAATGATCTCATATTGTGCACAAGGGTGCATATTGGAATTCCAAACAATGTTGCCTAAGGGAGTTTTCATTTTCTTTGCATGGAAAAACCATTTTCCATTTTTCGATTGCCCCAAATGAGGTTTTTTTGTGAAGGACCTACCAAATAATTGTTGCAAAATGGGACCAAATCATTTTTATAAAATACTAGGACATATTTAATGCACAATTGACCAAATGGTTGGGTGTCAAAAGATTTGATCCACCACCTGTGAAAAAGACAAATTCCCGCTGATTCAGCTGGAAGCGGGTCAAATTTGAACTGCAGCTGCCTCGTAGTTTGCTCTTCATTTTTTACAAAAATCATTTCTAGGTACATAAGTATCTATTTAATCAGAGAAACACCAAAAAAATCCAAGATTTAACCGCTAGCAAGGAACGGTCAAGCCCGCCGTTTTGACCACATTTTGAAACGGGCATAAAAAATTCAAAAAAAATCAGAAAATTGGAAAACCTTTGCATTTTATCATTATATATGACCAAGTTTCCGGGAAAAATAATAAACTTGTAATACGATAATTATTTTAAAAAAGTGTTCTCAGAAATGAACTATCATGTGTGAAGATTCATAGCTTTCAAGCCAAATGATCAATCTTATGTCGACATTCATGGCATAATTTATTCAAATGATCTCATATTGTGCACAAGGGTGCATATTGGAATGGCAAACAATGTTGCCTAAGGAAGTTTTCATTTTCGTTGGACGAAAAAACCATTTTCCATTTTTCGAGTGCCCGAAAGTAGGTTTTTTTGTGAAGGAACTACCAAATAATTGTTGCAAAATTGGACCAAATCATTTTTATAAAATACTAGTCCATATTTAATGCACAATTGACAATATGGTTGGGTGTAAATTTTTTTGATCCACCTCTCGTGAAAAAGACAAATTTCCGCCGATTCAGTTGGAAGCGGGGAAAATTTGAACTGCAGCTGCCTCATAGTTTGCTATTTATTTTTTTTCCAAAAATCATTTCTAGTTACATAAGTACCTATTTAATCATAAATACATGGTTTGGTGGCGATACGTCGAGGTTTGGGCGCTGGCCGAGGGCCCAACTCTAGAGCGCGTAAACTCGCATGCCCGCCGCGTGGTCACCGCGTGACTGTGTCGTCGCCATGTGTTCTGGGAGGCCTAGGCATGTCTTGTGGGTTGGGCACTCCCCAGGTAGGTGCTAGGAATAAAATTACAACATAAGATTCTCACGAGGAGACCGATCGATGCTCAAACATGAATTAGCAGCCAAGTGTTTGATTAGCGGTACGGGAAATGTACATGGCTAATGGGCGTGAGTTTTGGCTGAGGATGATCAGTTACTAAGAAGACTGTCTTCACAAATTTTTAGCTCAAAAGGAGGAGCCTAGGTGGTACTTGCTTTGCAAACCACCACACTGGACATAAATACGAATGTTGAAGCTCGGCTCAAAATAATGAATGGATTGAGCTGGCATTTGGTGGAGGATGGTTATTTGGGCATAGGAAAGCACTGTAGAAAATGGATACTATTTGGACATGCCAAAGTGGTACTTCCTTCACAAACTGTTACTCTGAACAGAATAGGAAAATGAATATTTTTGAATTATTTTTGAACTAGGCAAGGAAGGTTTTTACATATTTGACGAAGATATGACCCAAAGAATTTATGAGATTTTTTTGGGAATTTTGGAAATGACAGAAATATAGGTTGCTTCACAACCTAGGGCAAAAACTGCCACATGGACATGACACATAGGCAAAACTGATGAGGTGGCGCCTAGTCATAGCAACCCACCACAATTTACAAGGCTATGACCATCTATATTGGTCGTTAACAACTAGAAATAAGGCAGCAGACTAGAGCTGTTTGCTTTATGACCATTTCGTGTAAGGAAATTACGACCTTTCTGACCAAAATGGTCGCAATGGTTTAGGGTTTGGAGCCCCCCGAACAGCTTTTGGCCAATTGGTCTAAAATGGTCATAGATCTATCACCAATTCTTCCAGGGTCACTGACAGAAGGTCACAAGTTGACATATTTCTTGTAGTGTTAGAGCCCTCCTCCGGGGGATTAGCAATAATATGCTCTTTGAACCAATGCAGGAAAGTGGAGTTGTGCTCTCTAGTAACTTCGGCGTTCGTCCTGCATACCCCCCGGTCACGATACTTCTTTGCGATAATTTCTTTGTGCAGTGCCACGAAAGGATCTACCTCGTCTAGGTGTTGTAGCACTACCAAGTTTGCTATGTCAAAGTCGCTGCGTCGATCTGAGTATGCCACGTGCAGTTCCCTGCGACCGTTGCAGTGACCTTCTCCTTCGAGCCTCCCATCGTGCTTGTTAACGGGCAAACCAACACTAACACCAGGAGGCTGGTCTGCGCCATATAGAAAATTCTCATAGAAAGAGATGCACTCTTGTGTCAAATAGCCCTGGACGATGCTTCCATCCGGACGGGACATGTTACAAACGAATCCTTTGATGATCCCATTCATCCTCTCAAACGGCATCATGTTGTGCAGGAATGACGGCCCCAGGTCTATTATGTCATCCACAATATGGACACACAGATGCGCCATCACGTCAAAGAACGCGGGCGGGAAGTACATTTCAAGCTCATTCAGTATCACAATGATCTCTTCCTGTAGCCTTCGGAGCTGCTTCACACTGATCGACTTTCGAGAGATGACGTTGAAAAAGTTGCAGAGACCAATAAGCATGTCACGGACATGCTTGTCCATTATCCCTCTAAGGGTAACAGGTAATATCTGTGTCATCATCACATGACAGTCATGAGACTTCATCCTGCTGAACCTTTTCTTGTCCATGTCTAGATATCTACTTATCTTGCCACAGTAACCGGAACTAACTTTGACTCCGGTAAGGCACTTAAAGAATTGATTGATCTCAGCCTGACTTAAGGTGAAGCAAGAAGGGGGGCAATAATCCTCATTCTTTATTTTCTTGCCCTTCTTCTCCCGTGCCTCTGTCTCCGTCTCTGTCTCGTCTGACATTTTACGGGGCGGCATGTGCAGATCTTCCCTGATTTTCAAATCTTGCAAGTCTTTTCTTGCCTTCGGCCCATCCTTGGTCTTATCCGGCATGTTCATCAGTGTTGCGAGCAAGCTCTCAAGGACATTCTTACAGATATGCATTTGATCAAGGCAATGAGGTGTATCGAGTTTGTGCCAGTACTCCAAGTCCCAGAACACAGACCTCGTCTTCCATACCTTTAGTAGCGGCTCCGGCGCCTTTCTCATCGTCTTTCCCGGCGCGGGGCACTCCTTCCAGTTTTTCAACATTTCATCGATTCCGGCACCGCTCTGCTTACGTGGAGGTCCTCGATGCTCAGCGTGACCATTGAATAGATCTCCACGGTTTCTCCACGGGTCGTCCTGTTCGAGCCATCTTCGATGCCCCATGTAAACGATTTTACCAGACCCGCCATCTTTCCTTGACGTTAGCTGCTGAGACGTCGTATCATTCATGCACCGCGTGCATCCGCAATATCCATGGCACACCTGGCCTGCCACATATCCATAACCAAGATAGTCGTGCACTATCGTGATCAGCGCGGCTCTCATGTTGAAATACTCGCCTTTGCTGGCGTCCCATGTCTTGGCCGGTGTTTCCCATAACGTGTCTAACTCCTCCTGAAGTAGCCCCAGATACAAATTAATATTATTTCCTGGTTGTTTCGGCCCTTGAATAAGCATGCTCATGTGAATGTACTTTGATTTCATGCACAACCAGGGGGGAGGTTGTACATCCATACAAACACGGGCGATGTGCTATGGTTGGTGCTCTGGTTGCCAAACGGATTCATGCCACGCGCCGAGCACGATGTTCCTTGCATCACATTCAAAATACCGATAGAAGTTGTTCAACGCTCTCCACTGGCTTCCATCCTTGACGTGTCTCAGCTTCGGATCATCTCCATCGTCGGGGTTCTTCCTCTCCGCGTGCCAGCGCATTAGCTTTGCTTCCTTGGGATCTACAAAATACCTCTGGAGACCGGGATTGATCGGTAAGTACCATACCACTTTCTCGGGACATTTCTTCCCGGCCTTCTTGTATCGAGAAGCATTGCACACCGAACAACTTGTTTTTTCCGCGTGCTCCTTCTGATAAATTATGCAATCGTTGATGCATGCATGGTATCTAACGTGTGGTAGATCAAGAGGGCACACGATCTTCTTGGCCTCATCAACACTACTAGGACATAGATTACCCTCGGGAAGAACATCCTTTAGGTACTTGAGATGCTCATCGAGGCTAGTGTCGGTCCATTTGTTTTTAGCCTTCGTCTTCAGGAGTTGGAGCGTGAAACTCAAGCGGGTCACCTCAGGATTGTAACCATCATACAATGGAGTGTTCGAGTCTACCACCAGTTGCTCCAGCTTAGCCTCCACTCTAGAAGCAGCTCTCTCAGTACTCGTCTCCTTGCGAAGCAATGCTTGAACATGAGGGTCCCGCACGATTGAACTTAGTACCGACGAACTCTGCTGCGTGGAGTCCCTGTCGTTCTCTCCGCCGCCATGTCCGGCCCCTTCTTCGCCGCCATGTCCGGCCTCTTCCCCGCCGCCATTATCGATCATCTCTTCGTCTTGCCCCGTGTCATCATTGCCTGCCCCATCGGCATCCTCAACATCGTCATCCTCATCTTCAATTATCCACCGAGTATAGCCATCCATGAAACCAGTCATGAGCAGGTGTGCTTCGACACGACCATCGACATGGGGGTCAAGCCAAACTATTCCTTTGCATTTTCGACACGGACATAAAACCTCCGTCAGGTTATTTTCCTTCAAGTCATGCACCGCTGACCGCAACCACCCGTCCACCATCGTTCCACTGACCATCGTCAACTCTGCACGGTAATAATAAATAAATTGATTATAAAAATGCGTGCATTCATCAAAGTCAAACAAAATTCGGCATGACCTTCCTTAAAAATAGGACATATATAGATCTAGAGTTTGCCCGGAATTTGCCGAAACGGAAATAAATCGACATTTCGGCAAAACATAGGCAACTCAAATGCACAATTTGGCGTCAACTCATGCCACACACACAATTTCCATAAAAATATCACACACACATGCATAAACATATTTCCATTTTGAAAAAGCATGAAATATTAATCACACCTCTATCTCGAGATCGAGCACACGGTGGAGGTGATGATGTAGGGAGGTCAAAAGTGCACAAAGCTCTTCTTGACAAAGAAAGATCTAGTTAGGGGGCAAATAGGTCACTTAACTAAATGCTACATCTACCTAGCTAGCTAATTTGGGAGGAGACAACTTCAACTAGTGGAGGGGGAGGAAAAAGAGAAAGGAGATGAATTAATGGAGGTGGTGTAGTTATAGCTAGGAGTAATGAAGAGAGAGAAAGGTAGGTAGAAGAGGGAGAGTAATGGGGGATAAGTATTGAGCAAGAAGAAGAGTGAGAGAGGGAGGATGTGGGAGGTAGGGGAAAGGGAGGAGAGGAGATGGGTAGGGGAGGTGGAAAAAGGTGGTGGGTGCTGCGTCTTAGCTGTAGCGCGGGAGAAAAAGCGCGCTGCTGCTAAGAGCATAGCAGCAGCGCGCTTTCCTGTCACGCGCTACTGCTTAACGTGCCAACCCTGTGCACAATTTCAAAATTAGCAGCAGCTATGTGACAAAAAAGCGCGCTGCTACTGTGGAATTAGCAGCAGCGCACTTCCTGACACCGCGCTACTAGTAAACTTATGTTGTTGTGTACTGTCGGTGGATTTTTGTAGCAGCGCGGTTTAAGAGTCACGCGCTACTGCTAAGTTTGCACCAGTAGCGAGCTTTCCGTAGCCGCGCTGCTACTACTTAGCAGCAGCGCCTCTTTTTGTGCCGCGCTGCTCCTAAGATTTTGTGTATAAGGTTTTCCCTAGTAGTGTACATTCAGGACTCCACTCTTCGGAAGGCCTGTCCGGAAGTACAATCGCCGAACACACGATGCAACAACCAAGGAGGCAGACAGCTACATCAAATTCCCAGGTGGTCTCTATAACGAGCAAAATACCTGCCTTACATACCGTCTCGCAGCTCGCCCCTGGAGGGGGACATGTCAAATAGTCCCATCTCTTGCTTATCGCACTATTTGTATCGTTCTGCTTTTGAAATAAACAACGCTTAGCTTCAGCTTATTATTGCATTCTCTATTTATTCCTTTTTCAATATATATGTTCAGTCATGACATTTAGCACCCGTACACTTTGGTATGGTCAATACGCCAGGGGCTCAAGCACCCCATAATACGGAGTGAGAAGTCCGAACACTTCCACAAGTGCGGCCCTCCGAACTTATAGCATTATATGCATCAGCTCCGAATCATGTCTTTGGTCAATAGTTGGGTTTGCCCGGCTCCCATGTTTTGGTAGCTTACGTTCCGCTATATCGGCTAAGGTAGCGCTGGGAGAACTACTGCGATTGTGCCCCAGTTGAGCTGGGCTAAGCACCTCAGTAGAGAAAGCTAAAACTGACTGTCATGATAGGGCGAGAGCTGGTCGCTGTTCAAGAGGTTTCGAGTCCCTAAAGACTTATGCCGCTTAGAGCGAGGAGTCGGCTTTGTCCAGCCTAGGCGTGTATAGCGCTCCGAACTCGGTCTTCCGAACACTAGGGGCTTCGCCGAAATTTAAAATTATAGAATTCTCTGGCTAAGTGAGAGTGATAACGCATTATAGTCCGATTGCCTTGTTCGTTGTGCTGAGCACCTCCCTCAAAGGACCCAAGAATGGGAAAAAGAGTGCTCAGGTTTATCCCGAACACCCCAGCACTCGTGGCATGGGGGCAGAAGCCGACGACTCGCCATCTCTTAGACTTGATAAACGGCCGCATAGAAGGTAATATTTTAAATTAAAACAAGCGTTGCATAGCGCATATGAACATGTTTTCAGCGCACAAGATAAAACGAACAAGTTCACTCAAATATTACATCTTTGGAACATTCGTCTGCCACAAGGCGGGCGCCCTTTAGGACGCCCGCATAATACATCTCGGGGTGGCGATGTTCCTTGCCCTGCGGTGGCCCGTCCTTCACAAGCTTCTCCGCATCCATCTTGCCCCAGTGCACCTTAGCGCGGGCAAGCGCCCTACGGGCACCTTCAATGCAGACAGAGTGCTTGATGACTTCAAGCCACGGACAGGCGTCCACCAGCCGCCTCACTAGCCCGAAGTAGCTCCCAGGCAGGGCCTCTCCAGGCCATAGCCGAACTATAAGGCCCTTCATGGCCTGTTCGGCCACCTTGTGGAGCTCGACCAGTTGCTTTAGCTGGTCGCTCAAAGGCACCGGGTGTCCGGCCTCAGCATACTGCGACCAGAACACCTTCTCCGTCGAGCTACCCTCCTCGGCCCGGTAGAAAGCAGCGGCATCTGACACGCTACGGGGCAAATCTGCGAATGCTCCTGGAGAGCTCCGGACTCGGGTAAGTAACAAGTAATTCACTTTCACGTGCTTGCTTTGCATAAAGAATGCCTTACCCGCCGCTATCTTCTTCATCGCCTCAACTTCCTAGAGGGCTTTCTGGGCTTCGGCCTTGGCGGATTTGGAGCTTTCAAGGGCCGTCGCGATCTCGGACTCTCGCGTCCTTGAGTCAAGCTCCAAACTCTCATGTTTTTTCACGAGAGCCTGGAGCTCTTGCTACACCTCACCAACCCGCGCCTCATGCTTCTCCCGCTCGGTGTGCTCTGTGGCCGCCTTCTTTTCGGCCTCGGAAAGCACTTGCTTAAGGGCCGCCACCTCAGTCGTGGCCCCTAGGACACCAATAGCGATCCAGTCATTTTTCGCAACTGCATCTTTTTTAAATATACTCCACAAGGTATTACTTACCTTCTTTTCCCTCGAGCTCCTTCTTAGCAAGGCCGAGCTCTTGCTCGGACCGCTCAAGGCTCTGCTTCAGTGCATCCACCTCTGCAGTCAGTGCGGCAGAGGCCAGCAGCGAAGCCTGCATACACATATTGACTAAATCATGTTAGACTCCTGCGAATGTTATTAGATCCTCTATTCGGCTTTTCCTTCCGAATGCCAAACAAATCATCAGGGGCTACTGTCTATGCGGTAATATTTTCACATATTTTTCACATACCTCAAAGCCTGTTAACAGGCTGGCACAGGCTTCAGTCAGCCCGCTCTTGGTGGACCGAACCTTCTGGATCACCGCACTCATAATAGTGCGGTGCTCCTCGTCGATGGAGGCGCCGTTAAGCACCTCCAGCAAATTATCCGGTGCCTCCGGTTGGACGGAGGTCACCGGTGTCATAGGCTTGCCCTTCTTACTGGGGGGCGCCTGTCAGACTCCGGAACCGTCAAAGGTTCCAGTGCGGTGTCCGGCCCAGGGCCGGACTTGGAGCCCTTGGGGGCTTTGTCCCCTTTGCGCCTGGAGTCCGGGAGGTCGCCTTACGGTGCCTCCAGGACCACCTCCTCCTGGCTTGGAACCTTTTGGGACAACACCTCGGCGTCGTCCGTAGGGCGAGGGGAGGTAGCGGTCGGGAGTGAAACACTATTCACATCCGATGAATCCAGGGAGCCGCTCGACGACACGTCGAGCCAGGCCTTGGGCGGACTGCATAATTATATCCGACGTCAGAAGATACAATGCAATAAAGGAACGCCATGAGTCATTCTGGTATCCGGATACTTACGATTTTGCCAGGGGCTTGGCCCTGGGCGGCCACTCCTCTTCGTTGTCATCGGCGTTGGTGGAGTGGTCCATAGGAAGGGTCCTCCCTTTCTTGGACCCTCCGGCCTCCCCAGTTGGGGCGGCCTTCCTTTTCTACTCTCCCCCTGCTGGGGAAGAAACCTCTCTTTCCTCCTCCTCGTCTTCGTGGGAGGAGGCCGCCTCGGAGTCATCGGACGATGAGTCCGACTCCACCAGGCGCCGGGAACTCTTCCGGGTTCCCATCGTCTTCTTCTTGGCCTTCTTCTGCGGCACCACGTAAGGTACCGGAACCAGCAGCTCCGCCAAGCGGGCGTCCGCTGGATCTTAGGGCAAAGGAGCCGGACAGTTGACCTGTTCGGCCGTCCTCTGCCAGTCCTGTCAAAGGCATGGGGGCTTAGATCCCGCATAGAGTCAAACTATGAAACACAAATATCCTGTCAGAGGTAAAAACAGTTTACCGCGCTGGCTTGACGCTGCGCGCTGAATCTGCGATCCTCGGTAGCGGATGCGGGAGCCTCGGCGCCCTTGAATAGCACCTTCCAGGCATCTTCGTACGTTGTGTCGAAGAGCCTGCTCAGAGTTTGGTGCTGGGCCGGGTTGAACTCCCACAAGCTGAAAGCCCGTTGTTGGCACGGGAGGATCCGGGGGATGAGCATGACCTGGACTACATTGACAAGTTTGAGCTTCTTGCTCACCAGGTTTTGGACGCATGTTTGGAGTCCAGTCAGCTCTCTTTTTTTACCCCACGGCAGGCCCTTCTCTTTCCTGGAGGTGAGCCGCGTAGGGATTCCGGATCGGAACTCGAGGGCTGCGACCCATGCAGGGTCGCGCGGCTCGGTGATGTAGAACCACCCCGATTTCCACCCCTTTATGGTCTCCACGAAGGAGCCCTCGAGCCATAGGACGTTGGGCATCTTGCCCACCATGGCGCCTCCGCACTCCGCCTGGCGGCCGCCCACTACCTTCGGCTTGACATTGAAGGTCTTCAGCCATAAGCCGAAGTGGGGTTGGATGCAGAGGAAGGCCTAACACACAACGATGAACGCCGAGATGTTGAGGAAGTCCAGGCCATAGTAGGACATGAGCCCCTGGACAAATGGGTGGAGAGGGAAGCCTTGTCCGCGGAGGAAATGGGTGAGGAACACCACCCTCTCATGGGGCCTGGCGGTGGGGATGAGCTGCCCCTCGTCTGGGAGCCGGTGCACGATGTCATCGGACAAGTATCCGGCTTTCCTCAGCTTCTTGATGTGTCCCTCCGTGACGGAGGAGACCATCCACTTGCCTCCCGCTCCGGACATGGCTGGAGAAGGTTGAGGTGGGGAATGCGGACTTGGGCGCTGGAGCTCGAGTGCGCGGAAATGGATGAGCAAAGGAGGAAGAGGGCGTGGGTGAAAAGGTGGGTCCTTATCCCCTTATATGCGCGGACGAAACTGCGTGTCCCCACCAGCCTGGTAAAACTCGCTTATGTCCCAAGCACCATAATCAATGGCACGGTTGGGGTACCCACGCCCATATTGATGAGAATCCCGGAATATGGGGACACGATCTCTGCTTCAACAAGACGTGCCAAGGAAACCGCCTCGATAAACGCGCTGAGGTGGGACAATAAAACGATTCGAATAAAGGCTCGGTCGTGGTGTGATGTCATGCTACGGAATACGTCAGCAGATTAGATTTGTGTAAATACTATTCTCTCTATGGCAGTATGTGGAACTTATTTTGTAGAGCCGGACACCATCCTTGTGTTCAAAATCTTCTATGAAGTATTCGAAGGAGGAACCCGCCTTGCAATGCCGAAGACAATCTACGCGCCGGACTTGTCGTCATTGAAGCCTGGTTCAGGGGCTATTGAGGGAGTCCTGGATTAGGGGGTGTCCGGATAGCCGGACTATAACCTTTGGCCGGACTCTTGGACTATGAAGATACAAGATTGAAGACTTCATACCGTGTCCGGATGGGACTTTCCTTTGCGTGGAAGGCAAGCTTGGAGATACAGATATCTAGATCTCCTCCTAATGTAACCGACTCTGTGTAACCCTAGCCCTCTCCGGTGTCTATATAAATCGGAGGGTTTTAGTCCGTAGGACAAAGAACAATCATACCATAGGCTAGCTTCTAGGGTTTAGCCTCTCTGATCTCGTGGTAGATCCACTCTTTTACTACCCATATCATCAATATTAATCAAGCAGGAGTAGGGTTTTACCTCCATCGAGAGGGCCCGAACCTGGGTAAAAACATTGTGTCCCTTGTCTCCTATTACCATCCGCCTAGACGCACAGTTCCGGACCCCCTACCCGAGATCCGCCGGTTTTGACACCGACAGTGATTGTTGCAATGGGTGGGTCCTGTTGTGGCCAAAGAGTCTCCTTCGTCTGGAGGCGGCCGGAAGCACACCCACGAGCACGCAGCCTCAGCAAGGTATGAACATCAACACCCCACCTACCCAATTAGCGTCGGGTGTCGGGTCTGGTGATAGCGGACGGGGTAAGGAGGAGGCTCCATTAGTCGCTGATGACGTCGGCATGGATGAGGATGAGGACGACGATGGCGCTGAACAGTATGTCTATACTGGCGCCTCCTCAGGGTTTGAGCGTCATGAGTCGGTGCCTGAATTTCCGTCTCAACGTATTATGGATGACCTTCCGGTAGAAAAGAAGTCTAGGAAGAGAGCAAGGAAAGGCAAAAAGATGATTCTATGATGCAGCCACCTCAGCAACCTTGGCTTCAGGACCGTATAGATATCCCCGATGCGGATAAATGGCATATCCCCGGTCAACCAATCCTACCTGCAACAGCGCTACGGGTCAGATTCAGCAATCTAAGCAGACTTCATGACGATGTGCTGCGGGTAGAGAAAGGCCTCATCGCCTCAAAAGATCTAGGATACCCACTCTACGTGGTTAACGTTCCGCGAAAAATGTCGTACGTCGACAGCTTCCCCAAGGATAAGTTCTTCCTCCGATTCGATTACATATTCGACATGTTTCACATGAAGAAGCTGGATTTTACGTTTGTTCGGCTTTATGCCTTGCACATGAACTACATCATCGGGGTTGAGCAGATATCTCATATCTATCTCGCTGACCCATACTACATGCACGAGGGCTTCTTGGGAGTCTGCGCAAATCACCGTGAATACGCAAGGGATTACATCGTCGGTTTCATGCTCGCCAATAAGGACAAGGAGGCGATTCTCGTGCCTTATCATCCCATGTAAGTCATCCGCGCTGCTATCCTTCCTTCGATTTCAATCATTCATTTGCACAGTGGAGGCTAGTTAATTTGAGGTGTACTTATTTTGCGCAGCGGCGGGCGTGCCGTCCTCATCATCCTCTACCCCCGATTCTCCCACGCTCTTTACTTGGACACGTCGAAGAACATTCACAAAAAGGATTACACCCACATCAAGGATGTTCTCGACAGTGCTATGTTTTACTACCAAGCAAGGGGTGGAGAGGTCAGCGACAAGAAGAGAAGGGGCGGCAGGGTCGCCTTCGGCCATAAGACCGACTTCTGCTGCATCTAGCAACCAAACGATTCTCTTAATGATGGATTCTATGTCCTACACCACATGCTGGAGTACAGATGGGATCACCAGAACCTTCGCATGTCACCTAGATCCGGCGATGCCCATATTCTACAATGGGCAAAGGACATAGGAGATATCGAGGATCATTGACTTCGAGCTGAGTTCTATAACATCTAGCATGAACTTGCCCAAATCATCATGAAGGAGGTCGTCGGAAAAATAGGGATGTTCTATGGAGAAGGAAAAATGTCGTGGGAAGACGTCCGAACATGGATAGCCTCTCAGCGTCTCGACATGAAGGCTTTCAGTAAGCTCGAGGACTATCTCCCTGACTTGGATGGATGGAACGACATGTTGGAGTGACTGTCGATATATGACAATGTGTCTGTTTAGTCCATACTTTCTATATGACAAAACTTTGAGTTATGCATGGTGAAACTTTATTTGTGATGTAATTAAACCGTCCTCCTCCTCGACTAGCGAAAATCACTCTAGTTAGGGCATTTTGGGGTACGATGAACTTTGTTATTTATGCTTATGATATGTTGTTTCTATTTTTGCCAAGTCTGTCTCTTTTTGTTGTTCAACTATATATGTTGCATATCATCGACTCATGTGACGATGCAGGTGCATAGATCATAGATGGCGAAGAAGTGCTACGCCAGGAGTATATATACGACAAGTGGCCGGAGTGTCAGGCCCAGGTGTACCGGTTTCCGGTTTCCGAGCGACAGGCGGTAGTTAGTTTAGGTTCACGCTAATGCGAGAGAGGGATACGAACTCATGTACTCAAAGTGATAGCTCTTCTCGCGTATATCATTGTTTAGATGGATGATGATGTATTTGCAAGTAATCGAGACTTGTATCGCTATTTTCGAGATGATGATGAGAGACCACTTTGTGTTGGATGATGATTATGGTGATGACATGATTTGATGAGACTAATTGTATGTATATGCTATGATTACATTTGTATGTGTATGATATGCTAAAGATTATTGTATAAAGCCTATTCAAATACAAAACAAATATGCAGGGAAAAAACTAATAAAACTAGTAGTAGCGAGGGGGGAAATTTAGCAGTAGCGCCACCTTACCAGTAGCGCTTCCCAGTAAACAGTGCTATAGATAATATCAGCAGTGCCCTTTTCTAAAGAGCGCTACAGCTATTCATGTATGCGGTAGCGTGGGACAACAGGCGCTACTGCTATACGTTATCTGTAGCGCCTTATTAGTAGCGCCGGTCCCCGCGCTACTGAGAGGCCCAAAACCCGTGCTGCTGTTAGGCTTTTCCCTAGTAGTGCCAGTTCAACTTCTCCTAACCCTCCTCCAAAATCCATGGCCTCCCAAATCTCCATGGTCGCCGCTGAGTACCAGGTTAGAGCCATCACTGGCGATGAGTTCATCGTCATCTACACCCGTGGATCCGCGACGGTGAAAGCATGCCTTGCTCGCTTCCTACGCATGTTCAACAGTTCAAAGGATGAGTGGGTCGCTGGGCTAGATGTTGAGTACACCATAGTCCTAGAAAGAGAGAAGATTCTAAAGGAGGCAGAGAAGAAGAAGCCCGCCGTGATCCAGGTTTGCGTGCATAATGTGTGCTTGGTCTACCACATATGCCATGCCGACATTGAGTGCCAGGATTTTAAGAACGTCCTCAAGGACAAGAGAGTGAAATTCGTTACTGTAGACTTTAGGAACGATAGGGATGTCCTGTGTCAGATAGGCCTTGTTGTTGGCCAGCCCTTCGATCTCCAGAAGGCAAGCCTGGTGTCCTCCTCTTAGCCTTCAATGCTAACCCTGGAAGCAGCCATGATTGATCCTTCATATGCTAAACTGAAGACACTGAAGTAAATATGCCCTAGAGGCAATAATAAAGTTATTATTTATTTCCTTATATCATGATAAATGTTTATTATTCATGCTAGAATTGTATTAACCGGAAACATAATACATGTGTGAATACATAGAAAAACAGAGTGTCACTAGTATGCCTCTACTTGACTAGCTCGTTAATCAAAGATGGTTATGTTTCCTGACCATAGACAAAGAGTTGTTATTTGATTAACAAGATCACATCATTAGTTGAATGATCTGATTGACATGACCCATTCCATTAGCTTAGCACCCGATCGTTTAGTATGTTGCTATTGCTTTCTTCATGACTTATACATGTTCCTATGACTATGAGATTATGCAACTCCCGTTTACCGAAGGAACACTTTGTGTGCTACCAAACATCACAACGTAACCGGCTGATTATAAAGGAGCTCTACAGGTGTATCCAAAGGTACATGTTTGGTTGGCGTATTTCGAGATTAGGATTTGTCACTCCGATTGTCGGAGAGGTATCTCTGGGCCCTCTCGGTAATGCACATCACATAAGCCCTGCAAGCATTACAACTAATGTGTTAGTTGTGAGATGATGTATTACGGAACGAGTAAAGAGACTTGCCGGTAACGAGATTGAACTAGGTATTGGATACCGACGATCGAATCTCGGGCAAGTAACATACCGATGACAAAGGGAACAACGTATGTTGTTATGCGGTCTGACCGATAAAGATCTTCGTAGAATATGTAGGAGCCAATATGGGCATCCAGGTCCCGCTATTGGTTATTGACCAGAGACATGTCTCGGTCATGTCTACATTGTTCTCGAACCGTAGGGTCCGCACGCTTAAAGTTACGATGACAGTTTCTTTATGAGTTTATGTATTTTGATGTACCGAAGGTTGTTCGGAGTCCCGGATGAGATTACGGACATGACGAGGAGTCTCGAAATGGTCGAGACATAAAGATCGATATATTGGAAGACTATATTTGGATATCGGAATCGTTCCGGGTGAAATCAGGATTTTACCGGAGTACCGGGAGGTTACCGGAACCCCCCGGGGGGTTATTGGGCCTACATGGGCCTTAAGGGAGAAGAGAAAAGGAGGCAGGAGGTGGCCGCGCGCCCCTCCCTTTCCTAGTCCGAATAGGACAAGGGAAGGGGGGCGGCGCCTCCCCTTTCCTTCCCCTCTTCCTCCTCTTTCCCCCCTTCTCCTTCTCCAACTAGGAAAGAAGGGAGTCCTATTCCCGGTGGGAGTAGGACTCCCCCCTGGCGCGCACCTCCTTGGCCGGCCGCCCCCTCCCCTTGGCTCCTTTATATACGGGGGCAGGGGGCACCCTAGAACACACAAGTTGATCTTCGTGATCGTTCCTTAGCCGTGTGCGGTGCCCTCCTCCACGATATTACACCTCGGTCATATTGTAGTGGTGCTTAGGCGAAGCACTGCGACGGTTGAACATCAAGATCGTCACCACGCCGTCGTGCTGACGGAACTCCTCCCCGAAGCTTTGCTAGATCGGAGCCCGGGGTGCGTCATCGAGTTGTACGTGTGTCAAGAACTCGAAGGTGCCGGAGTAATGGTGCTTGGATCGGTTGGACCGGGGAGACATATGACTACTTCCTCTACGTTGCGTCAACGCTTTCGCGTCGGTCTACGAGGGTACGTACACAACACTCTCCCCTCTCGTTGCTATGTATCACCATGATCTTGCGTGTGTGTAGGAAATTGTTTGAAATTACTACGTTCCCCAACAGTGGTATCAGAGCCTAGGTTTTTATTGTTTGATGTTATATGCACGAGTAGAACACAAGTGAGTTGTGGGCGATATAAGTCATACTGCTTACAAGCATGTCATACTTTGGTTCGGCGGTATTGTTGGATGAAGTGGCCCGGACCGACATTACGCGTACGCTTAGGCGAGACTGGTTCTACCGCCGTGCTTTGCACACAGGTGGCTGGCGGGTGTCAGTTTCTCCAACTTTAGTTGAACCGAGTGTGGCTACGCCCGGTCCTTGCGAAGGATAAAACAGCACTAACTTGACAAACTATCGTTGCGTAGGTAAGATTGGTTCTTGCTAAGCCCGTAGCAGCCACGTAAAATTTGCAACAACAAATTAGAGGACGTCCAAATTGTTTTTGCAGGGCATGTTGTGATGTGATATGGTCAAGACATGATGCTAGATTTTATTGTATGAGATGATCATGTTTTGTAACCGAGTTATCGGCAACTGGCAGGAGCCATATGGTTGTCGCTTTATTGTATGCAATGCAATCGCCCTGTAATGCTTTACTTTATCACTAAGCGGTAGAGATAGTCGTAGAAGCATAAGATTGGCGAGACGACAACGATGCTATGATGGAGATCAAGGTGTCACGCCGGTGACGATGGTGATCATGACGGTGCTTCGAAGATGGAGATCACAAGCACAAGATGATGATGGCCATATCATATCACTTATATTGATTGCATGTGATGTTTATATTTTATGAATCTTATCTTGCTTTGATTGACGGTAGCATTTTAAGATGATCTCTCACTAATTATCAAGAAGTGTTCTCCCTGAGTATGCACCGTTGCGAAAGTTCTTCGTGCTGAGACACCACGTGATGATCGGGTGTGATAGGCTCTACGTTCAAATACAAAGGGTGCAAAACAATTGCACACGCGGAATACTCAGGTTATACTTGACGAGGCAAGCATATACAGATATGGCCTCGAAACACGGAGACCGAAAGGTCGAGCGTGAATCATATAGTAGATATGATCAACATAGTGATGTTCACCATTGAAACTACTCCATCTCACGTGATGATCGGACATGGTTTAGTTGATATGGATCACGTGATCACTTAGAAGATTAGAGGGATGTCTATCTAAGTGGGAGTTCTTAAGAAATATGATTAATTGAACTTAAATTTATCATGAACTTAGTCCCTGATAGTATCTTGCTTGTTTATGTTTGATTGTAGATAGATGGCCCGTGCTGTTGTTCCGTTGAATTTTAATGCGTTCCTTGAGAAAGCAAAGTTGAAAGATGATGGTAGCAATTACACGGACTGGGTCCATAACTTGAGGATTATCCTCATTGCTGCACAGAAGAGTTACGTCCTGGAAGCACCGCTGGGTGCCAGGCCTGCTGCTGATGCAACAGACGACGTTAAGACCGTTTGGCAGAGCAAAGCTGATGACTACTCGATAGTTCAATGTGCCATGCTTTACGGCTTAAAACCGGGACTTCAACGATGTTTTGAACGTCATGGGGCATATGAGATGTTCCAGGAGTTGAATTTAATATTCCAGCAGAATGCACGGATTGAGATATATGAAGTCTCCAATAAATTCTATAGCTGCAAGATGGACGAGAATAGTTCTGTCAGTGAGCATATACTCAAGATGTCTGGGTATTGTAATCACTTGATTCAACTGGGAGTTAATCTTCCGGATGATAGCATCATTGACAGAATTCTCCAATCACTTCCACCAAGCTACAAGAGCTTCATGATGAACTATAATATGCAAGGGATGGATAAGACAATTCCGGAGCTCTTCGCAATGCTAAAGGCTGTGGAGGTAGAAATCAAGAAGGAGCATCAAGTGTTGATGGTCAACAAGACCACTAGTTTCAAGAAAAAGGGCAAAGGGAAGAAGAAGGGGAACTTCAAGAAGAACAACAAGCAAGTTGCTGCTCAAGAGAAGAAACCCAAGTCTGGACCTAAGCCTGAAACTGAGTGCTTCTACTGCAAGCAGACTGGTCACTGGAAGCGGAACTGCCCCAAGTATTTGGCGGATAAGAAGGATGGCAAGGTGAACAAAGGTATATGTGATGTTATTGATGTGTACCTTACTAATACTCGCAGTAGCACCTGGGTATTTGATACTGGTTCTGTTGCTAATATTTGCAACTCGAAACAGGGACTACGGATTAAGCGAAGATTGGCTAAGGACGAGGTGATGATGCGCGTGGGAAATGGTTCCAAAGTCGATGCAATCGCGGTCGGCACGCTACCTCTACATCTACCTTCGGGATTAGTTTTAGACCTAAATAATTGTTATTTGGTGCCAGCGTTGAGCATGAACATTATATATGGATCTTGTTTGATGCGAGACGGTTATTCATTTAAATCTGAGAATAATGGTTGTTCTATTTATATGAGTAATATCTTTTATGGTCATGCACCCTTGAAGAATGGTCTATTCTTATTGAATCTCGATAGTAGTGACACACATATTCATAATGTTGAAGCCAAAAGATGCAGAGTTGATAATGATAGTGCAACTTATTTGTGGCACTACCGTTTAGGTCATATCGGTGTAAAGCGCATGAAGAAACTCCATACTGATGGACTTTTGGAACCACTTGATTATGAATCACTTGGTACTTGCGAACCGTGCCTCATGGGCAAGATGACTAAAATGCCGTTCTCTGGTACTATGGAGAGAGCAACAGATTTGTTGGAAATCATACATACAGATGTATGTTGGCCGATGAATGTTGAGGCTCGTGGCGGATATCGTTATTTTCTCACCTTCACAGATGATTTAAGCAGATATGGGTATATCTACTTAATGAAACACAAGTCTGAAACATTTGAAAAGTTCAAAGAATTTCAGAGTGAAGTAGAAAATCATCGTAACAAGAAAATAAAGTTTCTACGATCTGATCGTGGAGGAGAATATTTGAGTTACGAGTTTGGTGTACATTTGAAACAATGCGGAATAGTTTCACAGCTCACGCCACCCGGAACACCACAACGTAATGGTGTGTCCGAACGTCGTAATCATACTTTACTTGATATGGTGCGATCTATGATGTCTCTTACAGATTTACTGCTATCGTTTTGGGGTTATGCTTTAGAGACGGCCACATTCACGTTAAATAGGGCACCATCGAAATCCGTTGAGACGACGCCTTATGAACTATGGTTTGGCAAGAAACCAAAGTTGTCGTTTCTAAAAGTTTGGGGCTGCGATGCTTATGTGAAAAAGCTTCAACTTGATAAGCTCGAACCCAACTCAGAGAAATGTGTCTTCATAGGATATCCAAAGGAAACTATTGGACACACCTTCTATCACAAATCCGAAGGCAAAACTTTTGTTGCTAAATTCGGAAACTTTCTAGAGAAGGAGTTTCTCTCGAAAGAAGTGAGTGGGAGGAAAGTAGAACTTGATGAGGTAACTGTACCTGCTCCCTTATTGGAAAGTGGTCCATCACAGAAACCGGTTTCTGCGACACCTACACCAATTAGTGAGGAAGTTGATGATGATGATCATGAAATTTCAGATCAAGTTACTCCTGAGCCTCGTAGATCAACCAGAGTAAGATCCGCACCAGAGTGGTACGGTAATCCTGTTCTGGAAGTCATGCTACTAGATCATGATGAACCTACGAACTATGAAGAAGCGATGGTGAGCCCAGATTCCGCAAAATGGCTTGAAGCCATGAAATCTGAGATGGGATCCATGTATGCGAACAAAGTGTGGACTTTGGTTGACTTGCCCGATGATCGGCAAGCAATTGAGAATAAATGGATCTTTAAGAAGAAGACTGACGCTGACGGTAATGTTACTGTCTACAAAGCTCGACTTGTCGCAAAAGGTTTTCGACAAGTTCAAGGGATTGACTACGATGAGACCTTCTCACCCGTAGCGATGCTTAAGTCTGTCTGAATCATGTTAGCAATTGCCGCATTTTATGATTATGAAATTTGGCAGATGGATGTAAAAACTGCATTCCTGAATGGATTTCTGGAAGAAGAGTTGTATATGATGCAACCAGAAGGTTTTGTCGATCCAAAGGGAGCTAACAAAGTGTGCAAGCTCCAGCGATCCATTTATGGACTGGTGCAAGCCTCTCGGAGTTGGAATAAACGCTTTGATAGTGTGATCAAAGCATTTGGGTTTGTACAGACTTTTGGAGAAGCCTGTATTTACAAGAAAGTGAGTGGGAGCTCTATAGCATTTCTGATATTATATGTGGATGACATATTACTAGTCGGAAATGATATAGAATTTCTGGATAGCATAAAGGGATACTTGAATAAGAATTTTTCAATGAAAGACCTCGGTGAAGCTGCTTACATATTGGGGATTAAGATCTATAGAGATAGATCAATACGCTTAATTGGACTTTCACAAAACACATACCTTGACAAAGTTTTGAAGAAATTCAAAATGGATCAAGCAAAGAAAGGTTTCTTGCCTGTGTTACAAGGTGTGAAGTTGAGTAAGACTCAATGTCCGACCACTGCAGAAGATAGAGAGAAAATGAAAGATGTTCCCTATGCTTCAGCCATAGGCTCTACCATGTATGCAATGCTGTGTACCAGACCTGATGTGTGCCTTGCTGTAAGTTTAGCAGGGAGGTACGAAAGTAATCCAGGAGTGGATCACTGGACAGCGGTCAAGAACATCCTGAAGTACCTGAAAAGGACTAAGGATATGTTTCTGGTATATGGAGGTGACAAAGAGCTCGTCGTAAATGGTTACGTTGATGCAAGCTTTGACACTGATCCGGACAATTCTAAATCGCAAACCGGATACGTGTTGCTGACGAGGAACCACCAAGAGACGCTCCAGTGCGGCCTTGCGAATGGCCGTCGGAAAATTTTATGGATCGTGCGGGAATCAAAGAAGAATTCAACACATATTTGCGTAATGCCGGTCTTGAGGATTTTGAGGCTGACAAATGCCCCCAATATCATGATCCCACAAGTTCATTTGTGAGGAGGTTTGAGTATTCATCTTCGCGTAATTCTCCTTCATCCATGTTTGATCTCTATGACAAATCTTATACCATGGACTTAGAGGATTTCACTTTTGCTTGCAAGCTTCCATCATGGGGCAGTGTTAGGGATCCTCCTAAATCTGAATTTAGAAACTTTCTTGCTAGTATAACTGTAGGGGAATCTAGAGATATAACGCAAGCTACCATAGGGAGCATTCGCTTTCCTGCTATACATAATTTTGCTCTCTTCATTGGTAGATGCATAAATGCTAAGGATGAAGCATGTCACATGTGTGTCCCTGACCTTAGCATTCTCAGGAGTGTTGTGTCAGGAGACCAATCTTATCATTTGGGAGCCATTGTAGCTCATAGGTTGCATCATAATAGATATACTGGAGATTTCTTTGGAGGAATTTATGCAACCTGCTTAGCTAATTTTCTTGAATAGACATTCGTGAGGGTGATACGGAGTTGCCTACTGCATATTTAGATTATAACTCTATGGCTTCCCACCAGTTTGTCGAGAGGCCTGAATCACCTCTCTTATATCGTTTAATTTTTAACAAACGACACATTGTCCGTATTACTCTCCTTGCTCCTGCCTTCTTTGATTCTCAGATGAAACGAAGATATACTATTACCAGAGAGGAGGCAGATGAGTACGAGAGGAGAGCGGAAGCAGCCTGACTCCACGCTGCAGCTCAGCAGGCGATAACTGCTATATCACAGTACGATCCCAGCTACACCTACGGGTATCCGCCAGGCTATCCCTGGCCATAAACCAACTTAGGCCAAAAGCCTAAGCTTGGGGGAGTACATACTTCTCACCGACATTACATTTATGTTCACACACACTCATTGCTAGATGTCGGTGCTCATAGTCTTTCACTGTAATATCCATGCTAGTTTATTTTCTTTTTCCTGCTTTCTTCTTGTGTGTTTGTTAAACCTTAAGTAAAACCAAAAAAATTAGTAGTAGTTTACTTTCTTGCTGTAGTAGTAATTAAAAAAGGAAAACCCAAAAATATTTCCTGTTCTTCTTTTGCTTGTTGGGAGTTTTCCCGTGTAAATAGTTTTATTTCTTTCCTTTTCTTTGGGGGTTAGTAGGAGAAGACCATGATTAAATTGTTGAAGTGGCTCTTATATGCATTATTGTTGATTTAACCAAGATCCCATATTGCCTTGTCTTCTCCTGTTTATTCAATGCTTGCAGATTCCAGCTTAGTCCAATGCACATGCACTCTTATTATTATTCACACCGTTCGGTCATGCAAGTGAAAGGCAATTATGATGATATATGATGGACTAACTGAGATGAGAAAAGCTGGTATGAACTCGACCTCTTTTGTTTTTGTAAATATGATGAGTTCATCATTCTTGATTCAGCTTATTATGAATAAACATGTTTGCAATGACAATTAGAGATCATAGTTGCTTGTGCCATGCTTGATTAGCTATGAGTTATAATGATTTACCTTGCGTGCCAACATGCTATTGAGATGGTTATGATGTGGTATGATGGGGTGGTATCCTCCTTTGAATGATTTCAGTGACTTGACTTGACACATGTTCGTGCATGTAGTTGAAACAAATCAACATAGCCTTCACGATATTTATGTTCATGGTGGATTATATCCTACTCATGCTTGCATCCAATGTTTATTAATTTTAATGCATGTACATGGCCGTTGTCGCTCTCTAGTTGGTCGCTTCCCAGTCTTTTTGCTAGCCTTCACCTGTACTAAGCGGGAATATTGCTTGTGCATCCAATCCCTTAAACCCCAAAGTTATTCCAGATGAGTCCACTATACCTTCCTATATGCGGTATCTACCTACCGTTCCAAGTAAATTTGTATGTGCCAAACTCTAAACCTTCAAATAAACATTTTGTTTTGTATGCTCAAATAACTCATGTATCAACCAAGGTTGCCCTTATCTTCCATGTTAGGCGGGTTATTCTCAAGAGGAGTGGACTCCGCTCCTCACTCACGAGAAAATGGCTGGTCACCGGGATGCCCAGTCCCTTGCTTTATGCAAACTAAATCAAAATTAATTGCAAACAAAACTCCCCCTGGGACCTGATGTATGTTGGAGGCACTCGTTGTTTCGAGCAAGCCATGGATTGATGCTTGTTGGTGGAGGGGGAGTATAAACTTTACCATTCTGTTTGGGAACCGCCTATAATGTGTGTGACATGGAAGATATCGCCATCTCTTAGTTGTTACGTTGACAATGAAAGTATACCGCTCAAAATATTATTCATTCTCTATTTCAAAACCGAGCTCTGGCACCTCTACAAATCCCTGCTTCCCTCTGCGAAGGGTCTATCCATTTACTTTTATGTTGAGTCATCACCCTCTCATTAAAGAGCACTAGCTGGAGAGCACAGCTGTCATTTGCATTCATCACTGTTAATTTATATTGGGTATGACTATGATTGGATCTCTTTTACCATGAATTACAATGTCTAGTCAGTCCTTGATCTTTAAAGGTGCTCTGCATTTATATTTTGCGGTCTCAGAAAGGGCTAGCGAGATACCATCTTGTTATATCATATTATGATTGTTTTGAGAAAGTGTTGTCATCCGAGATTTATTATTATGGCTCGCTAGTTGATTATGCTATCGATATGAGTAATTATGAGACCTGAGAATTATTGCAAATGTGGTTAGTTATGATCTTGAATGTTGGCTTGACATATTTGCAACAACAAGAGCAAACAGAGTTTGTAAAAGTTTTTCTTTTTCTCTTTCAGTTTGTCAACTGAATTTCTTGAGGACAAGCAAGGGTTTAAGCTTGGGGGAGTTGATACGTCTCCGTCGTATCTACTTTTCCAAACACTTTTCCCCTTGTTTTGGACTCTAACTTGTACTCCCTTCGTCCAGGAATAGTTGTCCCCGCGACATTTTCACAAAAAACCCTTCACATTTGCCCGACCAAACCCGCACTCCCTCTCCATCTTCCTCCGACACCGGCCGACTCCAACGCCGCCCAGCTCCTCCGCGCCACCGCGCCATGCAGTTCCCCTGCGCAACCGCGCTGCCGCGCAGCTCCACCGCGCCGCGCCGCCGCACCATCGTTCCGCGCTCCCCCGCACAGCCCCTAAAAATCCCCCATTTCCCTAGTTGCTCGAGCTCGACTCCTCCATGCCGGACGCCGCCTCGCCCACACCGCCAGACGCCGCCCCGCCCTCACCGCCAAAGCTCCCCCGCCCCACGCCTCCGCCGCATTGCTTCCGGTGGTTGGGGGATTAAGGCAGCAGCCTCGCTGGCCCATGGAACCCGCCGGAGTTCAAAGGTCTCTTTTTCCCCCTTCTTCTCCCTTCGATCTCTTGCAATTTTCTTCTTCATCTTCTTCGATTGGTCTACTGGAAACATAACATAGGTAAACAAAGCAATCTTTACTAAAAACATAACAGAGTTGCATGGTGGCATTTGAGGCTGAACCTGTACTGAACAGATGGATGGATGGATAGATTATGTGAGATGAAATATGAGAATCTTGCTTTGTGTCAATTTCAGTTATCCATCAAGTACTCCATTCAGATTGCTGCTGCTCCATCTTTATTAATCCTGAAATAACATCAATGTTGTACTCCATTCAGATTGTCTTTTGTTTAATCTTGCTTTGGCTAGTTACAAGAATAACATCAATCTTGCTTTGAATATCTAACTGAATATCAGTTGTCAATTTTTGTGCACTCACATGCTTCTATAGTGGTTATCTAACTGAATCTTGGTCATTTGTTTGTAACCTGTAGATGCCATGCTCAATTTAGTGGTAAAGCTACTGGAGTTGCCACCAATGCATGCAAAGCGGCAAGAGTTGGCTGCTCGGTTTTTCTGGTACTGCCAAGATGGAAGGTGAGCACCAATATTTCTATAACTTTTTGAACATGTGCTTGCATGTATTTTTTGTTGCTATTGGAGACTGGAGTACTTACTGAAAACAGTGGAGTATTCACTCAGATTTTTGTATCTCCCTTTAAGTTACAGACCAACATGTTCTGGCTTTGGAGTAGTTGGGAGAAATCTCTGTAATGGAGTGTAAATGTTCAGTGCTTTGGAGTAGTTGTAAGAAGTATTTTGGTTTTCTAGTGTTCTGGCTTGGATGATACAGTACCTAGCAATTCATGATGGATTATGGAAGTAAGAGTACAAAAGTTTAGTTTACTCTCTTTGATTCATGATGGCCCTCTTGTTCAAGTAAAGCAAGAAGAATACAAAATTCAGTTTACAAAATTCAGAAATGTTGTGACATGTTCAGACTGAACTAGTAATTCAGAAATGTTCAGTGTAAAAAATCAGAATGTTTTACACAAAAACTGTCTCCTAGATTTTGGATTCATGATGTTTTTGAAAAGGACATGAGTACTTTGGCAGGCTTAGCTACTGGAGTTGCCACTGTAACCTATAGATGCCATGCTCAATTTTTGGGTAAAGATTCTGGAGTTGCCACTGTAACCTTTAGAAGAATCTTCTGAATTTTGACAAGTTCTTACTGTAGTTAAGAGTATATAATTGTTTGCCATTGGAAAAATGGTGTATAACCATGATCATCATCTCTAGTAATATTTGTACTGCTTGTGCTTCTAGAAGATGAAGAAGAAGAAGAAGAAGAAGAAGATCTAGCTAATTCCAACTTAGTACAAATATAGCTTAATTCAAATAATTCCAACTTAATTCAAATAAACCTAGCTAATTCAAGTAATTCCAACTTAATTCAAATAAACCTAGCTAATTCAAGTAATTCCAACTTAAGTCAAATAAACCTAGCTTAATTCAAATAATTCCAATAGATCCAAATAATTTTGTAGATGACATACACATGACACAAGACATACACATGACACATGACATACACATATACACAAGACATACACATGACACATGACATACACAAGACATACATATGGCATACTCCTATCCTTTCTTTTCCTATTCCTTTTCCTCTTCCCTTCCCTTTCTTTTTGAGCTTTCTCTATCTACTCATTTCCTTGTTCTATAGTGGATTTGGTGTCAGTAATTAGCTCAGGACTGCAGTATACACCGGTTATTTCCACTCCAGCATTCTGTAGACGTTCCTTATGCAGATGCGGCATCTTGTAGTTGTTTCCTCCTTGATCTTTCATCACTTCCACCATGACTGCTTGCAACGTCATAAAGCTTTTGAACAGCTTATGGGGATCGTAGTTCTCAAACTCCTCCTCTACACCCTGTAACAGTTCCTGTATATTCATAGGCGCTCTGCAGTCGGTTAGGGATTGGAGGGAGTAGTGGAAACAAAGATCTAACACATTCAGCTCAGGACTGTTTGGTGGTTGTTGCAATAGTCGAATATCCAGATCCGTCTGTGCCACGGCTTCTGCAAAACCAGCATCACTAGGGAGGACATGCGGTGTTGCATTATCTTGTTGAATGAAGATCATTGTGTCCTCGTCACTGTCAGGCCATTTGTCTTGAATGGCAGGGATTACTGTATTGATCAGGTAATCTCTGCACACAGGTCTAGTAACTTTGACCGGCTTCAACACTATTGCCCCCCTATCTCTGTTTTGGCTTGTTCGTTGTGCTTCGGTCTCTACCACGAATGGCCAAATGCCAAGTTTTCCATCAAATGTCATCTCTCCGTCTTCATTGTAGCGAGGTTTGGCCACAGCTGTTAGGAACATTGCCTTCCCAATGCTATTAGTATTGTGCACAGTTCGATTTAGTTCTTCTTCTCCAGGCAGTACGTAATAGCTACTCTTCACTCGTGTCATGTCATACCATTTCTCATCGATGTGGACCATATTTGTCATTGGCTTGAAACTGGGCCTAGGACTTGATATCCATCTTTCATCCATAATGGATAGGCAGAACTTTAGTCTCGCTATCTTGTTCTGTGGCTTGAGAGTGGGTTTGATGGTGCTTGTGATGCGTTTCAGCTCTTGCAATTGAAATTTGTCATGTAGGGTTGATCGGGGCACACCTAAACTCCTTGCTAGAGAACGGATTGTTCTTCTTTTGTTCAAAGGGATTGTGTATGTTCTCGATAGATCTAGTTCTTTTCTCTTCCTACCACTTTTGTTCATCTTGCTTGAAACATCAACTTCTTGGCCTGCTGCAAGTTGTCGTTTGGCTAGATTCCATATTCTTGTAACTGTTCGTAGGTGAACATTCAGCATCGTTGCAATGAGCACCTTGTCATACACGTGAACATGTCCATCTCTAAGCTCGATTACTCACAGAGCAAAGTAAACACCATGTCTCTCCTAGTCTGTCAAGTCCTTGCCTCTTGGATTGCCATGTGCATCAGCTTCTTCCAATTCTGCATCTTCTTGTGCCTCTTGAGCTTCTTCCAGTTCTGCATCTCCTTGTGCCTCTTGAGCTTTTTCCAATTCTGCATCTCCTTGTGCCTCTTGAGCTTCTTCCAATTCTGCATCTCCTTGTGCCTCTTGAGCTTCTTCCAATTCTGCATCTCCTTGTGCCTCTTCAGCTTCTTCCTCTTTAGGAAACCAATTCCATTCAATGTCTTCATCCTCATGTTCCGGCATCAAGTTCAAATCAATAGCGTCACCCTATTGAGCTTGTTCTTCTTGTTGAGCTTCGTCCTCATCTTCCACCATCAAGTTCAAATCAATAGCGTCACCCTGCTGAGCTTGTTCTTCTTCTTGAGCTTCGTCCTCCTCTTCTGGCATCAAATTCATATCCATAGTTGTGTGCTCCTGTCTGATCTCATAACAAGAGTATACAAAAGAGGAATGGTGAGCATATAATCATAACAAGAAAACCGTGAAAAATCCTAGACAAAAAGCAAAGAAACCAAGAAATAGAAAAGTAGATATTAAAAGTACTCCTTGTTCATAAGCAACTATAGGTCCTACTACATCTCTCTTTTTTGCAGGGACCAGGGCAGGAATTAAAAAGCAAACAAAAGCAGGGGCCATGAGTACATCTCAACTTTTACTGTATTTCTTGTTGACAACTAGTGCAGGTGCACATTTTGAATATTGAAATTATCTTCTGTTAGTAGACGATGGCAGTAGTTATAGAACTATGAATATCTATTACTCCCTCTACAACATCAGAAAAGTTAATAACATCCTCTACAACATTTTCTGTAGAATAGAGTAGGCTTCAATTTGTCAAAACTGAATTTTACTCACTGAAAATATGACAGTGGAGTACTGTCCAAACTGTATTCACTGTCTAAATTTCATTGATGTCAAATTTTATTTATGTGTCAAGTTTGACATCAACTTGACTGAACATCAACTTGATAGATCAAAACCTAACAGAAATTGAGATGTTTTGGAACAAAATGACAGGATCTGAACATCAACTTGACTGAATAATATAGTGTCAATTCTGATTGTTAACAGCAGAATAATGCAGTTAATAGCAGAGTAATGGAGTGAGAAATCTTACTATAAATTCAGTTACTGTAGTTACTGAAACTTCACTGTAATTATGCAAATGAAATTATTATTCTGTAAATTCAGTTAACAATCAGAATTATGTAATGGAGTGAGAAATCTTAGTGTAAATTAGGTTAACAAGAAATCTTAGTGTAAATTCAGTTAATAGTGTGTTCCTAAATAATCTGAGATTTATTGTCAAGTCTGAGATTTTGACAGAAATGTTGTGACATGTTCAGACTAGGACTAATCAAAGTTCAAAGAATTAGTAGAAGAAGCTTGTATTTTCAGCTTATAAATTTTAGGACTATGTGAATAAAATGCTTTCAACTAAGAAGATAATCTGTCTTCCCATCTCACTGCTCTCTTCTAGCAAGAGTAGAAGAAGAAGAATTCCAAATAACGGTTCCAATTTGGCTAAATCTGGCCTGAATTTGCTGTAATTTAGTACATGATTTTTTCCTTCTTTTGTCAATGATTCTGACCTCTATAACCTTTCTCATCATCTCATGATTCTGTAACATTTTTTTGGCAGTACTAAAGATTGGTCCATCAGAAATCAACATCAATGTTAACTGAATTTTTTCAAATTATAGAGCAAGCAAGCAAGCAATGTACACATATCAGTTATGTACACAGATCAGTTATGGAGTGAGCAATGTACACTGAATTTTTTCAAATTACAGAGCAAGAAAGAAAGGCACTGTAGATGAACAAATTACAGAACCCTGTACTTGTTCTCACCAGCAGCAGCACGAGCAGGGGACCTCAAGCGGCAGCACACGAGAAGGGGATCTCCGGGCGGCAGCACGAGCAGGGAAGGAGCAGCAAGTTGCGGAGAAGCAGCAGAAGGGGCTCCAGCTTGAGGTCCAGGATCGCAAAAGAGCTTAAGGATGAGCTTGAGGGAGCTCGTGGTCCAGGTGCGGCGGGAGCTCGTGGTCCAGGCGCTCGAGACCCAGGCGCGCGCGGGTCCTGGCCGGCGGCGGCGCAGGCCCTGCAAGGAAGGAGGGGATATTGTCGACGCAGGTCCTGGGCAGCGAAGGAGCACGTCCTGTGCGGCGACGGAGCAAGCAGGGCGGCGCAGGTCCTTGGCGGCGGAGGAGCACATCCTGTGCGGCGACGGAGCAAGCAGGCCGGCGCGGGTCCTGGGCCACGGAGGAGCACGTCCTGTGCGGCGACGGAGCAAGCAGGGCGGTGCGTGTCCTGGGTCGTGGAGGAGCACGTCCAGTGCGGCGGCGGAGCAAGCAATTGGGCGGCGCAGGTCTTGGGCTGACGACTGGCCCTGGTGACGCGCGCCGACGATGGGCGGAGGAAGAAGGAAGGAGACGCGACCTGTATGGTGACCTGTTTGTAACAAATTTGAAGTTATGAGGGCGTTTTTGAAAAATTGGCATTACACTACGCTGTGGACAACTTTTCTCGGACGGAGGGAGTATGATTTGAATGGAACTAACCCGGACTGACTTTGTTTTCAGCAGAATTGCCATGATGTTGTTTTATGTGCAAAAAACAGAAGTTGTTGGAATGACCTGAAACTCCACGGGATGTCTTATAAAAATAATAAAAAATTCTCGCCAAAGATGAAGACCAGGAGGCCCACACCCTGTCCACGAGGGTGGGGGCGTGCCCCTCCCCTTAGGGCGCGCCCCCCTACCATGTGGGCCCCCTGGAAACCCTCCGACGCCAACTCCAACTCTATATATTGGCTTTTGAGGAGAAAAAAATCAGAGAGAAGAAATCATCACGTTTTACGATACGGAGCCGCCGCCAAGCCCTAAAACCTCTCGGGAGGGCTGATCTGGAGTCCGTTCTGGGCTCCGGAGAGGGGGATTCGTCGCTGTCGTCATCATCAACCATCCTCCATCACCAATTTCATGATGGTCACCGCCGTGCGTGAGTAATTCCATCGTAGGCTTGTTGGACGGTGATGGGTTGGATGAGATTTATTGTGTAATCGAGTTAGTTTTGTTAGGGTTTGATCCCTAGTATCCACTATGTTCTGAGATTGATGTTGCTATGACTTTGCTATGCTTAATGCTTGTCACTAGGGCCCGAGTGCCATGATTTCAGATCTGAACCTATTATGTTTTCATGAATATATTGATGGGGAACGTGGCAGAAATTAAAAAATTTCTACGCATCACCAAGATCAATCTATGGAGTATTCTAGCAACGAGAGGGATAGGAGTGCATCTACATACCCTTGTAGATCGCAAGCGGAAGCGTTCAAGAGAACGGGGTTGATGGAGTCGTACTCGTCGTGATCCAAATCACCGATGACCGAGTGCCGAAGGGACGGCACCTCCGCGTTCAACACACGTATTGTTGGGGAAGACGTCTCCTCCTTCTTGATCCAGCAAGGGGGAAGGAGAGGTTGATGGAGATCCAGCAGCACGACGGCGTGGTGGTGGATGCAGCGGGGATCTCGGCAGGGCTTCGCCAAGCTCAGCGAGAGGGAGAGGTGTTACGGGAGGAAGAGGGAGCCGCCAGGGGCTGGGGTGCGGCTGCCCTCCCTCCCCCCCCCACTATATATAGGCCCCCTGGGGGGCGCCGGCCCTAGGATATCCATCTCCAAGGGGGGGTGGCCAAGGGGGGACTTGCCCCCCAAGTCAGGTGGGGCGCCCCCCACCCCTAGGGTTTCCAACCCTAGGCGCAGAGGGAGGCCCAAGGCGGGCGCACCAGCCCACCAGGGGCTGGTTGCCCTCCCACTTCAGCACATGGGGCCCTCTGGGATAGGTGGCCCCACCCGGTGGACCCCCGGGACCCTTTTGGTGGTCCCGGTACAATACCGATTACCCCCGAAACTTTCCCGATGGCCGAAACTTGACTTTCTATATATAAATCTTTACCTACGGACCATTCTGGAACTCCTCTGACGTCCGGGATCTCATCCGGGACTCGGAACAACTTTCGGGTTGCTGCATACTAATATCTCTACAACCCTAGCGTCACCGAACCTTAAGTGTGTAGACCCTACGGGTTCGGGAGACATGCAGACATGACCAAGACGACTCTCCGGTCAATAACCAACAGCGGGATCGGGATACCCATGTTGGCTCCCACATGCTCCTCGATGATCTCATCGGATGAACCACGATGTCGAGGATTCAATCAATCCCGTATACAATTCCCTTTGTCAATCCGTACGTTACTTGCCCGAGACTCGATCGTCGGTATCCCAATACCTCGTTCAATCTCGTTACCGGCAAGTCACTTTACTCGTATCGTAATGCATGACCTCGTGATCAACCACTTGGTCACATTGAACTCGTTATGATGATGCATTACCTAGTGGGCCCAGAGATACCTCTCCGTCATACGGAGTGACAAATCCCAGTCTCGATTCATGCCAACCCAACAGACACTTTCGGAGATACCCGTAGTGCACTGAGGGAGTCATGGATTAGGGGGTGTCCGGATGGCCGGACTATACCTTCGGACCGGACTCCTGGACTATGAAGATACAAGATTGAAGACTTCGTCCCGTGTCCGGATGGGACTTTCCTTGGCGTGGAAGGCAAGCTTGGCGATGTGGATATTCAGATCTACTGCCACTGTAACCGACTTTGTGTAACCCTAACCCTTTCTGGTGTCTATATAAGACGGAGGGTTTTAGTCCGTAGGAGAGAACCTCAACATACAACAATCATACCATAGGCTAGCTTCTAGGGTTTAGCCTCCTTGATCTCGTGGTAGATCTATTCTTGTACTACCCATATCATCAATATTAATCAAGCAGGACGTAGGGTTTGACCTCCATCAAGAGGGCCCGAACCTGGGTAAAACATTGTGTCCCTTGCCTCCTGTTACCATCCGCCTAGACGCACAGTTCGGGACCCCCTACCCGAGATCCGCCGGTTTTGACACCGACATTGGTGCTTTCATTGAGAGTTCCTCTGTGTCGTCACTTTTAGGCCCGATGGCTCCTTCGATCATCAACAACGATGCAGTCCCGAGTGAGACTTTTCTCCCCGGACAGATCTTTGTCTTCGGCGGCTTCGCACTGCGGGCCAATTCGCTTGGCCACCTGGAGCAGATCGAAAGCTACGCCCCTGGCTATCAGGTCAGGTTTGGAAGTTTAAACTACACGGTCGACATCCACGGGGACTTGCTCTTCGACGGATTCGAGCCACAGCCAAGCGCGCTGCACTATCTCGATGGGCACGATCTAACTCTGCCACCGAACAGTGCCCTGGAGGCCGCACACGCATCGGTTCCGACCCTTAATTCGGAACCGGTTGCACCAATCGAGGACAAGCGGTTGGATGCCGCCTCAGGGGCGGTGATCCCAAAGGCGATCGAGCCGAACACCAGCCCCGCACTCTGCATGGCCCATGACTCCGAGTTGCCGGACTCCTCTCCGGACTCCGAGCCCTCCGCGCGCCTGCCAATCGAATCCGATTGGGCGCCTATTATGGAGTTCACCGCCGCGGACATCTTTTAGCACTCGCCCTTCGGCGACATCCTGAAGTCACTAAAGTCTCTCTCTTTTAACGAGAGTGCCCTGGCCGGACTACGGTCAGCAAGGTTGGGATACGGACGATGAAGGAATTCAAAACCCACCCACCACCCATTTGGTAGCCACCGTCGATAATTTATACGACGTGCTCAACTTCGACTCCGAAGACATCGACGACATGGACGGCGATGCAGGAGACGCATCTGAACCAACGCCTTCAGAGCATTGGACAGCCACCTCATCTCATGATGTGTACATGGTGGATACCCCTAAAGGAAGTGACAACGAGGAACACGGGGATGCAACGAGGGATTGATCTCTCAAAAAGCAAACAAAGCGGCGGCGTAAACGCCGCTCCAAGCCCCGCATCGATACAGACCCAGCCATAGAGCAGGATGAGCCGGCAAACGACGAGCATGCCTTAGAGCAACCGTCCGAACAGGGCAACTCTGATAAAGAAACCGAACAACCCGTCCCCGGCGAAAACAGCATTCTGGACGACCTTACGCCGGATAAGCCCACGGAGCAGAAGAACCTCCACAAAAGGCTCGTTGCAATAGCACGCAGCCTGAAAAAGCAGAAGCGGAAGCTAAAAACTGCGGAAGATGCACTCAGAATCAGATGGAGCAAAGTAATCAATACCGCAGACAAATACGGCGGCAGTCGCCATACTAAAAGCTATCCGAAGCGAAATCTGCTGCCTGAATTCGACGAGGAGGCCCTAGAGCCCCCGCAGTCAAAAAGTAAGAAAGTCATCCGGTCGGATAGACGACCCCATGGCCATCATAAAGCGGCAAGCGGCGCCGCACTTAAGCCGGCACGCGACCCACTCAAGGATTCGCATCAAAAAGATGACCCAACTAGATCTATTTATGGGCCAAGAAAGCAAGCTCTCGTAAGCAATGCAACAACACCAGTATCCGAACATCACGGCACACCCAAATACAGGGGTGCCGCACACCCCCTATGTTTTACCGATGAGGTCCTGGATTATGAATTCCCAGCGGGATTCAAACCCGTAAACATAGAGGCGTACGATGGAACAACAGACCCTGGAGTATGGATCGAGGATTATATCCTCCACATACATATGGCTAGAGGAGACGATCTCCACGCCATAAAATATTTACCCCTCAAGCTTAAAGGGCCAGCCCGGCATTGGCTTAAAAGCCTGCCTGAAAACACCATTGGAAGTTGGGCAGAGCTCGAGGACACTTTCCGAGCAAATTTTCAAGGGACCTATGTCCGCCCTCCGGATGCAGACGATCTCAGTCACATAACTCAACAGCCCGGAGAGTCAGCTCAGCAATTCTCGAACAAATTTCTTACTAAAAAGAATCAGATAGTCGACTGTCCAGACGCCGAAGCCTTAGCAGCCTTTAGGCATAATGTCCGAGACGAATGGCTCGCCAGACACCTTGGCCAAGAAAAGCCAGGAACAATGGCCACATTAACAAGCCTCATGACCCGCTTTTGCACAGGAGAGAACAGCTGGTTGGCAAGATGTAGCACCAGCGACCCAAGTACATCCGAAACTAGGGATGGAAACGAAAAACCGCGATGCAACAAGGATCGTCGCCGGACTAAGGGAAACAGTCCGAAGAGTACGGCAGTCAAGGCCGGATTTAAAAACTCGCGGCAGAATCAGAAAAAGCCGCCCCTCCAGGATAACAGGGACGACCTATCCAACCTAAACAAAATCCTGGACAGGATATGTCAAATACACAGTACTCCCGGGAGGCCTGCTAACCATACCCATAGAGATTGTTGGGTCTTCAAACGATCCGGCAGACTCAACGCCGAACACAAGGGGCTCGACACACCAAGCGAAGACGAGGACGAACCCCAAAAGCAGAGCAGCAGAAAACAAAAGTGAAGGAAATATGCCCTAGAGGCAATAATAAAGTTATTATTTATTTCCTTATTTCATTATAAATGTTTATTATTCATGCTAGAATTGTATTAACCGGAAGCATAATACATGTGTGAATACATAGACAAACAGAGTGTCACTAGTATGCCACTACTTGACTAGCTCATTAATCAAAGATGGTTATGTTTCCTAACCATGGACAAAGAGTTGTTATTTTATTAACGGGATCACATCATTAGGTGAATGATCTGATTGACATGACCCATTCCATTAGCTTAGCACCCGATCGTTTAGTATGTTGCTATTGCTTTCTTCATGACTTATACATGTTCCTATGACTATGAGATTATGCAACTCCCGTTTACCGGAGGAACACTTTGTGTGCTACCAAACGTCACGAGGTAACTGGGTGATTATAAAGGATCTCTACAGGTGTCTCCAAAGGTACATGTTGGGTTGGCGTATTTCGAGATTAGGATTTGTCACTCCGATTGTCGGAGAGGTATCTCTGGGCCCTCTCGGTAATGCACATCACTTAAGCCTTGCAAGCATTGCAACTAATGAGTTAGTTGTGGGATGATGTATTACAGAATGAGTAAAGAGACTTGCCGGTGACGAGATTGAACTAGGTATGGGATACCGACGATCGAATCTCGGGCAAGTAACATACCGATGACAAAGGGAACAACGTATGTTGTTATGCGGTCTGACCGATAAAGATCTTCGTAGAATATGTAGGAGCCAATATGAGCATCCAGGTTCCGCTATTGGTTATTGACCGGAGACATGTCTCGGTCATGTCTACATTGCTCTCGAACCGTAGGGTCCGCACGCTTAAGGTTTCGATGACAGTTATATTATGAGTTTATGAGTTTTGATGTACCGAAGGAGTTCGGAGTCCCGGGTGAGATCGGGGACATGACAAGGAGTCTCAAAATGGTCGAGGCGTAAAGATCGATATATTGGACGACTATATTCGGACATCGGAAAGGTTCCGAGTGATTCGGGTATTTTTCGGAGTACCGGGTAGTTACAGGAGAAGCATTGGACCTTGATGGGCTTTAGTGGGAAGAGGAGAAAGGGCCAAGGGGCTGCTGCGCCCCCCCTCCCCTCTAGTCCGAATTGGACTAGGGAAAAGGGGGCCGGCCACCTTTCCTTCTCCTCCACTTCCTTCTCCCTTCCTCCCCTCTTGGTGGACTCCTACTAGGACTTGGTGTCCTAGTAGGACTCCACATCCTGGCCGCACCAATTGCCTTGGTCAGCCTCCTCCTCCTCCATCCTTTATATACTGAGGCAAGGGGCACCCCATGAACACAAGTTGATGTTCGTGATCGTTCCTTAGCCGTGTGCGGTGCCCCCCTCCACCATATTCCACCTTGATCATATTGTAGCGGTGCTTAGGCGAAGCCCTGCGACGGTAGAACATCAAGATCGTCACCACGCCGTCGTGCTGACGGAACTCCTCCCCGACGCTTTGCTAGATCGGAGCCCGGGGATCGTCATCGAGCTGAACATGTGCCAAGAACTCGGAGGTGCCGGAGTAACGGTGCTTGGATCGGTTGGACCGTGAAGACGTACGACTACATCAACCTAACGCTTCCGTTGTAGATCTACAAGGGTACGTAGATCACACTCTCCCCTCATTGCTATGCATCACCATGATCTTGCGTGTGCGTAGGAAATTTTTTGAAATTACTACGTTCCCCAACAGTCGGATCAGAGCCTAGGTTTTATGTGTTGATGTTATATGCACGAGTAGAACACAAGTGAGTTGTGGGCGATATAAGTCATACTGCTTACCAGCATGTCATACTTTGGTTCGGCAGTATTGTTGGACGAAGCGGCCCGGACCGACATTAGCGTACGCTTACGCGAGACCGGTTCTCCCGACGTGCTTTGCACAAAGGTGGCTAGCGGGTGACAGTTTCTCCAACTTTAGTTGAACCGAGTGTGGCTACGCCCGGTCCTTGCGAAGGTTAAAACAGCACCAACTTGACAAACTATCGTTGTGGTTTTGATGCGTAGGTAAGATTGGTTCTTGCTTAAGCCCGTAGCAGCCACGTAAAACTTGCAACAACAAAGTAGAGGACGTCTAACTTGTTTTTGCAGGGCATGTTGTGATGTGATATGGTCAAAACGTGATGAGATATAAGATGTTGTATGAGATGATAATGTTTTGTTGAAGTTATCGGCAACTGGCAAAATCCTTATGGTTGTCTCTCTATTGCATAAGATGCAAGCGCCCAATAACTGCTTTACTTTATCGCTATGCGATAGCAATAGTTGCAAGAGCAATTGTTGGCGAGACGACCACGTGACGACACATTGATATAGATCAAGATGATGGAGATCATGGTGTCATGCCGGTGACGATAGAGATCATAACAGTACTTCGGAGATGGAAATCAAAGGCGCAAGATGATGATGGCCATGTCATGTCACATATTTTGATTGCATATGATGTTTATCTTTTATACATCTCATTTTGCTTAGTTTGACGGTAGCATTTTAAGATGATCTCTCACTAATTATCAAGAAGTGTTCTCCCTGAGTATGCACCGTTGCGAAAGTTCTTCATGCTGAGACACCACGTGATGATCGGGTGTGATAGGCTCTACGTTCAAATACAACGGGTGCAAAACAGTTGCACACGCGGAATACTCAGGTTATACTTGACGAGCCAAGCATATACAGATATGGCCTCGGAACACGGAGACCGAAAGGTCGAGCGTGAATCATATAGTAGATATGATCAACATAGTGATGTTCACCAATGAAACTGCTCCATCTCACGTGATGATCGGCCATGGTTTAGTTGATTTGGATCACGTGATCACTTAGAGGATTAGAGGGATGTCTATCTAAGTGGGAGTTCTTAAGTAATATGATTAATTGAACTTAAATTTAGCATGAACTTAGTCCTGGTAGTATTTTGCAAATTATGTTGTGGATCAATAGCTCGCATTGTTGCTTCCCTGTGTTTATTTTGATATGTTCCTAGAGAAAATTGTGTTGAAAGATGTTAGTAGCAATGATGCGGATTGGATCCGTGATCTGAGGTTTATCCTCATTGCTGCACAGAAGAATTATGTCCTTGATGCACCGCTAGGTGACGGACCTATTGCAGGAGCAAATGCAGACGTTATGAATGTTTGGCTAGCTCAATATGATGACTACTTGATAGTTTAGTGCACCATGCTTAATGGCTTAGAATCGGGACTTCAAAGACGTTTTGAACGTCATGGAACATATGAGATGTTCCAGGAGTTGAAGTTAATACTTCAAGCAAATACCCGAGTTGTGAGATATGAAGTCTCCAACAAGTTCTATAGCTAAAAGATGGAGGAGAATCGCTCAACTAGTGAGCATGTGCCCAGATTGTCAGAGTACTACAATCGCTTGAATCAAGTGGGAGTTAATCTTCCAGATAAGATAGTGATTGACAGAATTCTCTAGTCACCATCACCAAGTTAGTAGAACTTCATGATGAACTATGATATGCAAGGGATAACGGAAACGATTCCCAAACTCTTCGTAATGCGGAAATTGACGAAGGTAGAAAGCGAGAAAAACATCAAGTGTTGATGGTAGACAAGACCACTAGTTTCAAGAAAAGGGCAGAGGGAAGAAGGGGAACTTCAAGAAGAACAGCAAGCAAGTTGCTGCTCAAGTGAAGAAGCCCAAGTCTGGTCCTAAGCCTGAGACTAAGTGCTTCTACTACAAAGGGACCGGTCACTGGAAGCGGAACTACCCCAAGTGATTGGCGCATAAGAAGGATGGCAAAGTGAACAAAAGTATATTTGATATACATGTTATTGATGTGTACTTTACTAGTGTTTATAGCAACCCCTTAGTATTTGATACTAGTTCAGTTGCTAAGATTAGTAACTCGAAACGGGAGTTGCAGAATAAACAGAGACTAGTTAAGGGTGAAGTGACGATGTGTGTTGGAAGTGGTTCCAAGATTGATGTGATCATCATCGCACACTCCCTATACTTTCGGGATTAGTGTTGAACCTGAATAAGTGTTATTTGGTGTTTGCGTTGAGCATGAATATGATTTGATCATGTTTATTGTAATACGGTTATTAATTTAAGTAAGAGAATAAATTGTTGTTCTGTTTACATGAATAAAACCCTATATGGTTACACACCCAATGAAAATAGTTCGTTGGATCTCGATCGTAGTGATACACATAATCATAATATTGAAACCAAAAGATGCGAAGTTAATAATGATAGTGCAACTTATTTGTGGCACTGCCGTTTAGGTCATATTGGTGTAAAGCGCACGAAGAAACTCCATGCTGATGGGATTTTGGAATCACTTGATTATGTATCACTTGATGATTGCGAACCATGCCTCATGGGCAAGATGACTAAGACTCCATTCTCCGGAGCAAGCAACTGACTTATTGGAAATAATACATACTGATGTATGCGGTCCGATGAGTGTTAAGGCTCACGGCAAGTATCGTTATTTTCTGAACTTCATAGATGATTTGAGCAGATATGGGTATATCTACTTGATGAAACATAAGTCTGAAACATTTGAAAAGTTCAAAGAATTTCAGAGTGAAGTGGAAAATCATCGTGACAAGAAAATAAAGTTTCTACGATCTGATCGCGGAGATAAATATTTGAGTTACGAGTTTGGTCTTCAATTAAAACAATGTGGAATAGTTTCACAAACTCATGCCACAAGGAACACCATAGCATAATGGTATGTCCGAACGTCATAACCGTACTTTATTGGATATAGTGCAATCTATGATGTCTCTTACCGATATGCCACTATCGTTTTGGGGGTTATGCATTAAAGACAGCTGCATTCACGTTTAAAAGGGCACCATCTAAGTCCGTTGAGACGACACAATCTGAACTGTGGTTTGGCAAGAAACCAAAGTTGTCATTTCTTAAAGTTTGGGATTGTGATGCTTATATGAAAAAGTTTCATCCTGATAAGCTCAAACCCAAATCGGAGAAATATGTCTTCATAGGATACCCAAAGGAGACTGTTGGGTACACCTTCTATCACAAATCCGAAGGCAAGACTTTTGTTGCTAAATTCGGAGTTTTTCTAGAGAAGGAGTTTCTCTCGAAAGAAGTGAGTGGGAGGAAAGTAGAACTTGATGAGGTAACTGTACCTGCTCCCTTATTGGAAAGTAGTTCATCACAGAAATCTGTTCCTGTGACTACTACACCAATTAGTGAGGAAGCTAATGATGATGATCATGTAACTTCAGATCAAGTTACTACCGAATCTCGTAGGTAAACCAGAGTGAGATCCGCACCAGAGTGGTACAGTAATCCTGTTCTGGAAGTCATGTTACTAGACCATGACGAACTTGCGAACTATGAGGAAGCGATGATGAGCCCAGATTCCGCGAAATGGTTTGAGGCCATAAAATCTGAGATATGATCCATGTATGAGAACAAAGTATGGACTTTGATGGATTTGCCCGATGATCGGCAAGCCATAGAAAATAAATGGATCTTCTAGAGGAAGACGGACGCTGATAGAAGTGTTACTATCTACAAAGCTAGAATTGTCGCAAAAGGTTTTCGACAAGTTCAAGGTGTTGACTACGATGAGATTTTCTCACTCGTATCTATGCTTAAGTCTATCCGAATCATGTTAGCAATTGCCGCATTTTATGAAATCTGGCAAATGGATAAACGAAACTGCATTCCTTAATGGATTTACTAAAGAAGAGTTGTATACGATGCAACTAGAAGGTTTTGTCGATCCTAAAGGTGTTAACTAAATATGCAAGCTCCAGCGATCCATCTATGGACTGGTGCAAGAATCTCGGAGTTGGAATATACGCTTTGATAAGTTGATCAAAGCATATAGTTTTATACAGACTTGCGGTGAAGCCTGTATTTACAAGAAAGTGAGTGGGAGAACTACATCATTTCTGATAAGTATATGTGTATGACATATTGTTGATCGGAAATAATGTAGAATTATTCTGCAAAGCATAAAGGAGTGTTTGAAAGGAGTTTTTCAAAGAAAGACCTCAGTAAAGCTGCTTACATATTGAGTATCAAGATCTATAGAGATAGATCAAGACGCTTGATAAGTTTTTCAATGAGTACATACCTTGACAAGATTTTGAAGTAGTTCAAAATGGAACAGTCAAAGAAAAAGTTTCTTGCCTATGTTACAAGGTGTGAAGTTGAGTAAGACTCAAAGCCCGACCACGGCAGAAGATAGAAAGAGAATGAAAGTCATTCCCTATGCCTCAGTCATAGGTTCTATAAAGTATGCCATGCTGTGTACCAGATCTATTGTATACCATACACTCTGTTAAGAGAGGGAGTACAATAGTGATCTAAGAGTAGATCAATGGACAGCGGTCAAAATTATCCTTACTGGAATAAGGATATGTTTCTCGATTACGGAGGTGACAAAAGGTTCGTCGTAAAGAGTTACGTCGATGCAAGTTTTGACACTAATCTAGATGACTCTAAGTCTCGGTCTAGATACATATTGAAAGTGGGAGCAATTAGCTAGAGTAGCTCCATGCAGAGCATTGTTGACATAGAAATTTGCAAAATACATGCGGATCTGAATGTGACAGACCCGTTGACTAAACTCCTCTCACAAGCAAAACATGATCACTTTTTGTGTCTTAATCACATAGCGATGTGAACTAGATTATTGAATCTAGTAAACCCTTTGGGTGTTAGTCACATGGAGATGTGAACCAATCACATAAAGATGTGAACTATTGATGTTAAATCACATGGCGATGTGATCTAGATTATTGACTCTCGTGCTAGTGGGAAACTGAAGGAAATATGCCCTAGAGGCAATAATAAAGTTATTATTTATTTCCTTATTTCATCATAAATGTTTATTATTCATGCTATAATTGTATTAACCGGAAACATAATACATGTGTGAATACATAGACAAACAGAGTGTCACTAGTATGCCACTACTTGACTAGCTCATTAATCAAAGATGGTTATGTTTCCTAACCATGGACAAAGAGTTGTTATTTGATTAACGGGATCACATCATTAGGTGAATGATCTGATTGGCATGACCCATTCCATTAGCTTAGCACCCGATCGTTTAGTATGTTGCTATTGCTTTCTTCATGACTTATACATGTTTCTATGACTATGAGATTATACAACTCCCGTTTACCGGAGGAACACTTTGTGTGCTACCAAACGTCACAACGTAACTGGGTGATTATAAAGGAGCTCTATGGGTGTCTCCAAAGGTACATGTTGGGTTGGCGTATTTCGAGATTAGGATTTGTCACTCCGATTGTCGGAGAGGTATCTCTGGGCCCTCTCGGTAATGCACATCACTTAAGCCTTGCAAGCATTGCAACTAATGAGTTAGTTGCGGGAAGATGTATTACAGAACGAGTAAAGAGACTTGCCGGTGACGAGATTGAACTAGGTATGGGATACCGACAATCGAATCTCGGGCAGGTAACATACCGATGACAAAGGGAACAACGTATGTTGTTATGCGGTCTGACCGATAAAGATCTTCGTAGAATATGTAGGAGCCAATATGAGCATCCAGGTTCCGCTATTGGTTATTGACCAGAGACATGTCTCGGTCATGTCTACATTGTTCTCGAACCGTAGGGTCCGCACACTTAAGGTTTCGATGACAGTTATATTATGAGTTTATGAGTTTTGATGTACCGAAGGAGTTCGGAGTCCCGGATGAGATCGGGGACATGACGAGGAGTCTCGAAATGGTCGAGACGTAAAGATTGATATATTGGACGACTATATTCGGACATCAGAAAGGTTCCGAGTGATTCGGGTATTTTTTCGGAGTACCGGGTAGTTACGGCAGAAGCAATGGGCCTTGATGGGCTTTAGTGGGAAGAGGAGAAAGGGCCAAGGGGCTGCTGCACCCCCCCCCTCCCCTCTAGTCCGAATTGGACTAGGGAAAAGGGGGCCGGCCAGCTTTCCTTCTCCTCCACTTCCTTCTCCCTTCCTCCCCTCTTGGTGGACTCCTACTAGGACTTGGAGTCCTAGTAGGACTCCACATCCTGGCCTCACCAATTGCCTTGGCCGGCCTCCTCCTCCTCCATCCTTTATATACCGAGGCAAGGGGCACCCCATGAACACAAGTTGATGTTCGTGATCATTCCTTAGCCGTGTGCGGTGCCGCCCTCCACCATATTCCACCTCTGTCATATTGTAGCGGTGCTTAGGCGAAGCCCTGCGACGGTAGAACATCAAGATCGTCACCACGCCGTCGTGCTGACGGAACTCCTCCCCGGCGCTTTGCTGGATCAGAGCCCGGGGATCGTCATCGAGCTGAACGTGTGCCAAGAACTCGGAGGTGCCGGAGTAACGGTGATTGGATCGGTTGGACCGTGAAGACGTATGACTACATCAACCTAACGCTTCCGTTGTCGATCTACAAGGGTACGTAGATCACACTCTCCCCTCGTTGCTATGCATCACCATGATCTTGCGTGTGCGTAGTAAATTTTTTGAAATTACTACGTTCCCCAACAAAAAGAATTTTCCACAAGAAGTGAAAACAGTAAACTTACTTCACATAACAAAACGTGCGGCGCCCATAAAGGTATGCGCCATACGGCCTATCCCAAAGGAGTCTCGCCACTGGTTGTCAAAACCAATCATCTTCGATCATCTGGATTATTCTAGAAGTATCAGGAACGCAGGATGGACTGCCCTGGTACTCGATCCAATAATTGGCGGACTCCAATTTACAAATGTCCTGATGGACGGCGGCAGCGGCCTAAACCTGATATATGAGGACACAATCCACCACATGGGGATAGACCCAACCAGAATTCGCCACAGCAAAACCTCCTTTCAAGGGGTAACGCCAGGTCCGGACACCCATTGCATGGGTTTTCTCCGGCTCGAAGTTATATTTGGCTCTACCGATAACTTCCGCCGCGAAAAGCTAAATTTCCATATCGTCCCATTCTCAAGTCGCTATCAAGCACTGCTGGGATGCGAAGCTTTCGCCCGCTTTAACGCAATACCGCATTATGCATCTCTTACGCTTAAGATGCCCGGTCCACAAGGCATCATCTCTTTGAAGGGGAAGCATTGAGTGCACCTCCCCCGAGTGAAGGATTGTGCGCCCGCTTTAACAGCCCCACAATAACATGACTTCACCAGCCAAAACATCCGAACAGGTCCTTAAGACCATGGACACCGATAGACGAGTTCGGCACAAAAGTATCACTGACAAAGGCTTAGTGGCCATGTACCCCTGCCCTAGGGGCTCCGCACATATAAAACAAGAGACAATAAAGCTCAATTTTACATATTTTACTTTATACTTTGTTTATTTAATATAACTTTTGTTTGGCATGACCCCTTTTTCAACTTAGTTCCTCTCTTCTACAGATGAATATCGTGCTGCGCCCGTCCAGGATACGGCACAATGGAGACACATGCGCAGACGTGCAGTAGGGACCCGTTCCAAGGATTCTTTTCAGATTAAGACCCTGCGTAAACCTTTTTTACTGTCTCTTGTTGATATACATCCCCTGGTTTTCTCTGGTATAACCAAGGAGGAGGCTAGCGTCTTGGCATGTGGCCACGCCAGAATTTTTGCGCGTACCTGGACACGAGGGGCTTTTAACAAAGGGTGTTGTCTGGCCCGCATTCATAAAGACCGAATGCCTTAGGGAGTGTTCGGCGTCGCGAGTTTTGGCCTTATATGCATCAGCTCCAAATCATGTCTTTGGTCAAATGTTGGGTTGCCCGGCTCCTGTGTTCGGCTGCCTTATGTTCCGCTCTATCGGCTAAGGTAGCACCAGGAGAACTACTGCGATTGTGCCCCGGTTCGGCCAGGAGAGCACATCAGTAGAGAAAGCCGAAAACTGACTGTCATGATATAGCGCGAGATTGGTCAGCCACTCGATGACTTACCGGAATCTATAGGATTCCTTCGCATTAACGAAGGGCCGTTTCCCGGCCAGGCATACACGCGCCGCGAACTCGGGCGAGCGCAGTCGCCACCAGGGGCTATCTAAGTAGCCCCACTATCAAGCTCCTATGGCTAAGTGAAAGTGTTAAAGCATTATAGTCCGGTTGCCTAGCCCGCTACGCCATCACCTCCTTTGTAGGACCAAGACGTTGGATTAAGTGTGAAAATGCGCCTTCTGCGAGCACCCCCGCACTATGTGCGAGGGGGCTGAAGCCAACGACTGCCATCTTTTAGATTTTATATATATTTTAAACGGCCGCACAGGAGGTGTTACAATACTTGCAGGCACAAGTATAAAAAGTCCCTACAATTTATCAAACTACTGTCTTACAAAGGCATATGCTATTCGAACATAGCATCCTTCGAGCAATGCGACTCTATTACACGAGCGCCTGGTAGAACTTCCTGAAAATAGTGCTCGGAAGGTACTCGGCTTCTGTTCGAATTGTGGGATGCAACAGCTATGGTCTCCATTTCTGCCCAGTATGTCTTGACACGGGCAAGAGCCATCCGCGCACCCTCTATGCATGCTGACCTCTTAATTCCATTAATACGCGGCACCGCACCAAGGAACTGGTGCACCAAGCTGAAATAACTCTTCGGCTCCGATTTCCCCGGCCACAGGTGACTCATGACGCACCTCATGGCGAGTCCGGACAACCTATTCAGTTCGGCCCATTGAGCCAGACGATCGTCCACAGATAGTGGACGTGATGGATTGTGGAACTGCGACCAGAAAAGTTTTTCCACTTCGCGATCTTCCTGATCCGGGAAGTGTTCGGTCGCATCAGTAGCACTCGCTGCCAAATCCATATAGGTGTCCGTCACACTCCACATCCGGTCCAACGGAGCAAGCTTCGGATCACAAAACTTCCTCCACAGCATAAAAGGCTTTCCAGTCGCAATCTCTCCGGCCTAACGCAGCTCCTCCTTCGCAGCCCTCATCGCAGAGCGAGCGTCCTTGGCATCAGCAACGGCCTTCTCTAGGTCCGTTTGTCTCTCCCGGTCTTCTTTCTCAAGAAGCTTGCAACGATCAGCAGCGCTTTTCAGCTTAACGGCCATCTCGGCAATCTCTTTCTTGCTTGAGCAGCCCATTCGGCTCTCAGCTCTTGAAGGGCCTTCTCGGCAGCCGCATCACTTTTTCTGGCTTGTTCCCTGGCGCGGGCAAGTTCCGCCCGGAGATTCTCCACGGCGGCCGCACCATTTGCGTCAAGCATACATGATGTAAGATACTGGCATAAAGCTCCTCTTACCAGGTGCTGCCCGAGGAATTACATACCTTGTGCCTCATCAGGCCGCTTGTTGACAAGCGCGATGTCGGCATCTGCCACGTCAAGTTGCCGCTTTAGCTCGGCCAATTCATTAGTCCGGCTGGATTCCGGACACTTCGCCACCTGTATACAAAGGCGACATTTTAGACCTGGGATTATGATCCTCTGCGCGCCGTCACTTTTGACAACGCACAGAGTCTCAGGGGCTACTATCTACACAGGGCGCATCTTATTTATGCGCAACTGACAAAAGAGTACATTATCAAACGTACCTCAAAACCCGTCAGCAAACTTCTGACGGCCTCATGCAATCCACTTTCCGCGGACGAAATCCTTTCGATCACCGTGCCCATCAATGCATGGTGCTCCTCTGAGATAGAAGCTCGCCCCAGCAGATTCATCAGCTCCTCCGACCGCGCACAAGACGGTGCCGGACTCGTCCTACGGCCTCCATTGAAGGCCGGACGCGGAGAACCTTGGGGGGCCATATGGCTACCTTCCGCCCCTGCCGGATTCGGAGAAACCCTCCGCGACGACACCTCTGGGTTGCCCGCCTCGCTAGGCGGTACGGCAGGGGGAGGCGTTCCGCTCTCCATCATCTCGGGAAGAAGATCCCCCGAAGACGAGCTCTGCTGAGAAGGGCTGAGGTCCGAGCTACAAGGTAAAATTTCGGTTAATCTTCTCAGATATAAAGCAAGGATTTCTCTCATCTCTCAAAAGGAAAATCTTTCTCTACTTACGGCTCGCTGGAGGGCTGATCCCTTTGAGGGCATAGTTCGGCCAAGGAACACCCCGGCGTCGGACTCTCTGACGAGGATTTTTTCCCCGCTTTGAGGCCATGGTCTCCGGGTCGTCAGAGCCCTCTTCTTCCCCGGAGGAGAGGAATTGTCGGTTCCTCCCTTCGGAACAACCTCCTTCAAGGAGGCCATAGTTTCCTTGTCCACTCCCTCACTTCCCTCCAAAGGCACAATCTTCAACATCCCGACTAGCACGGGATCCGTCCTGGTCTCAGGAAGGGGAGCCGGACACCTGATCAGCTTTGCTTTCGCTATCCACTCCTGTTTAAAAGGACAGCTCTTTTAGGGGCGAGTTTATGACAAATATACGGATAGCGAGTCCGGGCACAAGGTTACTTACTTGAGTATCCGGGCGATTGTAGCTACCTGCGTCCTCGGTCAAATCCGGACACATTGCTTGTGATCCGAAGAACAGTTTATACATCTCCGCGGGCGTTGCACCCATAAAATGCTGAAGAGCTCGTGGTCCCTCCGGACTAAACTCCCACAGACGAAGGGAGCGGCGTTTGCCGGGCAGTGTTCGGCGGATCAGCATGACTTGCGTCACTTTGACCAGGTTGAGACCTCTTTCTAAGAGATCCCTGATGCGGCTCTGCAACAAAGGCACGTCCTGGGATGGCCCCCAATTTAGGCCTTTATTGACCCACGACCCCAGCCGCTTTGGGGGACCCGAGCGAAAGGCAAGCGGCGCCACCCACTTGGTGCCCCTGGGAGCGGTGATATAGAACCACTCTCGTTGCCATAAGCCGAGCTCCTCTTGAAAGGGGCCCTTGGGCCAGGGAGCATCAGCATTCTTGCTTATAACAGCACCTCCGCACTCTGCGTGCTGTCCCTCAATCATCTTCGGCTCTACCTTAAAGGTCTTAAGCCATGATCCGAAGTGAGGAGTAACACGGAGGAATGCTTCGCACACGACGATAAATGAGGAAATATGGAGGATGGACTCCGGAGCTAAGTTGCGGAATTCCAGCCCATAATAGAACATCAGCCCCCTCACGAAGGGATCCATTGGGAAGCCTAACCCCCGAAGGAAGTGAGACGGGCGAACCCGAGGCGACGGGCGAACTCGTTTGAGATTGGAGTAAGGCCTTGGTCTCTTTATAAGAGGTTGAATACCAAGGGCCCTCCCCGTAACCGTTTGGGACTCGCCTTTAATCGAGAAAACATGCTAATGGGCACGATTGGGTTACCCACATCCGTATTGATGAGAATCCCGTAAATAAAGGGGACACGATCTCTGCTTTGACAGGACGTGCCAAGGAAACCGCCTCGCAAAACGCGCTGAGGTGGGGAAGTGAAAACGATTCGGATAAAGGCTTGGCCGTGGTGTGATGTCACGCTGCGGAATACGTCAGCAGATTAGATTTGTATTAATATTATTCTCTCTATGGCAATATGTGGAAACTTGTTTTGCAGAGCCGGACACTATCCTTGGTGTTTAAAATCTTCTCTGAAGAACTTGGAGGAGGAACCCACCTTGCAATGTCGAAGACAATCTGCGCGCCGGACTCGTCATCATTGAAGCCTGGTTCAGGGGCTACTGAGGGAGTCCTGGATTAGGGGGTGTCCGGATGGCCGGACTTATACCTTCGGACCGGACTCCTGGACTATGAAGATACAAGATTGAAGACTTCGTCCCATGTCCGGATGGGACTTTCCTTGGCGTGGAAGGCAAGCTTGGCGATGTGGATATTCAGATCTCCTGCCATTGTAACTGACTTTGTGTAACCCTAACCCTTTCCGGTGTCTATATAAATCGGAGGGTTTTAGTCCGTAGGACAGAACCTCAACATACAACAATCATACCATAGGCTAGCTTCTAGGGTTTAGCCTCCTTGATCTCGTGGTAGATCTACTCTTGTACTACCCATATCATCAATATTAATCAAGCAGGACGTAGGGTTTTACCTCCATAAAGAGGGCCCGAACCTGGGTAAAACATTGTGTCCCTTGTCTCCTGTTACCATCCGCCTAGACGCATAGTTCGGGAACCCCTACCTGAGATCCGCCGGTTTTGACACCGACAAGGACCCTTTTCATCGAATCCGATCCGACTAAAGTGGGAGAGACAGACACCCGCTATCCACCTTATGCAACTAGTGCATGTCAGTTGGTGGAACCTGTCTCATGTAAGCGTACGTGTAAGGTCGGTCCGGGCCGCTTCATCCCACGATGCCGGCGAATCAAGATAAGACTAGTAACGGCAAGTAAATTGACAAAATCGACGCCCACAACTACTTTGAGTTCTACTCGTGCATAGAAACTACGCATAGACCTAGCTCATGATGCCACTGACGGGGAACGTAGCAGAAATTAAAAAATTTCTACGCATCACCAAGATCAATCTATGGAGTATTCTAGCAACGAGAGGGATAGGAGTGCATCTACATACCCTTGTAGATCGCGAGCGGAAGCGTTCAAGAGAACGGGGTTGATGGAGTCGTACTCGTCGTGATCCAAATCACCGATGACCGAGTGCCGAAGGGACGGCACCTCCGCGTTCAACACACGTATGGTTGGGGAAGACGTCTCCTCCTTCTTGATCCAGCAAGGGGGAAGGAGAGGTTGATGGAGATCCAGCAGCACGACGGCGTGGTGGTGGATGCAGCGGGGATCTCGACAGGGCTTCGCCAAGCTCAGCGAGAGGGAGAGGTGTTACGGGAGGGAGAGGGAGGCGCTAGGGGCTGGGGTGCGGATGACCTTCCTCCCCACCCCCCCCACCCCCACTATATATAGGCCCCTGGGGGGCGCCGACCCTAGGATATCCATCTCCAAGGGGGAGGGGGCGGCCAAGGGGGGACTTGCCCCCCAAGTCAGGTGGGGCGCCCCCCACCCCTAGGGTTTCCAACCCTAGGCGCAGGGGGAGGCCCAAGGGGGGCGCACCAGCCCAACAGGGGCTGGTTCCCCTCCCACTTCAGCCCATGGGGCCCTCCGGGATAGGTGGCCCCACCTGGTGGACCCCCGGGACCCTTCCGGTGGTCCCGGTACAATACCGATTACCCCCGAAACTTTCCCGATGGCCGAAACTTGACTTCCTATATATAAATCTTTACCTCCGGACCATTCCGGAACTCCTCATGACTTCCGGGATCTCATCCGGGACTCCGAACAAATTTGGGGTTACTACATACTAATATCTCTACAACCCTAGCGTCACTTAACCTTAAGTGTGTAGACCCTATGGGTTCGAGAGACATGCAGACATGACCAAGACGACTCTCCGGTCAATAACCAACAGCGGGATCTGGATACCCATGTTGGCTCCCACATGCTCCTCGATGATCTCATCGGATGAACCACGATGTCGAGGATTCAATCAATCCCGTATACAATTCCCTTTGTCAAACGGTACGTTACTTGCCCGAGACTCGATTGTCGGTATCCCAATACCTCGTTCAATCTCGTTACCGGCAAGTCACTTTATCGTACCGTAATGCATGATCCCATGATCAACCACTTGGTCACATTGAGCTCATTATGATGATGCATTACCGAGTGGGCCCAGAGATACCTCTCCGTCATACGGAGTGACAAATCCCATTCTCGATTCGTGCCAACCCAACAGACACTTTCGGAGATACCCGTAGTGCACCTTTATAGTCACCCAGTTACGTTGTCATGTTTGGCACACCCAAAGCACTCCTACGGTATCCGGGAGTTGCACAATCTCATGGTCTAAGGAAATGATACTTGACATTTGGAAAAGCTCTAGCAAACGAACTACACGATCTTGCGCTATGCTTAGGATTGGGTCTTGTCCATCACATCATTCTCCTAATGAAGTGATCCCGTTATCAATGACATCCAATGTCCATAGTTAGGAAACCATGACTATCTGTTGATCAACGAGCTAGTCAACTAGAGGCTCACTAGGGACATGTTGTGGTCTATGTATTCACACATGTATTACGATTTCCGGATAACACAATTATAGCATGAACAATAGACAATTATCATGAACAAGGAAATATAATAATAACCATTTTACTATTGCCTCTAGGGCATATTTCCAACATATATGTGTGTTCTTGATCCTATCTTGCAAGTCTATAGTCACCTACTATCTGTTATGATCCGGCAACCCCGAAGTGACAATAATGGAGACCACTCCCGGTGATGACCATAGTTTGAGGAGTTCATGTATTCACTATGTGCTAATGCTTTGTTCCGGTTCTCTATTAAAAGGAGGCCTTAATGTCCGTTAGTTTCCAATAGGACCCCGCTGCCACGGGAGGGTAGAACAAAAGATGTCATGCAAGTTCTTTTCCATAAGCACGTATGACTATATACGGAATACATGCCTACATTACATTGATGAATTGGAGCTAGTTCTGTGTCACCCTATGTTATGACTGTTACATGATGAACCGTATCCGGCATAATTATCCATCACTGATCCGATGCCTACGAGCTTTCCATATACTGGTTTACGCTTATTTACTTTCCCGCTGCTACTGTTACAATAACTACAAAATACCAAAAACATTACTTTTGCTATCTTTACTTTTGTTGCCGCTACCACCACTATCATATTACTTTGCTACTAAACACTTTGCTGCAGATACTAAGTTTTTAGGTGTGGTTGAATTGACAACTCAGCTGCTAATACTTGAGAATATTCTTTGGCTCCCCTTGTGTCGAATCAATAAATTTGGGTTGAATAATCTACCCTCAAAAGATGTTGCGATCCCCTATACTTGTGGGTCATCAGGCATAACTGCAACAGCTGTTTTCTTTGTGTTTGCATCAAATTGCATGTTTAAAGTTTATTATGTAGTTCATAAACAAAAGTTTGTCCTTCTCAATTTAAGTTTTCAGTTGTAAAACCAAGTTCCTTCTTCATACCATGTAAATTAAACTATACAGAGCAAGTGATCTTCTTTTGTACTGCATGTATGCTTCTGTTCTTGATCCGTAATCCAGTGGTGTGGTGAACCTACCCACTACAACACAATGTCATATTCTGCAATGTCTTAACTATGAACAATGTCGTATCATTCTACTATTATTTAAACCGTCTCTTTATTTGCCAATCTGAAATGGGATAAATTGACAACACACTAACCATTGATACTTATGAGTTCTTGATTTGTAATCTAGTGGTGTCGTGAAGCTGCCAACTCCTTCACAATGTCATTTCCTGTCATGTCTTAACCTGAACAATACCATATTGTGTTAATGCTATTTTAAACTATGTCACTTTATTCGTTAGTAAGAAATGTGATGAATTGTCATACTTATATGTGCAAAACATGTCATATGTCTGCTTGTTTATCTTTCAGAGTGAGGAGGATATAAGTGTCAAACAAGCACAATCTCATCAGCTTGCTCAGCTACTTGTGCTGCAGCTCCAGAGCAGGGCTAACCTTTCTTGAACTCTATTGAAGTGTAGTCGGTTTTGTATATTATTTTTTCGGCGTGTTTATTTGCACTGGTGGCGATCTTTGATGCCCAGTATATGTAATATGCTGTCTGCTTGTGCTTTATTATCATTAGTGGCGAACATTGGTGCCCAGTGGATGTAATATGCCATAATTTCTTTATTGTATAGTCTATGTTTTTTATTATTCACGATGTTGCAGTTATTTTACTGTATATATATCATGTCTTCGCAGTAAACCGGCCAAACCATAAAATTACGGTACATAATCGGGCCATCATGCAAATCACCATGTATGATCCGCATCATGGGCCCAGTCATCTTGGTCCGTTAACAGGCCTAAATGTAAATTGGCCCACTAGTAGATTCGGGCCTTTAATAGGCTGAGTAAACCACTGTCCCTATTTTCGCAAGAAAACTCAATGGGCTTTTAGGAGGCTGAAAAGTAGGTTGGGCCTGAAACGTGTCGAACAGCTCACAGGCCGGCAGCAGCCCGAAATAGACCCCGGCCCATGATTGTGCCAATCACATCACAGGTCGTTAACAGGCCAAAATTGTCTCGGTCCTTGTTTGGCCCAATCAGATTACCGGCTGTGAGCAGGCCGAATGCAAACCGGGCCGTAGTTAGGCTCAACTATATGATGGGCTTTTAACAGGCCGAAATAAATATAGGGCCGAAATGTTAAATGGGCCTTTAACAGGACGAAACTAATATCAGACCGAATTACTAAATGGGCCTTTAGCAAGTGGGCCCAAAAGCATAGCGGCCAGTTGACGTGCCAAATCTGATATGGGCCATAATTTATCCCAAAGCCTCTTAAAGGACCGGATCTGATCTGGGCCATAATTTGGCCCAGAACGAGGTAGGCTTTTCACGGCCGGATCACATATGGGCCTTTATTAGGCCCGGAATGTGGCAGGCTGTTAATGGACCGGATCAAATATGGGTCGGCATTTGGCCCAAAACATGGCAGCCTGTTAACGGGTCGGCCCACTAGTGTCCTCAAAATCATGTGGGCCTTTAGCTGGGTCGGCCCATTATGGTCGGCGAAATCTCGTGGGCCTTTAGCTGGGCAGGCCCATTATGATCCGCAAAATCTTGTGGGCCTTTAGTTGGGCTGGACCATTTAATCTTTATGGGCCACTTTTGGGCCGGTCCACGTGTCAACATATCATAGGCGCATCTCGCCCATTGGATGAGTGACACCTGTGCCAACGCGGATCTGACACGTGGTTCCGTCGGCCAATAAGAATTTTAAACGTGGAAAATCGGCATTGGTCGTGGCTGTTAGCGGGTTATCGGATCCAAAACCGGACCCGATATCTTAACGGCGACCCGTTACGGTGGATGCTCCGTGTCGGTCACCCTTGACGAAAGCACTTCCATGACGCGGCATTTATCGTCGTGGAAGTGAACACTTCTGTGATGATAATTTTGGTAATGTCATGGTACACTTCTATGATAGCACAGGTATGACTATCTTGATTCTGTCATAAATTCGTCATGGATGTACATGCATGACAGAAGACGTGACCTACTGTGACAAACACGTATCATCATGTAAGTGTATTTTTGTAGTGTAAATCCTTCATCTCAAAACAATGAGATAGGAAATCCTTGACCTCCTTAATAACACTAAGATTTGTTCCGAAAATCAGTATTGTCATCAACATACAAGCAAAGGATAACTTCCTCACCACCACCATGGCAATAGTACACATATTTATTAGCTTCGTTTACAACAAAGCCTGCAGCTATTAAAGTTCTTTCAAACTTCTCATGCCACTGTTTGGGTGCTTGCTTCCTCATCCAACTCTCCATTTAGGAAAGCAGTCTTAACATCCATTTGATGAACAAGAAGACCATGTGAGGCAGGTAGTGAAAGTAGTACTCGAATAGTGGTCAGTCTGCCACAGGTGAGTAAGTATCAAAGAAGTCTTCACCTTCCTTTTGGGTATAACCCTTAGCCACGAGCCGTGCCTTGTACTTCTCAATAGTACCATCAGGCCTAAGCTTCTTCTTGAATACCCATTTGCACCCGATAGGTTTGCACCCTATAGATTTGCACCCATAAGGACGATCAGTTATCTCCCAAGTTTCATTTGCCAAGATGGAATCCATCTCACTACGGATCGCTTCCTTCCAGTAGTCAGCATCCTCAGATGTATAGGCCTCTGAAATAGAACTGGGAGTGTCATCTATGAGATATACAAGAAAATCATCACCAAAATCATCACCAAAGGACTTTGCAGTCATCTGTCTCTTGCTCCTAGTAGGAACTTCATTGTTCTCCTCCACAGAATTTTCAAAGTGTTCCATCAAAATGGTAGGTTCAGCAATTGTAACTAATTCCTGATTCGATGAACTAGGCGGGCGGCGGAGGAGGACCGCGCATGAATGTCCCTCTTGTTCTCATGCTCATACATGTGGGAAACAACCTCCCTTATAAGGAGGTCCAACTCCCACCAAACTATCAATGTGGGACTAAACTTTGGTTCCACCTCTTGCCTTGCATGAATGGGCTGCGTGAGCCTCTAGGATTTATTAGGAATTCTGAAACTGCTATTGGGCTGGTCCAAAATAGACAAAATTTCAGCAACAACTACCAAGTAACGCAGACGAGAACCGTGCACGCGATGGCACGACGCCAACCAAGACCAACCTGCTCATACATGTCATAAAAGGTTACAACTACTCGGGACAAATTTTAAAATGATGTGATAACGTGGACCTACACAACACCAAGCATCTCATGTCTAAAAGAGAATCCTAGGAAAAGATTAAGAAAGAGCCACACAATATAAATTTAATTATTGAAATAAGTGAATTCCTATTTTTACCGCCCTACTGTGATATGTTGACACTAATTACTCCATTTAGTTGATTTTCATCCAGATTGCCTCATTTAGATGAAGTTTTGTAAACCTTTACCCCTTCTAAAGTATTTGGATTGCAGATAGCTCCTCCAGTGGTGTTTTTGCAGCACAAAGCGCTAATAAAGTTAGGTCCACTAAAATGGGCACCTGGAAGAAAATGCGATGAAGAATAGTGAGGCGCAACCAATGAACTGAGAGCTGAGTGAAATGCACGAGGAACTCGTGAAGGTGGGGAGGTACGTACACATGAAGACCGTGAGGAAAAAAGCCATGTCCCAAGACCACGCTCATCCTGATCAATATATCCCAAGATAAACCTGATGATCTAGCTCGCATCTTTGGCAGCACGGTGGGCGTGATGCCGTTCACCTACCTTGGCCTTCCTATGGAGACCACTAGACCATCAGTGCTCGACGTAATGCCATTGGTACACAGAGTGGAGAGGAAGTTGTCGATGGCCTTGTCCTTGATGTCCACCGGTGCAAAGCTAACGTTGGTTAATTCTGTAATCACTTCTATGCTCATCTATGCCATGTGCACCATCAAACTCCCCCCCCCCTCCCCCCATGTGGTTGAGCATCTGGACAAACTACGCAGATATTGCCTCTGGACAAAGAACGAGTAAAGAGACTTGCCAGTAACGAGATTGAACTAGGTATTGGATACCGACGATCGAATCTCGGGCAAGTAACATACCGATGACCAAGGGAACAACGTATGTTGTTATGCGGTCTGACCGATAAAGATCTTCGTAGAATATGTAGGAGCCAATATGGGCATCCAGGTCCCGCTATTGGTTATTGACCGGAGACGTGTCTCGGTCATGTCTACATTGTTCTCGAACCCGTAGGGTCCGCATGCTTAAGGTTTCGATGACAGTTATATTATGAGTTTATGAGTTTTGATGTACCGAAGGAGTTCAGAGCCCCGGATGAGATCGGGGACATGACGAGGAGTCTCGAAATGGTCGAGACGTAAAGATCAATATATTGGACGACTATATTCAGACTTCGGAAAGGTTCCGAGTGATTCGGGTATTTTTCGGAGTACCGGAGAGTTACCGGAATTCGCCAGGAGAAGTATTGGGCCTTATTGGGCCATACGGGAAAGAGAGAGGGGCTGCCTAGGGCAGGCCGCGCCCCCCCCCCCAAGGCCTAGTCCGAATTGGACTAGGGGGAGGGGCTGCACCCCCTTCTTCCTTCCCTTCTCTCTTCCCCTTCCTTGTCTCCTACTCCTAATACTTGGAAGGACTCCTGGTTGGACTAGGAAAGGGGGAATCCTACTCCCGGTGGGAGTAGGACTCCCCTAGGGCGCGCCATAGAGAGGGCCGGCCCTCCCCTCCTCCACTCGTTTATATACGGGGGCAGGGGGCACCCCATAGACACACAAGTTGATCCACGTGATCATATTCTTAGCCGTGTGCGGCGCCCCCTGCCACCATAGTCCTCGATAATATTGTAGCGGTGCTTAGGCGAAGCCCTGCGACAGTAGTACATCAAGATCGTCACCACGCCGTCGTGCTGACGGAACTCTTCCCCGACACTTTGCTGGATCGGAGTCCGGGGATCGTCATCGAGCTGAACGTGTGCTAAAACTCGGAGGTGCCGTAGTTTCGGTGCTTGATCGGTCGGGCCGTGGAGATGTACGACTACATCAACCAAACGCTTCCGTTGTCGATCTACAAGGGTACGTAGATCACACTCTCCCCTCGTTGCTATGCATCACCATGATCTTGCGTGTGCGTAGGAAATTTTTTGAAATTACTAAGTTCCCCAACAGTGGCATCCGAGCCTAGGTTTTATGTGTTGATGTTATAGGCATGAGTAGAACACAAGTGAGTTGTGGGCGATATAAGTCATACTGCTTACCAGCATGTCATACTTTGGTTCGGCAGTATTGTTGGACGAAGCGGCCCGGACCGACATTACGCGTACGCTTACGCGAGACCGGTTCTCCCGACGTGCTTTGCACACAGGTGGCTGGCGGGTGTCAGTTTCTCCAACTTTAGTTGAACCGAGTGTGGCTACGCCCGATCCTTGCGAAGGTTAAAACAGCACCAACTTGACAAACTATCGTTGTGGTTTTGATGCGTAGGTAAGATTGGTTCTTGCTTAAGCCCGTAGCAGCCACGTAAAACTTGCAACAACAAAGTAGAGGACGTCTAACTTGTTTTTGCAGGGCATGTTGTGATGTGATATGGTCAAGACATGATGCTGAATTTTATTGTATGAGATGATCATGTTTTGTAACCGAGTTATCGGCAACTGGCAGGAGCCATATGGTTGTCGCTTTATTGTATGCAATGCAATCGCGTTGTAATGCTTTACTTTATCACTAAGCGGTAGCGATAGTCGTGGAAGCATAAGATTGGCGAGACGACAACGATGCTATGATGGAGATCAAGGTGTCGCGCCGGTGACGATGGTGATCATGACGGTGCTTCGGAGATGGAGATCACAGGCACAAGATGATGATGGCCATATCATATCACTTATATTGAGTGCATGTGATGTTTATCTTTTATGCATCTTATCTTGCTTTGATTGACGGTAGCATTATAAGATGATCTTTCACTAAAATTATCAAGAAGTGTTCTCCCTGAGTATGCACCGTTGCGAAAGTTCTTCGTGCTGAGACACCACGTGATGATCGGGTGTGATAGGCTCTACGTTCAAATACAACGGGTGCAAAATAGTTGCACACGCGGAATACTCAGGTTATACTTGACGAGCCAAGCATATACAGATATGGCCTCGAAACACGGAGACCGAAACGTCGAGCGTGAATCATATAGTAGATATGATCAACATAGTGATGTTCACCAATGAAACTACTCCATCTCACGTGATGATCGGACATGGTTTAGCTGATTTGGATCACGTGATCACATAGAGGATTAGAGGGATGTCTATCTAAGTGGGAGTTCTTAAGTAATATGATTAAATTGAACTTAAATTTATCATGAACTTAGTCCTGGTAGTATTTTGCAAATTATGTTGTAGATCAATAGCTCGCGTTGTTGCTTCCCTGTGTTTATTTTGATATGTTCCTAGAGAAAATTGTGTTGAAAGATTTTAGTAGCAATGATGCGGATTGGATCCGTGATCTGAGGTTTATCCTCATTGCTGCACAGAAGAATTATGTCCTTGATGCATCGCTAGGTGACAGACCTATTGCAGGAGCAGATGCAGACGTTATGAACGTTTGGCTAGCTCAATATGATGACTACTTGATAGTTTAGTGCACCATGCTTAATGGCTTAGAATTAGGACTTCAAAGACGTTTTGAACGTCATGGACCATATGAGATGTTCCAGGAGTTAAAGTTAATATTTCAAGCAAATACCCGAGTTGAGAGATATGAAGTCTCCAACAAGTTCTATAGCTAAAAGATGGAGGAGAATCGCTCAACTAGTGAGCATGTGCTCAGATTGTCTGGGTACTACAATCGCTTGAATCAAGTGGGAGTTAATCTTCCAGATAAGATAGTGATTGACAGAATTCTCTAGTCACCATCACCAAGTTAGTAGAACTTCGTGATGAACTATAATATGCAAGGGATAACGGAAACAACTCCCAAGCTCTTCGTGATGCTGAAATCAACGAAGGTAGAAATCAAGAAAAACATCAAGTGTTGATGGTTGACAAGACCACTAGTTTCAAGAAAAGGGCAAAGGGAAGAAGGGGAACTTCAATAAGAACGGCAAGCAAGTTGATGCTCAAGTGAAGAAGCCCAAGTCTGATCCTAAGCCTGAGACTAAGTGCTTCTACTGCAAAGGGACTGGTCACTGGAAGCAGAACTACCCCAAGTGATTGGCGGATAAAAAGGATGGCAAAGTGAACATAAGTATATTTGATATACATGTTATTGATGTGTACTTTACTAGTGTTTATAGCAACCCCTCAGTATTTGATACTAGTTCAGTTGCTAAGATTAGTAACTCGAAACGGGAGTTGCAGAATAAACAGAGACTAGTTAAGGGTGAAGTAACGATGTGTGTTGGAAGTGGTTCCAAAATTGATATGATCATCATAGCACACTCCCTATACTTTCGGGATTAGTGTTGAACCTAAATAAGTGTTATTTGGTGTTTGTGTTGAGCATGAATATGATTTGATCATGTTTATTGTAATACGGTTATTCATTTAAATAAGAGAATAAAAAATTGTTCTGTTTACATGAATAAAACCTTATATGGTTACACACCCAATGAAAATAGTTCGTTGGATCTCGATCGTAGTGATACACATAAACATAATATTGAAACCAAAAGATGCAAAGTTAATAATGATAGTGCAAACTTATTTGTGGCACTGCCGTTTAGGTCATATTGGTGTAAAGCGCATGAAGAAACTCCATGCTGATGGGCTTTTGGAATCACTTGATTATAAATCAGTTGATGCTTGTGAACCATGCCTCATGGGCAAGATGACTAAGACTCTGTTCTTTGGAACAATGGAGCGAGCAACAGATTTGTTGGAAATCACACATACTAATGTATGTGGTCCGATGAATATTGAGGCTCGCGACAGGTATTATTATTTTCTGATCTTCACAGATGATTTGAGTAGATATGAGTATATCTACTTGATGAAACATAAGTCTGAAACATTTGAAAAGTTCAAAGAATTTCAGAGTGAAGTGAAAAATCATCGAAACAAGAAAATAAAGTTTCTACGATCTGATCGTAGAGAAGAGTATTTGAGTTACGAGTTTGGCCTTCAGTTAAAAACAATGTGAAATAGTTTCACTACTCACGCCACCTGGAACACCACAATGTAATGGTGTGTCCGAACGTCATAACCGTACTTTATTAGATATGGTGCGACCTATGATGTTTCTTACCGATTTACCACTATCGTTTTGGGGTTATGCATTAAAGACAGATGCATTCACGTTTAAGAGGGCACCATCTAAGTCCGTTGAGACGACACAATCTGAACTGTGGTTTGGCAAGAAACCGAAGTTGTCGTTTCTTAAAGTTTGGGATTGTGATGCTTATATGAAAAGGTTTCATCCTGATAAGCTCAAAACCAAATCAGAGAAATATGTCTTCATAGGATACCCAAAGGAAACTTTTTGGTACACCTTCTATCACAGATCCGAAGGCAAGACATTCGTTGCTAAGAATGGATCCTTTCCAGAGGAGGAGTTTCTCTCGAAAGAAGTGAATGGGAGGAAAGTAGAAAACTTGATAAGGTAATTGTACCTTCTCCCTTATTGGAAAGTAGTTCATCACAAAAATCTGTTCTTGTGACTACTACACCAATTAGTGAGGAAGCTAATGATGATGATCATGTAACTTCAGATCAAGTTACTACCGAATCTCGTAGGTAAACCAGAGTGAGATCCGCACCAGAGTGGTACGGTAATCCCATTCTGGAGGTCATGTTACTTGACCATGACGAACCTACGAACTATGAGGAAGCGATGATGAGCCCAGATTCCGCGAAATGGTTTGAGGCCATGAAATTTGAGATATGATCCATGTATGAGAACAAAGTTTGGACTTTGGTTGACTTGCCCGATGATCGGCAAGCAATTGAGAATAAATGGATCTTCAAAAGGAAGACGGACGCTGATAGTAGTGTTACTATCTACAAAGCTAGAATTGTCGCAAAAGGTTTTCGACAAGTTCAAGATGTTGACTACGATGAGAGCTTCTCACTCGTATCTATGCTTGAGTCTGTCCGAATCATGTTAGTAATTGCCGCATTTTATGAAATATGGCAAATGGATAAACAAAACTGCATTCCTTAATGGATTTATTAAAGAAGAGTTGTATATGATGCAACCAGAAGGTTTTGTCAATCCGAAAGGTGCTAACAAAATGTGCAAGCTCCAGCGATCCATCTGTGGACTGGTGCAAGCATCTCGGAGTTGGAATATACGCTTTGATGAGTTGATCAAAGCATATAGTTATATACATACTTGCGGTGAAGCCTGTATTTACAAGAAAGTGAGTGGGAGCACTACAACATTTCTGATAAGTATATGTGAATGACATATTGTTGATCGGAAATAATGTAGAATTATTCTGCAAAGCATAAAGGAGTGTTTGAAAGGAGTTTTTCAAAGAAAGACCTCGGTGAAGCTGCTTACATATTGAGTATCAAGATCTATAGAGATAGATCAAGACGCTTGATAAGTTTTTTCAATGAGTACATACCTTGACAAGATTTTGAAGTAGTTCAAAATGGAACAGTCAAAGAAAGAGTTTCTTGCCTGTGTTACAAGGTGTGAAATTGAGCAAGACTCAAAACCCGACCACGGCAGAAGATAGAAAGAGAATGAAAATCATTCCCTATGCCTTGGCCATAGGTTCTATAAAGTATGCCATGATGTGTACCTGATCTATTTAGCAAGGGAGTACAATAGTGATCTAGGAGTAGATCACTGGACAGCAGTCAAAATTATCCTTAGTGGAATAAGGATATGTTTCTCGACTATGGAGGTGACAAAAGGTTCGTCGTAAAGGGTTACGTCGATGCAAGTTTTGACACTAATCTAGATGACTCTAAGTCTCGGTCTAGATACATATTGAAAGTGGGAGCAATTAGCTAGAGTAGCTCCATGTAGAGTATTGTTGACATAGAAATTTGCAAAATACTTACGGATCTGAATATGACAGACCAGTTGACTAAAATTATCTCACAAGCAAACAGGATCACACCTTAGTACTCTTTGGGTGTTAATCACATAGCGATGTGAACTAGATTACTGACTCTAGTAAACCCTTTTGCTGTTGGTCACATATCGATGTGAACTATGGGTGTTAATCACATGGTGATGTGAACTATTGCTGTTAAATCACATGGCGATGTGAACTAGATTATTGACTCTAGTGCAAGTGGGAGACTGAAGGAAATATGCCCTAGAGGCAATAATAAAGTTATTATTTATTTCCTTATTTCATGATGAATGTTTATTATTCATGCTAGAATTGTATTAACCGGAAACATAATACATGTGTGAATACATAGACAAATAGAGTGTCACTAGTATGCCTCTACTTGACTAGCTCGTTAATCAAAGATGGTTATGTTTCCTAACCATGGACAAAGAGTTGTTATTTGATTAACGGGATCACATCATTAGATGAATGATCTGATTGACATGACCCATTCCATTAGCTTAGCACTAGATCGTTTAGTATGTTGCTATTGCTTTCTTCATGACTTATACATGTTCCTATGACTATGAGATTATGCAACTCCCGTTTGCCGGAGGAACACTTTGTGTGCTACCAAACGTCACAGCGTAACTGGGTGATTATAAAGGAGCTCTACAGGTGTCTCCGAAGGTACATGTTGGGTTTGCGTATTTCGAGATTAGGATTTGTCACTCCGATTGTCGGAGAGGTATCTCTGGGCCCTCTCGGTAATGCACATCACTTAAGCCTTGCAAGCATTGCAGCTAATGAGTTAGTTGCGAGATGATGTATTACGGAACGAGTAAAGAGACTTGCCGGTAACGAGATTGAACTAGGTATTTGTTGGGTTTCGTAGTAATTTCAAAAAAAATTCCTACGCACACGCAAGATCATGTGATGCATAGCAACGAGAGGGGAGAGTGTAGTCTACGTACCCTCGCAGACCGACTGCGGAAGCGTTGACACAACGTAGAAGAAGTAGTCGTACGTCTTCACGATCCAACCGATCAAGCACCGAAACTACGGTACCTCCGAGTTCGAGCACAAGTTCAGCTCGATGACGATCCCCGGACTCCGATCCAGCAAAGTGTCGGGGAAGAGTTCCGTCAGCACGACGGCGTGGTGACGATCTTGATGCACTACAGCAGCAGGGCTTCGCGTAAACTCCGCTACAGTATTATCGAGGAATATGGTGGCTGGGGGCACCGCACACGGCTAAGGAATAGATCACGAGGATCAACTTGTGTGTTCTAGGGTGCCTCTGCCTCAGTATATAAAGGACTAGAGGGGGAGGCTGGCCGGCCAAGGTGTGGCGCGCCAGGAGAGTCCTACTCCCTGTGGGAGTAGGATTCCCCCCCAATCCTAGTTGGAATAGGATTCGCGGAGGGGGAAAAGAGAGAGAGGGGGCCGGCCACCTCTCCTAGTCCTAATAGGACTAGGGGAAGGGGGAGGCGCGCAGCCCATGTAGGGCTGCCTCTTCTCTTTTCCACTAAGGCCCATCATGGCCCATTTAGCTCCCGGGGGGTTCCGGTAACCTTCCCGGTACTCCGGTAAAATCCCGATTTCACCCGGAACACTTCCGATATCCAAACATAGGCTTCCAATATATCAATCTTTACGTCTCGACCATTTCGAGACTCCTCGTCATGTCCGTGATCACATCCGGGACTCCAAACAACCTTCGGTACATCAAAATGCCTAAACTCATAATATAACTGTCATCGTAACCTTAAGCGTGCGGACCCTACGGGTTCGAGAACAATGTAGACATGACCGAGACATGTCTCCGGTCAATAACCAATAGCGGGACCTGGATGCCCATATTGGCTCCTACATATTCTACGAAGATCTTTATCGGTCAGACCGCATAACAACATACGTTGTTCCCTTTGTCATCGGTATGTTACTTGCCCGAGATTCGATCGTCGGTATCCCATACCTAGTTCAATCTCGTTGCCGGTAAGTCTCTTTACTCGTTCCGTAATACATCATCTCGCAACTAACTCATTAGTTGCAATGCTTGCAAGGCTTATGTGATGTGCATTACCGAGAGGGCCTAGAGATACCTCTCCGACAATCGGAGTGACAAAACCTAATCTCGAAATACGCCAACCCAACATGTACCTTTGGAGACACCTGTAGTACTCCTTTATAATCACCCAGTTATGTTGTGACGTTTGGTAGTACCCAAAGTGTTCCTCCGGTAAACGGGAGTTGCATAATCTCATAGTTACAGGAACATGTATAAGTCATGAAGAAAGCAATAGCAACATACTAAACGATCGGGTGCTAAGCTAATGGAATGGGTCATGTCAATCAGATCATTCTCTTAATGATGTGATCCCGTTAATCAAATAACAACTCATTGTTCATGGTTAGGAAACATAACCATCTTTGATTAACGAGCTAGTCAAGTAGAGGCATACTGGTGACACTTTGTTTGTCTATGTATTCACACATGTATTATGTTTCCGGTTAATACAATTCTAGCATGAATAATAAACCTTTTATCATGATTATAAGGAAATAAATAATAACTTTATTATTGCCTCTAGGGCATATTTCCTTCAGTCTCCCACTTGCACTAGAGTCAATAATCTAGATTACACCGTAATGATTCTAACACCCATGGAGCATTGGTGGTGATCATGTTTTGCTCGTGGTAGAGACTTAGTCAATGGGTCTGCAATATTCAGATCCGTATGTATCTTGCAAATCTCTATGTCTCCCACCTGGACTAGATCCCGGATGGAATTGAAGCGTCTCTTGATGTGTTTGGTTCTCTTGTGAAATCTAGATTCCTTTGCCAAGGCAATTGCACCAGTATTGTCACAAAAGATTTTCATTGGACCCGATGCACTAGGTATGACACCTAGATCGGATATGAACTCCTTCATCCAGACTCCTTCGTTCGTTGCTTCCGAAGCAGCTATGTACTCCGCTTCACATGTAGATCCTGCTACGATGCTTTGTTTAGAACTGCACCAACTGACAGCTCCACCGTTTAATGTAAACACGTATCCGGTTTGCGATTTAGAATCGTCCGGATCAGTGTCAAAGCTTGCATCAACGTAACCATTTACGACGAGCTCTTTGTCACCTCCATATACGAGAAACATATCCTTAGTCCTTTTCAGGTATTTCAGGATGTTCTTGACCGTTGTCCAGTGATCCACTCCTGGATTACTTTGGTACCTCCCTGCTAGACCTATAGCAAGGCACACATCAGGTCTGGTACACAGCATTGCATACATGATAGATCCTATTGCTGATGCATAGGGAACATCTTTCATATTCTCTCTATCTTCTGCAGTGGTCGGGCATTGAGTCTTACTCAATTTCACACCTTGTAACACAGGCAAGAATCCTTTCTTTGCTTGATCCATTTTGAACTTCTTCAAAATTTTGTCAAGGTATGTTGTTTGTGAAAGTCCAATTAAGCGTTTTGATCTATCTCTATAGATCTTTATGCCTAATATGTAAGCAGCTTCACCGAGGTCTTTCATTGAAAAACTCTTATTCAAGTATCCCTTTATGCTATCCAGAAATTCTATATCATTTCCAATTAGTAATATGTCATCCACATATAATATCAGAAATGCTACAGAGCTCCCACTCACTTTCTTGTAAATACAGGCTTCTCCGAAAGTCTGTATAAAACCAAATGCTTTGATCACACTAACAAAGCGTTTATTCCAACTCCGAGAGGCTTGCACCAGTCCATAAATGGATCGCTGGAGCTTGCACACTTTGTTAGCTCCTTTTGGATCGACAAAACCTTCTGGTTGCATCATATACAACTCTTCTTCTAGAAATCCATTCAGGAATGCAGTTTTGACATCCGTTTGCCAAATTTCATAATCATAAAATGCGGCAATTGCTAACATGATTCGGACAGACTTAAGCATCGCTAAGGGTGAGAAGGTCTCATCGTAGTCAATCCCTTGAACTTGCCGAAAACCTTTCGCGACAAGTCGAGCTTTGTAGACAGTAATATTACCGTCAGCGTCAGTCTTCTTCTTGAAGATCCATTTATTCTCAATTGCTTGCCGATCATTGGGCAAGTCAACCAAAGTCCATACTTTGTTCTCATACATGGATCCCATCTCAGATTTCATGGCTTCAAGCCACTTTGCGGAATCTGGGCTCACCATCGCTTCTTCATAGTTCGTAGGTTCATCATGATCTAGTAGCATGACTTCCAGAACAGGATTACCGTACCACTCTGGCGCGGATCTCACTCTGGTTGATCTACGAGGTTCAGTAGTATCTTGATCTGAAGTTTCATGATCATTATCATTAGCTTCCTCACTAACTGGTGTAGGTGTCACTGGAACAGTTTTCTGTGATGTACTACTTTCCAGTAAGGGAGCAGGTACAGTTACCTCGTCAAGTTCTACTTTCCTCCCACTCACTTCTTTCGAGAGAAACTCCTTCTCTAGAAAGTTTCCGGATTTAGCAACAAAAGTCTTGCCTTCGGATCTATGATAGAAGGTGTATCCAATAGTTTACTTTGGATATCCTATGAAGACACATTTCTCCGATTTGGGTTCGAGCTTATCAGGTTGAAGCTTTTTCACATAAGCATCACAGCCCCAAACTTTCAGAAACGACAACTTTGGTTTCATGCCAAACCACAGTTCATAAGGTGTCGTCTCAACGGATTTTGATGGTGCCCTATTTAACGTGAATGCGGCCGTCTCTAGAGCGTATCCCCAAAACGATAGCGGTAAATCAGTAAGAGACATCATAGATCGCACCATATCCAGTAAAGTACGGTTACGACGTTCGGACACACCATTACGCTGAGGTGTTCCGGGTGGCGTGAGTTGCGAAACTATTCCACAATTTTTCAAATGTACACCAAACTCGTAACTCAAATATTCTCCTCCACGATCAGATCGTAGAAACTTTATTTTCTTGTTACGATGATTTTCAACTTCACTCTGAAATTCCTTGAACTTTTCAAATGTTTCAGACTTATGTTTCATTAAGTAGATATACCCATATCTGCTTAAATCATCTGTGAAGGTGAGAAAATAACGATATCCGCCACGAGCCTCAATATTCATCGGACCACATACATCTGTATGTATGATCTCCAACAAATCTGTTGCTCTCTCCATAGTTCCGGAGAACGGTGTTTTAGTCATCTTGCCCATGAGGCACGGTTCGCAAGTACCAAGTGATTCATAATCAAGTGGTTCCAAAAGTCCATCAGAATGGAGTTTCTTCATGCGCTTTACACCGATATGACCTAAACGGCAGTGCCACAAATAAGTTGCACTCTCATTATCAACTCTGCATCTTTTGGTTTCAACATTATGAATATGTGTGTTACTACTATCGAGATTCAACAAGAATAGACCACTCTTCAAGGGTGCATGACCATAAAATATATTACTCATATAAATAGAACAACCATTATTCTCTGATTTAAATGAATAACCGTCTCGCATCAAACAAGATCCAGATATAATGTTCATGCTTAACGCTGGCACCAAATAACAATTATTTAGGTCTAATACTAATCCCGAAGGTAGATGTAGAGGTAGTGTGCCGACTGCGATCACATCGACTTTGGAACCGTTTCCCACGCGCATCGTCACCTCTTCCTTAACCAATCTTCGCTTAATCCGTAGTCCCTGTTTCGAGTTGCAAATATTAGCAACAGAACCAGTATCAAATACCCAGGTGCTACTGCGAGAATTAGTAAGGTACACAGCAATAACATGTATATCACAAATACCTTTGTTCACCTTGCCATCCTTCTTATCCGCCAAATACTTGGGGCAGTTCCGCTTCCAGTGACCAGTCTGCTTGCAATAGAAGCACTCAGTTTCAGGCTTAGGTCCAGGTTTGGGTTTCTTCTCTTGAGTAGCAACTTGCTTGCCGTTCTTTTTGAAGTTCCCCTTCTTCTTCCCTTTGCCCTTTTTCTTGAAACTAGTGGTCTTGTTGACCATCAACACTTGATGCTCCTTCTTGATTTCTACCTCCGCAGCTTTCAGCATCGCGAAGAGCTCGGGAATAGTCTTGTTCATCCCTTGCATATTATAGTTCATCACGAAGCTCTTGTAGCTTGGTGGCAGTGATTGAAGAATTCTGTCACTGACGCAATCATCTGGAAGATTAACTCCCAATTGAATCAAGTGATTATTATACCCAGACATTTTGAGTATATGCTCACTGACAGAACTGTTCTCCTCCATCTTGCAGCTATAGAACTTATTGGAGACTTCATATCTCTCAATCCGGGCATTTGCTTGAAATATTAAATTCAACTCCTGGAACATCTCATATGCTCCATGACGTTCAAAACGTCGTTGAAGTCCCGATTCTAAGCCGTAAAGCATGGCACACTGAACTATCGAGTAGTCATCAGCTTTGCTCTGCCAGACGTTCATAACATCCGGCGTTGCTCCTGCAGCAGGCCTGGCACCCAGCGGTGCTTCCAGGACGTAATTCTTCTGTGCAGCAATGAGGATAATCCTCAAGTTACGGACCCAGTCCGTGTAATTGCTACCATCATCTTTCAACTTTGCTTTCTCAAGGAACGCATTAAAATTCAACGGAACAACAACACGAGCCATCTATCTACAATCAAACATAAACAAGCAAGATACTAATCAGGTACTAAGTTTCATGATAAATTAAGTTCAGTTAATCAAATTAATTAAAGAACTCCCACTTAGATAGACATCCCTCTAATCCTCTAAGTGATTACGTGATCCAAATCAACTAAACCATAACCGATCATCACGTGAGATGGAGTAGTTTTCAATGGTGAACATTGTTATGTTGATCATATCTACCATATGATTCACGCTCGACCTTTCGGTCTCCATGTTCCGAGGCCATATCTGTATATGCTTGGCTCGTCAAGTATAACCTGAGTATTCCGCGTGTGCAACTGTTTTGCACCCGTTGTATTTGAACGTAGAACCTATCACACCCGGTCATCACGTGGTGTCTCAGCATGAAGAACTTTCGCAACGGTGCATACTCAGGGAGAACACTTCTTGATAATTTAGTGAGAGATCATCTTATAATGCTACCGTCAATCAAAGCAAGATAAGATGCATAAAAGGATAAACATCACATGCAATCAATATAAGTGATATGATATGGCCATCATCATCTTGTGCTTGTGATCTCCATCTCCGAAGCACCATCGTGATCACCATCGTCACCGGCGTGACACCTTGATCTCCATCGTAGCATCGTTGTCGTCTCGCCAAGCTCGTGCTTCTACGACTATCACTACCGCTTAGTGATAAAAGTAAAGCATTACATCGCGATTGCATTGCATACAATAAAGCGACAACCATAAGGCTCCTACCAGTTGCCGATAACTCGGTTACAAAACATGATCATCTCATACAATAAAATTCAGCATCATGTCTTGACCATATCACATCACAACATGCCCTGCAAAAACAAGTTAGACGTCCTCTACTTTGTTGTTGCAAGTTTTACGTGGCTGCTACGGGCTTAAGCAAGAACCAATCTCACCTACGCATCAAAACCACAACGATAGTTTGTCAAATAGACTCCGTTTTAACCTTCACAAGGACCGGGCGTAGCCATACTTGGTTCAACTAAAGTTGGAGAGACAGTCGCCCGCAAGCCACCTATGTGCAAAGCACGTCGGGGGAACCGGTCTCGTGTAAGCGTACGCGTAATGTTGGTCCGGGTCGTCTCGTCCAACAATGCCGCCGAACCAAAGTATGACATGCTGGTAGGCAGTATGACTTATATCGCCCACAACTCACTTGTGTTCTACTCGTGCATATAACATCAACATAAATAACCTAGGCTCGGATGCCACTGTTGGGTTTCGTAGTAATTTCAAAAAAATTCCTACGCACACGCAAGATCATGTGATGCATAGTAACGAGAGGGGAGAGTGTAGTCAACGTACCCTCGCAGACCGACTGCGGAAGCATTGACACAACGTAGAGGAAGTAGTCGTACGTCTTCACGATCCAACCGATCAAGCACCGAAACTACGGCACCTCCGAGTTCGAGCACAGGTTCAGCTCGATGACGATCCCCGGACTCCGATCCAGCAAAGTGTCGGGGAAGAGTTCCGTCAGCACGACGGCATGGTGACGATCTTGATGCACTACAGCAGCAGGGCTTCGCCTAAACTCCGCTACAGTATTATCGAGGAATATGGTGGCTGGGGGCACCGCACACGGCTAAGGAATAGATCACGTGGATCAACTTGTGTGTTCTAGGGTGCCTCTGCCTCAGTATATAAAGGACTAGAGGGGGAGGCTGGCCGGCCAAGGTGTGGCGCGCCAGGAGAGTCCTACTCCCTCTGGGAGTAGGATTCCCCCCCCCAATCCTAGTTGGAATAGGATTCGCGGAGGGGGAAAAGAGAGAGAGGGGGCCGGCCACCTCTCCTAGTCCTAATAGGACTAGGGGAAGGGGGAGGCGCGCAGCCCATGTAGGGATGCCTCTTCTCTTTTCCACTAAGGCCCATCATGGCCCATTTAGCTCTCGGGGGGTTCCGGTAACCTTCCCGGTACTCCGGTAAAATCCCGATTTCACCCGGGACACTTCCGATATCCAAACACAGGCTTCCAATATATCAATCTTTACGTCTCGACCATTTCGAGACTCCTCGTCATGTCCGTGACCACATCTGGGACTCCGAACAACCTTCGGTACATCAAAATGCCTAAACTCATAATATAACTGTCATCGTAACCTTAAGCGTGCGGACCCTACGGGTTCGAGAACAATGTAGACATGACCGAGACATGTCTCCGGTCAATAACCAATAGCGGGACCTGGATGCCCATATTGGCTCCTACATATTCTACGAAGATCTTTATCGGTCAGACCGCATAACAACATACGTTGTTCCCTTTGTCATCGGTATGTTACTTGCCCGAGATTCGATCGTCGGTATCCCATACCTAGTTCAATCTCGTTGCCGGCAAGTCTCTTTACTCGTTCCGTAATACATCATCTCGCAACTAACTCAGTAGTTGCAATGCTTGCAAGGCTTATGTGATGTGCATTACCGAGAGGGCCCAGAGATACCTCTCCGACAATCGGAGTGACAAAACCTAATCTCGAAATACGCCAACCCAACATGTACCTTTGGAGACACCTGTAGTACTCCTTTATAATCACCCAGTTATGTTGTGACGTTTGGTAGTACCCAAAGTGTTCCTCCGATAAACGGGAGTTGCATAATCTCATAGTTACAGGAACATGTATAAGTCATGAAGAAAGTAATAGCAACATACTAAACGATCGGGTGCTAAGCTAATGGAATGGGTCAAGTCAATCAGATCATTCTCTTAATGATGTGATCCCGTTAATCAAATAACAACTCATTGTTCATGGTTAGGAAACATAACCATCTTTGATTAACGAGCTAGTCAAGTAGAGGCATACTAGTGACACTTTGTTTGTCTATGTATTCACACATGTATTATGTTTCCGGTTAATACAATTCTAGCATGAATAATAAACCTTTTATCATGATTATACGGAAATAAATAATAACTTTATTATTGCCTCTAGGGCATATTTCCTTCAGTATTGGATACCGACGATCGAATCTCGGGCAAGTAACATACCGATGACAAAGGGAACAACGTATGTTGTTATGCGGTCTGACCGATAAAGATCTTCGTAAAATATGTAGGAGCCAATATGGGCATCCAGGTCCCGCTATTGGTTATTGACTGGAGACGTGTCTCGGTCATGTCTACATTGTTCTCGAACCCGTAGGGTCCGCACGCTTAAGGTTTCGATGACAGTTATACTATGAGTTTATGAGTTTTGATGTACCAAAGGAGTTCGGAGTCCCGGATGAGATCGGGGACATGACGAGGAGTCTCGAAATGGTCGAGACGTAAAGATCGATATATTGGACGACTATATTCAGACTTCAGAAAGGTTCCGAGTGATTCGGGTATTTTTCGGAGTACCGGAGAGTTACGGAATTCGCCAGGAGAAGTATTGGGCCTTATTGGGCCATACGGGAAAGAGAGAGGGGCTGCCTAGGGCAGGCCGCACGCCCCCCCCCCCCCCCCCAAGGCCTAGTCCGAATTGGACTAGGGGGAGGGGCTGCGCCCCCTTCTTCCTTCCCTTCTCTCTTCCCCTTCCTTGTCTCCTACTCCTAATACTTGGAAGGACTCCTAGTTGGACTAGGAAAGGGGGAATCCTACTCCCGGTGGGAGTAGGACTCCCCTAGGGCGCGCCATAGAGAGGGTCGACCCTCCCCTCCTCCACTCCTTTATATACGGGGGCAGGGGGCACCCCATAGACACACAAGTTGATCCACGTGATCATATTCTTAGCCGTGTGCGGCGCCCCCTGCCACCATAGTCCTCGATAATATTGTACCGGTGCTTAGGAGAAGCCCTGCGACAGTAGTACATCAAGATCGTCACCACGCCATCGTGCTGACGGAACTCTTCCCCGACACTTTGCTGGATCGGAGTCCGGGGATCGTCATCGAGCTGAACGTGTGCTAAAACTCGGAGGTGCCGTAGTTTCGGTGCTTGATCGGTCGGGCCGTGGAGACGTACGACTACATCAACCAAACGCTTCCGTTGTCGATCTACAAGGGTACGTAGATCACACTCTCCCCTCTCGTTGCTATGCATCACCATGATCTTTCGTGTGCGTAGGAAATTTTTTGAAATTACTACGTTCCCCAACAGTGCTAGTATTTGATTTATATGCAATTTGAGGTCAAAGATAACACTTAATTTGCATATGTAGGTGTGGTTTATTTAGTGCCTTCTAAATCTCCGTCGTAACCACCGTCGATCTCCCGCACCGTCCCGTCGCCGGCACCACCTTGTGGTGAGCCTCTTTGTTCATGAAATTTTATACAAAAATTGATGTTTGTGTGATTTGGATATATAGTTACTCATATAATTATCTTACCCGTACGTTGTTTGTTATACATATAGTGCCATGGTTTTGATATCTGTCCCCGTCGGCCCTCGTCCTTGTTATGATTCAGATGTGGTATATATATTCTCTTTTAAAACGAGTTGCATTTCGTGTTTATGACAAATTATGCCCATCAAGTTGACATAGAAATTTTTTCTAGGAGGTATGTGAACCGGAAATTCCAACCGACCCTATTGTCGAGAGGTTAAATTTACTTGAAAGAGAAAACGAGTACTTGAAAGAAAAATTGAAAAGAATTGAGGGGGAGAAGATGGAATTGGAGTTGCATGTTGCCGATGTCGTCGATGATCACAAGATCAAGATGGAGAAAATGCGCTTGAAGATTAGAAAGATTAGAAAATATGCCATCCATAGTGAGGCTTAGTTGCGATCTTGATCGCATTTGTTGTTGCATTTAAATGCTTTAGCTAGAGAGTTATTTGTTTGTTGCATTTAAGTGTTGTATGAACTTGTATTAATTTGGTCTATTCGGTGTTGTGTAATGAAGATGAGCCGGCAATGGATGTACGATGACCGATGCTCTCCCCAGTTCGTTGAGGGCGTGCATACTTTTCTGATTGCGGCTGAGGCAAACAAGCGGGCGGATGGTTTTATGCCTTGTCCATGTGCTGGCTGTAAGAATGGTCACAATTACTCTACGTCAAGAACCATTCACGTCCACCTGTTTGAGTCCGGTTTCATGCCCCACTATAATGTTTGGACCAAGCACGGAGAAAGAGGGGTTATGATGGAAGACAATGAAGAAGAAGAGGACGACGACAGCTATCCTGGCCATGGGTTCCCTGAATACGATGATACAATAATAGGGGAAGAAGCTGAGCTGGTAATGCGGGAAGAAGCTGAGCCGGCAATGCGGGAAGAAGCTGAAGAAGAGGCATCAGATGAGCCCGTTGATGATCTAGGTCGGGCCATTGCCGATGCAAAGAGAAACTGCGCAAGTGATTTGGAGAAGAAGAAGTTGCAGCACATGTTAGAGGATCACAAAAAATTGTTGTACCCGAATTGCGTAGGTGACAAGAAAAAGCTGGGCACCACACTGGAATTGCTGCAATGGAAGGCAGAGAATGGTGTATTTGACAAGGGATTTGGAAAGTTGCTGGTAATGATAAAGGATATGCTTCCAAAGGACAACGAATTGCCCGAGAGTATGTACGAAGCAAAGAAGGCTGTCTGCCCTCTAGGGTTAGAGGTGCAGAAGATACATGCATGCCCTAATGATTGCATCCTCTACCGCGGTGAGTATGAGGATTTGAATGCTTGCCCGGTATGTGGTGCATTGCGCTATAAGATCAGCCGCGATGACCCTGGTGATGTCGAGGGCGAGCGCCCCAGGAAGAAGATTCCTGCCAAGGTGATGTGGTATGCTCCTATAATACCATGGTTGAAACGTTTGTTCCAAAAAAAGAGCATGCCAAGGCGATGCGATGGCACAGAGAAGACCATAAGAAAGACGGAAAGTTGAGAGTACCCGCTGACGGGTCGCAGTGGAGAAAAATCGAAAGAAAGTATGGGAAGGAGTTTGCAGATGACGCAAGGAGCGTATGGTTTGGTCTAAGGCAGATTGCATTAATCCTTTTGGGGAGCAGAGCAGCAACCATAGCACCTGGCCTGTGACTCTATGTTTGTATAACCTTCCTCCTTGGTTGTGCATGAAGCGGAAATTCATTATGATGCCAGTGCTCATCCAAGGCCCTAAGCAACCCGGCAACGACATTGATGTGTGCCTAAGGCCATTAGTTGAAGAACTCTTACAACTATGGAATGGAACAGGTGTACGTGCGTGGGATGAGCACATGGGGGAAGAATTTGACCTAAAGGCGTTGCTTTTCGTGACCATCAATGATTGGCCTGCTCTCAGTAACCTTTCAGGACAGACAAACAAGGGATACCGCGCATGCACGCACTGTTTGGACGATACCGACAGTATATATTTGGCTAATTGTAAGAAGAATGTGTACCTGGGACATCGTCGATTTCTTCCGAGCAGGCATCCCGTAAGAAAGAAAGGCAAGCATTTCAAAGGTGAGGCGGATCACCGGACGAAGCCTGGCCACCGTACTGGTGCTGATGTACATGATATGGTCAAGGATTTGAAGGTGATCTTTGGAAAGGGTCCTGGTGGACAACCTGTTCCGAATGACGCTGACGGACGCGCACCCATGTAGAAGAAGAAATCTATATTTTGGGACCTGCCCTATTGGAAAGACCTAGAGGTCCGCTCCGCAATCGATGTGATGCACGTGATGAAGAATCTTTGTGTGACCCTGCTTGGCTTCTTGGGCGTGTATGGGAAGACAAAAGATACACCTGAGGCACGGGAGGACCAGCAACGTATGCACGGAAAAGACGGCATACATCAGGGTCATGCAAGCTACGCTCTTACCAAAGAAGAGAAGGAAATCTTCTTTGAATGCCTGCTCAGTATTAAGGTACCGTCTGGCTTCTCGTCGAATATAAAGGGAATAATAAACATGGCAGAGAAAAAGTTCCAAAACCTAAAGTCTCATGACTGCCACGTGATTATGATGCAACTGCTTCCGGTTGCATTGAGGGGGCTTCTACCGGAAAACGTTCGATTAGCCATTGTGAAGCTATGTGCATTTCTCAATGCAATCTCTCAGAAGGTAATCGATCCAGAAATCATACCAAGGTTACAGAATGATTTGGTGCAATGTCTTGTCAGTTTCGAGTTGGTGTTCCCACCATCCTTCTTCAACATCATGACGCACGTCCTAGTTCACCTATGCGAAGAGATTAACATTTTGGGTCCTATATTTCTACACAATATGTTCCCCTTTGAGAGGTTCATGGGAGTCTTAAAGAAATATGTTCATAACCGTGCTAGGCCAGAAGGAAGCATCTCCAAGGGCCGTCAAAATGAGGAGGTCATTGAGTTTTGTATTGACTTTATTCCTGACCTTAAGCCGATTGGTGTTCCTGAATCGCGGCATAAGGGCAGACTGGATGGAGAAGGCACGCTAGGAGGGGAACAAATAATATGTATGGACGGACATTCTCTCACTGAAGCACACTACACAGTTCTACAGAATTCCACCTTGGTGGCTCCGTATATGGATGAACACAAGAATTTGCTACGCTCCAAACACCTGGAGCGGTCTGATGACTGGATTACACGTGAACAAACCAGGAGTTTCGCCAGCTGGTTGCAAGCACGTACCATGCATGACACCTCTATTGAAGATGACCTGTACTTGCTGTCCCAGTTACCATCTTCGAATATAGTGACTTTCAAAGGGTACGAGATAAATGGTAATACATTTTACACTATCGCCCAAGATAAGAAGAGCACCAACCAAAACAGTGGTGTCCGCTTTGATGCAGAAACCAAGACGGGAAAGGAAACATATTATGGTTATATATAGGACATATGGGATCTTGATTATCGACGTGGTTTGGAGGTCCCTTTGTTTCGGTGCAAATGGGTCAATATGACACGAGGCGGGGTAACGGAAGACCCGCAGTACAGAATGACAACAATGGATCTCAACAATCTTGCGTATGCAGACGAACCATTCGTTCTAGCCAATGATGTGGCACAGGTTTTCTATGTGAAGGACATGTCTACCAAGCCAAGAAAAAGAAAAGATAAGGAAGTGAATGCATCGTACGATGAGCCAAAGCGGCACATAGTTCTTTCTGGGAAGAGAAACATCATGGGAGTGGATGACAAGACAGACAAGTCAGAAGATTATGAAAAGTTTGATGAAATTGCTCCATTCACAGTGAATATTGACCCGAGCATCCCGTTAAATGATGAAGATTTTCCATGGTTATGGTGAAAAGGGACACATGCGAAGAAAAAGTTTCACACCCAAAGATCTGGGATGTGATCGGCTTCACTAGCTATCATCACTTTCTTCTGTGTTTCACACCCAGAAGGGAATCTCTGTAATAGTTAGGGTAGTTAATTATGTGTTTTGGCATTTGAAACGCGAAGAAATTTTATGTGCAAACAAATTCTTTCATGCCTTTACTGATTTTTAAAGTTAAGTTATTCACAAACTAGTGATTCACACTTTGCCTGCACTTGAGAGGAGCTCGAAGGAGCAGCCGCGGCTGGGTTTATAAACCAGTGCGGCTGCCCTTCGCTAGGCGAGGTGGGACTAAACTTTGCGCCCCTCGCCTGGCAGCGCACCCCCCTTTAGTACCGGTTCGTGGCACCAACCGGTACTAAAGGGGGGGCCTTTAGTACCGGTTGGAGCCACCAACCAGTACTAAAGGGGGTCGCTTCCCGCCGCTTGGCCTGGCCAAAACAGGCCTTTAGTACCGGTTAGTGGCTCCAACCGGTACTAAAGGTGTCCCCTATATAAGAAACACTTTGAAAATTTTCAGTTTCTCATCTCCCACTTCCCTCTGCCCCCGCCCCGTCCCGCGCCGTCGCCGCCCCTGTCGCGCCGTCCCCGTCGACTCCGCGACGCCCCCGTCCTCGTCGCGTCGTCCCCGTCGACTCCGCGGCGCCCCCGTCGCCACCCTGTCGCCGCACCGGCCCGTCGCCGATCCCCTCGCTTCGCCGTCGCCGTCGCCTTTGGATCGACCTTGCCTCGCCGTCTCCGTCGCCTCGACCTTGCCCGCGCGCGCTGTGAGCCCCTCCCCCGGCCCCTCTCCTCCCTCCAATCGATCAAGGCCACACCGGCGCCGGCGCCGACCGTAGCGCACACACACACGCGCGCGCACACACACACTACGTGCACACACACACACTACACACACACACTACACGCGCACACACACACAATTTTTCTGTTTTTAGCTTTTAGTTTTTTCTGTTTTTCTGTTTTTCATACAAAATTTTAGATGAATTAATTAATTAGATTAGATTAATGTCAAATAGTATATAGAAATGTTAGTTATAATATATATAATGTCAAATGTTATAGAAATGTTAGTTATATAGAAATGTTAGAAATTTTGGAAATGTTAGTTTTAGCTAGCTAGATGAATTAGATTAATTTCAAATTGTTAGGCGATGATCGATGTTTTTTTAGTTTCTTATATTTTTAGTTATAAAATTTATAATTTGCATATATGAAATCATCACAATCCATCATTTAAAAAATGTTACTTTACTTTTGCGGCATATAGTATTTTGTTGTCGACGATGCCCGGCCCGCATCCTCGCCGTCGACACGTCCGCGATGACGTCCAGCTGACCCATGTCCGGGACTGGGCTCCGTCGGGCTGGCACTGGGAGGTGCTGCCTAGAGGGGCGCACCGCTTGATGAGGAACCCGGCCCCGGGTCCCGTCGTCGACCCTGATCTCGTTTGGTGGCGTTCGTGTGGGCCAGTTTCGGCGCGGAGGGAGCCGGCCCCGCCGGAGGTGGTACGTCGTTGTGTCAGGGAGGAGGACGAGCACGTCCATCGCTACATGGTTGCGTTAGAGGGCGGCAGGTTCTCCAATACCTGGCAGTTTCTTCAGGGATCTCACTTCAGCTATGATCCTGTGAGGGTTCCTTCTCTTTGGGTGTCCACCGCCCGCGCCGCAGGAACCGCGAGTGTCCTAGATTCTTCTGTAGTATTCGATCTTTAATTAGCTACCTAGCCAGTGATGTACTATTCAATATTATATATTATTCGAGACGATGTATTCGAGATTAAATCTATTATTCGAGACGATGTATTCGAGATTATATCTATTATTCGAGACGATGTATTCGAGATGATATCTATTATTCGAGATTATACTAAATTGTTTTATATTTATTTTGGCATAGTTAAATAAAAGCTATGGCGGACAATACCGACAGAGAGAGAGAGAACAGACCATGTTCGATATGATACGCGGGCCAGATGATGATCAGAATGAAGAAGATTATGACGGCTCCGAATTTCTAAACAACACCGGAGAGGGTGATATGATATTCGATCGCGACGACCGAATTGATGAAGTCATGAACTATGATTATGACGATGACGAAGAACATGCTGATCCTGAAACAACAAACACCGGCGAGGTATATATATTTATATAAGCAGGAATCTGGTGATCATCACATGTTTTAAATGAGTTGAAGATATATTAACGAATCGATCTTTCTTCTTTCAGCCATCCGGATCGAGCAAATCTTCAGGCAAAAGGACGAAACGAGGCCCGAACAAAAAGTTGAAGGAGGGCGTAAAGTACAATATCGAGGCATTCAAACCTAATGGCGAACCATTAGCGCCTAAGAAGATTGCGGACAAGTTCGTTCGTCAGTGCGGAGTTCTTGTGAAGGACCAACTCCCGATCTCCCTTCAAGAATGGAGAGAGCCAGCAAAGCCACGTCCAAATGTTACTTTTGTCGACGACAGACAAAAAGACTGCTTTGGGATACTCTCATGGAACATTTCACCCTACCAGATCATTTCACAGAAGCAGATGTGCAGAAAGTCAAGGATGCTGCTCTTAGGAAGATGGCGGTTGCATTCAAGAACCACAAGAGATGTGAATGGGAGAAGTACGTCAAGGGAGGAAGGAAGACTCCAGTATTCGAGGGGACACTAGAGAATCAAAGTGCTCATTGGGATGATTTCGTGAAATTCAAGGATTCAGAATTAGCTAAGGAACGGTCGAGAATAAACAAGAAGAATGCCGAAAAAAAGGATAAGTTCCATAAGCTGGGGCCAGGTGGCTACGCGGTGGCAATGCCTAAGTGGGATAAGTCTGAGAAAGAGATGGAGGATGCAGGTGTCACTCCGGTTACTAAGAGTTGGCCCCCCAGGTGCAGGACTTGGTTCTATGCGCATGGGGGGAGTTGGACCCGAAGACAGGCAATGTTTCGACGAAGGCATGTCTGAACGGAGCCGACGATAACATACTTGTTGCAATAGAAGAGGCTCGAACGGGGGTGTTCCAGCCCAATAGAGAGAACGACGAGCTTACGCGTGCCCTGGGAAATCCTGAACACCCGGGAAGAACACGAGGCAAGGGCGCTATTCCGTGGTATGAGGGGTTTTCGGACTGGAACACCGACTACAGAACCCGTGCGAGAAGGAAGATTGCGGAGGAGAAGCAGAGGAAGATGGAGGAGGAGAAGAGGAAGCTGGACTATGAACGCCTTCAAGGCCTAGAATCAGCGCATGCGGACTTGGCAGTCAAATTCCAGCGGCAGCAGGAGCAGATCGACTCACTTAGCCAGCAAAGGGGGTCTCAGCAGCTGCAGCAGCTAGCGGATGATCCAGCATTGGATACCACCGCCCCATCCATGCCGAGAAGCAGCGTGGGTTCCGCCCCGTTTGACGCAATGCTGGATAGATACCCCGTGGATGACATCACGGATAACACTAACTGCGAGCTACACTTCAAAATTAAGAACATATCCTTGAAGGTGGCGGACGGCGTTGCTTATACAAATTCCCCCGATGCAACCTTCCATTGCAACCCGATTCCAGCAGGCTATACTCGTGTCATGGTTGATGAGGTGGTGGACCAATATTCGGGGCTAGAGCTTGACATTCCTGGAGGTGACGAGGAGCACACACTCGGAGAGGCCAAACATCGTATCATCCTATGGAGAAAGGATTGCATCATCTTTCGAAGGCCACCGACACCGCGTCACCCGACTCCTCGTCGAAGTCCGCCACCGATTCAGCAGACTCCCACTCCTCCAAGTCCACCAACGCGTGAGGCCACTCCTCCTCCTCCAAGTCCGGCAAAGTGTCAGGCCACTCCTCCTCCAAGTCCGACACAGCGTCAGACGTCCACTCCTCCTCCAAGTCCGGCAAAGTGTCAGGCCACTCCTCCTCCAAGTCCGGCACAGCTTCAGGCCACTCCTCCTCGTCCAACTCAGCCCCGTCAGCCGTCTCCGCCGCCTCAGCAATCGCAGAAGAGACACCCCGCAGCTATGGTGCGTAGCGGTACCAGTCGAGGTCATAGTACAGGAAGTACAGGCGGAGGCAAGCGATATAAATATGGTCCAAACCTCACTACTCCTCTTCCTGAGAGGGCTTACGACAGGACCAAGGAGCAAACCAATGCCATAGTGCGGGCAGAAGTCGATGCCCATTTTGGACCGAAACCGCCACCGCCGCCAAGGGAGAAAGTGCCTGTGGAAGTTATTGACCACTTCATTCGTATGGCTGAACCACCAGCTCCTAAGCCTGTTGACACAGACTATGAGCGCCACATCAGGAAGTTACATCGACAACGTCTACAGAAGGAGGTGAGCTCGAGCTCGAGCAAACAACAAGCAGCTGTCAAAAAATGTGGGAGAACCGTTGCCCAGCTGGGAGAATAGTGGGCGCAACCGATCCCCCCGCTTGTTGTGCCGCCAACAACACGTGACAGTACGCGCGGCCAATATTATTGTGGGCAAACAGTTTACGTTCCCCAGGTGGGCGATGTGGTAATAACCCAGCAGCATATAACGCAGGCTGAAGAACTCAAGATCACTGTTGGACAACTCCTCGAGATCGAGGACATGCCTGTGCTTACAGAGGAGGAAATAAAATGGAAATATGTCAGGGGCCAACCTTTGGTCAAGCCAGAAGATGTCAAGAAGCTCCCAACGAGAATGTATGAATTGCATCAATGGTACATGGACATTACGAAGAGATCCGATCGACAGTCCCTCATGGTGCAAGTCAACAAGGATCATTACTACCATGAGAAACCTGTGACCATTGAGTATTCTGAACTGTTTCAGTTATACAATCAAGACGCACTCGACAAATCTATCATCAGTTGCTATTGTCTGTAAGTGATTTCTTTCTGTAATTTAAGTCTCAAGCTAGCTGTATTGATCCTTTTGATCAATCATTACCTGTAATTATCCTCACTATATTCTTTTCTGTGGTATTATGCAGGATGAAGATGTATGAAATGACAAAAGGTGGACGCTATGGCATTGGGTTCATTGACCCAAACACCGTTAATGAATACACATGGCAAATAAGCAAGCATTATGAAAAGCAGGTAGAGGACAGCATGTTCGAGTTCTTGAAGCGCCTTAAATACAATGAAGATATACTACTTCCTTACAACTTCCAGTGAGTCACACTTTCTTGTACTACAAATTCTCTGTTTTTGCCTACTAGCTAGCTAGCTACATGTTTTTGCTTACATATGCCCGCTTAATTAAGACATGCAAATGTGTGTGCATGCAGATTTCACTGGATCTTGTGTATCATTAAAGTTGACGAAGGAACGGTTGAAATACTGGACTCACTACTCAAAGAAAATAGTGACTATAACAACTTGTTTGGGATAGTCAACAGGTAATTTCAATCATTATTAACTATATATCTCGGCCTATTTAGTTCGTCATTTCATGATATGAACTATTTAATAACTCCTTTATTCATTTTCTTTGTCGGCGGGCAGGGCTTGGGCAAGGTTCATCAGCAAAACGAAAGGCGAATGGAAACGACAGCTGAGATGGCTTCGACCCAAGGTAAGTAATTAAGTAGTGCTAGCTAGCTGCCATCTTTTTAATATTATCATGCTTGATTAATTATTATCTGATCAAATTAAATTCCATTCTCGTAAAGGCCATAAAGCAGGCGCAGGGGACTGATCTGTGTGCATACTGCGTTTGCGAGAACATTCGCATGATGGCGTCCGAAATGAGCAGATCTCAAAGACAGGAATGGGTACGCTTGTCAGAACACTATTCACAATTTGTGCACCATTATCGATATCTAGTCACACAACTAATACACATGCATATTGATCTCCTTCTTAACAGTTCACAGAGGTGCGGGACAAGCTCCTAGATACGGAGCGCGTACAAGCACTTCAAGAGGAAATAGCGGGATTTTTGCTCGACCAGGTCATAAATCCGAAGGGAGAATACTATTACCCGCTACCGCCCCCATCGACCAGGTCATGAACCACTTCCAATTTGTCATCGTGCTCCGAAGACACCAATTAGGCTAATGCAACTGGCTCCGAAGGCAACATGCATATGTAGGAGAAATTGTATATAGCTATATACATGTGTGTATGTGTGAATTAATATGGTGGTTTGTGAGACATTGATGATCTATATATATGATTGGTTCTACTAGCTACCATATATATGCATAACGTGTACAATGTGTAGTATCGTAAAATACCAGCAAACGAAAAAGAATTAAAATGGAAAACACAAAATTAAATGAAAAAGAAATCATAAAACCAAAAAAACCCCCAAACATTTTAGTACCGGTTGGTGTTACCAACCGGTACTAAAGGGCTCCCGGCTCCCGGAGCTGGCTCGTGCCACGTGGTTGCCCTTTAGCACCGGTTCGTGCTGAACCGGTACTAAGGGGGGGGGCCTTTAGTGCCCACACTTTAGTGCCGGTTATGGAACCGGCACTAAAGGGCCTTACGAACCGGTGCTATTGCCCGGTTCTGCACTAGTGCGCCAGCGTCTCCGGCGGTAGATTCAGACAACCTACCGCCGGGTGGAGCGGCGGTAGGGTGTGACGGAGGGGGCACGGCGGCCGTTATCCTTGCTGACGTGGACAAGTTTGCTACCGCCGCTTCTCTCGGCGGTAGGCTATATGATCCTACCGCCAGGCCCCTTGACGGTAGGCAAAGGGTCAAATCCCGAAATATTTTCAAACTGGGGTCAGATCTCGATTTTGTTTGACAAAAGGGTCAAAACACGAAATTTTGCCCCCACCAGACGGCAAGCGGTGGGTGTCTGATCCCACGTGCCACGGCGCGCTTTTCACCCAGCGACCGCCGCTGCTCCTCGTCACCAACACCCGACGCTCATCTGCTCCCTCCACAACGATGCTGCTGCTTCTTCTTCTCCAACACCCGACGTTCGTCTGCTACTTACTTTCTTTGATCTCTTCTTCTTCACCGCCCAACTCGCTGCTGCTGTTTCCATCTCTCTCATTCTCTCATTCACATGATCTACACTAGTACTACCTCCGTTCGGAAATACTTGTCATCAAAATGGATAAAAGGTGATGTATCTAGATGTATTTTAGTTCTAGATACATCTCTTTTTGTCCATTTTGATGACAAGTATTTTCGGACGGAGGGAGTACCATATAACATTATAACTCCACAATCTTTCCTACTGTTTGTAACTCCATAATCTCACCGGCCTCTTCCCTCTCTCAAACCTTGCTTTTTTTTTGCGGAGAAAACCTTGCTTGTGTTACAACTCTGAATCGTGTACATGTGTGCTGCAAATTCGAGGCAAGTTCTCGTTTAGTATGGATAAGTGGGTTACTTGTTCCCTTGCATAATTCATTCAAGTTCTTGTCCTCTATTATATTCATATATATTTCGTCTTCTGTTTCAGAGAAAATCCCCTCTTGCTTGCTCCGTTTTTTAGCTACTGAATTACTATGCATTAGTAGCAGAGTTCCTTCACCCTGTTGCAGACTAGTTTTGACGCTTCAGTTTGACAGAGAAATCAGAGGAAAAGTATGAGGCTTCAGTTTTAAAGTGGCCTCTGCTTACTTCAGGTAGCTCACTGGTAGTTAATGACAGCAAGCCTGGCCATTGAACAACATGCAGATATACACAGGGGTATGTTTGAATAATTGGGCACAAAAGGTATGTTCAACACATACTGGGGCTGAGCGTCGACGACTCCAAAGTTCAGGAGTATAAAGCAACAGCACCGACAACACAACAGGATCCAAAGTTCAAGATCCAAAGTGCACCGACAACACAACAGCATCTAAAGTTCAGCATCCAAAGTTAAAGATCCAAGGTGCACCGACAACACAACAACATCTAATGTTCAGGATCCAAAGTGCACCGACAACAGAACAGCATCCAAAGTTCAAGAGGCAAGTGCGACAAGTAAAAATAAATAAGTCTTGCTGGGGGCACAACACAACAAACCCCTACATAAAACAATAGCGCTAGTCAAGCTTCGGACGGGGCGGTGGAGCGGAGCTTGGCGATGATCCTGTCGATGCTACCTCCAATGCTGTAAGAAGCCACAAATTTTGTATATCGCGTCAGTAGTCACTGGAAGGTATCATACAAGGTAAACATGCGTGGAAATGCGGAAGATTTCGATTGTGAATGTGGTCAATTTCACACATGGGCTTGCTTTGCAGCCATGTGCTTAAGGCACCAGTGACATTTTTAAGTTTGATGTTTCAAAAACTGCCAAGATTGGCCTAACGAAACCTGCACTTCGTTGTTCATTACAGGTGCTTGACTTCATACGTGTGAAGGAAATTACAGCTAAGCATATACCGTATGGTAAAACGGTGGACCAAAGATGCTCGCGACATTCTGTTGGCACACCTTTCCCATTCTCAGAGGGATAACATGGATCCTAGCCTCTTCTCTTATTATGGACACTTAAGCATGTATATGCACGCAATGGAGTTGGTTTGACTCTGTGACACTAGTACCAATGCTTATGATCGGCTCATCGCCTTGTTCAATTCTAATATTGCGGAAATGCAACCATATGCTGAGACAAGAGATGGACCAGGACTGGAAGATCGTCTAGCAGAAAATGGAGCAATGGTGCAGGTGGATAAAGAAGTAATACAGCGCAGCACTGAAGTTAAACCAGCAGCTGCAGTTAGTGGAGACAACTATTCAGGTTTTTATGCCTGGAAACAGGTTAGCTGGACTGTCGGCACCCGCAAAAAGGAAAGAGATTGGGAGATCAACCGCAAGTAGGGACAAGGCCCCGTACGAAATGCTTAGAATGAGGACAAGGTTCTGCACAATATGCCGACAAGACAATGACAAAGAAACAAGCAAACTACCTGCCTGGGGAGATATTCTGAAGCAACCATGCAAACCTACTCGCTGCGAGTGTAGAGGGTCACTGGAGAAACAATTGTACAAAAGCTGGCTAAATTGAGACTGGGTGCAGGGGCTTGAGTTTTACAAAGAGCCAGCACTGATGCCAAATAGTTAGACAGTAGGAATCGAATTCCCTCCAGTTGTGCATTGCAAAGGGTTCTTTGTTATCTTGTATGCTGAGTTGTTGGGCGTAATTCCAACCTGGGCAACCGAGTTGTTTATTGAAATTTGACAGCAATGGCATCCTGAAACTAACATTTTAGAGTAAAAATACTTGCATGTGAACATGCGTGTGTTATTTGTGCTGTAATGATCCCCTAATCCCTGTGTGGACAAATAATTTGATGCTGGAATTTGCTCTGTATGGCTTAACGGGACTGATTTGGCACATGTATTTTAGACTGAATGAGGGTTGATGTGCATCTAAATCTTCATGTCCCATTTGTACGTGGCAGTGCCAGTCATGTGTGTTGTAGACATAAATTGCTTAGGATCAAATCCGTGCCCTGTTCCGAGTTATGAGCCAACAGACATTTTTTTTAGGGCTAGACAACGAACAGTTGGCGGCGAGGAACGCACGGTAGAAGGGTCAGAATTGGAAGAAAATGGATCGGCTCATTAGTTTTCCATCTGTCACGATAGAAAATGGACCAAATTAATAGCATACCTTTCCTCCATTAGATCACCCGCTAGGACCTGCACATTAAAAATGCATATTAAGCAACATAAAAATGGCACACTCTATTAATCAAGTCTAAGCTAAGCTCACAAATCGAGGTAAATGACTAAGTCACTGCCACTCCACACACCTTCAATAGCCGTCGAGTACAAGATTATGATTGTCCATGACAAGACGAGACCAAGCGACAACTATCTCCACTTTGGAGCCGCCAACATGACACTTAAGCATAGTTGTTTGACACTGCTGGACAGGAAAGTCAACGTGATTTATTCGAGAGATAATGGGTTTGGACTTTGAGTATGCTCCTATGACAATTCGGAGTGTGCCCCGCAATCCCACTAACATCACATTTCTTGACAAAGTAAGATACCCATCTAATCCAGCATGCATCCTTTCACCACTGCAGTCAAGCAAAACAACTTCCACGGCGCTTCCCAACATTGCTTCAACAGGAAAAAAGAAGCAAGAAACTTTGCATCCATAGTTAAAAGACTCCCCTTCAACCACACGAACACCAACAATTGTAGCCTGGATTGATGGAGCAAATCGCTCAAGACTTATCTCTGCTGTACAACAGCGGCTATTGATCAGCATGATGTCATACTGCTTCATGGGGCGGTACCTTTGATAGGCAGTGAACAATGCTGTATATTTGAACTGTGCTCCATATTTCAATTTTAATTCAATTTGAAAGAAAACAGGCTCGTCAGCCACAATTGCACGAGATGGGCCAGTTAAGTGCAAAAAGGGGTCCTGCACGCATAATTTTCATCATTGTCAAGCATAATTTTCATCATTCTCAGTGACACATCAAGCAAAATAACAACTAAAATGCAGTTCAGTTTAACTAGACATAGCCTAGCAGAGACATCACATGGCCATAATCTGGCAATAATATGAAGGAAAGAGTTCTCAAACAGATCATAGCCTAACAGAGAAAGCACATTGCCATAATTTGGCCAGAATATGAAGGAAAAGTTCCCAAATAGATCATAGCCTAACAGAGAAAGCACATGGCCATAATTTGGCCAAAATATGAAGGGAAGAGTTCCCAAACAGATCCTAGTAATCTTTGCTGCTATAATACAAAGTTTTGAATTTAGATTTAGAACAAGCAGCTTCTGCTTTGTGTTTATAGTGTGCTTTCTTGAACACTGGCTACCGTACACTTGAACAAACAAACTAGTCAAAAAATAGACGAGAAGATAGACATTATACATACCTCTTGCTTAATTCTTTGGCAGTTTTCCCCTGAACGGCAGAAGAGAATGTTGCGGTTGTGGTCAAGATCGTCCCGTTCGGCGACCACGCCGTAGACATCAAGAGGCCAGCTCAGATTAGGATTGAGATCAACCAGTTTGATCGAGTATACTTGCAAGCCAAGGCCAGCTACGGAAGGGAACCGGAAGTTTTCGGGCGTGGAGGCCGTGAAGTGCATAGAACTCAATGTTGCTGCAGCACAAAGTAAAATGATTGCAGACTGTTAGAAATTATGCTACTAAATTTAGCAAATACAAATCTATGCATATAAAAGAAGATTTTTTTTTTGCAGTGATATACAAAGACGGAGTTGCATTTATTAACCGGGCTCAACTAAAGAGAGTAGAAAACAATATTGCTTACTTATGTCATCAAATCCACCATTTCTTCCGGTCCGGCTGCCCCACGTAGCCTCCCAGCTGTCACGGTCCAAACAATCTTGAACGTCCTTTTGAGGAGCAGATTTGTGGCTCTTTATAAGCTCCGAGATGCCCACAAGCGCAGTGGATACGTGGCGCAGCTTTTCAACCATGTCCGGTGAGATGGGGACTCTGAATGTTTTTAGAGTGGATGCGAGAGAGGTGAAGAGAAAGAGCAGCTGCTGCGTCTCGACCAAGAGAAAATCCATTACCTCCTCCCCAGTCTTGCAACCTAGGTAAGGCAAATTCACCTCCTTGACATGTTGCGTGCGCATCTCGTTGAACTGGGCGGACAAGCTGGAGATCTGCTCTTGAGAAACCTTCTTATTTCCAGCAGGCAACAACCCCCTGGACGTGACCTCTCTCATCAGAAACGAGATCTCCCTCCTGAGCATCTCAAGGTGGCTAGAAAGAGCAACAACCGAGTCGTCGTGACCAATCTCCATGCTGCCAGCGTCTCTCGCTGGCTCCTTGCTGGAATCCCTCCTCGTCACCGTCCCCTTGCAGATTCCCAATTGGGGTTGGGGCTCCATACTTATGAGGGACCCCGAATATCTCTCCATCTCATCGCCAGAATCGAAATCGGGATACTTAATAATCTCCTCCCAGGACTTGCCCATCATCCTGAGGATATGTGAACTAGTTCAATCTCGTTGCCGGCAAGTCTCTTTACTCGTTCCGTAATTCATCATCTCCCAACTAACTCATTAGTTGCAATGCTTGCAAGGCTTATGTGATGTGCATTACCGAGAGGGCCCAGAGATACCTCTCCGACAATCGGAGTGACAAAACCTAATCTCGAAATACGCCAACCCAACATGTACCTTTGGAGACACCTGTAGTACTCCTTTATAATCACCCAGTTACGTTGTGACGTTTGGTAGTACCCAAAGTGTTCCTCCGGTAAATGGGAGTTGCATAATCTCATAGTTACAGGAACATGTATAAGTCATGAAGAAAGCAATAGCAACATACTAAATGATCGGTTGCTAAGCTAATGGAATGTGTCATGTCAATCAGATCATTCTCTTAATGATGTGATCCCGTTAATCAAATAACAACTCATTGTTCATGGTTAGGAAGCATAACCATCTTTGATTAACGAGCTAGTCAAGTAGAGGCATACTAGTGACACTTTGTTTGTCTATGTATTCACACATGTATTATTTTTCCGGTTAATACAATTCTAGCATGAATAATAAACCTTTTATCATGATTATAAGGAAATAAATAATAACTTTATTATTGCCTCTAGGGCACATTTCCTTCAGTCTCCCACTTGCACTAGAGTCAATAATCTAGATTACACCGTAATGATTCTAACACCCATGGAGCCTTGGTGCTGATCATGTTTTGCTCGTGGTAGAGGCTTAGTCAACGGGTCTGCAATATTCAGATCCGTATGTATCTTGCAAATCTCTATGTCTCCCACCTGGACTAGATCCCGGATGGAATTGAAGCGTCTCTTGATGTGTTTGGTTCTCTTGTGAAATCTAGATTCCTTTGCCAAGGCAATTGCACCAGTATTGTCACAAAAGATTTTCATTGGACCCGATGCACTAGGTATGACACCTAGATCGGATATGAACTCCTTCATCCAGACTCCTTCGTTCGCTGCTTCCGAAGCAGCTATGTACTCCGCTTCACATGTAGATCCTGCTACGACGCTTTGTTTAGAACTGCACCAACTGACAGCTCCACCGTTTAATGTAAACACGTATCCGGTTTGTGATTTAGAATCGTCCGGATCAGTGTCAAAGCTTGCATCAACGTAACCATTTACGACGAGCTCTTTGTCACCTCCATATACGAGAAACATATCCTTAGTCCTTTTCAGGTATTTCAGGATGTTCTTGACCGCTGTCCAGTGATCCACTCCTGGATTACTTTGGTACCTCCCTGCTAGACCTATAGCAAGGCACACATCAGGTCTGGTACACAGCATTGCATACATGATAGATCCTATTGCTGATGCATAGGGAACATCTTTCATATTCTCTCTATCTTCTGCAGTGGTCGGGCATTGAGTCTTACTCAATTTCACACCTTGTAACACAGGCAAGAATCCTTTCTTTGCTTGATCCATTTTGAACTTCTTCAAAATTTTGTCAAGGTATGTTGTTTGTGAAAGTCCAATTAAGCGTTTTGATCTATCTCTATAGATCTTTATGCCTAATATGTAAGCAGCTTCACCGAGGTCTTTCATTGAAAAACTCTTATTCAAGTATCCCTTTATGCTATCCAGAAATTCTATATCATTTCCAATTAGTAATATGTCATCCACATATAATATCAGAAATGCTACAGAGCTCCCACTCACTTTCTTGTAAATACAGGCTTCTCCGAAAGTCTGTATAGAACCAAATGCTTTGATCACACTATCAAAGCGTTTATTCCAACTCTGAGAGGCTTGCACCAGTCCATAAATGGATCGCTAGAGCTTGCACACTTTGTTAGCTCCTTTTGGATCGACAAAACCTTCTGGTTGCATCGTATACAACTCTTCTTCTAGAAATCCATTCAGGAATGCAATTTTGACATCCATTTGCCAAATTTCATAATCATAAAATGCGGCAATTGCTAACATGATTCGGACGGACTTAAGCATCGCTAAGGGTGAGAAGGTCTCATCGTAGTCAATCCCTTGAACTTGCCGAAAACCTTTCGCGACAAGTCGAGCTTTGTAGACAGTAATATTACCGTCAGCGTCAGTCTTCTTCTTGAAGATCCATTTATTCTCAATTGCTTGCCGATCATTGGGCAAGTCAACCAAAGTCCATACTTTGTTCTCATACATGGATCCCATCTCAGATTTCATGGCTTCAAGCCACTTTGCGGAATCTGGGCTCACCATCGCTTCTTCATAGTTCGTAGGTTCATCATGATCTAGTAGCATGACTTCCAGAACAGGATTACCGTACCACTCTGGCGCGGTAATATATATTCTCTTTTAAAACTAGTTGCATTTCGTGTTTATGACAAATTATGCCCATCAAGTTGACATAGAAAATTTTTCTAGGAGGTATGTGAACCGGAAATTCCAACCGACCCTATTGTCGAGAGGTTAAATTTACTTGAAAGAGAAAACGAGTACTTGAAAGAAAAATTGAAAAGAATTGAGGGGGAGAAGATGGAATTGGAGTTGCATGTTGCCGATGTCGTCGATGATCACAAGATCAAGATGGAGAAAATGCGCTTGAAGATTAGAAAGATTAGAAAATATGCCATCGATAGTGAGGCTTAGTTGCGATCTTGATCGCATTTGTTGTTGCATTTAAATGCTTTAGCTAGAGAGTTATTTGTTTGTTGCATTTAAGTGTTGTATGAACTTTATGTATGAACTTGTATTAATTTGGTCTATTCGGTGTTGTGTAATGAAGATGAGCCGGCAATGGATGTACGATGACCGATGCTCTCCCCAGTTCGTTGAGGGCGTGCATACTTTTCTGATTGCGGCTGAGGCAAACAAGCGGGTGGATGGTTTTATGCCTTGTCCATGTGCTGGCTGTAAGAATGGTCACAATTACTCTACGTCAAGAACCATTCACGTCCACCTATTTGAGTCCGGTTTCATGCCCCACTATAATGTTTGGACCAAGCACGGAGAAAGAGGGGTTATGATGGAAGACAATGAAGAAGAAGAGGACGACGACAGCTATCCTGGCCATGGGTTCCCTGAATACGATGATACAACAATGGGGGAAGAAGCTGAGCCGGTAATGCGGGAAGAAGCTGAGCCGGCAATGCGGGAAGAAGCTGAAGAAGAGGCATCAGATTAGCCCGTTGATGATCTAGGTCGGGCCATTGCCGATGCAAAGAGGAACTGCGCAAGTGATTTGGAGAAGAAGAAGTTGCAGCACATGTTAGAGGATCAAAAAAAATTGTTGTACCCGAATTGCGTAGGTGACAAGAAAAAGCTGGGCACCACACTGGAATTGCTGCAATGGAAGGCAGAGAATGGTGCATCTGACAAGGGATTTGGAAAGTTGCTGGTAATGATAAAGGATATGCTTCCAAAGGACAACGAATTGCCCGAGAGTACGTACGAAGCAAAGAAGGATGTCTGCCCTCTAGGGTTAGAGGTGCAGAAGATACATGCATGCCCTAATGATTGCATCCTCTACCGCGGTGAGTATGAGGATTTGAATGCTTGCCCGGTATGTGGTGCATTGCGCTATAAGATCAGCCGCGATGACCCTGGTGATGTCGATGGCGAGCGCCCCAGGAAGAAGATTCCTGCCAAGGTGATGTGGTATGCTCCTATAATACCATGGTTGAAACGTTTGTTCCAAAACAAAGAGCATGCCAAGGCGATGCGATGGCACAGAGAAGACCGTAAGAAAGACGGAAAGTTGAGAGTACCCGCTGACGGGTCGGAGTGGAGAAAAATCGAAAAAAAGTATGGGAAGGAGTTTGCAGATGACGCAAGGAGCGTATGGTTTGGTCTAAGCGCAGATGGCATTAATCCTTTTGGGGAGCAGAGCAGCAACCATAGCACCTGGCCTGTGACTCTATGTTTGTATAACCTTCCTCCTTGGTTGTGCATGAAGCGGAAGTTCATTATGATGCCAGTGCTCATCCAAGGCCCTAAGCAACCCGGCAATGAGATTGATGTGTACCTAAGGCCATTAGTTGAAGAACTCTTACAACTATGGAATGGAACAGGTGTACGTGCGTGGGATGAGCACATGGGGGAAGAATTTGACCTAAAGGTGTTGTTGTTCGTGACCATCAATGATTGGCCTGCTCTCAGTAACCTTTCAGGACAGACAAACAAGGGATACCGCGCATGCACGCACTGTTTGGACGATATCGACAGTATATATTTGGCTAATTGTAAGAAGAATGTGTACCTGGGACATCGTCGATTTCTTCCGAGCAGGCATCCCGTAAGAAAGAAAGGCAAGCATTTCAAAGGTGAGGCGGATCACCGGACGAAGCCTGGCCACCGTACTGGTGCTGATGTACATGATATGGTCAAGGATTTGAAGGTGATCTTTGGAAAGGGTCCTGGTGGACAACCTGTTCCAAATGACGCTGACGGACGCGCACCCATGTGGAAGAAGAAATCTATATTTTGGGACCTACCCTATTGGAAAGACCTAGAGTTCCGCTCCACAATCGATGTGATGCACGTGACGAAGAATCTTTGTGTGACCCTGCTTGGCTTCTTGGGCGTGTATGGGAAGACAAAAGATACACCTGAGGCACGGGAGGACCAGCAACGTATGCACGGAAAAGACGGCATACATCAGGGTCATGCAAGCTACGCTCTTACCAAAGAAGAGAAGGAAATCTTCTTTGAATGCCTGCTCAGTATTAAGGTACCGTCTGGCTTCTCGTCGAATATAAAGGGAATAATAAACATGGCAGAGAAAAAGTTCCAAAACCTAAAGTCTCATGACTGCCACGTGATTATGACGCAACTGCTTCCGGTTGCATTGAGGGGGCTTCTACCGGAAAACGTTCGATTAGCCATTGTGAAGCTATGTGCATTTCTCAATGCAATCTCTCAGAAGGTAATCGATCCAGAAATCATACCAAGGTTACAGAATGATTTGGTGCAATGTCTTGTCAGTTTCGAGTTGGTGTTCCCACCATCCTTCTTCAACATCATGACGCACGTCCTAGTTCACCTATGCGAAGAGATTAACATTTTGGGTCCTATATTTCTACACAATATGTTCCCCTTTGAGAGGTTCATGGGAGTCTTAAAGAAATATGTTCATAACCGTGCTAGGCCAGAAGGAAGCATCTCCAAGGGCCGTCAAAATGAGGAGGTCATTGAGTTTTGTATTGACTTTATTCCTGACCTTAAGCCGATTGGTGTTCCTGAATCGCGGCATAAGGGAAGACTGGATGGAGAAGGCACGCTAGGAGGGGAACAAATAATATGTATGGACGGACATTCTCTCACTGAAGCACACTACACAGTTCTACAGAATTCCACCTTGGTGGCTCCGTATATGGATGAACACAAGAATTTGCTACGCTCCAAACACCTGGAGCGGTCTGATGACTGGATTACACGTGAACAAACCAGGAGTTTCGCCAGCTGGTTGCAAGCACGTACCATGCATGACACCTCTATTGAAGATGACCTGTACTTGCTGTCCCAGTTACCATCTTCGAATATAGTGACTTTCAAAGGGTACGAGATAAATGGTAATACATTTTACACTATCGCCCAAGATAAGAAGAGCACCAACCAAAACAGTGGTGTCCGCTTTGATGCAGAAACCAAGACGGGAAAGGAAACATATTATGGTTATATATAGGACATATGGGATCTTGATTATCGACGTGGTTTGGAGGTCCCTTTGTTTCGGTGCAAATGGGTCAATATGACACGAGGCGGGGTAACGGAAGACCCGCAGTACAGAATGACAACAATGGATCTCAACAATCTTGCGTATGCAGACGAACCATTCGTTCTAGCCAATGATGTGGCACAGGTTTTCTATGTGAAGGACATGTCTACCAAGCCAAGAAAAAGAAAAGATAAGGAAGCGAATGCATCGTACGATGAGCCAAAGCGGCACATAGTTCTTTCTGGGAAGAGAAACATCATGGGAGTGGATGACAAGACAGACAAGTCAGAAGATTATGAAAAGTTTGATGAAATTGCTCCATTCACAGTGAATATTGACCCGAGCATCCCGTTAAATGATGAAGATTTTCCATGGTTATGGTGAAAAGGGACACATGCGAAGAAAAAGTTTCACACCCAAAGATCTGGGATGTGATCGGCTTCACTAGCTATCATCACTTTCTTCTGTGTTTCACACCCAGAAGGGAATCTCTGTAATAGTTAGGGTAGTTAATTATGTGTCTTGGCATTTGAAACGCGAAGAAATTTTATGTGCAAACAAATTCTTTCATGCCTTTACTGATTTTTAAAGTTAAGTTATTCACAAACTAGTGATTCACACTAATTTCAAATAATTCAAAATTTAAACTATTCAAATTTGAAAACTACGGGCACTAACAGAAAGTTTGTAATTTTTTGTACCTAAAGCAAAAATATTCACAAAGAAACTCTAAATACAAAAAAAACAACTCAAAAATAAATAAAGCAAAAAAATAAAAAAAAGCCCGCCTACTAGGCTAGAGCGGCCTGCATACGACTAGAAACCCAACCCGTTGTTGGGCCAGGATGCAGGCCCGCAAAGGCCCAGTAGGCCCACGGGGCAGCACAGCACAGGTAGGCCTAGAAGGCCTGCACTTGAGAGGAGCTCGAAGGAGCAGCCGCGGCTGGGTTTATAAACCAGTGCGGCTGCCCTTCGCTAGGCGAGGTGGGACTAAACTTTGCGCCCCTCGCCTGGCAGCGCACCCCCCTTTAGTACCGGTTCGTGGCACCAACCGGTACTAAAGGGGGGGCCTTTAGTACCGGTTGGAGCCACCAACCAGTACTAAAGGGGGTCGCTTCCCGCCGCTTGGCCTGGCCAAAACAGGCCTTTAGTACCGGTTAGTGGATCCAACCGGTACTAAAGGTGTCCCCTATATAAGAAACACTTTGAAAATTTTCAGTTTCTCATCTCCCACTTCCCTCTGCCCCCGCCCCGTCCCGCGCCGTCGCCGCCCCTGTCGCGCCGTCCCCGTCGACTCCGCGACGCCCCCGTCCTCGTCGCGTCGTCCCCGTCGACTCCGCGGCGCCCCCGTCGCCACCCTGTCGCCGCACCGGCCCGTCGCCGATCCCCTCGCTTCGCCGTCGCCGTCGCCTTTGGATCGACCTTGCCTCGCCGTCTCCGTCGCCTCGACCTTGCCCGCGCGCGCCGTGAGCCCCTCCCCCGGCCCCTCTCCTCCCTCCAATCGATCAAGGCCACACCGGCGCCGGCGCCGACCGTAGCGCACACACACACACGCGCGCACACACACACACTACGTGCACACACACACACTACACACACACACTACACGCGCACACACACACAATTTTTCTGTTTTTAGCTTTTAGTTTTTTCTGTTTTTCTGTTTTTCATACAAAATTTTAGATGAATTAATTAATTAGATTAGATTAATGTCAAATAGTATATAGAAATGTTAGTTATAATATATATAATGTCAAATGTTATAGAAATGTTAGTTATATAGAAATGTTAGAAATTTTGGAAATGTTAGTTTTAGCTAGCTAGATGAATTAGATTAATTTCAAATTGTTAGGCGATGATCGATGTTTTTTTAGTTTCTTATATTTTTAGTTATAAAATTTATAATTTGCATATATGAAATCATCACAATCCATCATTTAAAAAATGTTACTTTACTTTTGCGGCATATAGTATTTTGTTGTCGACGATGCCCGGCCCGCATCCTCGCCGTCGACACGTCCGCGATGACGTCCAGCTGACCCATGTCCGGGACTGGGCTCCGTCGGGCTGGCACTGGGAGGTGCTGCCTAGAGGGGCGCACCGCTTGATGAGGAACCCGGCCCCGGGTCCCGTCGTCGACCCTGATCTCGTTTGGTGGCGTTCGTGTGGGCCAGTTTCGGCGCGGAGGGAGCCGGCCCCGCCGGAGGGGGTACGTCGTTGTGTCAGGGAGGAGGACGAGCACGTCCATCGCTACATGGTTGCGTTAGAGGGCGGCAGGTTCTCCAATACCTGGCAGTTTCTTCAGGGATCTCACTTCAGCTATGATCCTGTGAGGGTTCCTTCTCTTTGGGTGTCCACCGCCCGCGCCGCAGGAACCGCGAGTGTCCTAGATTCTTCTGTAGTATTCGATCTTTAATTAGCTACCTAGCCAGTGATGTACTATTCAATATTATATATTATTCGAGACGATGTATTCGAGATTAAATCTATTATTCGAGACGATGTATTCGAGATTATATCTATTATTCGAGACGATGTATTCGAGATGATATCTATTATTCGAGATTATACTAAATTGTTTTATATTTATTTTGGCATAGTTAAATAAAAGCTATGGCGGACAATACCGACAGAGAGAGAGAGAACAGACCATGTTCGATATGATACGCGGGCCAGATGATGATCAGAATGAAGAAGAATATGACGGCTCCGAATTTCTAAACAACACCGGAGAGGGTGATATGATATTCGATCGCGACGACCGAATTGATGAAGTCATGAACTATGATTATGACGATGACGAAGAACATGTTGATCCTGAAACAACAAACACCGGCGAGGTATATATATTTATATAAGCAGGAATCTGGTGATCATCACATGTTTTAAATGAGTTGAAGATATATTAACGAATCGATCTTTCTTCTTTCAGCCATCCGGATCGAGCAAATCTTCAGGCAAAAGGACGAAACGAGGCCCGAACAAAAAGTTGAAGGAGGGCGTAAAGTACAATATCGAGGCATTCAAACCTAATGGCGAACCATTAGCGCCTAAGAAGATTGCGGACAAGTTCGTTCGTCAGTGCGGAGTTCTTGTGAAGGACCAACTCCCGATCTCCCTTCAAGAATGGAGAGAGCCAGCAAAGCCACGTCCAAATGTTACTTTTGTCGACGACAGACAAAAAGACTGCTTTGGGATACTCTCATGGAACATTTCACCCTACCAGATCATTTCACAGAAGCAGATGTGCAGAAAGTCAAGGATGCTGCTCTTAGGAAGATGGCGGTTGCATTCAAGAACCACAAGAGATGTGAATGGGAGAAGTACGTCAAGGGAGGAAGGAAGACTCCAGTATTCGAGGGGACACTAGAGAATCAAAGTGCTCATTGGGATGATTTCGTGAAATTCAAGGATTCAGAATTAGCTAAGGAACGGTCGAGAATAAACAAGAAGAATGCCGAAAAAAAGGATAAGTTCCATAAGCTGGGGCCAGGTGGCTACGCGGTGGCAATGCCTAAGTGGGATAAGTCTGAGAAAGAGATGGAGGATGCAGGTGTCACTCCGGTTACTAAGAGTTGGCCCCCCAGGTGCAGGACTTGGTTCTATGCGCATGGGGGGGGTTGGACCCGAAGACAGGCAATGTTTCGACGAAGGCATGTCTGAACGGAGCCGACGATAACATACTTGTTGCAATAGAAGAGGCTCGAACAGGGGTGTTCCAGCCCAATAGAGAGAACGACGAGCTTACGCGTGCCCTGGGAAATCCTGAACACCCGGGAAGAACACGAGGCAAGGGCGCTATTCCGTGGTATGAGGGGTTTTCGGACTGGAACACCGACTACAGAACCCGTGCGAGAAGGAAGATTGCGGAGGAGAAGCAGAGGAAGATGGAGGAGGAGAAGAGGAAGCTGGACTATGAACGCCTTCAAGGCCTAGAATCAGCGCATGCGGACTTGGCAGTCAAATTCCAGCGGCAGCAGGAGCAGATCGACTCACTTAGCCAGCAAAGGGGGTCTCAGCAGCTGCAGCAGCTAGCGGATGATCCAGCATTGGATACCACCGCCCCATCCATGCCGAGAAGCAGCGTGGGTTCCGCCCCGTTTGACGCAATGCTGGATAGATACCCCGTGGATGACATCACGGATAACACTAACTGCGAGCTACACTTCAAAATTAAGAACATATCCTTGAAGGTGGCGGACGGCGTTGCTTATACAAATTCCCCCGATGCAACCTTCCATTGCAACCCGATTCCAGCAGGCTATACTCGTGTCATGGTTGATGAGGTGGTGGACCAATATTCGGGGCTAGAGCTTGACATTCCTGGAGGTGACGAGGAGCACACACTCGGAGAGGCCAAACATCGTATCATCCTATGGAGAAAGGATTGCATCATCTTTCGAAGGCCACCGACACCGCGTCACCCGACTCCTCGTCGAAGTCCGCCACCGATTCAGCAGACTCCCACTCCTCCAAGTCCACCAACGCGTGAGGCCACTCCTCCTCCTCCAAGTCCGGCAAAGTGTCAGGCCACTCCTCCTCCAAGTCCGACACAGCGTCAGACGTCCACTCCTCCTCCAAGTCCGGAAAAGTGTCAGGCCACTCCTCCTCCAAGTCCGGCACAGCTTCAGGCCACTCCTCCTCGTCCAACTCAGCCCCGTCAGCCGTCTCCGCCGCCTCAGCAATCGCAGAAGAGACACCCCGCAGCTATGGTGCGTAGCGGTACCAGTCGAGGTCATAGTACAGGAAGTACAGGCGGAGGCAAGCGATATAAATATGGTCCAAACCTCACTACTCCTCTTCCTGAGAGGGCTTACGACAGGACCAAGGAGCAAACCAATGCCATAGTGCGGGCAGAAGTCGACGCCCATTTTGGACCGAAACCGCCACCGCCGCCAAGGGAGAAAGTGCCTGTGGAAGTTATTGACCACTTCATTCGTATGGCTGAACCACCAGCTCCTAAGCCTGTTGACACAGACTATGAGCGCCACATCAGGAAGTTACATCGACAACGTCTACAGAAGGAGGTGAGCTCGAGCTCGAGCAAACAACAAGCAGCTGTCAAAAAATGTGGGAGAACCGTTGCCCAGCTGGGAGAATAGTGGGCGCAACCGATCCCCCCGCTTGTTGTGCCGCCAACAACACGTGACAGTACGCGCGGCCAATATTATTGTGGGCAAACAGTTTACGTTCCCCAGGTGGGCGATGTGGTAATAACCCAGCAGCATATAACGCAGGCTGAAGAACTCAAGATCACTGTTGGACAACTCCTCGAGATCGAGGACATGCCTATGCTTACAGAGGAGGAAATAAAATGGAAATATGTCAGGGGCCAACCTTTGGTCAAGCCAGAAGATGTCAAGAAGCTCCCAACGAGAATGTATGAATTGCATCAATGGTACATGGACATTACGAAGAGATCCGATCGACAGTCCCTCATGGCGCAAGTCAACAAGGATCATTACTACCATGAGAAACCTGTGACCATTGAGTATTCTGAACTGTTTCAGTTATACAATCAAGACGCACTCGACAAATCTATCATCAGTTGCTATTGTCTGTAAGTGATTTCTTTCTGTAATTTAAGTCTCAAGCTAGCTGTATTGATCCTTTTGATCAATCATTACCTGTAATTATCCTCACTATATTCTTTTCTGTGGTATTATGCAGGATGAAGATGTATGAAATGACAAAAGGTGGACGCTATGGCATTGGGTTCATTGACCCAAACACCGTTAATGAATACACATGGCAAATAAGCAAGCATTATGAAAAGCAGGTAGAGGACAGCATGTTCGAGTTCTTGAAGCGCCTTAAATACAATGAAGATATACTACTTCCTTACAACTTCCAGTGAGTCACACTTTCTTGTACTACAAATTCTCTGTTTTTGCCTACTAGCTAGCTAGCTACATGTTTTTGCTTACATATGCCCGCTTAATTAAGACATGCAAATGTGTGTGCATGCAGATTTCACTGGATCTTGTGTATCATTAAAGTTGACGAAGGAACGGTTGAAATACTGGACTCACTACTCAAAGAAAATAGTGACTATAACATCTTGTTTGGGATAGTCAACAGGTAATTTCAATCATTATTAACTATATATCTCGGCCTATTTAGTTCGTCATTTCATGATATGAACTATTTAATAACTCCTTTATTCATTTTCTTTGTCGGCGGGCAGGGCTTGGGCAAGGTTCATCAGCAAAACGAAAGGCGAATGGAAACGACAGCTGAGATGGCTTCGACCCAAGGTAAGTAATTAAGTAGTGCTAGCTAGCTGCCATCTTTTTAATATTATCATGCTTGATTAATTATTATCTGATCAAATTAAATTCCATTCTCGTAAAGGCCATAAAGCAGGCGCAGGGGACTGATCTGTGTGCATACTGCGTTTGCGAGAACATTCGCATGATGGCGTCCGAAATGAGCAGATCTCAAAGACAGGAATGGGTACGCTTGTCAGAACACTATTCACAATTTGTGCACCATTATTGATATCTAGTCACACAACTAATACACATACATATTGATCTCCTTCTTAACAGTTCACAAAGGTGCGGGACAAGCTCCTAGATACGGAGCGCGTACAAGCACTTCAAGAGGAAATAGCGGGATTTTTGCTCGACCAGGTCATAAATCCGAAGGGAGAATACTATTACCCGCTACCGCCCCCATCGACCAGGTCATGAACCACTTCCAATTTGTCATCGTGCTCCGAAGACACCAATTAGGCTAATGCAACTGGCTCCGAAGGCAACATGCATATGTAGGAGAAATTGTATATAGCTATATACATGTGTGTATGTGTGAATTAATATGGTGGTTTGTGAGACATTGATGATCTATATATATGATTGGTTCTACTAGCTACCATATATATGCATAACGTGTACAATGTGTAGTATCGTAAAATACCAGCAAACGAAAAAGAATTAAAATGGAAAACACAAAATTAAATGAAAAAGAAATCATAAAACCAAAAAAACCCCCAAACATTTTAGTACCGGTTGGTGTTACCAACCGGTACTAAAGGGCTCCCGGCTCCCGGAGCTGGCTCGTGCCACGTGGTTGCCCTTTAGCACCGGTTCGTGCTGAACCGGTACTAAGGGGGGGGGCCTTTAGTGCCCACACTTTAGTGCCGGTTATGGAACCGGCACTAAAGGGCCTTACGAACCGGTGCTATTGCCCGGTTCTGCACTAGTGCGCCAGCGTCTCCGGCGGTAGATTCAGACAACCTACCGCCGGGTGGAGCGGCGGTAGGGTGTGACGGAGGGGGCACGGCGGCCGTTATCCTTGCTGACGTGGACAAGTTTGCTACCGCCGCTTCTCTCGGCGGTAGGCTATATGATCCTACCGCCAGGCCCCTTGACGGTAGGCAAAGGGTCAAATCCCGAAATATTTTCAAACTGGGGTCAGATCTCGATTTTGTTTGACAAAAGGGTCAAAACACGAAATTTTGCCCCCACCAGACGGCAAGCGGTGGGTGTCTGATCCCACGCGCCACGGCGCGCTTTTCACCCAGCGACCGCCGCTGCTCCTCGTCACCAACACCCGACGCTCATCTGCTCCCTCCACAATGATGCTGCTGCTTCTTCTTCTCCAACACCCGACGTTCGTCTGCTACTTACTTTCTTTGATCTCTTCTTCTTCACCGCCCAACTCGCTGCTGCTGTTTCCATCTCTCTCATTCTCTCATTCACATGATCTACACTAGTACTACCTCCGTTCGGAAATACTTGTCATGAAAATGGATAAAAGGTGATGTATCTAGATGTATTTTAGTTCTAGATACATCTCTTTTTGTCCATTTTGATGACAAGTATTTTCGGACGGAGGGAGTACCATATAACATTATAACTCCACAATCTTTCCTACTGTTTGTAACTCCATAATCTCACCGGCCTCTTCCCTCTCTCAAACCTTGCTTTTTTTTTGCGGAGAAAACCTTGCTTGTGTTACAACTCTGAATCGTGTACATGTGTGCTGCAAATTCGAGGCAAGTTCTCGTTTAGTATGGATAAGTGGGTTACTTGTTCCCTTGCATAATTCATTCAAGTTCTTGTCCTCTATTATATTCATATATATTTCGTCTTCTGTTTCAGAGAAAATCCCCTCTTGCTTGCTCCGTTTTTTAGCTACTGAATTACTATGCATTAGTAGCAGAGTTCCTTCACCCTGTTGCAGACTAGTTTTGACGCTTCAGTTTGACAGAGAAATCAGAGGAAAAGTATGAGGCTTCAGTTTTAAAGTGGCCTCTGCTTACTTCAGGTAGCTCACTGGTAGTTAATGACAGCAAGCCTGGCCATTGAACAACATGCAGATATACACAGGGGTATGTTTGAATAATTGGGCACAAAAGGTATGTTGAACACATACTGGGGCTGAGCGTCGACGACTCCAAAGTTCAGGAGTATAAAGCAACAGCACCGACAACACAACAGGATCCAAAGTTCAAGATCCAAAGTGCACCGACAACACAACAGCATCTAAAGTTCAGCATCCAAAGTTAAAGATCCAAGGTGCACCGACAACACAACAACATCTAATGTTCAGGATCCAAAGTGCACCGACAACAGAACAGCATCCAAAGTTCAAGAGGCAAGTGCGACAAGTAAAAATAAATAAGTCTTGCTGGGGGCACAACACAACAAACCCCTACATAAAACAATAGCGCTAGTCAAGCTTCGGACGGGGCGGTGGAGCGGAGCTTGGCGATGATCCTGTCGATGCTACCTCCAATGCTGTAAGAAGCCACAAATTTTGTATATCGCGTCAGTAGTCGCTGGAAGGTATCATACAAGGTAAACATGCGTGGAAATGCGGAAGATTTCGATTGTGAATGTGGTCAATTTCACACATGGGCTTGCTTTGCAGCCATGTGCTTAAGGCACCAGTGACATTTTTAAGTTTGATGTTTCAAAAACTGCCAAGATTGGCCTAACGAAACCTGCACTTCGTTGTTCATTACAGGTGCTTGACTTCATACGTGTGAAGGAAATTACAGCTAAGCATATACCGTATGGTAAAACGGTGGACCAAAGATGCTCGCGACATTCTGTTGGCACACCTTTCCCATTCTCAGAGGGATAACATGGATCCTAGCCTCTTCTCTTATTATGGACACTTAAGCATGTATATGCACGCAATGGAGTTGGTTTGACTCTGTGACACTAGTACCAATGCTTATGATCGGCTCATCGCCTTGTTCAATTCTAATATTGCGGAAATGCAACCATATGCTGAGACAAGAGATGGACCAGGACTGGAAGATCGTCTAGCAGAAAATGGAGCAATGGTGCAGGTGGATAAAGAAGTAATACAGCGCAGCACTGAAGTTAAACCAGCAGCTGCAGTTAGTGGAGACAACTATTCAGGTTTTTATGCCTGGAAACAGGTTAGCTGGACTGTCGGCACCCGCAAAAAGGAAAGAGATTGGGAGATCAACCGCAAGTAGGGACAAGGCCCCGTACGAAATGCTTAGAATGAGGACAAGGTTCTGCACAATATGCCGACAAGACAATGACAAAGAAACAAGCAAACTACCTGCCTGGGGAGATATTCTGAAGCAACCATGCAAACCTACTCGCTGCGAGTGTAGAGGGTCACTGGAGAAACAATTGTACAAAAGCTGGCTAAATTGAGACTGGGTGCAGGGGCTTGAGTTTTACAAAGAGCCAGCACTGATGCCAAATAGTTAGACAGTAGGAATCGAATTCCCTCCAGTTGTGCATTGCAAAGGGTTCTTTGTTATCTTGTATGCTGAGTTGTTGGGCGTAATTCCAACCTGGGCAACCGAGTTGTTTATTGAAATTTGACAGCAATGGCATCCTGAAACTAACATTTTAGAGTAAAAATACTTGCATGTGAACATGCGTGTGTTATTTGTGCTGTAATGATCCCCTAATCCCTGTGTGGACAAATAATTTGATGCTGGAATTTGCTCTGTATGGCTTAACGGGACTGATTTGGCACATGTATTTTAGACTGAATGAGGGTTGATGTGCATCTAAATCTTCATGTCCCATTTGTACGTGGGAGTGCCAGTCATGTGTGTTGTAGACATAAATTGCTTAGGATCAAATCCGTGCCCTGTTCCGAGTTATGAGCCAACAGACATTTTTTTTAGGGCTAGACAACGAACAGTTGGCGGCGAGGAACGCACGGTAGAAGGGTCAGAATTGGAAGAAAATGGATCGGCTCATTAGTTTTCCATCTGTCACGATAGAAAATGGACCAAATTAATAGCATACCTTTCCTCCATTAGATCACCCGCTAGGACCTGCACATTAAAAATGCATATTAAGCAACATAAAAATGGCACACTCTATTAATCAAGTCTAAGCTAAGCTCACAAATCGAGGTAAATGACTAAGTCACTGCCACTCCACACACCTTCAATAGCCGTCGAGTACAAGATTATGATTGTCCATGACAAGACGAGACCAAGCGACAACTATCTCCACTTTGGAGCCGCCAACATGACACTTAAGCATAGTTGTTTGACACTGCTGGACAGGAAAGTCAACGTGATTTATTCGAGAGATAATGGGTTTGGACTTTGAGTATGCTCCTATGACAATTCGGAGTGTGCCCCGCAATCCCACTAACATCACATTTCTTGACAAAGTAAGATACCCATCTAATCCAGCATGCATCCTTTCACCACTGCAGTCAAGCAAAACAACTTCCACGGCGCTTCCCAACATTGCTTCAACAGGAAAAAAGAAGCAAGAAACTTTGCATCCATAGTTAAAAGACTCCCCTTCAACCACACGAACACCAACAATTGTAGCCTGGATTGATGGAGCAAATCGCTCAAGACTTATCTCTGCTGTACAACAGCGGCTATTGATCAGCATGATGTCATACTGCTTCATGGGGCGGTACCTTTGATAGGCAGTGAACAATGCTGTATCTTTGAACTGTGCTCCATATTTCAATTTTAATTCAATTTGAAAGAAAACAGGCTCGTCAGCCACAATTGCACGAGATGGGCCAGTTAAGTGCAAAAAGGGGTCCTGCACGCATAATTTTCATCATTGTCAAGCATAATTTTCATCATTCTCAGTGACACATCAAGCAAAATAACAACTAAAATGCAGTTCAGTTTAACTAGACATAGCCTAGCAGAGACATCACATGGCCATAATCTGGCAATAATATGAAGGAAAGAGTTCTCAAACAGATCATAGCCTAACAGAGAAAGCACATTGCCATAATTTGGCCAGAATATGAAGGAAAAGTTCCCAAATAGATCATAGCCTAACAGAGAAAGCACATGGCCATAATTTGGCCAAAATATGAAGGGAAGAGTTCCCAAACAGATCCTAGTAATCTTTGCTGCTATAATACAAAGTTTTGAATTTAGATTTAGAACAAGCAGCTTCTGCTTTGTGTTTATAGTGTGCTTTCTTGAACACTGGCTACCGTACACTTGAACAAACAGACTAGTCAAAAAATAGACGAGAAGATAGACATTATACATACCTCTTGCTTAATTCTTTGGCAGTTTTCCCCTGAACGGCAGAAGAGAATGTTGCGGTTGTGGTCAAGATCGTCCCGTTCGGCGACCACGCCGTAGACATCAAGAGGCCAGCTCAGATTAGGATTGAGATCAACCAGTTTGATCGAGTATACTTGCAAGCCAAGGCCAGCTACGGAAGGGAACCGGAAGTTTTCGGGCGTGGAGGCCGTGAAGTGCATAGAACTCAATGTTGCTGCAGCACAAAGTAAAATGATTGCAGACTGTTAGAAATTATGCTACTAAATTTAGCAAATACAAATCTATGCATATAAAAGAAGATTTTTTTTTGCAGTGATATACAAAGACGGAGTTGTATTTATTAACCGGGCTCAACTAAAGAGAGTAGAAAACAATATTGCTTACTTATGTCATCAAATCCACCATTTCTTCCGGTCCGGCTGCCCCACGTAGCCTCCCAGCTGTCACGGTCCAAACAATCTTGAACGTCCTTTTGAGGAGCAGATTTGTGGCTCTTTATAAGCTCCGAGATGCCCACAAGCGCAGTGGATATGTGGCGCAGCTTTTCAACCATGTCCGGTGAGATGGGGACTCTGAATGTTTTTAGAGTGGATGCGAGAGAGGTGAAGAGAAAGAGCAGCTGCTGCGTCTCGACCAAGAGAAAATCCATTACCTCCTCCCCAGTCTTGCAACCTAGGTAAGGCAAATTCACCTCCTTGACATGTTGCGTGCGCATCTCGTTGAACTGGGCGGACAAGCTGGAGATCTGCTCTTGAGAAACCTTCTTATTTCCAGCAGGCAACAACCCCCTGGACGTGACCTCTCTCATCAGAAACGAGATCTCCCTCCTGAGCATCTCAAGGTGGCTAGAAAGAGCAACAACCGAGTCGTCGTGACCAATCTCCATGCTGCCAGCGTCTCTCGCCGGCTCCTTGCTGGAATCCCTCCTCGTCACCGTCCCCTTGCAGATTCCCAATTGGGGTTGGGGCTCCATACTTATGAGGGACCCCGAATATCTCTCCATCTCATCGCCAGAATCGAAATCGGGATACTTAATAATCTCCTCCCAGGACTTGCCCATCATCCTGAGGATATGTGAACTAGTTCAATCTCGTTGCCGGCAAGTCTCTTTACTCGTTCCGTAATTCATCATCTCGCAACTAACTCATTAGTTGCAATGCTTGCAAGGCTTATGTGATGTGCATTACCGAGAGGGCCCAGAGATACCTCTCCGACAATCGGAGTGACAAAACCTAATCTCGAAATACGCCAACCCAACATGTACCTTTGGAGACACCTGTAGTACTCCTTTATAATCACCGAGTTACGTTGTGACGTTTGGTAGTACCCAAAGTGTTCCTCCGGTAAATGGGAGTTGCATAATCTCATAGTTACAGGAACATGTATAAGTCATGAAGAAAGCAATAGCAACATACTAAACGATCGGTTGCTAAGCTAATGGAATGTGTCATGTCAATCAGATCATTCTCTTAATGATGTGATCCCGTTAATCAAATAACAACTCATTGTTCATGGTTAGGAAGCATAACCATCTTTGATTAACGAGCTAGTCAAGTAGAGGCATACTAGTGACACTTTGTTTGTCTATGTATTCACACATGTATTATTTTTCCGGTTAATACAATTCTAGCATGAATAATAAACCTTTTATCATGATTATAAGGAAATAAATAATAACTTTATTATTGCCTCTAGGGCACATTTCCTTCAGTCTCCCACTTGCACTAGAGTCAATAATCTAGATTACACCGTAATGATTCTAACACCCATGGAGCCTTGGTGCTGATCATGTTTTGCTCGTGGTAGAGGCTTAGTCAACGGGTCTGCAATATTCAGATCCGTATGTATCTTGCAAATCTCTATGTCTCCCACCTGGACTAGATCCCGGATGGAATTGAAGCGTCTCTTGATGTGTTTGGTTCTCTTGTGAAATCTAGATTCCTTTGCCAAGGCAATTGCACCAGTATTGTCACAAAAGATTTTCATTGGACCCGATGCACTAGGTATGACACCTAGATCGGATATGAACTCCTTCATCCAGACTCCTTCGTTCGCTGCTTCCGAAGTAGCTATGTACTCCGCTTCACATGTAGATCCTGCTACGACGCTTTGTTTAGAACTGCACCAACTGACAGCTCCACCGTTTAATGTAAACACGTATCCGGTTTGCGATTTAGAATCGTCCGGATCAGTGTCAAAGCTTGCATCAACGTAACCATTTACGACGAGCTCTTTGTCACCTCCATATATGAGAAACATATCCTTAGTCCTTTTCAGGTATTTCAGGATGTTCTTGACCGCTGTCCAGTGATCCACTCCTGGATTACTTTGGTACCTCCCTGCTAGACCTATAGCAAGGCACACATCAGGTCTGGTACACAGCATTGCATACATGATAGATCCTATTGCTGATGCATAGGGAACATCTTTCATATTCTCTCTATCTTCTGCAGTGGTCGGGCATTGAGTCTTACTCAATTTCACACCTTGTAACACAGGCAAGAATCCTTTCTTTGCTTGATCCATTTTGAACTTCTTCAAAATTTTGTCAAGGTATGTTGTTTGTGAAAGTCCAATTAAGCGTTTTGATCTATCTCTATAGATCTTTATGCCTAATATGTAAGCAGCTTCACCGAGGTCTTTCATTGAAAAACTCTTATTCAAGTATCCCTTTATGCTATCCAGAAATTCTATGTCATTTCCAATTAGTAATATGTCATCCACATATAATATCAGAAATGCTACAGAGCTCCCACTCACTTTCTTGTAAATACAGGCTTCTCCGAAAGTCTGTATAGAACCAAATAATTTGATCACACTATCAAAGCGTTTATTCCAACTCTGAGAGGCTTGCACCAGTCCATAAATGGATCGCTAGAGCTTGCACACTTTGTTAGCTCCTTTTGGATCGACAAAACCTTCTGGTTGCATCATATACAACTCTTCTTCTAGAAATCCATTCAGGAATGCAATTTTGACATCCATTTGCCAAATTTCATAATCATAAAATGCGGCAATTGCTAACATGATTCGGACGGACTTAAGCATCGCTAAGGGTGAGAAGGTCTCATCGTAGTCAATCCCTTGAACTTGCCGAAAACCTTTCGCGACAAGTCGAGCTTTGTAGACAGTAATATTACCGTCAGCGTCAGTCTTCTTCTTGAAGATCCATTTATTCTCAATTGCTTGCCGATCATTGGGCAAGTCAACCAAAGTCCATACTTTGTTCTCATACATGGATCCCATCTCAGATTTCATGGCTTCAAGCCACTTTGCGGAATCTGGGCTCACCATCGCTTCTTCATAGTTCGTAGGTTCATCATGATCTAGTAGCATGACTTCCAGAACAGGATTACCGTACCACTCTGGCGCGGTAATATATATTCTCTTTTAAAACTAGTTGCATTTCGTGTTTATGACAAATTATGCCCATCAAGTTGACATAGAAAATTTTTCTAGGAGGTATGTGAACCGGAAATTCCAACCGACCCTATTGTCGAGAGGTTAAATTTACTTGAAAGAGAAAACGAGTACTTGAAAGAAAAATTGAAAAGAATTGAGGGGGAGAAGATGGAATTGGAGTTGCATGTTGCCGATGTCGTCGATGATCACAAGATCAAGATGGAGAAAATGCGCTTGAAGATTAGAAAGATTAGAAAATATGCCATCGATAGTGAGGCTTAGTTGCGATCTTGATCGCATTTGTTGTTGCATTTAAATGCTTTAGCTAGAGAGTTATTTGTTTGTTGCATTTAAGTGTTGTATGAACTTTATGTATGAACTTGTATTAATTTGGTCTATTCGGTGTTGTGTAATGAAGATGAGCCGGCAATGGATGTACGATGACCGATGCTCTCCCCAGTTCGTTGAGGGCGTGCATACTTTTCTGATTGCGGCTGAGGCAAACAAGCGGGTGGATGGTTTTATGCCTTGTCCATGTGCTGGCTGTAAGAATGGTCACAATTACTCTACGTCAAGAACCATTCACGTCCACCTATTTGAGTCCGGTTTCATGCCCCACTATAATGTTTGGACCAAGCACGGAGAAAGAGGGGTTATGATGGAAGACAATGAAGAAGAAGAGGACGACGACAGCTATCCTGGCCATGGGTTCCCTGAATACGATGATACAACAATATGGGAAGAAGCTGAGCCGGTAATGCGGGAAGAAGCTGAGCCGGCAATGCGGGAAGAAGCTGAAGAAGAGGCATCAGATTAGCCCGTTGATGATCTAGGTCGGGCCATTGCTGATGCAAAGAGGAACTGCGCAAGTGATTTGGAGAAGAAGAAGTTGCAGCACATGTTAGAGGATCAAAAAAAATTGTTGTACCCGAATTGCGTAGGTGACAAGAAAAAGCTGGGCACCACACTGGAATTGCTGCAATGGAAGGCAGAGAATGGTGCATCTGACAAGGGATTTGGAAAGTTGCTGGTAATGATAAAGGATATGCTTCCAAAGGACAACGAATTGCCCGAGAGTACGTACGAAGCAAAGAAGGCTGTCTGCCCTCTAGGATTAGAGGTGCAGAAGATACATGCATGCCCTAATGATTGCATCCTCTACCGCGGTGAGTATGAGGATTTGAATGCTTGCCCGGTATGTGGTGCATTGCGCTATAAGATCAGCCGCGATGACCCTGGTGATGTCGATGGCGAGCGCCCCAGGAAGAAGATTCCTGCCAAGGTGATGTGGTATGCTCCTATAATACCATGGTTGAAACGTTTGTTCCAAAACAAAGAGCATGCCAAGGCGATGCGATGGCACAGAGAAGACCGTAAGAAAGACGGAAAGTTGAGAGTACCCGCTGACGGGTCGGAGTGGAGAAAAATCGAAAAAAAGTACGGGAAGGAGTTTGCAGATGACGCAAGGAGCGTATGGTTTGGTCTAAGCGCAGATGGCATTAATCCTTTTGGGGAGCAGAGCAGCAACCATAGCACCTGGCCTGTGACTCTATGTTTGTATAACCTTCCTCCTTGGTTGTGCATGAAGCGGAAGTTCATTATGATGCCAGTGCTCATCCAAGGCCCTAAGCAACCCGGCAATGAGATTGATGTGTACCTAAGGCCATTAGTTGAAGAACTCTTACAACTATGGAATGGAACAGGTGTACGTGCGTGGGATGAGCACATGGGGGAAGAATTTGACCTAAAGGTGTTGTTGTTCGTGACCATCAATGATTGGCCTGCTCTCAGTAACCTTTCAGGACAGACAAACAAGGGATACCGCGCATGCACGCACTGTTTGGACGATATCGACAGTATATATTTGGCTAATTGTAAGAAGAATGTGTACCTGGGACATCGTCGATTTCTTCCGAGCAGGCATCCCGTAAGAAAGAAAGGCAAGCATTTCAAAGGTGAGGCGGATCATCGGACGAAGCCTGGCCACCGTACTGGTGCTGATGTACATGATATGGTCAAGGATTTGAAGGTGATCTTTGGAAAGGGTCCTGGTGGACAACCTGTTCCCAATGACGCTGACGGACGCGCACCCATGTGGAAGAAGAAATCTATATTTTGGGACCTACCCTATTGGAAAGACCTAGAGGTCCGCTCCACAATCGATGTGATGCACGTGACGAAGAATCTTTGTGTGACCCTGCTTGGCTTCTTGGGCGTGTATGGGAAGACAAAAGATACACCTGAGGCACGGGAGGACCAGCAACGTATGCACGGAAAAGACGGCATACATCAGGGTCATGCAAGCTACGCTCTTACCAAAGAAGAGAAGGAAATCTTCTTTGAATGCCTGCTCAGTATTAAGGTACCGTCTGGCTTCTCGTCGAATATAAAGGGAATAATAAACATGGCAGAGAAAAAGTTCCAAAACCTAAAGTCTCATGACTGCCACGTGATTATGACGCAACTGCTTCCGGTTGCATTGAGGGGGCTTCTACCGGAAAACGTTCGATTAGCCATTGTGAAGCTATGTGCATTTCTCAATGCAATCTCTCAGAAGGTAATCGATCCAGAAATCATACCAAGGTTACAGAATGATTTGGTGCAATGTCTTGTCAGTTTCGAGTTGGTGTTCCCACCATCCTTCTTCAACATCATGACGCACGTCCTAGTTCACCTATGCGAAGAGATTAACATTTTGGGTCCTATATTTCTACACAATATGTTCCCCTTTGAGAGGTTCATGGGAGTCTTAAAGAAATATGTTCATAACCGTGCTAGGCCAGAAGGAAGCATCTCCAAGGGCCGTCAAAATGAGGAGGTCATTGAGTTTTGTATTGACTTTATTCCTGACCTTAAGCCGATTGGTGTTCCTGAATCGCGGCATAAGGGAAGACTGGATGGAGAAGGCACGCTAGGAGGGGAACAAATAATATGTATGGACGGACATTCTCTCACTGAAGCACACTACACAGTTCTACAGAATTCCACCTTGGTGGCTCCGTATATGGATGAACACAAGAATTTGCTACGCTCCAAACACCTGGAGCGGTCTGATGACTGGATTACACGTGAACAAACCAGGAGTTTCGCCAGCTGGTTGCAAGCACGTACCATGCATGACACCTCTATTGAAGATGACCTGTACTTGCTGTCCCAGTTACCATCTTCGAATATAGTGACTTTCAAAGGGTACGAGATAAATGGTAATACATTTTACACTATCGCCCAAGATAAGAAGAGCACCAACCAAAACAGTGGTGTCCGCTTTGATGCAGAAACCAAGACGGGAAAGGAAACATATTATGGTTATATATAGGACATATGGGATCTTGATTATCGACGTGGTTTGGAGGTCCCTTTGTTTCGGTGCAAATGGGTCAATATGACACGAGGCGGGGTAACGGAAGACCCGCAGTACAGAATGACAACAATGGATCTCAACAATCTTGCGTATGCAGACGAACCATTCGTTCTAGCCAATGATGTGGCACAGGTTTTCTATGTGAAGGACATGTCTACCAAGCCAAGAAAAAGAAAAGATAAGGAAGCGAATGCATCGTACGATGAGCCAAAGCGGCACATAGTTCTTTCTGGGAAGAGAAACATCATGGGAGTGGATGACAAGACAGACAAGTCAGAAGATTATGAAAAGTTTGATGAAATTGCTCCATTCACAGTGAATATTGACCCGAGCATCCCGTTAAATGATGAAGATTTTCCATGGTTATGGTGAAAAGGGACACATGCGAAGAAAAAGTTTCACACCCAAAGATCTGGGATGTGATCGGCTTCACTAGCTATCATCACTTTCTTCTGTGTTTCACACCCAGAAGGGAATCTCTGTAATAGTTAGGGTAGTTAATTATGTGTTTTGGCATTTGAAACGCGAAGAAATTTTATGTGCAAACAAATTCTTTCATGCCTTTACTGATTTTTAAAGTTAAGTTATTCACAAACTAGTGATTCACACTAATTTCAAATAATTCAAAATTTAAACTATTCAAATTTGAAAACTACGGGCACTAACAGAAAGTTTGTAATTTTTTGTACCTAAAGCAAAAATATTCACAAAGAAACTCTAAATACAAAAAAAACAACTCAAAAATAAATAAAGCAAAAAAATAAAAAAAAGCCCGCCTACTAGGCTAGAGCGGCCTGCATACGACTAGAAACCCAACCCGTTGTTGGGCCAGGATGCAGGCCCGCAAAGGCCCAGTAGGCCCACGGGGCAGCACAGCACAGGTAGGCCTAGAAGGCCTGCACTTGAGAGGAGCTCGAAGGAGCAGCCGCGGCTGGGTTTATAAACCAGTGCGGCTGCCCTTCGCTAGGCGAGGTGGGACTAAACTTTGCGCCCCTCGCCTGGCAGCGCACCCCCCTTTAGTACCGGTTCGTGGCACCAACCGGTACTAAAGGGGGGGCCTTTAGTACCGGTTGGAGCCACCAACCAGTACTAAAGGGGGTCGCTTCCCGCCGCTTGGCCTGGCCAAAACAGGCCTTTAGTACCGGTTAGTGGCTCCAACCGGTACTAAAGGTGTCCCCTATATAAGAAACACTTTGAAAATTTTCAGTTTCTCATCTCCCACTTCCCTCTGCCCCCGCCCCGTCCCGCGCCGTCGCCGCCCCTGTCGCGCCGTCCCCGTCGACTCCGCGACGCCCCCGTCCTCGTCGCGTCGTCCCCGTCGACTCCGCGGCGCCCCCGTCGCCACCCTGTCGCCGCACCGGCCCGTCGCCGATCCCCTCGCTTCGCCGTCGCCGTCGCCTTTGGATCGACCTTGCCTCGCCGTCTCCGTCGCCTCGACCTTGCCCGCGCGCGCCGTGAGCCCCTCCCCCGGCCCCTCTCCTCCCTCCAATCGATCAAGGCCACACCGGCGCCGGCGCCGACCGTAGCGCACACACACACACGCGCGCACACACACACACTACGTGCACACACACACACTACACACACACACTACACGCGCACACACACACACAATTTTTCTGTTTTTAGCTTTTAGTTTTTTCTGTTTTTCTGTTTTTCATACAAAATTTTAGATGAATTAATTAATTAGATTAGATTAATGTCAAATAGTATATAGAAATGTTAGTTATAATATATATAATGTCAAATGTTATAGAAATGTTAGTTATATAGAAATGTTAGAAATTTTGGAAATGTTAGTTTTAGCTAGCTAGATGAATTAGATTAATTTCAAATTGTTAGGCGATGATCGATGTTTTTTTAGTTTCTTATATTTTTAGTTATAAAATTTATAATTTGCATATATGAAATCATCACAATCCATCATTTAAAAAATGTTACTTTACTTTTGCGGCATATAGTATTTTGTTGTCGACGATGCCCGGCCCGCATCCTCGCCGTCGACACGTCCGCGATGACGTCCAGCTGACCCATGTCCGGGACTGGGCTCCGTCGGGCTGGCACTGGGAGGTGCTGCCTAGAGGGGCGCACCGCTTGATGAGGAACCCGGCCCCGGGTCCCGTCGTCGACCCTGATCTCGTTTGGTGGCGTTCGTGTGGGCCAGTTTCGGCGCGGAGGGAGCCGGCCCCGCCGGAGGGGGTACGTCGTCGTGTCAGGGAGGAGGACGAGCACGTCCATCGCTACATGGTTGCGTTAGAGGGCGGCAGGTTCTCCAATACCTGGCAGTTTCTTCAGGGATCTCACTTCAGCTATGATCCTGTGAGGGTTCCTTCTCTTTGGGTGTCCACCGCCCGCGCCGCAGGAACCGCGCGTGTCCTAGATTCTTCTGTAGTATTCGATCTTTAATTAGCTACCTAGCCAGTGATGTACTATTCAATATTATATATTATTCGAGACGATGTATTCGAGATTAAATCTATTATTCGAGACGATGTATTCGAGATTATATCTATTATTCGAGACGATGTATTCGAGATGATATCTATTATTCGAGATTATACTAAATTGTTTTATATTTATTTTGGCATAGTTAAATAAAAGCTATGGCGGACAATACCGACAGAGAGAGAGAACAGACCATGTTCGATATGATACGCGGGCCAGATGATGATCAGAATGAAGAAGATTATGACGGCTCCGAATTTCTAAACAACACCGGAGAGGGTGATATGATATTCGATCGCGACGACCGAATTGATGAAGTCATGAACTATGATTATGACGATGACGAAGAACATGTTGATCCTGAAACAACAAACACCGGCGAGGTATATATATTTATATAAGCAGGAATCTGGTGATCATCACATGTTTTAAATGAGTTGAAGATATATTAACGAATCGATCTTTCTTCTTTCAGCCATCCGGATCGAGCAAATCTTCAGGCAAAAGGACGAAACGAGGCCCGAGCAAAAAGTTGAAGGAGGGCGTAAAGTACAATATCGAGGCATTCAAACCTAATGGCGAACCATTAGCGCCTAAGAAGATTGCGGACAAGTTCGTTCGTCAGTGCGGAGTTCTTGTGAAGGACCAACTCCCGATCTCCCTTCAAGAATGGAGAGAGCCAGCAAAGCCACGTCCAAATGTTACTTTTGTCGACGACAGACAAAAAGACTGCTTTGGGATACTCTCATGGAACATTTCACCCTACCAGATCATTTCACAGAAGCAGATGTGCAGAAAGTCAAGGATGCTGCTCTTAGGAAGATGGCGGTTGCATTCAAGAACCACAAGAGATGTGAATGGGAGAAGTACGTCAAGGGAGGAAGGAAGACTCCAGTATTCGAGGGGACACTAGAGAATCAAAGTGCTCATTGGGATGATTTCGTGAAATTCAAGGATTCAGAATTAGCTAAGGAACGGTCGAGAATAAACAAGAAGAATGCCGAAAAAAAGGATAAGTTCCATAAGCTGGGGCCAGGTGGCTACGCGGTGGCAATGCCTAAGTGGGATAAGTCTGAGAAAGAGATGGAGGATGCAGGTGTCACTCCGGTTACTAAGAGTTGGCCCCCCAGGTGCAGGACTTGGTTCTATGCGCATGGGGGGAGTTGGACCCGAAGACAGGCAATGTTTCGACGAAGGCATGTCTGAACGGAGCCGACGATAACATACTTGTTGCAATAGAAGAGGCTCGAACAGGGGTGTTCCAGCCCAATAGAGAGAACGACGAGCTTACGCGTGCCCTGGGAAATCCTGAACACCCGGGAAGAACACGAGGCAAGGGCGCTATTCCGTGGTATGAGGGGTTTTCGGACTGGAACACCGACTACAGAACCCGTGCGAGAAGGAAGATTGCGGAGGAGAAGCAGAGGAAGATGGAGGAGGAGAAGAGGAAGCTGGACTATGAACGCCTTCAAGGCCTAGAATCAGCGCATGCGGACTTGGCAGTCAAATTCCAGCGGCAGCAGGAGCAGATCGACTCACTTAGCCAGCAAAGGGGGTCTCAGCAGCTGCAGCAGCTAGCGGATGATCCAGCATTGGATACCACCGCCCCATCCATGCCGAGAAGCAGCGTGGGTTCCGCCCCGTTTGACGCAATGCTGGATAGATACCCCGTGGATGACATCACGGATAACACTAACTGCGAGCTACACTTCAAAATTAAGAACATATCCTTGAAGGTGGCGGACGGCGTTGCTTATACAAATTCCCCCGATGCAACCTTCCATTGCAACCCGATTCCAGCAGGCTATACTCGTGTCATGGTTGATGAGGTGGTGGACCAATATTCGGGGCTAGAGCTTGACATTCCTGGAGGTGACGAGGAGCACACACTCGGAGAGGCCAAACATCGTATCATCCTATGGAGAAAGGATTGCATCATCTTTCGAAGGCCACCGACACCGCGTCACCCGACTCCTCGTCGAAGTCCGCCACCGATTCAGCAGACTCCCACTCCTCCAAGTCCACCAACGCGTGAGGCCACTCCTCCTCCTCCAAGTCCGGCAAAGTGTCAGGCCACTCCTCCTCCAAGTCCGACACAGCGTCAGACGTCCACTCCTCCTCCAAGTCCGGCACAGCTTCAGGCCACTCCTCCTCGTCCAACTCAGCCCCGTCAGCCGTCTCCGCCGCCTCAGCAATCGCAGAAGAGACACCCCGCAGCTATGGTGCGTAGCGGTACCAATCGAGGTCATAGTACAGGAAGTACAGGCGGAGGCAAGCGATATAAATATGGTCCAAACCTCACTACTCCTCTTCCTGAGAGGGCTTACGACAGGACCAAGGAGCAAACCAATGCCATAGTGCGGGCAGAAGTCGACGCCCATTTTGGACCGAAACCGCCACCGCCGCCAAGGGAGAAAGTGCCTGTGGAAGTTATTGACCACTTCATTCGTATGGCTGAACCACCAGCTCCTAAGCCTGTTGACACAGACTATGAGCGCCACATCAGGAAGTTACATCGACAACGTCTACAGAAGGAGGTGAGCTCGAGCTCGAGCAAACAACAAGCAGCTGTCAAAAAATGTGGGAGAACCGTTGCCCAGCTGGGAGAATAGTGGGCGCAACCGATCCCCCCGCTTGTTGTGCCGCCAACAACACGTGACAGTACGCGCGGCCAATATTATTGTGGGCAAACAGTTTACGTTCCCCAGGTGGGCGATGTGGTAATAACCCAGCAGCATATAACGCAGGCTGAAGAACTCAAGATCACTGTTGGACAACTCCTCGAGATCGAGGACATGCCTATGCTTACAGAGGAGGAAATAAAATGGAAATATGTCAGGGGCCAACCTTTGGTCAAGCCAGAAGATGTCAAGAAGCTCCCAACGAGAATGTATGAATTGCATCAATGGTACATGGACATTACGAAGAGATCCGATCGACAGTCCCTCATGGCGCAAGTCAACAAGGATCATTACTACCATGAGAAACCTGTGACCATTGAGTATTCTGAACTGTTTCAGTTATACAATCAAGACGCACTCGACAAATCTATCATCAGTTGCTATTGTCTGTAAGTGATTTCTTTCTGTAATTTAAGTCTCAAGCTAGCTGTATTGATCCTTTTGATCAATCATTACCTGTAATTATCCTCACTATATTCTTTTCTGTGGTATTATGCAGGATGAAGATGTATGAAATGACAAAAGGTGGACGCTATGGCATTGGGTTCATTGACCCAAACACCGTTAATGAATACACATGGCAAATAAGCAAGCATTATGAAAAGCAGGTAGAGGACAGCATGTTCGAGTTCTTGAAGCGCCTTAAATACAATGAAGATATACTACTTCCTTACAACTTCCAGTGAGTCACACTTTCTTGTACTACAAATTCTCTGTTTTTGCCTACTAGCTAGCTAGCTACATGTTTTTGCTTACATATGCCCGCTTAATTAAGACATGCAAATGTGTGTGCATGCAGATTTCACTGGATCTTGTGTATCATTAAAGTTGACGAAGGAACGGTTGAAATACTGGACTCACTACTCAAAGAAAATAGTGACTATAACATCTTGTTTGGGATAGTCAACAGGTAATTTCAATCATTATTAACTATATATCTCGGCCTATTTAGTTCGTCATTTCATGATATGAACTATTTAATAACTCCTTTATTCATTTTCTTTGTCGGCGGGCAGGGCTTGGGCAAGGTTCATCAGCAAAACGAAAGGCGAATGGAAACGACAGCTGAGATGGCTTCGACCCAAGGTAAGTAATTAAGTAGTGCTAGCTAGCTGCCATCTTTTTAATATTATCATGCTTGATTAATTATTATCTGATCAAATTAAATTCCATTCTCGTAAAGGCCATAAAGCAGGCGCAGGGGACTGATCTGTGTGCATACTGCGTTTGCGAGAACATTCGCATGATGGCGTCCGAAATGAGCAGATCTCAAAGACAGGAATGGGTACGCTTGTCAGAACACTATTCACAATTTGTGCACCATTATCGATATCTAGTCACACAACTAATACACATGCATATTGATCTCCTTCTTAACAGTTCACAGAGGTGCGGGACAAGCTCCTAGATACGGAGCGCGTACAAGCACTTCAAGAGGAAATAGCGGGATTTTTGCTCGACCAGGTCATAAATCCGAAGGGAGAATACTATTACCCGCTACCGCCCCCATCGACCAGGTCATGAACCACTTCCAATTTGTCATCGTGCTCCGAAGACACCAATTAGGCTAATGCAACTGGCTCCGAAGGCAACATGCATATGTAGGAGAAATTGTATATAGCTATATACATGTGTGTATGTGTGAATTAATATGGTGGTTTGTGAGACATTGATGATCTATATATATGATTGGTTCTACTAGCTACCATATATATGCATAACGTGTACAATGTGTAGTATCGTAAAATACCAGCAAACGAAAAAGAATTAAAATGGAAAACACAAAATTAAATGAAAAAGAAATCATAAAACCAAAAAAAAACCCAAACATTTTAGTACCGGTTGGTGTTACCAACCGGTACTAAAGGGCTCCCGGCTCCCGGAGCTGGCTCGTGCCACGTGGTTGCCCTTTAGCACCGGTTCGTGCTGAACCGGTACTAAGGGGGGGGGGCCTTTAGTGCCCACACTTTAGTGCCGGTTATGGAACCGGCACTAAAGGGCCTTACGAACCGGTGCTATTGCCCGGTTCTGCACTAGTGCGCCAGCGTCTCCGGCGGTAGATTCAGACAACCTACCGCCGGGTGGAGCGGCGGTAGGGTGTGACGGAGGGGGCACGGCGGCCGTTATCCTTGCTGACGTGGACAAGTTTGCTACCGCCGCTTCTCTCGGCGGTAGGCTATATGATCCTACCGCCAGGCCCCTTGACGGTAGGCAAAGGGTCAAATCCCGAAATATTTTCAAACTGGGGTCAGATCTCGATTTTGTTTGACAAAAGGGTCAAAACACGAAATTTTGCCCCCACCAGACGGCAAGCGGTGGGTGTCTGATCCCACGCGCCACGGCGCGCTTTTCACCCAGCGACCGCCGCTGCTCCTCGTCACCAACACCCGACGCTCATCTGCTCCCTCCACAACGATGCTGCTGCTTCTTCTTCTCCAACACCCGACGTTCGTCTGCTACTTACTTTCTTTGATCTCTTCTTCTTCACCGCCCAACTCGCTGCTGCTGTTTCCATCTCTCTCATTCTCTCATTCACATGATCTACACTAGTACTACCTCCGTTCGGAAATACTTGTCATCAAAATGGATAAAAGGTGATGTATCTAGATGTATTTTAGTTCTAGATACATCTCTTTTTGTCCATTTTGATGACAAGTATTTTCGGACGGAGGGAGTACCATATAACATTATAACTCCACAATCTTTCCTACTGTTTGTAACTCCATAATCTCACCGGCCTCTTCCCTCTCTCAAACCTTGCTTTTTTTTTGCGGAGAAAACCTTGCTTGTGTTACAACTCTGAATCGTGTACATGTGTGCTGCAAATTCGAGGCAAGTTCTCGTTTAGTATGGATAAGTGGGTTACTTGTTCCCTTGCATAATTCATTCAAGTTCTTGTCCTCTATTATATTCATATATATTTCGTCTTCTGTTTCAGAGAAAATCCCCTCTTGCTTGCTCCGTTTTTTAGCTACTGAATTACTATGCATTAGTAGCAGAGTTCCTTCACCCTGTTGCAGACTAGTTTTGACGCTTCAGTTTGACAGAGAAATCAGAGGAAAAGTATGAGGCTTCAGTTTTAAAGTGGCCTCTGCTTACTTCAGGTAGCTCACTGGTAGTTAATGACAGCAAGCCTGGCCATTGAACAACATGCAGATATACACAGGGGTATGTTTGAATAATTGGGCACAAAAGGTATGTTGAACACATACTGGGGCTGAGCGTCGACGACTCCAAAGTTCAGGAGTATAAAGCAACAGCACCGACAACACAACAGGATCCAAAGTTCAAGATCCAAAGTGCACCGACAACACAACAGCATCTAAAGTTCAGCATCCAAAGTTAAAGATCCAAGGTGCACCGACAACACAACAACATCTAATGTTCAGGATCCAAAGTGCACCGACAACAGAACAGCATCCAAAGTTCAAGAGGCAAGTGCGACAAGTAAAAATAAATAAGTCTTGCTGGGGGCACAACACAACAAACCCCTACATAAAACAATAGCGCTAGTCAAGCTTCGGACGGGGCGGTGGAGCGGAGCTTGGCGATGATCCTGTCGATGCTACCTCCAATGCTGTAAGAAGCCACAAATTTTGTATATCGCGTCAGTAGTCGCTGGAAGGTATCATACAAGGTAAACATGCGTGGAAATGCGGAAGATTTCGATTGTGAATGTGGTCAATTTCACACATGGGCTTGCTTTGCAGCCATGTGCTTAAGGCACCAGTGACATTTTTAAGTTTGATGTTTCAAAAACTGCCAAGATTGGCCTAACGAAACCTGCACTTCGTTGTTCATTACAGGTGCTTGACTTCATACGTGTGAAGGAAATTACAGCTAAGCATATACCGTATGGTAAAACGGTGGACCAAAGATGCTCGCGACATTCTGTTGGCACACCTTTCCCATTCTCAGAGGGATAACATGGATCCTAGCCTCTTCTCTTATTATGGACACTTAAGCATGTATATGCACGCAATGGAGTTGGTTTGACTCTGTGACACTAGTACCAATGCTTATGATCGGCTCATCGCCTTGTTCAATTCTAATATTGCGGAAATGCAACCATATGCTGAGACAAGAGATGGACCAGGACTGGAAGATCGTCTAGCAGAAAATGGAGCAATGGTGCAGGTGGATAAAGAAGTAATACAGCGCAGCACTGAAGTTAAACCAGCAGCTGCAGTTAGTGGAGACAACTATTCAGGTTTTTATGCCTGGAAACAGGTTAGCTGGACTGTCGGCACCCGCAAAAAGGAAAGAGATTGGGAGATCAACCGCAAGTAGGGACAAGGCCCCGTACGAAATGCTTAGAATGAGGACAAGGTTCTGCACAATATGCCGACAAGACAATGACAAAGAAACAAGCAAACTACCTGCCTGGGGAGATATTCTGAAGCAACCATGCAAACCTACTCGCTGCGAGTGTAGAGGGTCACTGGAGAAACAATTGTACAAAAGCTGGCTAAATTGAGACTGGGTGCAGGGGCTTGAGTTTTACAAAGAGCCAGCACTGATGCCAAATAGTTAGACAGTAGGAATCGAATTCCCTCCAGTTGTGCATTGCAAAGGGTTCTTTGTTATCTTGTATGCTGAGTTGTTGGGCGTAATTCCAACCTGGGCAACCGAGTTGTTTATTGAAATTTGACAGCAATGGCATCCTGAAACTAACATTTTAGAGTAAAAATACTTGCATGTGAACATGCGTGTGTTATTTGTGCTGTAATGATCCCCTAATCCCTGTGTGGACAAATAATTTGATGCTGGAATTTGCTCTGTATGGCTTAACGGGACTGATTTGGCACATGTATTTTAGACTGAATGAGGGTTGATGTGCATCTAAATCTTCATGTCCCATTTGTACGTGGCAGTGCCAGTCATGTGTGTTGTAGACATAAATTGCTTAGGATCAAATCCGTGCCCTGTTCCGAGTTATGAGCCAACAGACATTTTTTTTAGGGCTAGACAACGAACAGTTGGCGGCGAGGAACGCACGGTAGAAGGGTCAGAATTGGAAGAAAATGGATCGGCTCATTAGTTTTCCATCTGTCACGATAGAAAATGGACCAAATTAATAGCATACCTTTCCTCCATTAGATCACCCGCTAGGACCTGCACATTAAAAATGCATATTAAGCAACATAAAAATGGCACACTCTATTAATCAAGTCTAAGCTAAGCTCACAAATCGAGGTAAATGACTAAGTCACTGCCACTCCACACACCTTCAATAGCCGTCGAGTACAAGATTATGATTGTCCATGACAAGACGAGACCAAGCGACAACTATCTCCACTTTGGAGCCGCCAACATGACACTTAAGCATAGTTGTTTGACACTGCTGGACAGGAAAGTCAACGTGATTTATTCGAGAGATAATGGGTTTGGAATTTGAGTATGCTCCTATGACAATTCGGAGTGTGCCCCGCAATCCCACTAACATCACATTTCTTGACAAAGTAAGATACCCATCTAATCCAGCATGCATCCTTTCACCACTGCAGTCAAGCAAAACAACTTCCACGGCGCTTCCCAACATTGCTTCAACAGGAAAAAAGAAGCAAGAAACTTTGCATCCATAGTTAAAAGACTCCCCTTCAACCACACGAACACCAACAATTGTAGCCTGGATTGATGGAGCAAATCGCTCAAGACTTATCTCTGCTGTACAACAGCGGCTATTGATCAGCATGATGTCATACTGCTTCATGGGGCGGTACCTTTGATAGGCAGTGAACAATGCTGTATCTTTGAACTGTGCTCCATATTTCAATTTTAATTCAATTTGAAAGAAAACAGGCTCGTCAGCCACAATTGCACGAGATGGGCCAGTTAAGTGCAAAAAGGGGTCCTGCACGCATAATTTTCATCATTGTCAAGCATAATTTTCATCATTCTCAGTGACACATCAAGCAAAATAACAACTAAAATGCAGTTCAGTTTAACTAGACATAGCCTAGCAGAGACATCACATGGCCATAATCTGGCAATAATATGAAGGAAAGAGTTCTCAAACAGATCATAGCCTAACAGAGAAAGCACATTGCCATAATTTGGCCAGAATATGAAGGAAAAGTTCCCAAATAGATCATAGCCTAACAGAGAAAGCACATGGCCATAATTTGGCCAAAATATGAAGGGAAGAGTTCCCAAACAGATCCTAGTAATCTTTGCTGCTATAATACAAAGTTTTGAATTTAGATTTAGAACAAGCAGCTTCTGCTTTGTGTTTATAGTGTGCTTTCTTGAACACTGGCTACCGTACACTTGAACAAACAGACTAGTCAAAAAATAGACGAGAAGATAGACATTATACATACCTCTTGCTTAATTCTTTGGCAGTTTTCCCCTGAACGGCAGAAGAGAATGTTGCGGTTGTGGTCAAGATCGTCCCGTGCGGCGACCACGCCGTAGACATCAAGAGGCCAGCTCAGATTAGGATTGAGATCAACCAGTTTGATCGAGTATACTTGCAAGGCAGGGCCAGCTACGGAAGGGAACCGGAAGTTTTCGGGTGTGGAGGCCGTGAAGTGCATAGAACTCAATGTTGCTGCAGCACAAAGTAAAATGATTGCGGACTGTTAGAAATTATGCTACTAAATTTAGCAAATAAAAATCTATGCGTATAAAAGAACAAATTTTTTTACAGTGATGTACAAAAATAGAGTTGCATTTATTAACCGAGGCCCAAGTAAAGAGAGTAGAAAACAATATTGCTTACTTATGTCATCAAATCCACCATTTCTTCCGGTCCGGCTGCCCCACGTAGCCTCCCAGCTGTCACGGTCCAAACAATCTTGAACGTCCTTTTGAGGAGCAGATTTGTGGCTCTTTATAAGCTCCGAGATGCCCACAAGCGCAGTGGATATGTGGCGCAGCTTTTCAACCATGTCCGGTGAGATGGGGACTCTGAATGTTTTTAGAGTGGATGCGAGAGAGGTGAAGAGAAAGAGCAGCTGCTGCGTCTCGACCAAGAGAAAATCCATTACCTCCTCCCCAGTCTTGCAACCTAGGTAAGGCAAATTCACCTCCTTGACATGTTGCGTGCGCATCTCGTTGAACTGGGCGGACAAGCTGGAGATCTGCTCTTGAGAAACCTTCTTATTTCCAGCAGGCAACAACCCCCTGGACGTGACCTCTCTCATCAGAAACGAGATCTCCCTCCTGAGCATCTCAAGGTGGCTAGAAAGAGCAACAACCGAGTCGTCGTGACCAATCTCCATGCTGCCAGCGTCTCTCGCCGGCTCCTTGCTGGAATCCCTCCTCGTCACCGTCCCCTTGCAGATTCCCAATTGGGGTTGGGGCTCCATACTTATGAGGGACCCCGAATATCTCTCCATCTCATCGCCAGAATCGAAATCGGGATACTTAATAATCTCCTCCCAGGACTTGCCCATCATCCTGAGGATATGTGAACTAGTTCAATCTCGTTGCCGGCAAGTCTCTTTACTCGTTCCGTAATTCATCATCTCGCAACTAACTCATTAGTTGCAATGCTTGCAAGGCTTATGTGATGTGCATTACCGAGAGGGCCCAGAGATACCTCTCCGACAATCGGAGTGACAAAACCTAATCTCGAAATACGCCAACCCAACATGTACCTTTGGAGACACCTGTAGTACTCCTTTATAATCACCGAGTTACGTTGTGACGTTTGGTAGTACCCAAAGTGTTCCTCCGGTAAATGGGAGTTTCATAATCTCATAGTTACAGGAACATGTATAAGTCATGAAGAAAGCAATAGCAACATACTAAACGATCGGTTGCTAAGCTAATGGAATGTGTCATGTCAATCAGATCATTCTCTTAATGATGTGATCCCGTTAATCAAATAACAACTCATTGTTCATGGTTAGGAAGCATAACCATCTTTGATTAACGAGCTAGTCAAGTAGAGGCATACTAGTGACACTTTGTTTGTCTATGTATTCACACATGTATTATTTTTCCGGTTAATACAATTCTAGCATGAATAATAAACCTTTTATCATGATTATAAGGAAATAAATAATAACTTTATTATTGCCTCTAGGGCACATTTCCTTCAGTCTCCCACTTGCACTAGAGTCAATAATCTAGATTACACCGTAATGATTCTAACACCCATGGAGCCTTGGTGCTGATCATGTTTTGCTCGTGGTAGAGGCTTAGTCAACGGGTCTGCAATATTCAGATCCGTATGTATCTTGCAAATCTCTATGTCTCCCACCTGGACTAGATCCCGGATGGAATTGAAGCGTCTCTTGATGTGTTTGGTTCTCTTGTGAAATCTAGATTCCTTTGCCAAGGCAATTGCACCAGTATTGTCACAAAAGATTTTCATTGGACCCGATGCACTAGGTATGACACCTAGATCGGATATGAACTCCTTCATCCAGACTCCTTCGTTCGCTGCTTCCGAAGCAGCTATGTACTCCGCTTCACATGTAGATCCTGCTACGACGCTTTGTTTAGAACTGCACCAACTGACAGCTCCACCGTTTAATGTAAACACGTATCCGGTTTGCGATTTAGAATCGTCCGGATCAGTGTCAAAGCTTGCATCAACGTAACCATTTACGACGAGCTCTTTGTCACCTCCATATACGAGAAACATATCCTTAGTCCTTTTCAGGTATTTCAGGATGTTCTTGACCGCTGTCCAGTGATCCACTCCTGGATTACTTTGGTACCTCCCTGCTAGACCTATAGCAAGGCACACATCAGGTCTGGTACACAGCATTGCATACATGATAGATCCTATTGCTGATGCATAGGGAACATCTTTCATATTCTCTCTATCTTCTGCAGTGGTCGGGCATTGAGTCTTACTCAATTTCACACCTTGTAACACAGGCAAGAATCCTTTCTTTGCTTGATCCATTTTGAACTTCTTCAAAATTTTGTCAAGGTATGTTGTTTGTGAAAGTCCAATTAAGCGTTTTGATCTATCTCTATAGATCTTTATGCCTAATATGTAAGCAGCTTCACCGAGGTCTTTCATTGAAAAACTCTTATTCAAGTATCCCTTTATGCTATCCAGAAATTCTATATCATTTCCAATTAGTAATATGTCATCCACATATAATATCAGAAATGCTACAGAGCTCCCACTCACTTTCTTGTAAATACAGGCTTCTCCGAAAGTCTGTATAGAACCAAATAATTTGATCACACTATCAAAGCGTTTATTCCAACTCTGAGAGGCTTGCACCAGTCCATAAATGGATCGCTAGAGCTTGCACACTTTGTTAGCTCCTTTTGGATCGACAAAACCTTCTGGTTGCATCATATACAACTCTTCTTCTAGAAATCCATTCAGGAATGCAATTTTGACATCCATTTGCCAAATTTCATAATCATAAAATGCGGCAATTGCTAACATGATTCGGACGGACTTAAGCATCGCTAAGGGTGAGAAGGTCTCATCGTAGTCAATCCCTTGAACTTGCCGAAAACCTTTCGCGACAAGTCGAGCTTTGTAGACAGTAATATTACCGTCAGCGTCAGTCTTCTTCTTGAAGATCCATTTATTCTCAATTGCTTGCCGATCATTGGGCAAGTCAACCAAAGTCCATACTTTGTTCTCATACATGGATCCCATCTCAGATTTCATGGCTTCAAGCCACTTTGCGGAATCTGGGCTCACCATCGCTTCTTCATAGTTCGTAGGTTCATCATGATCTAGTAGCATGACTTCCAGAACAGGATTACCGTACCACTCTGGCGCGGTAATATATATTCTCTTTTAAAACTAGTTGCATTTCGTGTTTATGACAAATTATGCCCATCAAGTTGACATAGAAAATTTTTCTAGGAGGTATGTGAACCGGAAATTCCAACCGACCCTATTGTCGAGAGGTTAAATTTACTTGAAAGAGAAAACGAGTACTTGAAAGAAAAATTGAAAAGAATTGAGGGGGAGAAGATGGAATTGGAGTTGCATGTTGCCGATGTCGTCGATGATCACAAGATCAAGATGGAGAAAATGCGCTTGAAGATTAGAAAGATTAGAAAATATGCCATCGATAGTGAGGCTTAGTTGCGATCTTGATCGCATTTGTTGTTGCATTTAAATGCTTTAGCTAGAGAGTTATTTGTTTGTTGCATTTAAGTGTTGTATGAACTTTATGTATGAACTTGTATTAATTTGGTCTATTCGGTGTTGTGTAATGAAGATGAGCCGGCAATGGATGTACGATGACCGATGCTCTCCCCAGTTCGTTGAGGGCGTGCATACTTTTCTGATTGCGGCTGAGGCAAACAAGCGGGTGGATGGTTTTATGCCTTGTCCATGTGCTGGCTGTAAGAATGGTCACAATTACTCTACGTCAAGAACCATTCACGTCCACCTATTTGAGTCCGGTTTCATGCCCCACTATAATGTTTGGACCAAGCACGGAGAAAGAGGGGTTATGATGGAAGACAATGAAGAAGAAGAGGACGACGACAGCTATCCTGGCCATGGGTTCCCTGAATACGATGATACAACAATGGGGGAAGAAGCTGAGCCGGTAATGCGGGAAGAAGCTGAGCCGGCAATGCGGGAAGAAGCTGAAGAAGAGGCATCAGATTAGCCCGTTGATGATCTAGGTCGGGCCATTGCTGATGCAAAGAGGAACTGCGCAAGTGATTTGGAGAAGAAGAAGTTGCAGCACATGTTAGAGGATCAAAAAAAATTGTTGTACCCGAATTGCGTAGGTGACAAGAAAAAGCTGGGCACCACACTGGAATTGCTGCAATGGAAGGCAGAGAATGGTGCATCTGACAAGGGATTTGGAAAGTTGCTGGTAATGATAAAGGATATGCTTCCAAAGGACAACGAATTGCCCGAGAGTACGTACGAAGCAAAGAAGGCTGTCTGCCCTCTAGGGTTAGAGGTGCAGAAGATACATGCATGCCCTAATGATTGCATCCTCTACCGCGGTGAGTATGAGGATTTGAATGCTTGCCCGGTATGTGGTGCATTGCGCTATAAGATCAGCCGCGATGACCCTGGTGATGTCGATGGCGAGCGCCCCAGGAAGAAGATTCCTGCCAAGGTGATGTGGTATGCTCCTATAATACCATGGTTGAAACGTTTGTTCCAAAACAAAGAGCATGCCAAGGCGATGCGATGGCACAGAGAAGACCGTAAGAAAGACGGAAAGTTGAGAGTACCCGCTGACGGGTCGGAGTGGAGAAAAATCGAAAAAAAGTACGGGAAGGAGTTTGCAGATGACGCAAGGAGCGTATGGTTTGGTCTAAGCGCAGATGGCATTAATCCTTTTGGGGAGCAGAGCAGCAACCATAGCACCTGGCCTGTGACTCTATGTTTGTATAACCTTCCTCCTTGGTTGTGCATGAAGCGGAAGTTCATTATGATGCCAGTGCTCATCCAAGGCCCTAAGCAACCCGGCAATGAGATTGATGTGTACCTAAGGCCATTAGTTGAAGAACTCTTACAACTATGGAATGGAACAGGTGTACGTGCGTGGGATGAGCACATGGGGGAAGAATTTGACCTAAAGGTGTTGTTGTTCGTGACCATCAATGATTGGCCTGCTCTCAGTAACCTTTCAGGACAGACAAACAAGGGATACCGCGCATGCACGCACTGTTTGGACGATATCGACAGTATATATTTGGCTAATTGTAAGAAGAATGTGTACCTGGGACATCGTCGATTTCTTCCGAGCAGGCATCCCGTAAGAAAGAAAGGCAAGCATTTCAAAGGTGAGGCGGATCACCGGACGAAGCCTGGCCACCGTACTGGTGCTGATGTACATGATATGGTCAAGGATTTGAAGGTGATCTTTGGAAAGGGTCCTGGTGGACAACCTGTTCCCAATGACGCTGACGGACGCGCACCCATGTGGAAGAAGAAATCTATATTTTGGGACCTACCCTATTGGAAAGACCTAGAGGTCCGCTCCACAATCGATGTGATGCACGTGACGAAGAATCTTTGTGTGACCCTGCTTGGCTTCTTGGGCGTGTATGGGAAGACAAAAGATACACCTGAGGCACGGGAGGACCAGCAACGTATGCACGGAAAAGACGGCATACATCAGGGTCATGCAAGCTACGCTCTTACCAAAGAAGAGAAGGAAATCTTCTTTGAATGCCTGCTCAGTATTAAGGTACCGTCTGGCTTCTCGTCGAATATAAAGGGAATAATAAACATGGCAGAGAAAAAGTTCCAAAACCTAAAGTCTCATGACTGCCACGTGATTATGACGCAACTGCTTCCGGTTGCATTGAGGGGGCTTCTACCGGAAAACGTTCGATTAGCCATTGTGAAGCTATGTGCATTTCTCAATGCAATCTCTCAGAAGGTAATCGATCCAGAAATCATACCAAGGTTACAGAATGATTTGGTGCAATGTCTTGTCAGTTTCGAGTTGGTGTTCCCACCATCCTTCTTCAACATCATGACGCACGTCCTAGTTCACCTATGCGAAGAGATTAACATTTTGGGTCCTATATTTCTACACAATATGTTCCCCTTTGAGAGGTTCATGGGAGTCTTAAAGAAATATGTTCATAACCGTGCTAGGCCAGAAGGAAGCATCTCCAAGGGCCGTCAAAATGAGGAGGTCATTGAGTTTTGTATTGACTTTATTCCTGACCTTAAGCCGATTGGTGTTCCTGAATCGCGGCATAAGGGCAGACTGGATGGAGAAGGCACGCTAGGAGGGGAACAAATAATATGTATGGACGGACATTCTCTCATTGAAGCACACTACACAGTTCTACAGAATTCCACCTTGGTGGCTCCGTATATGGATGAACACAAGAATTTGCTACGCTCCAAACACCTGGAGCGGTCTGATGACTGGATTACACGTGAACAAACCAGGAGTTTCGCCAGCTGGTTGCAAGCACGTACCATGCATGACACCTCTATTGAAGATGACCTGTACTTGCTGTCCCAGTTACCATCTTCGAATATAGTGACTTTCAAAGGGTACGAGATAAATGGTAATACATTTTACACTATCGCCCAAGATAAGAAGAGCACCAACCAAAACAGTGGTGTCCGCTTTGATGCAGAAACCAAGACGGGAAAGGAAACATATTATGGTTATATATAGGACATATGGGATCTTGATTATCGACGTGGTTTGGAGGTCCCTTTGTTTCGGTGCAAATGGGTCAATATGACACGAGGCGGGGTAACGGAAGACCCGCAGTACAGAATGACAACAATGGATCTCAACAATCTTGCGTATGCAGACGAACCATTCGTTCTAGCCAATGATGTGGCACAGGTTTTCTATGTGAAGGACATGTCTACCAAGCCAAGAAAAAGAAAAGATAAGGAAGCGAATGCATCGTACGATGAGCCAAAGCGGCACATAGTTCTTTCTGGGAAGAGAAACATCATGGGAGTGGATGACAAGACAGACAAGTCAGAAGATTATGAAAAGTTTGATGAAATTGCTCCATTCACAGTGAATATTGACCCGAGCATCCCGTTAAATGATGAAGATTTTCCATGGTTATGGTGAAAAGGGACACATGCGAAGAAAAAGTTTCACACCCAAAGATCTGGGATGTGATCGGCTTCACTAGCTATCATCACTTTCTTCTGTGTTTCACACCCAGAAGGGAATCTCTGTAATAGTTAGGGTAGTTAATTATGTGTTTTGGCATTTGAAACGCGAAGAAATTTTATGTGCAAACAAATTCTTTCATGCCTTTACTGATTTTTAAAGTTAAGTTATTCACAAACTAGTGATTCACACTAATTTCAAATAATTCAAAATTTAAACTATTCAAATTTGAAAACTACGGGCACTAACAGAAAGTTTGTAATTTTTTGTACCTAAAGCAAAAATATTCACAAAGAAACTCTAACTACAAAAAAAACAACTCAAAAATAAATAAAGCAAAAAAATAAAAAAAAGCCCGCCTACTAGGCTAGAGCGGCCTGCATACGACTAGAAACCCAACCCGTTGTTGGGCCAGGATGCAGGCCCGCAAAGGCCCAGTAGGCCCACGGGGCAGCACAGCACAGGTAGGCCTAGAAGGCCTGCACTTGAGAGGAGCTCGAAGGAGCAGCCGCGGCTGGGTTTATAAACCAGTGCGGCTGCCCTTCGCTAGGCGAGGTGGGACTAAACTTTGCGCCCCTCGCCTGGCAGCGCACCCCCCTTTAGTACCGGTTCGTGGCACCAACCGGTACTAAAGGGGGGGCCTTTAGTACCGGTTGGAGCCACCAACCAGTACTAAAGGGGGTCGCTTCCCGCCGCTTGGCCTGGCCAAAACAGGCCTTTAGTACCGGTTAGTGGCTCCAACCGGTACTAAAGGTGTCCCCTATATAAGAAACACTTTGAAAATTTTCAATTTCTCATCTCCCACTTCCCTCTGCCCCCGCCCCGTCCCGCGCCGTCGCCGCCCCTGTCGCGCCGTCCCCGTCGACTCCGCGACGCCCCCGTCCTCGTCGCGTCGTCCCCGTCGACTCCGCGGCGCCCCCGTCGCCACCCTGTCGCCGCACCGGCCCGTCGCCGATCCCCTCGCTTCGCCGTCGCCGTCGCCTTTGGATCGACCTTGCCTCGCCGTCTCCGTCGCCTCGACCTTGCCCGCGCGCGCCGTGAGCCCCTCCCCCGGCCCCTCTCCTCCCTCCAATCGATCAAGGCCACACCGGCGCCGGCGCCGACCGTAGCGCACACACACACGCGCGCGCACACACACACACTACGTGCACACACACACACTACACACACACACTACACGCGCACACACACACACACAATTTTTCTGTTTTTAGCTTTTAGTTTTTTCTGTTTTTCTGTTTTTCATACAAAATTTTAGATGAATTAATTAATTAGATTAGATTAATGTCAAATAGTATATAGAAATGTTAGTTATAATATATATAATGTCAAATGTTATAGAAATGTTAGTTATATAGAAATGTTAGAAATTTTGGAAATGTTAGTTTTAGCTAGCTAGATGAATTAGATTAATTTCAAATTGTTAGGCGATGATCGATGTTTTTTTAGTTTCTTATATTTTTAGTTATAAAATTTATAATTTGCATATATGAAATCATCACAATCCATCATTTAAAAAATGTTACTTTACTTTTGCGGCATATAGTATTTTGTTGTCGACGATGCCCGGCCCGCATCCTCGCCGTCGACACGTCCGCGATGACGTCCAGCTGACCCATGTCCGGGACTGGGCTCCGTCGGGCTGGCACTGGGAGGTGCTGCCTAGAGGGGCGCACCGCTTGATGAGGAACCCGGCCCCGGGTCCCGTCGTCGACCCTGATCTCGTTTGGTGGCGTTCGTGTGGGCCAGTTTCGGCGTGGAGGGAGCCGGCCCCGCCGGAGGTGGTACGTCGTCGTGTCAGGGAGGAGGACGAGCACGTCCATCGCTACATGGTTGCGTTAGAGGGCGGCAGGTTCTCCAATACCTGGCAGTTTCTTCAGGGATCTCACTTCAGCTATGATCCTGTGAGGGTTCCTTCTCTTTGGGTGTCCACCGCCCGCGCCGCAGGAACCGCGAGTGTCCTAGATTCTTCTGTAGTATTCGATCTTTAATTAGCTACCTAGCCAGTGATGTACTATTCAATATTATATATTATTCGAGACGATGTATTCGAGATTAAATCTATTATTCGAGACGATGTATTCGAGATTATATCTATTATTCGAGACGATGTATTCGAGATGATATCTATTATTCGAGATTATACTAAATTGTTTTATATTTATTTTGGCATAGTTAAATAAAAGCTATGGCGGACAATACCGACACAGAGAGAGAGAACAGACCATGTTCGATATGATACGCGGGCCAGATGATGATCAGAATGAAGAAGATTATGACGGCTCCGAATTTCTAAACAACACCGGAGAGGGTGATATGATATTCGATCGCGACGACCGAATTGATGAAGTCATGAACTATGATTATGACGATGACGAAGAACATGTTGATCCTGAAACAACAAACACCGGCGAGGTATATATATTTATATAAGCAGGAATCTGGTGATCATCACATGTTTTAAATGAGTTGAAGATATATTAACGAATCGATCTTTCTTCTTTCAGCCATCCGGATCGAGCAAATCTTCAGGCAAAAGGACGAAACGAGGCCCGAACAAAAAGTTGAAGGAGGGCGTAAAGTACAATATCGAGGCATTCAAACCTAATGGCGAACCATTAGCGCCTAAGAAGATTGCGGACAAGTTCGTTCGTCAGTGCGGAGTTCTTGTGAAGGACCAACTCCCGATCTCCCTTCAAGAATGGAGAGAGCCAGCAAAGCCACGTCCAAATGTTACTTTTGTCGACGACAGACAAAAAGACTGCTTTGGGATACTCTCATGGAACATTTCACCCTACCAGATCATTTCACAGAAGCAGATGTGCAGAAAGTCAAGGATGCTGCTCTTAGGAAGATGGCGGTTGCATTCAAGAACCACAAGAGATGTGAATGGGAGAAGTACGTCAAGGGAGGAAGGAAGACTCCAGTATTCGAGGGGACACTAGAGAATCAAAGTGCTCATTGGGATGATTTCGTGAAATTCAAGGATTCAGAATTAGCTAAGGAACGGTCGAGAATAAACAAGAAGAATGCCGAAAAAAAGGATAAGTTCCATAAGCTGGGGCCAGGTGGCTACGCGGTGGCAATGCCTAAGTGGGATAAGTCTGAGAAAGAGATGGAGGATGCAGGTGTCACTCCGGTTACTAAGAGTTGGCCCCCCAGGTGCAGGACTTGGTTCTATGCGCATGGGGGGAGTTGGACCCGAAGACAGGCAATGTTTCGACGAAGGCATGTCTGAACGGAGCCGACGATAACATACTTGTTGCAATAGAAGAGGCTCGAACGGGGGTGTTCCAGCCCAATAGAGAGAACGACGAGCTTACGCGTGCCCTGGGAAATCCTGAACACCCGGGAAGAACACGAGGCAAGGGCGCTATTCCGTGGTATGAGGGGTTTTCGGACTGGAACACCGACTACAGAACCCGTGCGAGAAGGAAGATTGCGGAGGAGAAGCAGAGGAAGATGGAGGAGGAGAAGAGGAAGCTGGACTATGAACGCCTTCAAGGCCTAGAATCAGCGCATGCGGACTTGGCAGTCAAATTCCAGCGGCAGCAGGAGCAGATCGACTCACTTAGCCAGCAAAGGGGGTCTCAGCAGCTGCAGCAGCTAGCGGATGATCCAGCATTGGATACCACCGCCCCATCCATGCCGAGAAGCAGCGTGGGTTCCGCCCCGTTTGACGCAATGCTGGATAGATACCCCGTGGATGACATCACGGATAACACTAACTGCGAGCTACACTTCAAAATTAAGAACATATCCTTGAAGGTGGCGGACGGCGTTGCTTATACAAATTCCCCCGATGCAACCTTCCATTGCAACCCGATTCCAGCAGGCTATACTCGTGTCATGGTTGATGAGGTGGTGGACCAATATTCGGGGCTAGAGCTTGACATTCCTGGAGGTGACGAGGAGCACACACTCGGAGAGGCCAAACATCATATCATCCTATGGAGAAAGGATTGCATCATCTTTCGAAGGCCACCGACACCGCGTCACCCGACTCCTCGTCGAAGTCCGCCACCGATTCAGCAGACTCCCACTCCTCCAAGTCCACCAACGCGTGAGGCCACTCCTCCTCCTCCAAGTCCGGCAAAGTGTCAGGCCACTCCTCCTCCAAGTCCGACACAGCGTCAGACGTCCACTCCTCCTCCAAGTCCGGCAAAGTGTCAGGCCACTCCTCCTCCAAGTCCGGCACAGCTTCAGGCCACTCCTCCTCGTCCAACTCAGCCCCGTCAGCCGTCTCCGCCGCCTCAGCAATCGCAGAAGAGACACCCCGCAGCTATGGTGCGTAGCGGTACCAGTCGAGGTCATAGTACAGGAAGTACAGGCGGAGGCAAGCGATATAAATATGGTCCAAACCTCACTACTCCTCTTCCTGAGAGGGCTTACGACAGGACCAAGGAGCAAACCAATGCCATAGTGCGGGCAGAAGTCGACGCCCATTTTGGACCGAAACCGCCACCGCCGCCAAGGGAGAAAGTGCCTGTGGAAGTTATTGACCACTTCATTCGTATGGCTGAACCACCAGCTCCTAAGCCTGTTGACACAGACTATGAGCGCCACATCAGGAAGTTACATCGACAACGTCTACAGAAGGAGGTGAGCTCGAGCTCGAGCAAACAACAAGCAGCTGTCAAAAAATGTGGGAGAACCGTTGCCCAGCTGGGAGAATAGTGGGCGCAACCGATCCCCCCGCTTGTTGTGCCGCCAACAACACGTGACAGTACGCGCGGCCAATATTATTGTGGGCAAACAGTTTACGTTCCCCAGGTGGGCGATGTGGTAATAACCCAGCAGCATATAACGCAGGCTGAAGAACTCAAGATCACTGTTGGACAACTCCTCGAGATCGAGGACATGCCTATGCTTACAGAGGAGGAAATAAAATGGAAATATGTCAGGGGCCAACCTTTGGTCAAGCCAGAAGATGTCAAGAAGCTCCCAACGAGAATGTATGAATTGCATCAATGGTACATGGACATTACGAAGAGATCCGATCGACAGTCCCTCATGGTGCAAGTCAGCAAGGATCATTACTACCATGAGAAACCTGTGACCATTGAGTATTCTGAACTGTTTCAGTTATACAATCAAGACGCACTCGACAAATCTATCATCAGTTGCTATTGTCTGTAAGTGATTTCTTTCTGTAATTTAAGTCTCAAGCTAGCTGTATTGATCCTTTTGATCAATCATTACCTGTAATTATCCTCACTATATTCTTTTCTGTGGTATTATGCAGGATGAAGATGTATGAAATGACAAAAGGTGGACGCTATGGCATTGGGTTCATTGACCCAAACACCGTTAATGAATACACATGGCAAATAAGCAAGCATTATGAAAAGCAGGTAGAGGACAGCATGTTCGAGTTCTTGAAGCGCCTTAAATACAATGAAGATATACTACTTCCTTACAACTTCCAGTGAGTCACACTTTCTTGTACTACAAATTCTCTGTTTTTGCCTACTAGCTAGCTAGCTACATGTTTTTGCTTACATATGCCCGCTTAATTAAGACATGCAAATGTGTGTGCATGCAGATTTCACTGGATCTTGTGTATCATTAAAGTTGACGAAGGAACGGTTGAAATACTGGACTCACTACTCAAAGAAAATAGTGACTATAACATCTTGTTTGGGATAGTCAACAGGTAATTTCAATCATTATTAACTATATATCTCGGCCTATTTAGTTCGTCATTTCATGATATGAACTATTTAATAACTCCTTTATTCATTTTCTTTGTCGGCAGGCAGGGCTTGGGCAAGGTTCATCAGCAAAACGAAAGGCGAATGGAAACGACAGCTGAGATGGCTTCGACCCAAGGTAAGTAATTAAGTAGTGCTAGCTAGCTGCCATCTTTTTAATATTATCATGCTTGATTAATTATTATCTGATCAAATTAAATTCCATTCTCGTAAAGGCCATAAAGCAGGCGCAGGGGACTGATCTGTGTGCATACTGCGTTTGCGAGAACATTCGCATGATGGCGTCCGAAATGAGCAGATCTCAAAGACAGGAATGGGTACGCTTGTCAGAACACTATTCACAATTTGTGCACCATTATCGATATCTAGTCACACAACTAATACACATGCATATTGATCTCCTTCTTAACAGTTCACAGAGGTGCGGGACAAGCTCCTAGATACGGAGCGCGTACAAGCACTTCAAGAGGAAATAGCGGGATTTTTGCTCGACCAGGTCATAAATCCGAAGGGAGAATACTATTACCCGCTATCGACCAGGTCATGAACCACTTCCAATTTGTCATCGTGCTCCGAAGACACCAATTAGGCTAATGCAACTGGCTCCGAAGGCAACATGCATATGTAGGAGAAATTGTATATAGCTATATACATGTGTGTATGTGTGAATTAATATGGTGGTTTGTGAGACATTGATGATCTATATATATGATTGGTTCTACTAGCTACCATATATATGCATAACGTGTACAATGTGTAGTATCGTAAAATACCAGCAAACGAAAAAGAATTAAAATGGAAAACACAAAATTAAATGAAAAAGAAATCATAAAACCAAAAAAACCCCCAAACATTTTAGTACCGGTTGGTGTTACCAACCGGTACTAAAGGGCTCCCGGCTCCCGGAGCTGGCTCGTGCCACGTGGTTGCCCTTTAGCACCGGTTCGTGCTGAACCGGTACTAAGGGGGGGGGCCTTTAGTGCCCACACTTTAGTGCCGGTTATGGAACCGGCACTAAAGGGCCTTACGAACCGGTGCTATTGCCCGGTTCTGCACTAGTGCGCCAGCGTCTCCGGCGGTAGATTCAGACAACCTACCGCCGGGTGGAGCGGCGGTAGGGTGTGACGGAGGGGGCACGGCGGCCGTTATCCTTGCTGACGTGGACAAGTTTGCTACCGCCGCTTCTCTCGGCGGTAGGCTATATGATCCTACCGCCAGGCCCCTTGACGGTAGGCAAAGGGTCAAATCCCGAAATATTTTCAAACTGGGGTCAGATCTCGATTTTGTTTGACAAAAGGGTCAAAACACGAAATTTTGCCCCCACCAGACGGCAAGCGGTGGGTGTCTGATCCCACGCGCCACGGCGCGCTTTTCACCCAGCGACCGCCGCTGCTCCTCGTCACCAACACCCGACGCTCATCTGCTCCCTCCACAATGATGCTGCTGCTTCTTCTTCTCCAACACCCGACGTTCGTCTGCTACTTACTTTCTTTGATCTCTTCTTCTTCACCGCCCAACTCGCTGCTGCTGTTTCCATCTCTCTCATTCTCTCATTCACATGATCTACACTAGTACTACCTCCGTTCGGAAATACTTGTCATCAAAATGGATAAAAGGTGATGTATCTAGATGTATTTTAGTTCTAGATACATCTCTTTTTGTCCATTTTGATGACAAGTATTTTCGGACGGAGGGAGTACCATATAACATTATAACTCCACAATCTTTCCTACTGTTTGTAACTCCATAATCTCACCGGCCTCTTCCCTCTCTCAAACCTTGCTTTTTTTTTGCGGAGAAAACCTTGCTTGTGTTACAACTCTGAATCGTGTACATGTGTGCTGCAAATTCGAGGCAAGTTCTCGTTTAGTATGGATAAGTGGGTTACTTGTTCCCTTGCATAATTCATTCAAGTTCTTGTCCTCTATTATATTCATATATATTTCGTCTTCTGTTTCAGAGAAAATCCCCTCTTGCTTGCTCCGTTTTTTAGCTACTGAATTACTATGCATTAGTAGCAGAGTTCCTTCACCCTGTTGCAGACTAGTTTTGACGCTTCAGTTTGACAGAGAAATCAAAGGAAAAGTATGAGGCTTCAGTTTTAAAGTGGCCTCTGCTTACTTCAGGTAGCTCACTGGTAGTTAATGACAGCAAGCCTGGCCATTGAACAACATGCAGATATACACAGGGGTATGTTTGAATAATTGGGCACAAAAGGTATGTTCAACACATACTGGGGCTGAGCGTCGACGACTCCAAAGTTCAGGAGTATAAAGCAACAGCACCGACAACACAACAGGATCCAAAGTTCAACATCCAAAGTGCACCGACAACACAACAGCATCTAAAGTTCAGCATCCAAAGTTAAAGATCCAAGGTGCACCGACAACACAACAACATCTAATGTTCAGGATCCAAAGTGCACCGACAACAGAACAGCATCCAAAGTTCAAGAGGCAAGTGCGACAAGTAAAAATAAATAAGTCTTGCTGGGGGCACAACACAACAAACCCCTACATAAAACAATAGCGCTAGTCAAGCTTCGGACGGGGCGGTGGAGCGGAGCTTGGCGATGATCCTGTCGATGCTACCTCCAATGCTGTAAGAAGCCACAAATTTTGTATATCGCGTCAGTAGTCGCTGGAAGGTATCATACAAGGTAAACATGCGTGGAAATGCGGAAGATTTCGATTGTGAATGTGGTCAATTTCACACATGGGCTTGCTTTGCAGCCATGTGCTTAAGGCACCAGTGACATTTTTAAGTTTGATGTTTCAAAAACTGCCAAGATTGGCCTAACGAAACCTGCACTTCGTTGTTCATTACAGGTGCTTGACTTCATACGTGTGAAGGAAATTACAGCTAAGCATATACCGTATGGTAAAACGGTGGACCAAAGATGCTCGCGACATTCTGTTGGCACACCTTTCCCATTCTCAGAGGGATAACATGGATCCTAGCCTCTTCTCTTATTATGGACACTTAAGCATGTATATGCACGCAATGGAGTTGGTTTGACTCTGTGACACTAGTACCAATGCTTATGATCGGCTCATCGCCTTGTTCAATTCTAATATTGCGGAAATGCAACCATATGCTGAGACAAGAGATGGACCAGGACTGGAAGATCGTCTAGCAGAAAATGGAGCAATGGTGCAGGTGGATAAAGAAGTAATACAGCGCAGCACTGAAGTTAAACCAGCAGCTGCAGTTAGTGGAGACAACTATTCAGGTTTTTATGCCTGGAAACAGGTTAGCTGGACTGTCGGCACCCGCAAAAAGGAAAGAGATTGGGAGATCAACCGCAAGTAGGGACAAGGCCCCGTACGAAATGCTTAGAATGAGGACAAGGTTCTGCACAATATGCCGACAAGACAATGACAAAGAAACAAGCAAACTACCTGCCTGGGGAGATATTCTGAAGCAACCATGCAAACCTACTCGCTGCGAGTGTAGAGGGTCACTGGAGAAACAATTGTACAAAAGCTGGCTAAATTGAGACTGGGTGCAGGGGCTTGAGTTTTACAAAGAGCCAGCACTGATGCCAAATAGTTAGACAGTAGGAATCGAATTCCCTCCAGTTGTGCATTGCAAAGGGTTCTTTGTTATCTTGTATGCTGAGTTGTTGGGCGTAATTCCAACCTGGGCAACCGAGTTGTTTATTGAAATTTGACAGCAATGGCATCCTGAAACTAACATTTTAGAGTAAAAATACTTGCATGTGAACATGCGTGTGTTATTTGTGCTGTAATGATCCCCTAATCCCTGTGTGGACAAATAATTTGATGCTGGAATTTGCTCTGTATGGCTTAACGGGACTGATTTGGCACATGTATTTTAGACTGAATGAGGGTTGATGTGCATCTAAATCTTCATGTCCCATTTGTACGTGGCAGTGCCAGTCATGTGTGTTGTAGACATAAATTGCTTAGGATCAAATCCGTGCCCTGTTCCGAGTTATGAGCCAACAGACATTTTTTTAGGGCTAGACAACGAACAGTTGGCGGCGAGGAACGCACGGTAGAAGGGTCAGAATTGGAAGAAAATGGATCGGCTCATTAGTTTTCCATCTGTCACGATAGAAAATGGACCAAATTAATAGCATACCTTTCCTCCATTAGATCACCCGCTAGGACCTGCACATTAAAAATGCATATTAAGCAACATAAAAATGGCACACTCTATTAATCAAGTCTAAGCTAAGCTCACAAATCGAGGTAAATGACTAAGTCACTGCCACTCCACACACCTTCAATAGCCGTCGAGTACAAGATTATGATTGTCCATGACAAGACGAGACCAAGCGACAACTATCTCCACTTTGGAGCCGCCAACATGACACTTAAGCATAGTTGTTTGACACTGCTGGACAGGAAAGTCAACGTGATTTATTCGAGAGATAATGGGTTTGGACTTTGAGTATGCTCCTATGACAATTCGGAGTGTGCCCCGCAATCCCACTAACATCACATTTCTTGACAAAGTAAGATACCCATCTAATCCAGCATGCATCCTTTCACCACTGCAGTCAAGCAAAACAACTTCCACGGCGCTTCCCAACATTGCTTCAACAGGAAAAAAGAAGCAAGAAACTTTGCATCCATAGTTAAAAGACTCCCCTTCAACCACACGAACACCAACAATTGTAGCCTGGATTGATGGAGCAAATCGCTCAAGACTTATCTCTGCTGTACAACAGCGGCTATTGATCAGCATGATGTCATACTGCTTCATGGGGCGGTACCTTTGATAGGCAGTGAACAATGCTGTATCTTTGAACTGTGCTCCATATTTCAATTTTAATTCAATTTGAAAGAAAACAGGCTCGTCAGCCACAATTGCACGAGATGGGCCAGTTAAGTGCAAAAAGGGGTCCTGCACGCATAATTTTCATCATTGTCAAGCATAATTTTCATCATTCTCAGTGACACATCAAGCAAAATAACAACTAAAATGCAGTTCAGTTTAACTAGACATAGCCTAGCAGAGACATCACATGGCCATAATCTGGCAATAATATGAAGGAAAGAGTTCTCAAACAGATCATAGCCTAACAGAGAAAGCACATTGCCATAATTTGGCCAGAATATGAAGGAAAAGTTCCCAAATAGATCATAGCCTAACAGAGAAAGCACATGGCCATAATTTGGCCAAAATATGAAGGGAAGAGTTCCCAAACAGATCCTAGTAATCTTTGCTGCTATAATACAAAGTTTTGAATTTAGATTTAGAACAAGCAGCTTCTGCTTTGTGTTTATAGTGTGCTTTCTTGAACACTGGCTACCGTACACTTGAACAAACAGACTAGTCAAAAAATAGACGAGAAGATAGACATTATACATACCTCTTGCTTAATTCTTTGGCAGTTTTCCCCTGAACGGCAGAAGAGAATGTTACGGTTGTGGTCAAGATCGTCCCGTTCGGCGACCACGCCGTAGACATCAAGAGGCCAGCTCAGATTAGGATTGAGATCAACCAGTTTGATCGAGTATACTTGCAAGCCAAGGCCAGCTACGGAAGGGAACCGGAAGTTTTCGGGTGTGGAGGCCGTGAAGTGCATAGAACTCAATGTTGCTGCAGCACAAAGTAAAATGATTGCAGACTGTTAGAAATTATGCTACTAAATTTAGCAAATACAAATCTATGCATATAAAAGAAGATTTTTTTTTTGCAGTGATATACAAAGACGGAGTTGCATTTATTAACCGGGCTCAACTAAAGAGAGTAGAAAACAATATTGCTTACTTATGTCATCAAATCCACCATTTCTTCCGGTCCGGCTGCCCCACGTAGCCTCCCAGCTGTCACGGTCCAAACAATCTTGAATGTCCTTTTGAGGAGCAGATTTGTGGCTCTTTATAAGCTCCGAGATGCCCACAAGCGCAGTGGATATGTGGCGCAGCTTTTCAACCATGTCCGGTGAGATGGGGACTCTGAATGTTTTTAGAGTGGATGCGAGAGAGGTGAAGAGAAAGAGCAGCTGCTGCGTCTCGACCAAGAGAAAATCCATTACCTCCTCCCCAGTCTTGCAACCTAGGTAAGGCAAATTCACCTCCTTGACATGTTGCGTGCGCATCTCGTTGAACTGGGCGGACAAGCTGGAGATCTGCTCTTGAGAAACCTTCTTATTTCCAGCAGGCAACAACCCCCTGGACGTGACCTCTCTCATCAGAAACGAGATCTCCCTCCTGAGCATCTCAAGGTGGCTAGAAAGAGCAACAACCGAGTCGTCGTGACCAATCTCCATGCTGCCAGCGTCTCTCGCCGGCTCCTTGCTGGAATCCCTCCTCGTCACCGTCCCCTTGCAGATTCCCAATTGGGGTTGGGGCTCCATACTTATGAGGGACCCCGAATATCTCTCCATCTCATCGCCAGAATCGAAATCGGGATACTTAATAATCTCCTCCCAGGACTTGCCCATCATCCTGAGGATATGTGAACTAGTTCAATCTCGTTGCCGGCAAGTCTCTTTACTCATTCCGTAATTCATCATCTCGCAACTAACTCATTAGTTGCAATGCTTGCAAGGCTTATGTGATGTGCATTACCGAGAGGGCCCAGAGATACCTCTCCGACAATCGGAGTGACAAAACCTAATCTCGAAATACGCCAACCCAACATGTACCTTTGGAGACACCTGTAGTACTCCTTTATAATCACCCAGTTACGTTGTGACGTTTGGTAGTACCCAAAGTGTTCCTCCGGTAAATGGGATTTGCATAATCTCATAGTTACAGGAACATGTATAAGTCATGAAGAAAGCAATAGCAACATACTAAACGATCGGTTGCTAAGCTAATGGAATGTGTCATGTCAATCAGATCATTCTCTTAATGATGTGATCCCGTTAATCAAATAACAACTCATTGTTCATGGTTAGGAAGCATAACCATCTTTGATTAACGAGCTAGTCAAGTAGAGGCATACTAGTGACACTTTGTTTGTCTATGTATTCACACATGTATTATTTTTCCGGTTAATACAATTCTAGCATGAATAATAAACCTTTTATCATGATTATAAGGAAATAAATAATAACTTTATTATTGCCTCTAGGGCACATTTCCTTCAGTCTCCCACTTGCACTAGAGTCAATAATCTAGATTACACCGTAATGATTCTAACACCCATGGAGCCTTGGTGCTGATCATGTTTTGCTCGTGGTAGAGGCTTAGTCAACGGGTCTGCAATATTCAGATCCGTATGTATCTTGCAAATCTCTATGTCTCCCACCTGGACTAGATCCCGGATGGAATTGAAGCGTCTCTTGATGTGTTTGGTTCTCTTGTGAAATCTAGATTCCTTTGCCAAGGCAATTGCACCAGTATTGTCACAAAAGATTTTCATTGGACCCGATGCACTAGGTATGACACCTAGATCGGATATGAACTCCTTCATCCAGACTCCTTCGTTCGCTGCTTCCGAAGTAGCTATGTACTCCGCTTCACATGTAGATCCTGCTACGACGCTTTGTTTAGAACTGCACCAACTGACAGCTCCACCGTTTAATGTAAACACGTATCCGGTTTGCGATTTAGAATCGTCCGGATCAGTGTCAAAGCTTGCATCAACGTAACCATTTACGACGAGCTCTTTGTCACCTCCATATACGAGAAACATATCCTTAGTCCTTTTCAGGTATTTCAGGATGTTCTTGACCGCTGTCCAGTGATCCACTCCTGGATTACTTTGGTACCTCCCTGCTAGACCTATAGCAAGGCACACATCAGGTCTGGTACACAGCATTGCATACATGATAGATCCTATTGCTGATGCATAGGGAACATCTTTCATATTCTCTCTATCTTCTGCAGTGGTCGGGCATTGAGTCTTACTCAATTTCACACCTTGTAACACAGGCAAGAATCCTTTCTTTGCTTGATCCATTTTGAACTTCTTCAAAATTTTGTCAAGGTATGTTGTTTGTGAAAGTCCAATTAAGCGTTTTGATCTATCTCTATAGATCTTTATGCCTAATATGTAAGCAGCTTCACCGAGGTCTTTCATTGAAAAACTCTTATTCAAGTATCCCTTTATGCTATCCAGAAATTCTATATCATTTCCAATTAGTAATATGTCATCCACATATAATATCAGAAATGCTACAGAGCTCCCACTCACTTTCTTGTAAATACAGGCTTCTCCGAAAGTCTGTATAGAACCAAATAATTTGATCACACTATCAAAGCGTTTATTCCAACTCTGAGAGGCTTGCACCAGTCCATAAATGGATCGCTAGAGCTTGCACACTTTGTTAGCTCCTTTTGGATCGACAAAACCTTCTGGTTGCATCATATACAACTCTTCTTCTAGAAATCCATTCAGGAATGCAATTTTGACATCCATTTGCCAAATTTCATAATCATAAAATGCGGCAATTGCTAACATGATTCGGACGGACTTAAGCATCGCTAAGGGTGAGAAGGTCTCATCGTAGTCAATCCCTTGAACTTGCCGAAAACCTTTCGCGACAAGTCGAGCTTTGTAGACAGTAATATTACCGTCAGCGTCAGTCTTCTTCTTGAAGATCCATTTATTCTCAATTGCTTGCCGATCATTGGGCAAGTCAACCAAAGTCCATACTTTGTTCTCATACATGGATCCCATCTCAGATTTCATGGCTTCAAGCCACTTTGCGGAATCTGGGCTCACCATCGCTTCTTCATAGTTCGTAGGTTCATCATGATCTAGTAGCATGACTTCCAGAACAGGATTACCGTACCACTCTGGCGCGGTAATATATATTCTCTTTTAAAACTAGTTGCATTTCGTGTTTATGACAAATTATGCCCATCAAGTTGACATAGAAAATTTTTCTAGGAGGTATGTGAACCGGAAATTCCAACCGACCCTATTGTCGAGAGGTTAAATTTACTTGAAAGAGAAAACGAGTACTTGAAAGAAAAATTGAAAAGAATTGAGGGGGAGAAGATGGAATTGGAGTTGCATGTTGCCGATGTCGTCGATGATCACAAGATCAAGATGGAGAAAATGCGCTTGAAGATTAGAAAGATTAGAAAATATGCCATCGATAGTGAGGCTTAGTTGCGATCTTGATCGCATTTGTTGTTGCATTTAAATGCTTTAGCTAGAGAGTTATTTGTTTGTTGCATTTAAGTGTTGTATGAACTTTATGTATGAACTTGTATTAATTTGGTCTATTCGGTGTTGTGTAATGAAGATGAGCCGGCAATGGATGTACGATGACCGATGCTCTCCCCAGTTCGTTGAGGGCGTGCATACTTTTCTGATTGCGGCTGAGGCAAACAAGCGGGTGGATGGTTTTATGCCTTGTCCATGTGCTGGCTGTAAGAATGGTCACAATTACTCTACGTCAAGAACCATTCACGTCCACCTATTTGAGTCCGGTTTCATGCCCCACTATAATGTTTGGACCAAGCACGGAGAAAGAGGGGTTATGATGGAAGACAATGAAGAAGAAGAGGACGACGACAGCTATCCTGGCCATGGGTTCCCTGAATACGATGATACAACAATGGGGGAAGAAGCTGAGCCGGTAATGCGGGAAGAAGCTGAGCCGGCAATGCGGGAAGAAGCTGAAGAAGAGGCATCAGATTAGCCCGTTGATGATCTAGGTCGGGCCATTGCCGATGCAAAGAGGAACTGCGCAAGTGATTTGGAGAAGAAGAAGTTGCAGCACATGTTAGAGGATCAAAAAAATTGTTGTACCCGAATTGCGTAGGTGACAAGAAAAAGCTGGGCA